>NC_072891.1:83891356-84491356 GCF_028858705.1 Grus americana
GAATGCTTGGTTAAATAACTTTTTAACTGCTTCAAAACAAACAAACAAACAAACAAACAATCGAGTTTATTCCATTATTTTAGTAATCAATGCAGTGTGATGTGCTAAATTGTCAGAATAAAAACCTTGGATAGATTACACTCATTTTTCTGGTGTACTTCGAGCTCTCTGCAGCAGCATAGTCCTCCATATTACAAGCAGAGATGTATTTTATTTGGTTTCATTCCATCTGCTGGAGAAGGACCTGGTCCCTGCTTGCATTTCCCTTAGGAAAAACAGGAGAGAGGAGGTGTCAGTATTATCTTCATCCCCTTTTTCTTCCTGGGCACATCCAAAGAGCTTAGAAGTTTTCTTCCGAATTCCCCTTGGACTGGGGGGAATCGGACTTGGCAACATTTTTCTGCTGTATGGTGTTATACCATAGCTGATGAGCAACCAGCAACCACCTTTAAAGGACTATCTCCTGTTAATTATTCTGGTCTGACCTCAAGCAAACTCTAGTAATGGGAGCTAACTTCTTTAACCATATAGACCATATTTTGAAATATTTATATATATTTATCTGAAGTCAAACATCTCAGAAGGTTCCCAAGGGCTTTTTTTCAAGTGCTTCTGCAATTTTGCCTATGAAATCATTCCTACTTTGACTGACTAAACACCTTTACAAAAATCAGATCCCTAATCCATCTCCACTAGTGGACACTGCCAAACCCGGACACTTTACTGTCTGTCTGATCCCTCATTCATATGTCCCTGTGCTCAAAGCTTAACTGGGGAGGTTTCCTGGTGATGTTGGTGCTGTTACCTGCACAGTTGCAGGCACATGTATTACAGTGCACAGGCTGTCCTTACCCTCATTATCTCATGCAAATGTTGTTGAATTCAGAGAACGGGTTGGTGATGAAGAGGTGTCCTTGAGGGATTCACATGAGCTTGGAAACAGGCTCATCCATTTAAACATACCGTCCAGCTACATTATGAACTTAAGCTTATATCTTTTAATGGATTTTCTAACCAAAATGTGATGAACACTCAAAATTTGACATCAGACATTCATGATATGAAAACTCAATTTCTTCACAGCCATGGTAAAGTGAATTCTAACATATATCTTTTAGCTGTTTCTAAAAACCAATTACAGTTTGTAGTAAGCTCCCACTTGAGGAATAACCTGTTTTGTTTCCTTCTGAAGAAAGCCAATTGCAGCTCCAGTGTCCCAGTTGCAAGGATGGACAAAGATTAACATGTGCCCTGCCGAGGCACATTCCCTTTGGGGAAATCCATCTTCAGGTCCTGTGCCCCAAGACGCTGCAGCACCACAGTGCATGGGTCCCTCTTCATGCCTGTCGAGTCAAGGTGTCCTGAAGCATTAGCTTTCTGTATGGCAGGGCACTATGCCCAGGTTTCACTGCCAGATTCAGGGGGAAACTTTTCTCTAGCTATTTCACATGTTTGCAACGCAGCCTTTGAAGCACGGACAAACTGCTCCTGCTTTCCTTTCATTTTCACAGTGGAGTGTGCTAGCAGTCTTCTACTTCTCTGCAAAGCCACGGCTGTTAATGTTTTATACCCCTTTGCTGTGGCTTTGCTCAGGAGTTCCTCACACACAAGCAGGTTTGTAAGTACAACTCCACTGCAGACTGCTGCTATTTCAAAACAACCAGCTCTGCTCTCGTTATAAAGGCATTTAAACTCGGGCTCAAAATGCATGCCTAGCTATGATGTATTGCCTTGTCCCACTTAATTTGCCTTAAGCAAGCTAGTGATGGGTATCATGTAAATCCCATGACAAGCACAAGGCATCATGTTTGAGGTAGCTCACTCTGAGCTTTGGTAAGGAGCTGTGGCCTCTTCCAACCCATTCGAGTCATTGTCACCTCTCAGAACTGCAAAGGAGAGCATGCCAGAGGGTTTAGCTGAGAAAGGAGGGCAGCTTCAGGGCACAGTGGTAGCAGATGTGTCCTGGAGAGCCTTGAACTGTCAGGAAAAGTGGGAAAAGTTGAGAGCAAGGAATAGCAAATCCTGAGAGCTGGGACCCTGTGGGCAGATACAGGACGTGCGGGACCCTGTGCGACTTCAGCTGGTTTAGAGAATCACTTAAACTTTTGGCTACCCACCTGAAACTTACTTCTGCTAATATCACTGGCAGCATTTTTCTGCTCCCTTCTCTGGATACAAAATGTCATGTTTTTCTTGTAGACATAATTATCTAATTGTTATCTGAATCCTCCTAAACCCTTTCGCTGTTCGTTTAGCAAGTTACCAGCGAGGCTAATGACATCAAGAAAATTGCTCTGAAAGGAGTTGCCTGTATACTGTGATGTATCATAAATATAGATGAATGCAAAGTAAAATGCTAGGCATAAAATGCAAATGAGCGGGGAATGAGATTCAGTTGTTCACCAGAGATTCGGATCTTGATGGAGAAGCCTCTGTAGGGCTACCAAGCAAAAAACAGGCTTATGTTTCTACTCCCCAGCTGCTGCTGAGTAGGGACTGCAACCTGTCATAGAGCACTAATTGAACAGAATGCTGCTGGAAGGAAATATGTGTCAGTGCCAGTCCCCCAGTGAAAAGCCATAAGGCAGATTCATGGAGGAGCAACACACAAAAAACAGCTTGGGCCAAAAAATGTAGCCTGGAATGCAAAAAAGTCAGGAGGGTAAGCAGCCATGCGAGAGCTCTCCTGTGGCAGAGGGAAGTAAAAGAAGGTTAAAATGCCCTGAAGATTTGAGTAGCCTCTGCGAGAGAAGTGGCAGAAAGACCATTGAAGGGGATAAACAGCTGTCATGGGAGGCAGCAATTCAGTACAATACAACTTTATTTCATTTTGCATCTTTTATACAAGCCATCGCCCACACTATTTCACTGGCTTAAGCACCCCAAGACAGCCAACGGTACAGGAGGTGACAGAGGGGGAGCGGGCGCTGCATCCCTGCCAGCCCCCTCCACATCGGGCAGGGATGGAGGGACATGAGGAGCACAGACACTTCTCGCAGCAGTTTTGGAAGCACCTCAAACAAAACTTCCTAGTTTGTGGGTTTTATTTATTTATTATTTTTATAATCTCATTTTGCTCCAAATTACGACAAGTGGTCAAAGTGGTGAGGTCTCCCAGTGAGCCAGCCTGAAACACCCAAAAGGAACCTGAATTTCAAAGGCTTTGCCCCTGCCTTGCCTTGCCTTGCCTCCCCTCCCTTCCTCTTCCCCTTCCCCTTCCCCTTCCCCTTCCCCTTCCCCTTCCCCTTCCCCTTCCCCTTCCCCTTCCCCTTCCCCTTCCCCTCTCCTCTCCTCTCCTCTCCTCTCCTCTCCTCTCCTCTCATGTTTGGTCACCTTGACCTGGCAATACCATTTAATAATATCTTTAATAAATATCTGCAATCTTTTCCATACTTCTTCATCTCTGTGTCTATTTGTGCATACGGAACACTTGGTTGTGTCAAAACCTACAGTGCATGAGCCACAAAGCTACATAAAGTGCACTCCAGCAACATCTCAGTACGTGTGGACAGCTAAGATAATGAGTTTGCTATTACAGGACTGCAAAGTCTTTGATCAGATTCCTTATTTTCTGAAACTACTAATATTTGCATCTCACTTTTTTTGATACATTGTGAATTAGCTCCTAGGTGATTAGCACCTAGGACTGGGATCAAGAAGCCTGTCCAGATCATCATTTAAAAAAACCTTTCTGCTTTTGTCTGGTGAGTTAGGCATGTTGCTTGTGGTCAGACGTGCTGTTCAGTCACATAAAATTTACAAGCCGGGTATTTTTTAGCTTTAGCCCAGAATCTCTGGCTATTTGCAGGGAAGATGATATTCTTGTGCAGTTTTTCTCCCCTCCTTCCCCAAAACATCACCTGCAGGTACCTTCTGTATCCTCCATAGCGTGCTGAGCTTTGCAGCGAGACCTCTGAAGGACCAGGCACAAGCCCAATGGCAGTCTGGTGAAACTCTGCCTCTCAGCACGGTCCCAAACGTACCCGAGCGCGTGCTCAGTTTTTCCACTGGTTCCTGCCAGATCCTGGCTTGTACCGAAGTGAAAGCGGGAGCACAGCATAAATTAGGGAGATGTGAGGAAAGAGAAAAGGTGCCTGAGATGATAATAGCAGAGAAAGAAAACCTGGGAGCAGCAGTGAGAGCTGCAGGAAACAGAGGAACACAGAGCCTGGAAAAGATGCAGACGGGGTGTGGGGAACACCCCCAAAAGGGAAAAGTGGGCAACATGGGTAACAGCGAGCTTTGCAAGCTCTTTCGGTGCAAAAATAAATAATTCTGACTTTGAAGCAAACACTCAGTTTTATTTTTCAGATAAGCAGTATCGTGATGTCCACTAAAAGAGTTTGATATCCTTCAAGCAGACTTACTGTGTAATTCAGATAGTTTATTATAACTAACCATACCTTCGTTAATAAACCTTGCCCTAGAGAGGTCCTAGGATTAGGTCTGCAAACCACTTTCTCTAAGGGAAAGAGATTTTTTTTTTATTATTTTGGATGTTGTTTTCTGTTCCTTAAAACCTCTCCTGTCAAAAGTCACTTAAGTTCCTGGAATTGCCCTTTATTGCAAGGATGCTGGGGAGAGGCCCAGAGAAATCGTTCCAGTAATATGGAAAAGTATTTTGCTGCTGAATCCTTTTCCTTTTAGGGGACAGGCCTGTTAACAACCCTATCTGTATCTTGCAGAAGAAGAAAATCAACCACAAGCCTAGTTGAAAGGGGATGGATACAAAGGAAAACTTAGAGGAGAAATATGGAAATATATTTTTCAAAGCCGCTTCCTTTTCTGAGCTAGAAGCTATTTGAATATGACTGTTGTGCAAGAATCCACTGATGTGATTTAAAAATAAAAAGACTCTAGGAAAATACCAGTGGTTTTCATTATTTCTCCATTGGGAATTTCTGGCTTCGTTAGTAGGTTCAGACTTCGTTGTTAGCAGCCAAATGCTGAATACTAAACAAAGCATTTCCTCCTAAATTAAATGAAGCTTTTGAATTATGCAGCTTTAATACTCACTCCTCTGCAGAGAAGAAAGGGTTAACAGCATGAAATATTACCTCTCTGTGAGAGAGGAGGGATTTAATTTCAGAAGGCAAGATCTTACAGCATATCCTGACTCAGACATGCTTTTACTGATTCAGCCATAGCATTCACTTGGAAAGCTTTACATCATGGCCTTGGCAGACTCCCAGGCTTTCCCAATGCAGGCTGCTATTTTTCCTTTAGCTTACCAAAAATAGCCATGCATAGATTTAGTGTACTTGGTTTGCTGGTGTTTACAGGCATGTGAGTGTTGTCAAGATTGCTCTGGGCAGGCAGAGACTATCGCGGGTCGGGGAAGAAGAACGCGGGAAACACCAATTCGCTTTGCAGAATGGGACTTTGGAGACCTCCAAGCATCTGACCTGTGCGCTTGTCTTCCTTGTTGCACTGGCCCCATCGTCTGCATTTGTGTTCCCAGCTCAGGGCCAGATTTTCTCTCCACTTGTGCTGGTTTCCATGGGGTTAATCGCACCCCTCCCTGGGACCCTTATGGTACACTGACCATTAGCGCAAAAAAGGTGTCTGCGACTTTCTTCAGAGTGAAGCGTGCCCAAACTCTGGCTTTAAAATGTTGAAAAAAAAAAAAAAAAAGAAAATCACTTGCTGCATAAAGGGATGAGCATCACGATGTCTCCGTACAGATTTGCTGACCTCTTTCTAGGCCCTTTTCCTGCAGCCAGGAGGACAGAGCCTCAGCTGCTATCACAGCTGTCATGCATTACAGCTCCTGGGCGGACGGGGCTGCCTTCTGCTTCATGCGCTGTGATGTGAAGTGACTGACACACCCTGGTGCAGAGGATCCTTGGGTATGTATCACAGAAAATTGTGAAGCAAGACCAGCAAGATGCCTAAACCAGGACAGCCTTAATGCTCAGCTGCCAACACGGGCATCCCCAGCGCGCTCCTTGTCCGGGGGGCACGGCGAACACCAGCCCTACCATGTCGGCCACCGCAGGACTTCCTAAAGCAACATATCCAAAAGGCAGTGCTCCTGCCAGCATCCAGGCTTGTGATATAGACTGCAATTTCAAAAGGAACACACAGTTGAAGGCAGTTGGCAATAGCAGTGAGCACTCAACGAGTTTTTCCTGAGACAGCTTACCTAAAACAAATCACAGCAAGAGTTACAGCAACAGGTTAGCACATATTTTTGCTCGAGCTTGCTACCAGCCAGCTTTGTTAGCTTCCTAGCATGACTGCAGCAGGCTGACATGCTCTGTGTCCAAGCCCAGGGTTGTTGCCATGATCACCTCCAGTAGAAGGATGAAATGACCTGACAATCTGGTACCTTTCAGCCCAAATTATTTCAATAAAATTATCTGAAAATCGTCTGGAAGACCGGTGGATGGGACAACTGCAAAATATCACAAGCTGTCATCACTCTCTCTGCTGTGCTCCTTGTCTCATGGGCCATAACCACCCAACACCTGTGGCACAAATCCAGAGACAAAAAAAGACCAAGGCACAGTGGCCATATGGTGTGTCACCACAGTGTACCTGCTCCTCGCTCTTCTCACCCCCACCAGGGAAGCACAGTATCAAGCATTAATCTAAAATAGGCTTCGGTTTGAATCTCACTTGGAGAGTGAGCCCTGTCATGATGGCGTTAGTGAAAATGCCTTAGGGGAAGGCAAAGGTGCAGAGCAGATCTGGGTCTGGTTGGCTTTTGGTTGTATGAAACATCTAGCGGGGGAGTTGAGCACCCCATTTGTGACTGAAGGTTTCTTTGATTTCTTGTCCCCCACAAACAATGAGGAGGAAGCTCACTGTTCAGATCACTTCATCCCAGCGTCTTTCCCTAACGTTTTTTTTTTATTAGTTTACAGAAGACCTCACCTTCCAAGTGGACAGAAACGCATATATCCTTTTGTGATACCACTTGTGCCCACGTCCTTTCAGTTGCATGCTCTTCTCCTAACAGCATGCTCTCTTACTTCATCATCCAACACTTTCCGTTGTTATTTTTCTTTCTTTTTACAGGTGTTGCTCATAAGAGATGGAAAGGACAGAATATCTGTGAAACCTGACAAGAATCAGTTTCTTTTATTTAATTCAATGGAAGGCTCTGCACATGCATTCATCTGTACCTAGATACATGCACACGTGTGTGTGCATATTTTATTTTCAGCATCTTTTTTAAATGTGCCCTTAAACACTGACAGCACAAACCCAACAGCCCCATGCAACTCAGGCAAGCTAGAGAGTGTAGGTTGGGCAGCCAGCACCAACCTTAATTACCAAAAATAACTGCTTGGGTCTGAACCAAGTATTTTCTCATCAGTATGCAGCACCAGGGTGTAGGAGGAGGAAAATGAGGAGTGGGAGGATATAAAACAAACAGTGAAAAGGAAAAATGTCAACTGTGTTCTGGCCTTCCTTTTTGCTTCTCACAGCCTACCCCAGCAATGCAGTTGCGGTATGTGACGAGCTGGTACAGAGCCGGGGTAGCACGCATACAGCTGAACACATCTGGCGAGCAGTTGCCTGGTTTTGTGCTGCGAGTCAGCCAGCAGCATCCATGTTTCTAAGTGAGTCCGCTGCCATCGTTGCAGAGTGGCTTATGACTTAACTTTTCCTTTGTAAGAGGTTCATTCCTCCGGCCACTCTTCCATCTTTGCCTCCCCGCTCGCTACAGCCTTCATTCACACGTGCGTACATACAGTCAAACTCGGGGCGATTGCATCAGAGAGGGACGCCTTTGCCTCGGAGAATTTGATACGCATACTTTATCAGAAATGCTAAATACCTTCCCCTGCTAAGGCTGTTCCCTTCAAGGCAAACCATATTTATTTAGGTGTGTAACACCAGTTTGCAGGCCTGGCTTTGGCATCAAAGTCAAAAACTGTGGTTTCAGTTCTCCCAGGTAGGACGCAAGTTCTATGTTAATGCTGTTGGGCAAGCTGGGCTTGTTAAGTGTAAGAAAATCGAAGAATTGCCTTTTTCAGATTAGCCTCACTCAGCCAGGGGAAGCACTTCTGTCCTTTCTCTCTTTTCTGTTGCCCACGCTATCAGGAAAGTGGCTAGGGACAATTTCCTCCTCTCTGATCTTTGATGTAATAAAGATGGTAGTGGAGAAAAAAGCCATCGCACAGGCTGCTACTGGTTTCTGCTCTCATTTTAATTATTTCTACTTTCCCACCCTGTTAAGAAAACAGGGTTCCAATGAAGCTGGAAGTCAGCAGTAGTAGCACAAGGAAGCTTCAGATAAAAAGAAAATAGCTAGACGAGCAGACGCTCATCTCTGAGCTGGTCCATGCATAGGACAGGAAGAAAGTTTTGAGAAGAAACTCTCCCTGGGCACTGGGGGTTACACCAGACAAAGAACAGAGATACAGCCGTGGAAATACAGCTGTGCACATGGAAGATGTGAGAGACTGGCAAAGTCAAATCGCTTCAGAAGCAAAATTAACTGTGATTACTTGATGCAAGACATCACTCAAACCAATCAAATTGTTATTTTGGGAAATCATAAATTTGTATCCAGAGTCAGTTTGTCACTCATTAAAATATTATAAGAATGATTAGGAAATGATCTTAATAAGTAAATGTTCTCCTCTTTTTCATTTAATAGCTTAAAATATAAGATGATCTCACCCGGCTCTGACATGACCCCTGACCACCTTGCAGGTAATTATTTTTGTTCTTATCCTTACTGCTAGAATTGAGCCCAGTCTAATTCTTTCTGGCGCAAGCCTAGCCGAAGTCTCCTTGCCATCGTCTTTATCTGTGTGAGGAGCATTGCCCCGGTGCGGTACATTCGTAACTCATTTATGCCATCTCATTGCTGCTTCCCAGGGCTAGGGGCACAGTAATGGTGCGGTGACTATGAAGTACATGAAGCAAAAAGGAAGAGGAATCCTTATGAATCCTTGTGAAACAAATGAAAGGGGTGAAATCCAGAGCAGCCTCGTGATTCCTCCGTATTATAAGGTGAATTATTTTGGTGGTTACATGTAATAGATGGAAAATTGTTACTTAGGCCACTTCTACCAGCCTTTTTGGCTCACTTGAAAAGCTGTTCTTCCTAGGAAATCCCCCACAGGAGGGACTTCACAGATCACTTCGGTGGCTTTTCATGTGTGCTGCATATCTGTAGATTCAAACTGGGGACCTTATTTTATTTTAACGAGCTTCTGTGAAATGCACCATTGTTAAGATATGCAGAAGTAGGAGTCATTATTAAAGTATTGCTTAAATTACATTTTGAAAGGTGGGCTTGGGTGCATATAATTTCTTTTGACTACACAAGGGCATATTTTGCCCACAAGCAGATGTCATATTTCTGAGTGAAATATTCCTCTCTTCCAAGAATTACCCTTGTGAAATGATGGACTGTATCTGTACATGAAAGAAATACAGATCATTCTGTATGCTTAAAAACTAACAGGTAAACCATATTGGAGAAACCATAAAACAAATTATCCAGAACACAAACTGAAAAAACAAAAAACAAAACCAAAAAAAACCCCAAACAGTTTTTAAAAAGGAACAATTTCAACTGCAAGTTACTGTAATATGAATGCAGCAGTGAATTCACTTTACCTTTAAATTTTACTTTTGCCTTACATGGAGCTACAGGCAATTGAAAAGCTGTTGAAATCTATACTTCTTAAGCCTCCTTTTCAATAGAATAACTACAGGAAACCCAAGGGATTCAAGTGCCCAATAGGTTAAGAGCAGTTTTATTTAATACATTGTCCTGCTTTGCTGAAAGAGAATGGTGATCTCTTTAAGAGACCTTTTTGATTTGCTTTCAGCTCATCCCTGCTTCACAGTGCAATTCTCTATTTCTTTCTCTCGATATCTAGAAAAAAAAAATATGCCAGTGTGACACATTTTCAGAAAGTGACAACATGGTTTAGAAACTGTCAGTACCTAATGAAGCATTTCAGCTCTATTTTATAAGCTGTGATTATCATGATCATTTTACTGATACATATATGGATTTGACATCTGCAGCCCTTTAGCCTTTTAAATAATCTGGTCAGCAAAATTGCTAGTATCTAGGTCAATTTAACCATTTATTTCTAGTTTTTCTGGTCGGTATTTAGTCTGATGCTCTGGGTATATTTTGCTGCTTCTTTGTGGAAACAGCAGAGGAGACTTGGAAGATATTCAACAAACTCAATTATAAGCTCAGGAACTTCTTATTACTTACTATATTTGCTCAAGGCAATGCATCATATAAGTAACACTGACAGAAAGGCTGTGACCCAAGAATTGAAGCACAGAGCAGAACTATTGCTCCTGCTGCTCTTAGGTTATCAAAATGTTTGGTTAATTGTAACTCTTCTCATATAGATCTTGAGATGACAGGACTAATAATGTGGCTGTAGGAGTGGGGAGAGGAGCAAAAGGAAATGAAAGGCCAGGGATGAGGTTCTGAGCTGGCATTAGGAAAGAGCCTGGCTAACATTTCTGAAACCAGGAGTAGTTAATGCCTTTCTCCAGTTTTCAGACACATTTAGTTCGGTACCCCAGGAAAAAACCCTGCGCCCTGTGTCTCCTTCTGCCTGCCCTTGCATGGCGTTAGCTCCCATATGATTAGCAAGGTTTCAGTGGCAGGATTGTAGCGGTCCTGGCAATGCCAAGTGCAACCGAGCTGCTGCCAACACGGTGTGGGGAGGGGAATGGCGCAGGAGCTGCGTATGCGAACACAGAACAGCAGTTGTGCGAGGCACACACCCCTTGCTTGTGCGTGAAGGTGCAAACAAGTAGATGCACATATAATCACAGAGTAATACAAAGGGCTGGAGCACCTCTGCTATGGAGACAGGCTGAGAGAGTTGGGGTGGTTCAGCCTGGAGAAGAGAATGCTGCGGGGAGACCTCAGAGCCCCTTCCAGTCCCTGCAGGGGCTCCAGGAAAGCTGGAGAGGGGCTGGTGCCAAGGGCAGGGAGTGACAGGCCAAGGGGAATGGCCTGAAGCTGCAGGAGGGGAGATGGAGATGGGATGTGAGGCAGAAATCCTTCCCTGTGAGGGTGGTGAGGCCCTGGCACAGGTTGCCCAGAGAAGCTGTGGCTGCCCCTGGCTCCCTGGCAGTGTTGAAGGCCAGGTTGGATGGGGCTTTGGGCAACCTGGGCTAGTGGAGGGGATCCCTGCCCATGGGGAGATGAGCTTTGAGGTCCCTTCCAGCCCAAACCATCCTGTGATTCTATGATTTTATAATTTGGGTTGGAAGGGGCCCCAGGCTCAAGACCGGTCAGGTTGCATTGGGCTTTTTCTGTCAAGGCTGGACTCTTGTACTTGCAGATGTTCACTGTGGTGGCTTGCTTTTGCTTTCCCTGGCAGGCAGCTGATTTGGGTCCAAGTGTGGCCTTATGTAAGTAACCGCAACACTGAGTGAAGTGTTTGAATGTGCATGCAGGTGGTCCTGGTGAAGTTCAGTTGCCTTCAAAACTCCCCCACGGAGATTTGGACTGAAGTGATTTCACATGATGACTGTGCAGTCTGACACACAGCATGACTGGACCTCATCAGCAGTTTATTATCTTGTTCATAACAGAAATCCTCAAAACACTGATTGGGCAGTCCCCATGCCTTGATTACCACAAAATTTTGCTGTTAGTCTCAAAGATTAGAAAGCAAATTTTGCATGATTTGCTTGATTTTATTTTACTTAGAAAACTAGAGGGTTTACATTGAAAATATACTACTGTACCATTGCTTGAGGCTGGTTGGAGATCTGTAACTAAACTTGCTCTTCAGCAATTTTGAAAAGCATTTTACAGACGAAGATTAAAAGCATTTTTTTGATGATTCTGATACAGTTGGTTGGTTTTCAGCTTGGTTCTGCCATTCTAACATATTAAGTATAATCTTTTCATGGAAAAAGGTCTGTCTATTATTTCACTCTGAAATTAGGGTGGTTGCTCAAGCAGTCAGACACAAGGAGTGCAGAAGACATTACGCAACTCCAGACCCAAGTGCAGCAGCATAACAAGTGCTGTAAATCATGCTCACAAGGTAGGTGCCACAGCATTTGGACACCTGTGCTAGATATTCATGATGTGCATGAAATGCTTTCCTAGACCTGCACAGTGCTGATGGTAGGTCTAGCACCACAAGTCACCAAATTCAAGTGAAATTTATTGATTCACATGCGTATGTTTCTGTGTCTCTGTGTGTGTGTACACAGAGTTACTTGCACATATAACAAAATAAATAAATGCCAAGTAGATTTTATCATCAATTTATAGGTAGCTTGGCTTTCTGCAAATGCTGATTTGTGCCTCTTCCTGGAAACCACCTACAGATCGCCAAGAACTAAAGAAACCTTGAAAACTGTCATAGCAACATTTCAGATTGCAGTTGGGAAGCCTGTGCAATATTGGTGCCTTGTTTCAAAACTGACATCCAAAATTTCAAGTTTAACATCCAGCACCTGTTCGGTGCTTTTCTGAATCAAGGCCATTTACAATAATAGTCCTTTGCCCATGCTCTTACTGCACAACCAATTTTTAACCCATGGGATGCATTCTCAATAAAAATTGACCAAACTACATTCTCATGATGAATTGCCTCATGAACTTTCCTGAAATAAAATATACTTGTTCTCTTTCACATGAAACTGTAGCATAATCTTCATAAAGCATTACTCACAGATGGGAACTCTTTCTCCTTTTCAGTCTCCTTTGTAAACAGATTTTTCCTATAAGAAATGATGAGATGAAATTCATTCCTGGAACAGTGAGTACAACCCTGTGTCAGATCTCAAGGATCTTGTTTTCATTTTCCTGTTACTGTACAAATGAAATAATTATGAGTGCCCAGTTATCAGCTACACTGGGTCAGAAGGGCTTCTGAATTATTAACAGTTTATTGCACCACAAAATTTACTACTACCTAAGCAAGGATGTACAACAGATAGATACTAATTATGGACTAAACTCTCAGCTGAAGCAGGGACAGTGAAAACACTCTTTTAGACAAAGTGGTGGTCTGATTCCCAAGTTCACAAATGAGTCTGTGGTTCATAGTAGCAACACCTTTTATTTTCAAGCAGCAGAACCAATGGATGAAGTCAGAAGTTCAATTCTAGTGCAAGAGGTTGCAATATCGAATGTCACTTACAGTATACATGATACATTTTCTTCGTTGACAAAATCTCTTGAATGTCCCTTTCCCTCTTTTTTCATCCCAACAACGCCGTGACTAGGGGAGCCCTGGACAAGAGCTGTACATTGCTTTGCAGCCCCGCAGCAAACACTCCTTGTAGAGGAGCCAGCCCACCCATCCATGCACACTGGTACCCTTGTGCCTGCATCAGAAAGTTATGGCCGTAGTACTGCTTCTCCAGAGAGGCTCTCACAGCTTCCCCGAGCACAGTGCCCATTTCCCTCCACCTCCATCTGCACCCAGAACTGCACGGCTGGAGTTTCATGTTCATTTAAGCTCAATGTCAGGACCTGACACGCTGCCCTTGCCACATATCGCCCATAATGGTGCAGCTGCTATATGTCTCTCTGCTGTTAGCCATGAAATGGCCAATGGATGCAGAGGTCAAGGTCTTTTCTTACGCTGTCTTACTGTTCTGCAAGAAGCTCAGGTTGGTCTGAGTTGGGCTTATTATAAGGGCTGAGTGTAAGACCTGGTATGAATCAAGAAATTGTAATCTCTTTCTGCTTTTGATGGCGTATTTTCGGTGCCCAAAATGCACCTTGAAAGATGAAAATTCTCTTCCTTTCTTTTAATTTTTCTTTCTGTATTGACCCCAGTCATAAAGTCATCTCTTCATTGACTTTCTGGCTAGCATTTGTAAAGAAGACGAACAACCACTTGGTCTTTCCTCGTGGCCTGTTTTACACGGTGCTCAGCCCAAGAGAGCTCAAATGTTCATGAAGGGACTTTGGACAAGTTCAAGAGAAGCTGGCTGAAAAGGACACAAGCACTGGAAAACTCCCTTGGGTTTCTTGATCCCATAGATTCAGCTGCTCTCAGTTGGAACAGCTTAAAATTAGTGCACACATTGTTTCTGTCCTCTTCTGTTGGCTGAACGCTTGCAGACAGCAACCCCATAAAGCATGTGTCCCGTCTCTCTTTTTTGCCCTCTTTTTCTCTCTCACACAAACCAAAACACAGACACACACACACATGTGCACACACAGAGTCACAGCTTGTCAACAGCTTTAGCAAAGTAAAATACAAATGATAATGAGGAACATGTGACCCTAGAAAAGCAGCACAGAAACTAAAAGGTCATCTTTTTTCCAAATGACCTAATTAGAAAAGCCTGGAGTGTTGGCTACAACATAATGGTTTTACACAGCTTTTTAACATAGACTTCCTGTTTTAAACCAGCACAATTTAGTGCTCCTGAAGAAAAAAAAAAAAAAAAAAAAAGAATTGGCATTTAATGCCAGCAAAATTAGGCCTCACAACAACACCTGCCTCAAGCAATCTCCAGCCTGTTAGATCTGTCAACGGAGCATTGCGGATTTGCCATCCCATAATGACCATCAAGAAGCCAGCACCAGGATGGCTGCCAGCTTAGAAGAGAGCCTGCAGAGGCACTCCAGCATCGCACGGAGCAGGCAGGCTCGCGGGGCTCGCACACATCCCTGCCCGCAGTCCCTGCCTGCACCACCCGGCTGCACCATCCTCGCCCCGGCCGAGCCAGAGGCAACGGGGAGGAGGAGAAGGGGTGACGGAGCAGGGAGAGGAGGTGGAGGCATGGCAAAATGCAGAAAAAGATGGGGGAAAGAAGGTAGGGGCCAGGGCGCAAGGGAAGGAACAGATGAAGGTTTCTCACCCCTAGTTATCTCAAAGACAAGATCGTGGCGTACAGTTGAGGGATTTGCTGAGTTTAGTTTCACCTCTTCATTCCTCACTCCACGCTCCTGTTTAATAATTTTCTTTGTTCTGGTGAACATGCATGCCATTTATTTCTGCAAAACTATTAATCCCAACTTATTCATCGTTTAGCGAAGCTATATTTAGTTTATGGCTTTTCCCCATAAATCAAACCCTGCAGGCTCCTCGATTTTAAACGGTTTAATTATGGCAGCTATTCCCAAGCTGTAGGGCATGTCCCCACCACGGTATGAGTGCAGGGGTCTCCGAGATGGGCTCAGGACAGCAGCAAGGGGAGGACGTGAGCTGGCTCCCAGTCTGGAAGCAGAATAACCGGGATGCTGTGGGTCTGGCAGCAGAATAACCGGGATGCTGTGGGTCTGGCCTGAGCTAATTAGAGGGACAGAGTTCACGGAGGAAGAAAGAGATGGAGAAAATAGCTTGGGAAGCACCAAGTTAAGGCCATACTCTGGATTATTAGAGGCAGCCAAAATAGGTTTGTGTGAATTCAGCTGAAGAGAAGCCCTAGTTTTCGCATGGCAGACAGGCTTAATGCTTTGCAGCCATCGTAAAGGTGGGAGGGACACAAAGTTTGCGCGTCCATGTCCCCGGGGGCTTAGAAGTTCTCTGCTCGTAGTGGTTTCATTGGGAATCGACGGCATTGCCCATTTCTCAGGCAGTCTCTGTGTCCCATAGGATTGAGCTGGATGAAGCAGCATGGAAAAATAATATATACTGTGCATGTAATGTGCTGCTTAACCATTTTTTCCAAACTTACAAAAGCATGTGATCTTCATTGAAAACTGTGTACATGCCAAGTTTAGAGCTTTACATTCAAACTCTATTTGAGAGCCTGTAATGGAAAAAAAAAAAAAAAAAAAGAAAAAAAGATACACACTTAGTTGGTTAGAAAACCCATAATATTTCCCCAGCTTCATTGTTCTGAAGTGACTGCGTGGATTTTATTCAGTTGTTTATTTTTTTGTTTGCTCTGGCTTGAGAAGAATAAATGTCAAATTTTAGCCTCAAAGGTAATTTTGCTATGAAAGCCACTGAAAATAGAGGTTGAAAAACAAAAGAATCATAACAATAGTAGTGATAGTACAATGATATTATGTATTAATAACAGTTTCCTCGTGGTAATACTTTTGGTAATAGTGGGTATCTCATCCATAATTAGACGGGGGCATTCACATCTGCTCGGTGCTTACAACACACAACCCAGAAGGAAAAAAAGAAGCAAAGAAGCATCGGCAAAATACCGTATGATTTGCAATACAAGTTATGTGAGAGCTTATAGTTAGAGAGTGGCAACTTCATCTTCCCTATATCGCAAAGAAAATGTAGCCTTTACCCCCAAGACTCTTCTTTTTTTCTCTCCATATGTGCAAGGGGTCCCACCGAGGCAGAATCGGGTCCCTGCGAAGCATTCGCACCTGCATGGGCCTGTCTGTTGATCTGGGGAGAATCAGGTCACTAAGACATAACTTGGTTTCAAAGACTGAAAGGTACTAATTTTATATGCCAGTAAATCCATCAGATCACAAGGAGACTGAGGAAATGCTTTTATCTTTAAAATGACAGGCACTAATAATGTTACCAGAATTTCCCTTATATATAACTTTAATAGTTTCGGGACTCTTCAATATCTGCACAATGCAAAAGCTTCTGAAATATAAAAGTCAGTGTCCCCTTCAGAGTTACTAGCATTGCCAGCGTGGGTGCAGGAAGATGAAATACGTTCTCGGGGAAAAGAAAAGGTTGGACAGATGACAGGAAAAGCCGTAACCGTTTAAGGAGAGGTACGTTATATAGACACTCGTACTGACAGCATTGTAGCTGCTTCTGTAAAGAGGAAGACCAGCTCCGGAGTGGGGTTGCAGCCACCAGTTCAAGCAGGGAGGATTTCTGCTGAATTCCTGCTCGCAGGTGCGCACGAGACGTGTTTCAAAACAACCGTTGCTAGCAACCTCGCGAAGCCAATGGGAAATTTATTACTACCCAACGCAAAGTGAGGTCCAGAGCAAGCACTCTGGAAAGCCCGAACCACAATGCTCCAAGTAAGATCTAGATGAGAAATGTCTTGCCTGTTTGCTCAGAACATCGTAGTCTCTGCAGTTTCCCTCATCCTTCCTCAGACAAGATCGTGGGAGCCAATGGCCTGAAAATGGCTGCTTAATCTTAAACAAAAAGTGGATGAATAAAGGACTCTATGTGAATTGCAGGTCATGTTTTAATAATCTCAGGTTAACGGGCTGTCAATCTTCCCTCCACCTGAGGACAAGAAAAAATTACAAAACCCCATTTCTTTTTATGTACATGCCATTAAAGGAGTTCTGCATTGTGTACTTCTAATATACAACTGCTTAGACCACAGCGGTGAGTTCATGATGAGAACATGATAAGCACAATCTACCTCTGCATTTAGTCAAGCCTCTAATATTTTCCTAGCAGGGTGCCAACGTGTTTCTCAGCTGGCTGAAGCTGGAGCGAGCATGCCATGACCTGAAATGAGACTAATCACTCCCCTAACGACACCCGGGATGAATTTCTCCCGATGCACATGAGAATTAGCAGAGAGAAAGCACCTCATGGGCAGAATATAATGCAGCAATGAGTCGTGTGGGTTGAGTGGACATCCTTGCGGGTAGTACTTACCGGCTGCCCCACGTACTGAGCATTTGGCAGCCTGTCTGGATCATTACTTTTTTTGCTCTTTTCTTCCCAAGCTAATGGAGCTCCTGGGAACAGTTCAGTAATGGAGCTCTGCGGGGAGTTAGTGTCCCTGCTTTTTTGTCTTTTCACCTTACTTAATCTTCTATCTAATATAGGACCTATATTAGCCATCTCATATAGGAGCTGAATCTTTGCCAAAACATGGCAGAGCTCAGAGGGTGGGGAAGAGAGATCACAGAGGCAGCAAACCACACAACTTTTTGGTCTTGCAGCGTGAATTAGTCACTACTACCCCACACCTGCTTCTCTTTAAAAATCAATGAAAAAAATAACCCAGTAAAATGATACAGGTGAACGATCAGGTTTATTTACTGAGGTTCCTGTAATCTGAACTTCTGTTCTTTAAGATACTTTTCATTAGTATCACGTTAGTACAGCACACTGAGGTTTTTACAACGGCAGCAGCGATTCATTGCCTTTGTTAAAGGTTATTTGAAAGTGTGCGCAGAGCAGATCTATAGAAAATCTACAGGATATTCCATTTGGTTCAGATGATTCAAGCTCGCTGCAGACTGTACAGTCACAGCTTCCCATTTCTGCTGGAAATACTACAAGCTATTATATTTTTTTTTTTATTAGCTATAATGTGCAGATATGGAAACTGAAGGATAGCAAGCTCCTTCCACTTCTCACTTCCAGTCGCCCACTCTCTCTTTCTTTCCCTTTCACACACACGCTTCATTGATCTGAATTCTACATTTATTTTCATCAGAGAACAGATTTAGTTGATCACAGAAAGTTGCTCATTCCAAAGTGGAAAGATTTTTGCTTTGTTTGGCAACGGGAAGCATTTTTAACAGGTTTGGGCTTTCAGAGTTCGCATTTCATAAGCTAACTGTGTGACTTGACTGAGGCAGTATGGGCAGGAAAGGCAACAGAGTATGCACAAACAGCTCTGTAAAATAAGGTTCTTCTAATACCGATTGTTTTATTGCCTCAGTATCAGCTTTACAAAGTTTCTTAATTCACAGAAATCCCGTTTAGGAAATAATTACTACTGGTTTTCAAGGTCTAATTGTTTTGTTTTTTTTTTTTTTACTTTTGTGCTCAGTGAACACCAAACCAGAAAACTGGCAGTATCTGTCATTTCTGTCTAATTATTAACACAAGCTGCAGGGTTTACAGGGTCTGCACAAGGGACTAACTTGTTTGTGCCGACCTACCGGAACCCAAAAACACTCCTTCTGCATCAACATGACATACCGAGCTCCGGCTGCGGCCAGTTAAACCCCAGCTCCTGGATGGACTCGCGGAAGCGTCCCACTTGTGGCTGACAAAGAAGGAAACGTTGCAAAGGTTATTTGTGCCTCGAAGGCAACACCAGACCCAGGAACTCACATTTCTGAAGCTGTCACTTGGGGACTGCTGAACATGTATATTATGACTGTAGGAGTGAAGCTCAGAAGCGCAGTGTGCAAGAAACTGAGTTCTCACTAGGGGCTGGGAGGAGAATAATTCAGAAGAAAATCTTTCCCTTTCATTTTTTTTTTTTCTCTTTACATAACCAATTCAAATAGCTATATTCCTCAATTGCTGCTAAATCAAACACAGAGATAGTTCCTGGACTGTATAAAACTGGCATCCAGAAGGTGCAGGAGGCTGGGGAGGGGTGGAGCAGGGGGGCCCTGTTACTGCACCCCTGGGGAAATCAATCGGGAAGCCGCGCCAGCAGAGCCCCACGCTGCTGCAGAAAAAGCTGCTTGCAAATCTACAGCGGGCGGGGGTACGGCTCTTCCTCCAATGAGCAAATCCTGCTCCGAGAGGGTATGTTTAGAGGTTGTGTTTTGGAGGGTTGTTCCAGGTTTCTCCACCCTCTGTGGAGAAGGGAAGCAAAATGCCGGGTGGTGGAAGAGCAGACGGCAGCGCACACGAAACACAACCTTATGGGCAAGATGGGCAGCCGTTAGGAAATGGTGCCTGCACGGAAGCTCCCATTCCTGAAGATTTTAGTCCAGCAACAATAAAATATGCCGCTGTAATCGATCCCTGCAGCTACGGTGCCTCTGGTAGGTTGCTCCACAGCTTGCAGGAGCTGTGCCCAGAAGTGCAGAGCATGGCACAAAGCGAGTGGGAGGCCATAAACTTGACTTTACTGCAAATTTTTTAGACCCGTAGAAAGACAATAAATAACTTGGTAAGCATCGCTCCAGGCAGGCAGCACTGCCTTGCACAGGAGAGGTCAGCAGGACAGTGTGTTGCAGTTTCTGGAAGTCACAGTAATTACTGAAACAAGAACTCCCCATTGTTTTAGCATCAGTATAACACTAAAAAGGTAGATATTGTCCTCCCTGTCATCTGCGAGGGTCCTGATACCTGATGTGGGGAGTTGTGGGCAAAAACGAAGCCAAAATCTTTGGGCCATGGAGCCGGATACTCAGATTTTTAGGGAGTTGCCTGGTGGCACAGCCATGCTGGGCAGTGGTGGTCACTGCAGGGACCAGCAGCTACCCGAAATCCTTGCAGTTCATCACAGCAATCCTTCCACCTGAGAGGAAGAGGAGTGCTGTGCTGCAGCTGCACAGGAACATCTCTTGTTTGATTGATGCTACTACAGAATAAACGGTCTAGAAAATATGGTTTACCATGGTACTGTGGGGTTGGGCAATGCAGTGAAGGGTTCCCATAGCTTGCTCAGGGTGGCAGAATCTCCACAAGGAAAGGTCTGAGCTCAGCACCCCTGTATCCACAGTCAGAAATGACCCCATAAAAGCACGTTGCTCTCAGATCAGGCACATGGAAGCAGACGACCTGCAGAAGTGGTGTTTCCAGCACCACTTCCAGCACTACGCTTGCAGCTTGTTGCTGAGGGCAGGGGAGAAGCTGAGGTGCTAGGAGCATTGAGCATCCGCCAGCCTGACTGCCCTCACAACCACAGCCCCAAGGCAGGGTTTTACAATCAGCATCTCCTCTGTAAATCAACCCCTGAAGTTATTCCTCAGGGCTTATTCAGTTATACTTCAGGCCAGCTCATGAAGGTTCCTGAAAGAGAAATGTGTACAGATGCTGAACAAAGTTCTCAACTTTTTTTTTTTTTTTTTTTTTTACCTCCTAAATTTTTTCCTTAGTGGTATTTGGACCAGTCAGCATTTTGCTAAGACAGATCACAGCTTGAATGGAACATGCCAATGAAACACACATGCGCAAGTTATGGGTTGTTAATATTAATAAAGATATTTTTGTGAATAAGGGTCCTTGACAGGTGGGCAACTTCTTGATTGCAGTGCACCTTTGGATGGCTCAGACAGAAGCATCTTCCTCTGTCAGCAGAAATTTAGGGATCTGCAAGATCATCATTAGATTTTACTGGAGTTGGTAACAATTTACTAATTATCAGCAGTGGGTTCCTGAAAAACATATTTTTTCTTTCCATTAAGTTTGTTTCTTAACTTTCTCAGAGGCAGAACTGAATATTCACATGTAAATCAAATCACAGCTTTGGTTTGTTGCTTTTTTTTTTTTTTTCAGATGGACTGTTAACCCACCATTTTTATGGCACTTTTACAGCATTTGCTGTAATTTTAGAATCTTCACTGGTCTGTTTAATTACTTAGAAGGCTAGGGGTCTTAAAGCTAAATAAAAAGTTTGTTTCAAATCAAACATTTATAGATTAAGAGCCGTGCACACAGCCTCTTTGTATCTGCATCTACAATTTTGTGGTTGGAATCAGCAGCACATGATAATTTGGCATTTGGGTTATTCAGCATTTTTGAAACTCATCTTCAAAATTAAGCATCTGGCCAGTCATGAGGATAATTACCCAGTTTGCACAAGTAATTGCAATATTTCAATAGGAAGGCACAGAGTTCAGTTCTGCTCCATTCAGCATCGCAGGCAAAATCCCATTGATTTCTACAGCAGGATCAGGCTAAGAGCATGTGGCCACTCAACCCTTATAACTGGATAAATCTTAATTTTTAAAAGCAGGGCTTCATTCTTCTGATCTCACCCTACTGACATGCATGCAAGTTATGAATATCCAGGGCTTACTTTTAGTTTTGTAAAGCTACGCCGTCACCACAAACATTTTTACTACTACTTGCAAAATGCTTCAGCGGGGCACAGCATGTGCAGAAGTCAATCATAACACCCAAAAAATTTACAGTCTATGTAAATTTTTACTATTCAGATTTTTTTTTCTTTACTCCAACCCCCATCCCAGCTTATTTAAAGCAGAATTTACGTCTTCATGTTCAGCCTACAGATGAGGGTAGCTCAATTTATTATATCAGTTAATTTAATTTTACAATCTTATCTGAAAAATATCCTAGATTGACTTTACACGTAAGACAGCCAGGTATGAAAAATAAAGAGATTTAGGGTTTGTTTGTTTCATTTTTTTAAAAAAAAGAGTATAAGATTGAACTTAAAAAGAGGGCATCTAAGTTAAATTCTCAACTTTGCCAGAAATTCCTTGTACACTCTAGGGAATTAATTTCATTTCTCTCTGATACTGCTTCCCATCTTTAAAAGTGGCATAAAAACCTTTTACTTTTTTCTCCCATCTATTTACATGCTTAACACTTCCCTGGCCTCTCACTGTTTCTAATGATCTTAATACTTCCAGATGCCAACGTAATACAAGTAATAACCACAGGTTTTCTGCAATTCCCATTGAAGCTCTGTGATACAGACTAGGTCTGATGAGTTTGTCCCAAGGTCACATAGGGCTCTTTGGGAATGAAATGCTTTAGGAGAAAAAAATAAAAATAAAAAAGAAATAATATGGCTTTAGGAACATTTGTCAAGTCATTAGCCAAAGCCCATAAACTCGTATATCTTAGTTTCTCTGTCTATATAGAAAAAAAAAAAAGAAAGAAAAAAAAATCTTTACCTTCTAAAAGGACTACCTGTAGTCATCCTCTCATGCTCATGAGGCTCTCTATTAATGGGAGTGAGCTCCATAGAAAAAGCCCATCAAGAACAGAGCCTAATTTCCCCATCTCATGAATTTTGACTTCAGTCATAAGATCACAATCCCTTCCTCCATAATACTTAAATCTGGCGCTAGCTGCAGTAAGGCTTCTCAAAGCTCTTTTACGACTGGAAAATAAAAAACAGAAAAATTTAAATCGGAAAGTAAGGAAATACTCAGGATATCAGGAACCACTAAAGGAAGAGAAATGGGAGACAGATTCACATTAATATGTGTGAGTTCATAAAGAGGTTTTCTTTTAAAATTCTCCTCCAAAATGTTCATTTGTATAATGAATTGGACTAGCAGGTATGCTATAAATGTAGCAACTACTGTAAAATGCCATAAAAATGATGGGTTAACAATCTAGATGAAAAAATAGTAACAAGTCAAAATAACAGTGATTTGATCTTTCATGTGAATATTCAGTTCAGTCTGTGATGAGAAGTAACATTAATGATGAGAGGATGAAACTGTCAAAAAATCCTGGGAAAGAAGCTGTATGGAAAGGAAAATATTATTCAGACCCCAATGCTGGTAATAAGTAAATTATTACCAACTTTGATAAAATTGGACAATTAATATGTAGAAGTGCCATAAAAGTGCATAGAGTTTCTAGCATGCAACATGAGCTGTTGCTTAATAATAGAGGACCTGGTTCAGTCTAAAACTTTCATAAACAACATCTTTTTATGTTGTCCTTTATGTTTGGAAAATTATCCCATTTTTCTTGAGATCTTTTCTTAGGGTGTTAATAACAGAGTAGAGAGTTTTTGAAAAGGCTTTTCAGAGATAATCTTCTCAATTTTTAAGGAGTGACTGCACTTCTCCTTTGATAGCAGCAATTTTACTTTTAACTGCGTGTAAGTTACCCTTGACTATAATAAGGTATATTAGGGATGTAAATATTACATAGGCACACATTTACCAGTGAGTCTATGGAACACAGAAAGGGTATGCACAGGTTATCCGCAGTTATTCAGGACTGCTTCTGCTGTTATGCAGATATATACTGAATTTGTAGCTGAGACACTGTCAGACATCTTTGGAAATGTACATAAGTGGTAATATACAGGCGATGCATCATATAGCAAAGCTGGTGCAGACAGCCTTTAAGGCATCTTGCTGCAGACCCCGAAACGCTAATTCAAGCCATGCCCCAGACTCGCTCTGAAGCCAGCCCTCACGTCTTATCACCCCAGCTGCAAGGAGTTAGGGGTCATTTAGGCTAGAAAGCACAAAGCACCCAGCTGTGAGCCTTTGTGTGCCCCTTCCTTATGCACTGACTCTAAGGAGACTTCAGAAACTGTCCAAGGGCACTAGCATCAGGTGAGACTTTGTTTTAATATGATAATGGTGAACGTGTTCTTATGTGTTACAGGAGGGATATTTACAACACAAGAACATCTCGTGGGAAAATCTATTCCAGAATAGGTCTGTGTGAGGAGTATTTTCCTACCTGCAAAAGGCTTGGTTTGCTGTTATAGCAAATTCACTGTGCACATCAGGGATTTCTCACCCAGAAACAGGGCTCCCCAGGCAAACCCCCTCTCTTTGCTTTCCTTCACAGAACTGGCCCCAGTGATAAGTAATAAATGTTTTTCTCCCGTGACCTGGCAGTTAGATGGAGCGTGTAGGATTAGCCATAAAAACAGTATGGCGAATTCCAGTGATATCTGATATATGGAGCTACCTAAAATGTCTCAAATGCCTCAAAACTGGGATGAGATCTGATATTAACCAGCTACCGAGGAAGATCTTCTCCATCTAGGAAATGCTGCTAGAAATGTAGTCAGCAGAAACTAAACGGTTGATGAGGAGAAGCCAGCACAGAAGCAACGTCCTTCTGCTCCCAAAGGCTGCAGTTTGGGTCCGTTCAACTTGTTTTTCCTCCTCGAACGAGACTCAGCTAATAGAGCACTATATAACATATTCAGATTCCTGTGGTAACAGTGGATCTTTCTTTTTTGCATGACATTTTTTCAAAGTCAGCTTTATGTATATGATTCCCGCCTGCCAAATATCTGCCCCATTTGAAATCTATATCTAGCCTGAAACATTGTGTTTTGCCCTCTGGTTGACCGTCTGCGCCAGTGAAAGACATCCTTGTGAAGAAGTGCCCCTTTGCTCCTGTGGTTACCAATACTGTTCCACACAGTTTCCAAGGGTGATGCTATTATATTGCTCCAGCCACTGTATGCACCCTATTGAGTAATTTATTGGCCACGATCCTAACAGAGGAAAGGCCTGTCTAGAATCCTGCTGAATTTTAAAAGGTAGGAATATTGCACTTCATAACAAGCAGCCATTAATGATAACCAACAATATAATTCTTATGGAATTATGCCTTGCATCTGCATCAAATTCCCAAGCATAATAAAAAGCGAACCAAAGAAGTTAACCTCTTGTGTGCTGCGCTTCCTGGAGCGTAATTACGGAATAGTGGAAAGAGCGTGACCCCGCAGCTTTCCAACATTATAATTAGCATTCCCCATACTGAAGCCTATTGTCTGGCGGACAGTTTTGTCTCTCCTCTGTTCTGACTTGTGCAAAATTACACCCCTAAATGTGAGTTCATGGCCCTTCCTCAAAGCCAGCCTTTTGTTTTCAGCGTAGTCCCAAAATCAATGGACTGGCAGGATGTGCAGCATACACCCACAGGGTCAGTTTGATGCTCATTCACTAGATACATACGGTGCATTGTAAGGATCTATATGAGATAACAATGATTTTCCACTTTTCAAATGTAGCCACATGAGATTAGGGTATTCGGCAGAAAAATGCTGCCAACTCTTTATGTCATCCTATTAATGGTGAGTAGCAGAGTCTGTACGTTTTGCTTGGATTACAGAGCAAAACCTGTTCAAAAAATCTTTCTGTTTCTCTTCTCATGTATAAATGAAGCTGTGCATTGTACCTCATTAAAACAAACTAAGGTACCTCATTAACACCCGCCAAGAAGTATTTTGAATGTCAGAACTGGAAGTCTGTATAATTCTGACACGAAAATTTTTCCTGAAGAAAAGTTCTGTTTAATTAAGGAGATACTGGCAGGTTTTAGCAAAAGATTAACAATCAGAAGTTCAGAATTTTGCCTAGACTGAGGTCTGGTGAATTATCATGATCCTTACATCAATCTGTTTTGTTGGGTTTTTTTCTTGAAAATTTCTGGCTGCATTAATGAAGCGATTTTTTTTTTTTTTTTTTTTTAACTGTTATGTCTTTCATCTCTCCAGGGATAACAAATGGACTTGCACAGGTAAAAATGTAACTGTGGGGCAAGTTTTCCTAAATTTGGCACCAAAATAAGCAGTGTGAATTTCAAAAGCAATGCTCATGTAAAGCACTGACTTGAGCTCAAGTGAAGGAAATCAGCCAGATAATATTTCCGATAGATTCACTGATTATAAAGCTGTTTTCTTGTAGGACCCCAACTGGCGTGCTGGGTGATCGGCACTGTTAAAAATCAGGCATTTACTTAAGAATCTTAACAGGGATTTAGGAGGAAAAACTAAGACTCCTGTTCTTGAAAATCTTGCATTGGATGTTCACAAAGATACTACATGTAAAAACATAATAAAACCCCTCAGCTTTTTCTTATTATTTTTATTTTTCCTGCAATGGTGGTTTAAGAAAATATAAAACAAATACAGTGTTCGTATATCTCTGTTACTGCATTTACTTTCATAAATTCCCAAATAAGTAGGAATATTGTAGTCCAGACAAGAACAACCTTCAAAAACTGAGACGCAACTGCTGCTGCCTGCTCAGAAATGCTGGTGTTACAAGTGGTACTGTACAACTTTACACTCAGTTTGCCTCAGCTGCCTAGAATAGAAAAAATCCAAGCCTAATCCCGTTTGAGTACTGTGAGTACCCATCAGTTCAATTTGTCTTCAATGAACTTTTTGTCCTTAGGAAGATTAAAGAGCCGGCAGCACTGGAAACTGAAGTCTACCGGTTATTGTAGCAGGGAGTTAACAACAATTTACGACGTGATCATGCTCCAGAGGATGCTGAGACCGTGCACATCGTGTTAACCTGGTCTAGGGTCAGAGCTTTGGACCGTGCCAAAACCATGCAACCTGTCTTTGTAACACGGGTATAGCACGCATCGGGCTGAAATCAGCTTTGCTTTTGCCTGGGATTTCCAAGTCGATGTAGGCAGTGTGTTAAAGGTAGAAAGCCAGCATCCGGGTACTGCAGCTTTGCCCTTATATGGCGCCTTTTGACTCATTTCATATCTTACTCATAGCCAGAGCTGAGTGAAAAATTTGCAGTAAATAATTAGCACAACAAATTTAGCCTTTTTTCCTACTTTGCAAGCCAATAGTGATTTTTCATCGAACTTCGGGTTTATCAAGCGCATGCTGTGCAGTTTTTTGGTTACTTCCTGGCTGAGCACAAATAGCTCTACAATCATATTAGATGATCAACTTCTGAAAGGTGACTTATGCTTTTTAATTGTATCTGGTTAACTAGGAGTTTTAGCCTTATTTTCTGTGCGAAGGATCAGGAACAAGTTGTACAACTTTCCATTAGTTTCTTCCTTTTTTCCAAGACTGGTGCATTACTAATTTATCTAGCTCCATGAGGTACAGTGAAATTAATTTTTCTAGGTTTTATTTTAGTATTTGCTCTGAAGAGTGAACCACTCAATGTGTTCTAAAATTTTCCTTATTCTTATTGAAATAAGTAATTTATTTTTAGTGTTCTTATACAGCTAACAGCTTTTTTTTTTGTTTTGCGTAAGGATGAAGGAATGCATGGCACACACCACACTGACGTACAGACCTTCTGGCTGGCACTAGACAAGAACTTTCATTATAAATTTATATTAAAAAATTACCTGCTCGGCTAATTGCAACAATGATTTCCAATAAATTGACCTCCATAAAAATATTTCAATTTCCTCTCGATTTGGAATCCAAGATTTTTCTGAATGGTTTCTTTATTTGCTATCAGTTGTACTTTTGTATAGGTAGACAAGTTAGATTCCTGTACTAATGACAAGAAAGTTAGCATTGTGAGCTTTTCATAATTTTGTAATAACTATATAAATAGTCTTAGTTCATGAGAATTTTTAGCTATTGTATGCAGGGGCTTTTGAGTCATATAGCTAACCCCTCCCAGATTTGCTCCTTTTATACAGATGTATTCAAAGAAAAGAACTGATATTAAGTTTGTTTCCATTATTCAGTGCCAACTGAAAAAAAGACGACCTTGGAAAAAAAAAAAAAATGACCTGTTTTTTAGCATCTGAAGTTCCCAGTCCAGTGCAGAAGTTAAATGTCTTTGCTTTTCCACTGTGCAATGCAGAGAATGTGGTGGGAACAGAATAGCAAGGCAACTCAGCTGGAAAATATCTCAGATAGATGAAATATTTGTCAAGCAGTTTTCTCATGTGAATATGCCTCTAGTTGGTATATGCCAGTCACTAGAGCATGGCATTTGTTTTATCTTCTGTCCCAAGGATTTATTTTAAAGGAAAAACTGCTGTGTAAGGCATCAGAACTGTGGAGACAACAAAGAAATACAAGTTTAACAAGAGCTCTGTCTTTCATGAGGCTAACAGAAAGAGAGTCAAGTTTTAATATCCTCAAAGGTCCTTTTTTCAGATAAGAATTTTATAACAAAGGAACCTTAACGCAGATTCCCTTTCTTCTTCTCTGTTAGACTCGTATTCATTATTGCCAACAAGGCATCATTTTGCATTTTTTTAAAGATGCAGACATCAAATATGATGGTGCTGAATTTAAAATGAATAACAACAACTATAATATTAAAAAACATGTTTTCCCCAGATGTGCTGATGTCTCAATAGAATCTTTATGCAGAAAAGGAAACAAGGCACATATAAGTGTTTATCAGTTTTGCAGCTTACAAAACCAATGTCCTGAACAAAGACAGCAACATATCCAGTGGGTGTTATCTGATCAAAAACATTCCACATGTACAAATCAAAGCTAGGGGGAAAAAAAGCCATATAAAGATGAGATAGCTGAGAAAGCAGCCACATTAGGAAAGGGTCTACTATTTAAACAGTTAGGCTTTAAAAAAGGCAAAATGAGAGCTAAGCGAATCCTCCCTCGGGGTTCATGTTCTCACAAATGGGTCTCTGAATTGGATAAAGATACATAATGATTCTGTTTTCCAGCATGATGTGGACACTAACCTCTCTGCAGGGTATATTTGAAGGTATGTGTGTGGACCAAAAAGAGAGAGTTAAGCCCAAAAAAGCATGCAGGCAGCAATTGGATTCAATTAATATTACAATTAGTTTTACAAAAGGAAATAATAGAAAACATTATGAAAAGAAAGAGCCCTGTGGTACGCTAATGCGCAATACCTGCACCATCCTAATTTGCTGCTGACCCACATCGAGTAAAACCAATGTCTGTCTACTACTCATCTCCTGGATGAGGCAGTAAAGCAATGCAAAGTAGAGGGGGGGTCTTTGTTACGTACTGATAAAATTCCCATTGAAAAGTTGCCCGGTTACTGACACTTTCCTCTCCAAGATGACCGTCCTGGAGATCGTTTCAGTTCTTATTTCTAAGCTATTTATGTCTCTGACCATAAGGGTTCAATAAATAGTTCAATCAGTTCTGAAACTGGCTTATCTGCATACCCTCTTTGACTTACTTTCATACATAAGGTGTGAATTCCTCACAGAGATTTTTCTGGGGGAGACACACATATGAGCTCTCTCCCACCTATGTTCTTGGGGGTCCAAAGGATGTCAGATTATTCTAATGTCCCATCACCACCCTGGCAGCATATTTAGATGGTTTAATAACTATTTATTTCCACAAAATATACAGGTATTTTGTGGCCTTTTTGTTGCATATTCATTTCCGAGCTTCGCATTTTTAAGGTTTTATATCCAACCATTCGGTCCTGAAAATAAATTTGAAAACAAACAAAATTGCTATTAAGTTTACAGTAAAAAAGAATTGCTAGAATGATGTGACTTCTGAGTTTGGGGCCTTTAAAATAAAAAGAACTAATATTTGTAAAAGTTTTTATTTAAAATACAAAACCTCATTAGTGCTGGCAACACCAAGATAGTTCCTACATTTCAGTCGCTGAAGGAATCTTCCAGGAGCTGTTTCTATGTAAAAAAAAAACCAAACCCTTGCTGGGAGAACAAAGAGGAAAAATCAATAAATGTGGGAGTTGAAATTAGTCCTGAGTAAGTTGTATTTAGTCCTACCTCTCTCATTTGTCCAATATCACTTTCCTTTATGCTTTAAAAGAGTAATAATTAGCAATCTGTTGATCCACTTAAGGAGAGGAGCAGAGAAGGTATTGATACAGCTGCATCAAATATGCTGTGAAGACCAAATGGCTTGGATCAGCCACCATACTGAACTCGTCCGTGGTCTTGAGTGCAATAGGAATTACCTACCTACTTGGAAGAATGTGCAGGATAGCTATTTACTGATGTGTGGCTTGGAGGTGCAGTGTCCTGATCAGCTTCAGAACATAAATTGTTCTTCCACAAATGGTGTGGAAGAACCAAGGCAATGGTCAATATCTAGTGAATGGGATGGTTTGAATGTACACTGTGCAAGCGAACATGTGTCTGAAGAAGCCTCTTTCAATTTATAGCCTTCTCTCGACAATGTAATCACCGTTTGAAAGCAAAGTATCTTGCATTTTAAGCAGGTATCTGTGAAGGACAGGAGTTGTTACAGGCAGTCTAACGCAGCATGGAATAATCATAGAATCATAGAATCATAGAATGGTTTGGGTTGGAAGGGTCCAAATAACGTCAACATCTCAACAGAGATGCCACCAACATACGAGTGGGATGCTGAAGGTGATGACTAGGTCTAAGGGAATCTCCTTCTGCATCTGTCTCTTTAGATAGGCACCAGATGATGGCAAACAGACTGAACCAATATCACAACTAAGCAGTTACATATCCTAAACCTCGTACTGTATCTCCTAATTCTCCCCTAGCTCCTGTTTGCAGGACCTCTAGTTTTGGAGTAAGAAGATGAGTGTGGAATTACTCTGAGCTTGTTTGTGCGGGATGATGATGACGCAGACTATCTGTAATTCGTAAACTGTTGTTTGGGTGTTTGTTAAGAAAAAAATAACTTTTAAGTGTTTATTGAGCTCAGAACATATTTGCTTTGTGTATCACAAGTAACGGGGCAGTGTAACAACAGCCCACCACACCAGATTGATTCTTCTGGTGGCAAATAGGGAAGGGAAAGGTGCCATAAGAGGAAAAAAGAGAGGAAAATGGAGCAGTTATTACTGGGGTGAACATTCAGTGTGTGGCAGGGTAAGGGAGGGAGGCACCAGTTCTGAGCCTTTGTACTTCATCACAAATTATTCTGCTTCGCTTGCTGCCCATGACACTGCAGTGTCACAGGTCTGGGATCCTTTACCCTAAACCCTCAGGAGCCTGGGGGATATTATCTTTTTCAAAAGTTCAGCTCATCACAGTTCCTCCTTCAGCTCTCTCTGATCTGAAATTGGGCAGGAATTTTATTTTACAATAACATTTGAGAGATTCTGTTTTCTAACATCACCTCTTACTTGCCTTTGTTCCTTTGTTCTCTAATACAATGTAAAGCATGGGTATCTTGGCATTTTAAAAGGTAATTTGCAGAGGACCATGTCATCTGATGATACATTCCTTTAACAGGCAGCGTTAGCCTGCGTCAGATGCCTCATTTGCTGCCGGTAGCGCGGGCAGCACAGCCTACAGCTGAGGTTCCCCAAGCCTCTGTGGTGTAATACCTTGTTTTCAATTGTTTATAACTCTGCCAGATACATTTGTATTAATCTTTTCACTGTGAAGTAGGTTCTGGTTTATTTTCCTTGTCCATGATGTCAGATGAGTTGTCTGTTTGCATGTGGAAATCTTAATCAGTCCACTCACCTTTCATAAAAGAACAAAGAAAACCGAGTTTTAGCAAGTGACAAATATGAAGGAAGTAGTATAATTGACATCTCTTGCATGCGTCCCAGAGGCAGCTATTACCTCCTTCTGCAGGTCGTCCCACAGCTGTAACCCCAGCCGACTCTTGTTGAGCTTGGCATGTAGTCAGTGCTCTGATACTCAATAGCTTTGAATCAGTGCTGATGACTGAGATAAGGCAAACTAAATGAAACACTGGGTATTAAAGACAGAACTTCTTTTGCTATGAACATGCCAAATATTGCTGATGCACCTGTTTTATGTTCAGAGTGGGATGACGGTCAAAAAGGAAGTGGCCAGCTTTAAAAGAGAAGCAGTGCTTTCAATTTCTGAAAATAGCCCAGATACAGAACTGGGTAATAAGAATACGTTAGTGAGCAAATGCGTGTTTGAAACGTGCTTGGGCATTTTTTCATCATCATGCACAATAGTATATGCGATGTTTTCACCATATAGATTAATTTTCACTGGTCTGGAGTGCTTCTTATCTCCATCTACCACTGGCAGGGTTAAGGTGCTGCGCAGCGACAGTGGGCAAAGGTTTGCGAGAATGTCTGCAGCAAAATCCATTATATGAACTGATTTGCCCTTTTTCCCTGATTTTCACTGCAGTTCTCACACAGATATAATGCAGAGCACTCAAGATGTTGTTGTACACAAGTAAGCATCCTCTGGCATACAGGTTTTCTAAATTTGAAGGTGATTTTTCCAGGCAACATATTAATTTCCTCAGTACTCAACAGGAACACTGGCTGAAACTGCACTGCAGGCAGGGAAATTATAACAGGTCAGAAACTTGTGGGAGCGTTAGAGAGCAGAGGAAAATGTTGGTCATTGGTAAAAGAAACCTCCATTAGAACATGAAAGTGTGCAATATCCTAGGATGTCAGGGACGAGGAAAAAAGCATTCGGCATATGACATATCTGCTCTCCTTTGCTGGCTGAATCCAGTTAGATGGTACACAAAAGTGTCTTATAATGAAGTGAACAAAGATTTTCCACACCTACTAGGGTGGTAACCCTGGAGCTATGAAAGAAAAAAAAAGAATCTCTTAGAAACCGCAGAACACTTGTTAGTAGTTTAAAAGATTGTACAAGCCGGGAGAAAAGGTTTTTATGTTGGCTAGTTGAAAGAAACAAGAGAACTTACTAAGAAGTATGGTGTGATTTTTTTTTTTATTTTTTTTTTTTTTCTTTTCGGTTTGACCACGAGTCCCTCTGAGCAAAGCAGAATCTTTGCAACCTGGGAGCTTGATTGTGGGGTAAAAAAGAGCATGAAATGCGTGGCGCTCGCACTTGAAAAGAAATCTTGATTCACTCCCACACACGTATAAAATATCTATACTACACAGTAGTACATAACGGAATCACGGCGTTTTATCTGCAGGTAAATACAGATCTATAAGGTAAATGTGGCGATTCCTCTGCCTTATAAAGCAAAACAGTCATAGAGACTGATTACCGTGGCGGGTGGACTGCTTGGTGCCGAGCTTTCAAGCCTGCAAAGCAGGCAGGTTTCTGAGCCTCCGCGCAGCACATGGGAATCGTGCGAGGGAGTGATTGTGAAGGGGAAAGGACAAACCCCCGGGGACAGCTCTTGAATCATTAGAGCTGTTGATCCAGCATACCATTCACAGGGTAACATCAGCCCCGTGGGGCCGGGAGAAGGAAAGGGCTGCTGGTGACGCCACTCTTCATTGCGACTACTGAGTTCTGCTGAGAAGTGAGTCCGGAGATTAACGCACCAAAAAGGTGTGTGTGTCAAACAATCGCCTCTTGAAAACCTTATTTTTCCCTCTGAGTTAAAACTCTATCCAATTTGATACGTTAATAAACATTCATTCCACATATGGAATTTAAAAGCAAGAATCTGCTTTCAAAAACACACGCGGCATCTGGCCATGCTGCATATAGAAAATCAAATAAATAACTTTGGAGAAAATGTTTAATTTAGAGCAGAGATATGTCTAGTGTTTAGAGTACCAGGTTTCATTCAGGACTGTCTTGACTCCAGGACTTACCGTCTGAGGATTCCTCTGATGCTCAGGTCTAAGGGCCGAATTTGGGACCAATTCCCTTTGAGGACATGGATACTTCAGTGCTGTTCCCTGTCTATGTATTTAGTTTCCTGCATGTACACAAACACACCGTGACACCGAGAAGGCCAGGAGGCATTCATCACCATGCCTTTGGGAGGTGCCTGGCAGTCTGCAGAGAAGGTACAACGCATGCACACCCCAACCAGTTCAAATTGCCAACTCCCAGCATCCATTTTGTACCGAAAGGACGAATTTACACTTTCACAGATCTTCTGTGCACTTGACCTAGCTCCTTGGTTTGTTCTTCAGTGGATGGTGTTTTGCTAAAAGCTGTGAGCAGCTGTCAGAGACGCAGAGTGCAAGGACTGCAGTGAAATTCCCTGACCTGCATCCTCTGGACCGTATCCTCCATTCCTGGTGCTGAGCGCTGTTCCCAGCTTGGCCCTCGATGCCATCTGCCTGCGCTATGCTAGCTAGATAGCAGGTATTCCCTGTGCCCAGACGGCTGCAAACAACAAATGAAATCTCTTAACTGTGCCTTTGAATAAGGCTTTGCACATGTGCGGGGTTTTTTTTCTAGCTAATATGGACAAGAAGCAATGTAATTAACATGTAATTTTTTTTTCATGATGTTTGGATTCTTTGATTTCAGGATGCTTTTGAGCCTTCTGTAGTACATGCTGAGGTGTGAGACCAAATGCAAGCTCGGCATTCAGGGATGGTAATCACCTGCAGGCAGTGTGTCCGTCTGGAACCGTAAGGAAATTGCACAAAGAGACAGATCACCCATCCCTATAAATCAGCCCCTTGATATCTACAGGAAAGGCTGACCCACATTATCTAAGAATTCTACTCCAAATTCCCCTGGTGTCCAATGACACTGAGAATCTGAGGTCTGGGATGCTCAGGTTTTGACTCAAATTAACCTTTCCCCATAGTTTTCCAACTTTAGGATGTGAAGCTCATGTGCACTACTACCTCCATCACTCACACTTGTATTTAAGACAATCATTTGGAAAAGAATAAGCTATCTTTACAGAAATCTGAAATGTTAGGAAGATGTTCAGAGAGCACATTGTTGTAGTTAAAATAGAACCATAGTAAAACCAAATATTCTCTCCCTTAAACAGCCATAAGAACACTGATATATAATCACTGCAAGGTTTTTTAACTCAAAAGTCTACAAGAGCCTGAAAAAAAGTTTTTATCACTTTCGAGGAGCACAATCTCCTCTGAGCCTTGAGAGCCTACTGAGCGCTGTATAATTTACCAACTAATTTAGCGATGACTAGCACAGCAAATTATCGGGATTAGCCGCCTTTCTTCATAAGCACATTGTAGCCCATGTGGATCTCACCAGTGACTTGCTCTGCCATAGCTTCATATGCCAGTGTGCTGAATTATTCGCCGTCTGCTATCTCAGTGGCAGAGTTTGCAGAAGACCTTTCGAAGAAATAAGGAAGGGGAGCTGATGAGGCTGGCGCAGGGGGAGCGAGGGACAAGATTTGGTCCATGAAACATGCCAGGAGGCACTAGCAGATTCTTCTGTTTTGATGTGGTAAACAATCCCAGCTATTACACAGAAGAATAATCTTTAATAAAGATGATAGGTAGTTAATAACTATGCAGAGTGTAAGGAAAAGTGGAGTGGAAAAAGCTGACTGTCTGCCTCAGACTATTTATTTCTGGAAGCTACATTATTTTTTATTACATCTATGTATAAAATTTTTCACACAGAGCAAGTTTAATCCTCCCCAGATCTGTGAACAGTGGTTAGCATCAAGATATTACTCCAGAAAATTCCCGTGATACCGCTTGTTATTTCAACCGGGAAGATTTCTTTTACATTTATACTGCAATGATGGAATTAGCAGGGTCAGAGGAGGTAGCATGAGAGATGAGAAACAAGCATATGTGACAACCTCCAGGAGATGATTTACATGCACGAAGCAAAATGTTTCCAAAACTAAGAGCCTTCCGAGCTTGACAAGCAAGTGTGCAAGCGCAGTGCTTTTGAAAGCTGGGCTGCCTTAAACCGGTGGGCAGCCACCGAACCAGAACAGGGGTTTACCTGCTGGTAAAGGTCAGAAGTTAGGCTTCTATGGGCACTGACAGAAGGGAGAACTTGCGAAGGTATCTTTCACGTTGGGGTCGCTCCTAGTCCTGAATTTTGACCAGTTTCTGTGAAGGGAGGAGTTAATTGCTGTAGTTGGCGCTGGCGTTAGATGATGCTGGTGCACACAGCTGCCTCCGACCTTGACACACTCACGGTCTCTGGCACAGCCTGCGATCCCATGGCCAGTTTTCCCGAGCAGAAGTCACTGTGAGCGGTTATGTTCAAAGAGGATTGAAGGTTTAGACCAAAAAAAAAAAAAAAAAAAAAAACCCCAGCTTTCAGGCAGTCTAATCTCGTAAAGTATTACAATGTGTAAGGGCAGCGAGAGTAGGTGTTCACCTGTCAGTCTGCTGCATCGAAGACAAGAGCCTATCTCCACTCTCCCATGCACTGACATTAAAAAAAAAAATCACATAGGGGAAAAAAAAATAAAATAAAAACCCAACATCTTTGCTACAGAGACATTTTTAACAAGTATTCCAGAAAGAGCACCAGCTATCAAAAAGGCTGCCAGGACCAGAAGGAGCCATCAATCGAACAAGTTTACATTTCAAAGTTTTTTGAGAACAGTGAAAATGTCTTTACCCTCCTTGATGGGAAAACTGCAGTGCTATAGGAAAGTAGCTATTTGCTGCTTCTTACTGAAACGCATTTCTCTGAAGTGGCCCTTTAACCCTGCAAAGGGTGCTAGAATATATAGACATATATATATATATATTAAGTAGCTCTCCTGAGAGTTCTGCTCAGAGCTGCTTTAAGACCGTGGAGTCAGTCTGCTCTCTTTTCCCTTTGTATATGCCATTGTTCAGCTCCTGAGCTTCTCTCTGATATTAGATGTGAACTGGTTAATTTTTTAAAACCCTTTCCTGATAGTATTTAAGAGACAGCAGAATGCATCTGTCTAATTTTGACATTTATCAGATAATTCAGTCAAGTTCCCTCATGTGACATAGCTTTGTTCCTTCAAAAGAACCTGCTGCAAACAAAAGGCCATAATATATTGTATGGCATCGCTGCTCCCAGATGTTTCAAAATTAAACTACTAAGCCTCCCTGGCCCTGTGAAACCTGGAGGAGTACAAAAAAATGGAGTGAGACTTAACAGGCTGCATTTTCTGTTTCTGTGTTCCTTATTTCATCTCTGTGCTTGATTTTTCTGATCATTTGAAAATGATTAGGCAGCTCAAATAATTGTTTCCTGGGTATATTAGCAGCACTATAATTGTCATGTTTAGAGCTAAAGTTGGTAAAGACTGTAGTATGCTCTGGAATATTCTAACTTCCAATATACAGCAGCTCATGGATAAATATTTTGAAACTTTTATTACTAGTTTCCCTCCCAATTTTTCCTTTGTTTCTTTGACAGTACCCCATGTGGACTCGGTCTGACACCGTTCTTCGTTACCCAGCGGCACTGCCTGAACTCTGGATGGAAAGGTTGTCATCTCGCCTTTGGCCAGCATCTTGCAGTCACTGCCATGCGCTGGCCGTAGCCTCCTCTCCTCTTCTGGGTGGGAAGGGCAAAAGGCAGGCCCTTACTTCTTTGGGGACGCAGAAAAAAACAAATGCCATCTACCATGATATATAATTTATGTGAGTACAGTCCCAGCCTCAGACTGACTTATTGAAATAAATTATAGTTGGTATAATTCATTGGGGGGGGGGGGGGAGTTATCGGTCACCATGCCAACACTCTTTGTAAATACCATTGGTTCTCAATGAACTCCTTTTGACCCGATGGTCTGAGGTTGTTGCTGTGTGATGTACATAATTCTCTCAACACTGGTCCATTACTTCTGCTCGGGGTTGGGGGTCAAGCCTGTAGTGTAAAGTCAAAGAGAATTAGCAACCCTATCAATAACCAGCTGCAGGATTGCAGCCCAAATGATAGACCAGAAAAATCCAAGGAAAGATGAATAAAAAGTGGAGGAACATGCATGTATATTCTATAGTTGCAGCAGCTGCTGTGGACTATCAACATCATCAGGAGACCTCGGTGCATTAGCATAAATTCAAATGACAAATGCACAGTGCTATTCAGAGACTCATTAATTTGCAATGGGTGCAGTGCTCATGACATATTAGTGAAAAATTCAAATGTCTTTGTAGCATCATGAGTTTAGTTGCGGGACCTAAGTTGCTAAAATGAAAACGTGTGCAATTTTTTAGCAGTTTATTAAATTATGAAGTGTGATGACTATATCTGTGCATCTTTTTAAGCAGATGAGGTCCAGTGTGCTCCAGCACCAAATTGCATGGTTTGTGTTGAAATCTCCCTGTCAGACAAATTTCGAGCAGGAGCCGAAATACAGGCAGCGTGCTCGCTGCTGCAGGATGCAGGCTGATATCTCCCCCTTCTGGGTGAATCTCATTGCCACCAAGAAAGAAGGAAAATAAGGTTGTTTCCTGGCTTGTGCTTTGTTACGCCTGTCTTCTCTACTACTTTAGCCACCGGTTTTGTTGCACGTTTAGTGGATTCAGCGATAGAAGCAATAAAATAACGCAGTATGATTACAAGTGAGCGCAATGGCTTCTTCTGTCATTCCCTATTCACTCCTGTAGACTAGATATGTAAGATAACTTACATGTGTAGGATATGGGAATCCTTAATTAAGAGTATCTTGTCTTAAGCAGTGGCTTTGTTTGTCTGTACAAAACGAAGAGAGAAAAGATTTACATTTTTATGTGGAGAACGACCTGACCGTAGTACTCTTGCATAATATTTAGATCAAGCTTGCAATCATAGCGTACGACAACCGAAATACACAGCAGTTGTGTTTATTCTTAGTGCCTTGACTCTGCCCTGTGTGTGCAGCTCTGACACGCTGCTGTATCTTTCCAACCTCAATGAACACTGCAAGCTCCACCTTACATTTCTGCTTCCTCTTGGACCTCTAAGTATATCATTGCCTGGCCCTGAGTTTACGTTTTTCTGTCCACCTGGCTGTCACATCTAGTGTGGGTTTCCTTTACCAGGAAAATATACTGTAAGATAATTGCTAGTACTTTTTTTGAGGGATGGAAACCTTAGTTTTAAAGTGTAGGAGCCACAATACCTAGGTAGTAAAAAATAGCTTATGTTTTCAAAGGCACTGGTGATTTTAGCTGTATAGCCTCTGAAAAATTTCAAAGCAACCTGATTTTTAAAGACAGGGGAATCAGCTGCCAGTTGCATGTCCAAAACCATTAGTTGCTTTTGAACATTTGGATGTCTCCGTAAAACACAATAATATTTTATATATACACTAGTCATTAGGTAGCACAATAACAAGAGCCTTAATAAGGTTTGCAGCATCTCTCAGCATATGTCACGCCTCAGAGTGAAAGGAAAGCCATTTCTCACTCTGGCTTCTCATCTGTGTCATGCCACCTGCCACATAGGATATGGTATGTCACAGCTAAAAAAAAAAAAAATAGAAAAAGAGAAAAAAAGGAAAAAAAAGAGACAAAAAAAAGATCAGAAAAGTATGGCATGCCTTTCACATCCCTGCGTAGAGTGGCACATTCCTCCATGTCCCCCAGCATTTGGATAACCATGATGTTCACCAGCTGATCTGGGCTGCCAGTCAGCTACGTGCATGTGGGAAGTGCTTTGCCCTCTCCACAAAGGGAAGAAAAGCAATCAGCATATCACCAAACTAAGACTATAAATCACTATAAACTGGCTTAAAGCTATAGTTTCCAAATTACACAAATGGATTAGGATGCTCATCTGCCCTCGGCTTCCTCCCCCTCCAAAGGCTTTCCAGGAAGGCATCTGGGATGAGACCATAAAAACTCTGCGTGAGCCTCCCATTAAGGTCTGTTGAAGTTTCATCACACACTAACATCATTTATTTTCGTTACCCTTGCCCAAACCTGGCATGAACCTCCACATAGCTTTGGCTCTGAGTTATTGCAGACAGGAGGAAGGAGTTTGAGAAGGAGAGGGCAAACACAGCGGCAAGGTGCGATGCAAGCAAAGGGTGCGTCTGGGGGTGCAGGTGCCAGGATCGGCTCGGGGCCGCGCTATTCCTTCCCTCTCCAGGTCTCGGCCGTGGGAAACGCTAAAAATCCAGAGCAATGGTCAAGACTGGACCTACAGTTATTTTAGACACAGAAGGGCAAATGTTCAGCCACGGAGGCTGCTCCAGGGGATTGCAAGGAAGGAAGAGCCAAGAGTGAGCAGAGCCGTGCCTCCATGGCCCTGACCCACAGAGGAGCACAGCAACCACCCCCCGGCTCTCATTTCCCCTTTGCCACTGAAATCTCGGTGTTAAGCAACTGAGCAGAGCCTTCACACAGGCCTGCCAAACACTGCGAGTGCAGCATCCCTGTCCTGACTTGAGCCGACGGGGCAGCTGAAGGTCGCTCTCCATCGGAGAAAGCCTTTGGTGGCCCTCAGCTGGCTCCGGCTCTCGAATATTTCCTTCCCTCCCCTCCGCCCGGGATAAGGCTGGAGCAAACAGCGCAGTGCCATGGATGATGATTGCCTAGCGTGATTGTTGATGCCAGCAGGACCCTAAAGCTTAAATAACCACGGGATCAGAGGAGCCTGGAAATGAATGAATCGTCCTTCTCCTCCCACCACCCACATCATAAGTGCTGAGCCGGAGCTCGGTGCAGCTGAGGATTCAAACCATTAGCTAAATGTCGCTTACCCCGACTTCTGTGGAGAGATGCAATTTTATTTTGTGTATATCTCTCAAAAGCCTGGTTAAATGAAACAGGCACAGGTGGGGTTTTTTTGAGTATTCTGTATTTCTTATGGGGAACAACTTTCCTTCAATAGCCAGCAACACTGGACAACAGGGTTTGCTTTAAAATATAATCACCTAATCTCTGCAACCACTTGCAGAGTTTTGCTTGTATTTACCACAAATGCACTTGAGGTTTAGGCATCAATGGAGAAAACATTTTGTACCTGATCAAGAACACGGGCGTTGTGAAGAAGTTGCTTGCCATTACTGCAAAAGGCAGGGTTTTGCTTTTGTTTCAGAAAAACCCCAATCTATTTTTCACTCTTTTTTTTTTTTTTTTTTTTTTTTTTTTACATCACACCACTCAAGAGGCAAGCTGCTATGGACACCACGTTTCCAGGGGTGACGCTGATTTCAGGAGCGTGACTCAAATGGAGGAATGTCTCACCTTAAAATCCTACAAAATGATTATTACCTGGAGAAGTATCCCAGCAGAGGGACCTCGATAAGAAAAATAGAACACTAGATTGTATTTACAAGCTAGCTGAACCAGTGGTCTCCCCTCAAAAATATAGTTAGTTAGTGGGGAAAACTCTGGTCTGAGCTACATCATTGAAAATCCAGTCAGTCTAACAGCTTCAAAAGTAAAACTTGGTCCAAAGTGGTTAGGAAGAAAAGAGTTGACAATATTATTAAGCTTATGACACTGTTTGTGTTAACATCTTTTTTTGTGCAGAACATGTTTGTATTTCAATTGGCAAAGTATTTACAATGAGACTAGATATACTCGCCACCAAGGGCAATTAATTCGGGGTTATAAAGCTTGTGTTTCAGAACAGGCATGAATAATTCAGTGTTAGGTTGTTTAAGTGTGTTTTGTAAAATAGAGCTGCAGCTTTTGTTTTTCTTGAAAGCTTCTGGGAAAAAAAAAAAAAAAAAACAAACGTGATTTTTGTTTTTTTCTTTTTCTCTTCACCCCTGGGGAGAGCAGTGGCCTTTTGATGTTCTACATTGACCTGTATTCCTTGCTTGCTTCCCACTAACTTGAAGAAAATACGACTTAAAATAGGAGGCTTGCATGTAAGGAGTAAGGAGTAGAGCACTAGCCCTGGGTGTCAAAGCCTGTCAAACAGGCTGTGGTGCTTCAGACTGCTTTAATCAATGCCTTGCCAGATTGTGAACTTTTACAATGCACACACACACAAGTGCAGTACTAACTAGATAAATGGATTTACGGAGCCGAGGGGAAGGTGCCTGTGTGGTGTCTCTCCATCTATGCTTCAGGCACGTCACATTACCTTCAGGCTACTCCATGGGCTACACCTGTAAACCTAAAACCTGAGCCTGGGTAACTGCTGGCTGATGGCTGAATTTTACCCAAAATGGTCTTTACCACCCAGACTCAACAGACAGCAAAAGGGAGGAATTTTTTTACAGCCTTTGCAAGCTGTTGCCATAGCTTAGTCTACGTACAAATCTCTGATGGACCCTGTTAGTGGCTGGGTGGGCAGAGGTGTGCCAGGGAGAAGCTGTGACTTGTGTGATGGTTCCATCATGTTCTTGAGAACTCCCATATTTGAAGGCCCTTATTGAGGAGTATTTATAATCAAGAAATAGTAGAAAGCCAGAAACAATATGCCTGAGAGGTGTAAACTGCCTCAGTGGATTAGTAAGTCATCAGGTCAGAAAACTGATGTTCATAACATAAACCTTGCTGGACTTGGTGTCTTGGCAGAGTGTAGGCACCCATCAAAAATGTTCTTGCTCAACAGGGCAGGCATGGTCAAGCATGTCATCATGTGCTGAAAAGCAAACTACCTCAAGTAGTACAGAAGACAGCTTTGGTTTTTTCACTATCTACCTAAACTGTCCTCAAAGGATGAAGCCTCATGGTACTTATGGAGTAGCTGAGTTGAGCCTTTTCAGTCTAGGACAATAACTGCTGCTAGCTGGAGATAATATCTCTATCTGTCCGTACCTCCACAGGCAGAGAGAGAACGATGCATGGTGCAGCTGAAATGCTGGGTTTTCACACTTTTCTGCCCAAACTCCTTTGTGCAAGCAAGCCACGAGACTTCGGAGAAGGAAGGAGAGTATGTGCACATCTCTACCACCACTCGGACTATGTCCAGCTCACCTACATCTTTTCTTGCGCATCTCCACGTGAAGGATAATATCTGCTCCCACAAGAGCACAGCCCAGGAAGATTATAGAGAAATATTGAGCCTGCTAACTCAGTATTTTCAAGGTGGTCTTTCATATTTCTACAATGAATAAGATAACATGGCAGTAGACAGGGTAAACTCCGCATCCGTTTTTCCCCATGGAAAAAGGACAAATGGGAAAGTCAATGCTGAATATTTGCAGTAAGTTGTGTAGATTATACAGGCTGTCCGTGAGGTTAGTGTGATTAAAGATTATGATTTAAAGGGAAACAAATGTGTGCCCCAAACCAGCATTTCTCTTCAGAAAAAAGTACATATTTAATTGTTACCTCTATAGTGCTTGCTGTACTGTTGATTTATCATTTTCCCTAGAGTGATAAATCTCGAACAAATGCTTGGGTGCTGTAGTGTATGGCAGTGTATAGCAGATTTGTTTTCTAGTTAGAATTCTGTATTTCTCTTCCTTTCTGCTGCGGCACGAGAGTGGCTGAGTGAAATGTCCGGACCTTGTGCATCCTCGGATGGCTGGATTAAGGAGGGATACATCAAGTACCGGCGAGTGTGGGAAGGAAATAAATTGACAAATAGCCAATGGGAAACAGAGAAGAAGGCATTTTGACTGCACTTTGTTTACAACTTGTACTTTCTCAGATGCTAAAAAATCCACTGTTTTGCCTACATGTCTGCAAGACATTATAGTTCGACTTGATAAAAAACCATGCATGTCAGTGCACAGTTATTAAAGTAAAAGCTTCCCCAAGCTAATGTGTGCTGAAATTCAGGTCTAGAATTGCCTGTAAATTCTGCCAGAATGGAAGATTTAATGAAAAGATCTTCAAATTACCAAACCTGAATAGTGAATTTGCAGTCTACCCCTTCTTACTGCTTTTATTTCTGTATGACAGTATTTTATTCTAAAATCACATTAAAGATCTCTAATCTGACAGTGAGCTAACATAAAAGGGAGGATACATGTGTGTGTGCGTGTGTGTTTGTGCTGCACACGCTTCTTGAGTTTGGAAAAGAGCTGACGTACAAGGCAGCCAGGAACTCGCGGCAGAGGCAGTTCCAGATATTCCTGGGTACACGCATTGGGGGAAAATAACATCTACAGGATTCCCTCTTTTTTTTTTTTTTCTCTTTCTTTTCCCACTAAGGAATGGTGCTGGCTTGTGTTGCCAGACAAGGTGCAGCTGTGGAGGGGCTGTGTGCCCACGGCGCTTTGCATACCCTGCTACAAACAGCAGGATCCTTTCTCACATTTTTAAACTTATTTTTAGCATTAGAATAAGTTAAGGTCCAAGCCTCAATGGCTACAAAATGCATTCAGAGAAGTTAATTTACACACATCACATTTGCCAAAAAATATATTTGTAAGTGATAAATAAATTATTTATTAGATATGTTCCAAAATATTGACCCAGGGTTTTCTTAAAGCCTTTTTGTTATATGATAGCTTGTTTTCATCTGTCTTACAGTAGTCTTCTCAGCCCTTGTTTCACTAATGAGACCATTGCCTTTGTTTTCATCATACTTCCTCATTGCATTAATTACTTCCCGTTGTTCTTTACCTGTCTTTTGCTGTTAAGAAACTCCTCTGTGGTTTGCAGTGTGACGGAATTGTCAGAAATTCTGCATATTTAGTTTGCTATTGTCTTGTTTAATGAATATGAAGTCCTAGACAGTTTGCAGTATTGCATTTCCCAGGCTGTAAAACATATACAGTGAAAGAAGTCATGTGAGAAAAAAAGACTATATTTGCAATACCTCCAATAATAAACCTGGTACAGAGCTCACACGAAAGCCAATCTAAACATTACAACACTTTAATAACTGAGACACAAAACATAATCAGCCCAAAGTACACTGCATTATGAAATACTTGGAATATTTATCGTTTTTTGTAGTCGTGCTGCTACCAGCTGAAGCACTAGTGAAAATGTTGAAATTTGTTACTGATTTAATTAAAAAAAAAGTTTCATAAAATAAATTTAAGGAAGTAACTCTATCTTCAGTTTAATACAATTAGTCATGCCTATTGCTTTTCAGTTAATAAGTAATAATAAATCTAACTAATAATATAATCTAATAAATCTAAAGATAGTAAGAGAGACTAGATTACTATCTTCTTAGGCTTGGTCTAGGTAACATTTTTGTAAAGACCAAAAGGCGTGAGCCCATAAGTGGTTAGCGAGAAGGTGAGTTTGGGTTTGAGCTGTAAGCACATCAGCTGTTTCACAGATGCCGACCACGTCCGTAGTCTTACCTTCCCCATCCCTGCGCATGCAGAAAGGATTAATGCTTTCACGGAGGGCTTCATCATCACAAATTATCTTTGCTTTCGGACCCAAGGCAAGAGGATCACACTGGTGTCACCTGGTTTTTCATAGTGAATTTCCCAGTAGATGTTTTTTCAGAGCTGCATTCGGTTGCACTATCCCAGCAGTGTCCAGTCTTTCTGACCAAACAGATGATGCACCTTCTTCCACTAGATGAAGGATGACGAGTGCTGCATCTGCTCATCCCATGTAGAGGACAGGTAGTCTAAATAGCCTGGGGCTCCATGCCAGGGGTTTGCATGGCCTCAGGAGGTGGCCGGGATGGAGATGACCTGGAGACATTGCTCAAGCTCAAAATTTGAGAATCTTTGCTCTTTCCTGTACCAGCATGTGTGAGCTCCTGGTCCTGTGAGAGCAGGAGTGGACAGGTTTCACCTTCAATCACAGGTGAGACAACCTGTGAGTGTGGGGGGCAACTTTTATTTTTTAAAAGGAACTCTAGTGCCATGGGTATTTTTTTATCTGCCTTCTCATCCAATTCTTTTTGTTTGTCATCTTCAGGACTGCACAAAGACTGTAAGAAGGCTGTATTTCATGCTCTCACACCAGCTGCTCCCTTGAGACAGTCCTTGATAAACAAATGCAGAAGGTGATGAAGATAAAGGTTATTCAAGATTTATCTTTTAACTTCATAAGGAGGAATTGTCTAAAATGGTCAAGTTTCCTCAAAAAAAATCTCTACTCAGTAGTTCACCAAGCCTAGTTAAGGCATTTTATATTATGTGTAAACAGTTTATTAGTCTTTTTTTTTTTTTTCTTTTAATACATTGTAACTGAGGTGCTTTGTTTCAGGGAGAGAAACAGACAGCAGAGAGACACAAAGCTTCCTGAGCCTCTTCTCTATTATATAGTGGAATGCATAATTGTTCAGAGCTGCAAAATAGTCTGAAGGGACCTGATTATGCAAATACATTAAGCATCTCTTAAAATCTTCTGAAATTATACCATATTAGTCACACAATTAAAAAAAAGAAAAAAGATCATCTTGTTTGAGTGTGCATGGTCTTTCCTGTTTGCAAAAAAAATACATTTCTCAAAAGGAGAGAATGGAAGAGGATCATGATATAAGCCTAAATCCAGGTTACAAAGCTGGACTGCTAGTTGTCTCATGAGATATAACCCAGTGACAATTGACATTTTGTCCTCTAACCTTACCTCAGCCTTCACACACTTGTCTGTTCCCCTTGAGCCAGGCAGATCTAAGCTGTCAATTAATAGATAATGTAAGTTTACTTAGATGTCATGTAATGCTGTTATCCATGTGGAAATACATCAAATGTCCTAGTTTGCTCTAAAGGCTATGGCGCTTAGTAAAAATCTTCTCCCATGGGAAGCCTAGGCTTGACAAATGCCTGAGGATTAGTCATAGTCAGCCATCTCTTTGTGATGCAAAATGACATAATCATTGACTTTTTCAAATAGTATTACACTTCTACTTTCTCCAAATAAAGAGCCCAATTCCAGGTTTGCAAACAGTTTAGAGTGTATAAATTTGTTATTGAATAGAGATGTCTTGCTAAATCTCAGGAACAGAAGAAATACAATAGCTCAAAGACTTGCTTAAATTTTCAATAAATTCAAGGATGTCTAAAAATCAATGTTTTCTTTCAATATTTGGCATGGGTTTGTATCATATTGCTGCAGCACTAGATAATCAATAACTTAGACCATTCTTTCCAACACCATCCTGATTGTGCACTGAAAGCACCAAAAAGTTTGCACAACGCAGGTGGATACTCCATTGTAATAATTGTTAACTTTATTTATATTCTTTATCATGAAGTAGGACATCTTTAAACTAAAAATTTATATTTTAAATAGGACCAAAAATCCATTAAAATGCTTATTTTTCCTAAACCCCAACATCCAAAACATATGGAAAAAATTGCCTCTAGGTATTGAAAGTTGTTGCCTTTATCACACTGTGCATCTAAATTCCCAAGGATGATTGATTTAACGAGGTTTGCACATTAAAAATCTTTTTCTTTGTTACAATAGAGGAAACCACAAGAAAGATTAATGCCCTCTGCATGGTGCCACCGAATTAAAATGTCTTTCAAATGTCTTCACTCCAGGAACACTTTGCTATCCAGGCCTGTACTTAGTAAATCTTTTCTCAGTGTAAAGAATGTATTAGTCATGGCTGATGATGCTGGTGTGCTATAACCTAAATACCTGGAATATGCATACATTAGGACAAACCGGGCGCTTCAGAAGGCTTTAAAGAAGTGTTCATTTTTCAGGTTGGTATAATAGATTCCATGTCAGGAATGCATGAGGCTACCCAAAGGTATGACATTCAGTCTTGACTTATTTTCCCATTGCAGTGGTGTTATCTGACATGAAAGAGTAACACACTCCACCATCGCATGAAAACTTTCTTATGCATAAACCCTCGGTGATATTTTCCTTGCCTGATATGACCATAAGTGGCCTTAGTACTGCATTAATGTCCATGGAAGGGGAGTGGAACTAGATGATCTTTAAGGTGCCTTCCAGCCCAAACCATTCTGTGATTCTGTGATTCTATGAATGTTGTACAACCCCTTTTTTTTTATTATTATTTCATCTGCTCTTACAATCACAAAGATTGCTGATGCAAATAATTTCTCCATATTCATACACTTCTTTCTTAAAAGAAAGAGATGCATCCATACTGCATATTGACATATCATGGAGCAAGAGCTTTCCTACCATACCACACTTTCTAGCACACCCCCTACTTTTGACTTGAGTGGAGGGATGGGGAGAAAGGGTGAAGGAAGAAACAAAACTACTGAGATGGCCTTGGAGAGCTGGACCATGTCTGCTGGAGATGATGTCCATGCTGGATATAACAAGACCCATTCTGTGTGTCCCACCAGAAGACAACCTAATTCACCCCCAGGCAGAGATTGGGACGCAGATGGCATAGATGCAACATGGACGACTGGAGAGTACACTTCTGTGCAAAACAGGGAGATAATCAGCCTGGTAATACAGAAGAATCACCACAACATACCGACTGTTTAGCTTTATACCTTCCTCAAGAAAAGTATAGGTGCTGTCACATCAATTCCTTCTGGGAAAAAAAAGGATTAATTCAATAGTTCCTTCAAGGAAATTGCATTATATAGAAATATGCCTGTAATGTCAGTATACTGGAAAAATCATAGCTCTACTTAGAGTATGGATGTATTTACAGAGGGCAGAATAAAAGAAATATAGAATCATAGAACCACAGAAAACTCCAGATTGGAAAAATCTCTGCAGTTCATCAGATCCAACCTTTCACTGAAAGCAGGGCCTTGGATTAGGTTATCCAGGCCCACATCAAGTCAAATCTTCAATATATCTGTCAGGTGAGATTCCAGCACTTCACGGGGTAAAATTTCCAATGTCTGAGTATTCTCACTGTGAAGAATATTTTTCATAGCCAGGCAGAATTTTACCTCAAGCAACTTGTGCCTATTGCCTCCTGTCTAGGCACCATGCAACCTTGTGAAGTGAGGATAACTTATTCTCTGTAACCACCTTTAAGGTATTGGAAGACCGTGATTAGAACCTCCTGAGCTGCCTTCACTCCAGGCTGAGCAAACCCAGTGCCTCCAACCTGTCTCCATTCATTGAGTTCTCCAATACATCCATCATCCTGGTGGTGTTCATCTGGATCTGGTGGCCTTTCCCTCTTGAACCAAAGGCACCAAGACAGTTTTCCAACTTATGGCCTAAGAGGTGCCAAGTGAAGTGGGATAATCACATCCCTAATCTGCTGGTTATACTCCTGCTAATGGAACCTAGGACACAGTTGGCCTCCACTTCTGCAAAGTTGCACTTGTGTCCAGCTTGCTGTACACCCAGTCGGTCCCCTGCATTTCTGACAGAGTTGGGTGAAAGAGGCGTTGATGCAACACACAATATGACCATGGCCTTGGAGCTGCACAGTCTCCTGAGGTGTATTATAGGGTTTGTGCTTGCTCCTGCAGATCTAGCCAACAGGTCAACAGGAATCAGCCTGCCACCATAAATTCAGTCAATATTTCATCCACAATAAAGAAACAAGATGACTTTCCCAAGGACTTTATACATGATTACAGTGCGAACGCAAGGCAGAGAAAATAAATTCAGTCTTGACGCAAGACAGAGAAAATGAAGAGTGAAAATATAGACCCAAGCTCAATAAATGGGCAAAAGTAAATATCAAAAGAAGATTTCAATCTGAATAGTGTTGGAAAAAGAAATATCAGAAAAGCCACTTGGAAATTGAGGTATGCTTTCAACAACAAATATCATTCTTCAGACAATATGTGAAAATTGGGTGCACTCTGCCATCTACTATAATTACTAAAACTCATTCGTTATTTCTAGTTTAGCAATATGTCATGAGTTCCACCCAGGCAATTTCCCATTATCCTTCATATTCTACAAACATATAGTAAGAGACAGCACCTGTCATGACAAGCCTTAAATGCACAAGGTAAAATATAGGAGAAAACATGGAAATGAATCATAGAGAGAGACAAGTGATTAAGTTTTTTTAAATAATTGAAGTGATTTTGAATTCTTTCACATTTAGTAACAATACCCTTAGTGACTGTCCCAAGGACAAATGGGAAGTCTCTTGTAGATATTTAGCAAAAATGTTCTGAGTCACCATCTAGAGCCTTCAACAAAGAAAGACCCATGTACCATCAAAGACACTGACCATGGGGCAGGGGTGCAGCATTACTGCCACATTCCCGATACCTTTTGTTAACATTTTACAATTCTATTTCAGGCAGGTTTTTTTAGACAAAGAAGACATGAGGAAAGTACAGCTGGTCTCAGAGGGGGTGGACAGGTACCTGCCATCCCATCTATTTCATTATTTCTCTGTAGAAAAAAGTCTTCAAAATAATGGTTTCTGTTTCTAGGATCTCCATTAAAAGAAAGAGGTATAAAATTACATTCTTGTAATTAAAAATGTTTAAAGAATGCAATGAAAACAAGAAATAAACCATAATGTTGCACATTCAATTTAATTTAGCTGGTAAATGTCAATTATAAACATCTGAAAAAGGGTAAACCAGAGAAGAATGTCAATGTCAGGCAATAAGCTACTTCTCAGTCATAAATGGGGAGAATTCTGCCTTCTAGGTATGCTTGTTTTCTGAACAGCAGGGCAGAAATATTTGAAGGGCTAAAACCAGTAAGTATTTTGGTCTGCTCCTTACAGGTGCAGGAATGACCATCCTTGTGGCTCTTCTGTCTGCTCCCTGACAAAACCCATGCAATATATAAAACACTGGATCATCTGCCATGTTTACCTGGGACTGGAAAAAGAATAGAAAAAGGGGAGCAGGAGTATGGAGGAGAGGGAAGGAGGAGATGCGGGTGGGAGACGAGTGGACACAAGGTGGGGAGGAGATGGAGTGTTGGTGGTGGCCAACATGCAGCGGGGCATGACTTTGGGCAGAGGTGCAGAAGAAGGAATGGGATTTGGTCTCTGCTGCAGGGGAGTGGCAGAGACTGTCATTCACAAACTCTGGAAATGTGGTAAACTGGTGGATTATCCTGGTCAAAATTTATTGTGCCACACCTACAGACACAATGGATTGGTTCCACAGAGGATCCTCTAAGTTTAATTAAATTAAATGCAAGCACACTGCTTCCAGGGTCAGCATAGTGGTGCAGACACTTTTGGGCACCACCAAATTTGATGCACCCTGAGCCAGCCATGGAAACCATCTGCGAGAGCCCATGTAAGCCCTGACCACTCCGCGCTGTGCTGTCCCACAGCAAGACCCTTCCCGTCACCATGTTTGCGTTACCCACCTTTCCCAGCCTTGCAGAAGGGAACGATGGAAATAGTTCAGATAAACCAGCTTGGCACCCAAGTGCACGGATGGGGTAAGTGAGAGGCAGAAAAACCAGCCCTTGAGCAGCCAGAAGCTCCATGTCCCCGTTTCTAACTACAGAAATGGGGTAGGCTTTCTTGGGATCCGCCTCAGCGGAAAGATGCTCGACACAGCCCCTGCTACAAAACCAATTTAAGGGACATGAACTCTTTTTCCCCTCAAAGACACAAGCCATAATTCTGCTGATACATCAATCACTGGATTTCTTTATAAATGCTCCCCAGTATGTAATGGGAAGTGTTCCCTTTTCAGTCCTAACATAGGTGAAGGAAAATTGTGGTCATGATTCATCAGATGATTTTTCAGCTGTTCTTTCTATACTGCTGAAATATTCTGTTTCCCTGGACAGCTTTAACCTCTTGTTCAACTGGATGTATTCCTACCCTTGCAATGCACGTATGCCCATGAAGCCATCTCAGCCATCTCTTTCTTTAACAACAAATGTCTGCTTTTTAAAGGTCCATTGTTTAAAAAAAAAAAAAAAAAAACCAAACCAAAAAAACCCCCAAACAAACTCAAAAACTTCCAATGTGTTTTTAACCATACATTTAGTTCATATACAACTGAAATTAAGAAAAGTTCCTAAGCTGGTAGAGTCCATTCATTCTGACTGCAATTCCTCGGTATCTGTTAGTTCTCTTCGTTCTGGTGCTTCAAACCCCTGGAATGTTATGTCCCACCAAAAGTGCACTTCCAGTTTTTACAAAATCATACTTTTGGTAACCTCTTGCATGTCTATCGTATCTGCAGAATCAGAGCTCTTATTTGTGTACTCCGTAGTCTGAAAAATTCTTTTTTTCTTTTTCTGTCTGCCTGTCTCACTCCCTTTTTTCTCCCAGCATTTTGTTCTAATCAGTAGATAGTAGTGAGCACTCTAAAAATGGAAAATTGGCTCATCAACATTACACTACCTACAAATTCCTCTGTTTTTACCTTCTCCCTGCCTTATCTGTGTAAAGCTCTGTCACATGCACTTTTTATTTTCATGTAGTGGGTTCTCAAGCTTTGTGACAGCTCCGCTGTTAGCAACTGCTGTCTTACTTTATGAAAAGTTTTTACCAGACTAAGTACTTCGAAACCAAATTATGTCAGAACAATGCAACCCTTTTTATTGCACTCCTTTCTGGTGGCACCCACAGAGAAGAGTCATTACTGCTTTCCCCATATATACTCGATAAGTCCAGAGGGTTTTAGCACTGATGAAGCTTTTTTTTTTCCATCTTTCAATCAGGGAAGGAGTAACTTAGCCTTTTTCCATTCCTGGTCCGTGTGTGCTTCCAAAGTCACTCAAGCAGAGGCCACAGGCATGCACGCAGCACATGATAAGCAACATGCAACACATGTTTGCTCGTTCATACCGACATTTTTCCAGCTAGGAAAGAGCCGCCCATCCTTTAATTTCTGGACTGGGAGCCAAGAAGCAGTCTGTGATTTCATCAGCTGGTCCAATATTTGGTCCAGACCTGAACTGAGCCTGCCTGAGCTGGTGTTAATTGCATGCTGATGTTAATACATCGGTAACCAGGCAAGTCGTGCGAGGAGTATGCTGCAAGCACTGTGCCACCTAATGCAGCAGAGAAGGCAAGTCCCAGGACTCTCAATATTGGGACTGTTTGGAGAAAGGGAAACGCTTCCACTATTTAGTTGCTAAATTTAATTCCCTGGCTTGAGCTCCTACAGCCACGAGAGCTGCAGACCGGGGTTGCAGAGCACGACGCCGGCACGGCAGCGGGTGCTGCAGAGGCTCTCGGCTGGTGGAGGGCAGAAGCGGAGCAGCTGTGCCGGCTGGGAAACCTGCTCCGAGATGCGGCTGGGCTCCTGTCTCCAGCTGCAGAGGGTCCTGCGCCCCAAGAGCTCTCACCCTGCAGGCACCGCCGGCCGGGGGAGCACAGCTGGGCAGGGGCACAGGAGCTGCTGCCCCCACCTCCGCACCCTTACCCCATGTCACACCTGGAGCCCTGCTGCTATCCGGCAGATAACGTTGCTGGAGGTGGGACCGCGCAGTCCAGCTGCTCACCACGCTGGGACAGAGCACCTCGCCCTGAGGTCTCTGTTGGTGATGCTGCTGCTCAAAAACCCAAACTGCAGAAAGAATTGGAATGCCATATTTGTGTGCTGACAAATAAATCTATCGTTAGCCACAGATATACTCTTTCACTTAAGCTACTGATACTTATCTCTTAATGATGAAAATAACAGCCAAGGGGAAAGCAGTGCTGCTTTCTCAACAATTCAGTACATTTAAGGTTATTGTAGTATTGTAATTTAGCATAGCTAATGTGTCATATGGAGCATATAGAGCATTGGTTTTGTATGCACCTCCAAGAAAGCACTGACCAGACAGCTTTACCCATTCTCCTTCAACATGAAATATTGTCATGCCTGAACTAATTCCTTTATGACAGTGATCATATCTAGCATCCTGATATGTGAATATCTGTGAAACTAGCTCTTGCATAGATCCTCGTGAAGGTAATAAATGATATTTATCTTTTTCAGCATTGTTGTGTACTACTTGTCATTTTATCTGTGATGTATCTAGCTAGAGATCAATGAATCCAACCATGACACTAAACAGCTAAACAAACTATCTTACTCAGTGTATGACAAATCTCTTGCTATCTCCTGCTTGCTCCAAGTCACAAATCTGCCTTTGTGTTAAACTTTTAGTTTAAATGCTTCTTCTGAAGATGGATTTTAAATCCTGCCAAAGTCTGCATGCCTCCACCAACACTGCTGTATGGTGCAGACCAGAGATGGAAAGAGGAAAACTCTTCAGTCTGGCTGGCAGACATAGAAGAGAGACCAAACACGTAACTGTAATAGAAACAAAACAGCCTTCTGGGTAGACTGGATCTTGTTCTTCTAAACCATGAATTTTCAGTTAATTTTACCATTCAAGTTTCCACTAACAGAAAATAAGTTCATCAAATCATTCAGAAAGGAATAATTCTTTTACGTTCCCACATTTCTATTTTGATTTTCGTTTACTCCTTAAACAACACTAGTTCTTATCCTGGAGAGACGCCAAGCGTGTTGAAAGAGATGCTTTTCCTGTAGCTAACTAAGTACATGTTCTCTCACCTCTCCAGATACTCAGCTGAGTCCTAAAAAACGTGAAGGTAGAAAGAGGAGGAAAGCGTTGTCTGAGTTTCTCTGCCGATGGCCTCATATCAAGCCCCAGATTTCTGCTGTAAAGATGAACACCTGATGCCACAACAAAAAATGCTGCTAGGTTAGCCAGGGATGGACCAGAAATATTAAGAAGCAGCAACAGCTTTTCTGAGGAAGCAACCCAAAATTGATCAAATTTGTTTGGAGACAGGTTTGCCTATTACTGTTATCTGTATGATATTCTATAAGAGTCAGGTAACTCCAAACTCCAAATGTAGATAAATAAATCTATTTCAAAGTGTCTTATGGTAAAGGGCGGGTTGTAGGACCGATACAGCAACTTATCTTTCAAGCATATAGCTTCGTCCTATATGCAAGCTGCCGGTAGTGCATGTTAACGCTCTTCCCAGCAGCTGCACGTACCTCGCCCACTCAAACCCCGCGGGCCAGTCTCCTCACTCTGCACCTTGTCTTACCTCCTCCTCCATCCTCAAGGAGCATGAAGAGAAAATATGAAAATTCAAATTTTTCTGGGACCAGGACTATGCTGTGTTACCTGAGTATTTAAACAAAAGTTTTACTGTCCCTGAGGTCAGGTCAGGTGTCTTGCTGGACTAACACAGACTCCAGCAAATGCTTTTGCCTAACACTGGGCGTTGTGCACTCTTTATTCAGTGCCCAACGCTTGTCCTTGATTGCATGAGCTTCTTTTTGGCCGGTTGGGATGGTGCTTGTGTAAGTTTCTGCCATGTCTGTTGCACAGCACCAGCTGAAACACCATGCCAAGTGGGGTAATAGTAAGTAGGAGTCTCCAATAATTGCTCTGCGTTTTTATTCCCTTGCTGTTGATCCTTTAGCAATTACTTCTAGGCCACTGCCAAGCAAGCTACACATTAATGCTGCTGTACATTAAAATAGCAAGCAATGAGCTTCAGAGTTTAACATGCTGTCAGTTTCACTTGAAAACAAGTCATTTGGATTTCTTGTAATTAAATAAAAATAAAAAAATTTAAAAAGCAAAGTCTTTGGCTTCTGCTTGTCATAATCTGCAGAAACTATGGAAGAATCTCATCAAATTACACAATTTTCATTGAAGAGTGGCACTGCACAGGAGTCGGCGAGTAATGTTATGAAGCTTCATTATATTAATCAGAGAAAATCTAGTCCTGTAATATGCAAGCAGGGGACATTAGTAGTTTTTTATAGAGGAGACAGACAGGGAGAAGACCAGACAGCTTACTGTGATCGTATGTGATCTCTACAGTATGATCTTATTACAGTGTCTGAGCCCCTTACAGAATTAAATATATTCTCAGCTTGGTTTTGGACTCAGGTTTTACAAAGCTTAATCCCCGAACAGTTCCTAGCAGTCTAGAAGTGGCTGCAGGTCCATCCCAACACACAGGACTGTGCTGGGATTACTTGGCAGTGGCACAAGAACCTGACAAAGCTTCACCGAGCTCTGCCCCAAGGGCAGACCTAACTGCTTATAGCTCAGAGGTCATCTCCAGAGAGGAAACACAACCCTTTAGGATAAGGAAGTCACTTTGTAGTAGGTATTTTCAGCTTCTTTAGTGGTCATCAGAAGGGATGGGTCAGTTGCACTGGTTAGAAGAAATAACAATCTGGGAACTCAGTGAGGTTTGACAGAGTAACTACCTTTTTAAGAGCTTCTTTTTTTTTTTTTTTTTAACATCTGAAATGTTATGGCTCATTTTGAAAGTAGAAATTTTAAAAGGATCTAAGAATAGTTGTTTCCAACCAGAAGCAGTCACTACTAGACATCTCCTGAGATCTGGGTGGAAAATTTTCAGTCGAGAGACGTTCTTTTTTACCAGAGCTTCATTGTCTGAATGGTGACTGCAAAATGCATATCTGCCCAGAGTTTGCATAAGTAGGTTGAAAGAGTCGATTGTCTCTGCAAATAGGCACCTCAGACACTCAGACACTAAATTTGCAAGCACAGGTGTAAATTTTGGGCATGGTTTATGTAGGTGGAAATGATCCCTTCCGTCACCGGTGAGCCTTCCCACTACACCTCCCTCCCATAATGGACGACTGAATCTCAGGAAGCCAGGAGATCCTTCTGGGCGGATCACCAGGTCCTCCTGGTGAAAGTCACACAAAAAGGTGGTGGGCAAAGAAGGTCTCCTCCCTGCTTCCCAAAGTACAGCCTTTACAGGCTCACAGTGCCTGATGTTTATTCAGAAGGGGCAAAACACCGATTTGGCAGTTCCTTCAGGCTGGTTTCAAAATCAAGTCATGGTAATACAATCAAGATAATTTTTTGGGGGGAAAAATTTACCTCCATATAAGAAACTTCAGAGATGGGGGATTCTCCGTTGGGCCCATAGGCCAGGTCCTGTTGCCCATCAGGTATCTGAATTTAGCACTGAATGCCGTTGAATTGATTAGGACTGAGCCTGCGGGAGAGATCGTTTTGGAAACTACCTCCTGGGTACTTCGATGGGGCTCATCCATGCTGCCCACGTTGGCAGCTCTGGCAAGGTTGGTATAATTTCGGGAAGGTTTTTTCTATTCTCAGTCTGCCCAGCTGTTCTTTGGCAATAGGGAAGGCATTTAAATTTTTTTCTGATGCTTCCAGTAGAAAGGTATAGTTACCCCCTTGCAGCCAGGGTACCTTGTCACCGATAAAAGCAGAAGGAAAGGTGGTAAATCCCTCCTGCTATCCCATTCACTGCAACATTTGGGAAAACATTAAAGCTTGGGTGCAATCTCTGTTATTCATATTAAAGAAACACATATTAATTCGGTTTTGATTAAAAAAAAAAAAAACAACAAAAAACCCCCAAAACCCAAAACCAAAACCCAACCCCAAACAGTAAAAACTCATAATAACAAAGAAAGTTACCTTTTTCTGTGATTAAGAAAATAAAATGTGAAGGAGAAAAGCAAGGCCCTTCTCCTACCTCCTTTTTCCACACAAGCCAAGAGACAGGGCGAGCCAAGGAAACTGGAAGATGTCCGAGAGATATTTTAAGGCTAAAGGAACAGTCAGCTAGTAATGCAACCGTCATTAGCATAACCACTGATACAACAATAATTTATAGAAAAATCACAGGTTGTATAATCTTCCAAAAGCTTCCTTTGAATGGAAAGCAAAGACTCGTTAGTGAAAACTTCCACTCTTTTCAAGGGTGGATACCTCAAGGCAGTGTTCAAAGGATTTTCTTCATTTTTTTTTTTTATTGGCTCTCTTTTTTTTTTTTTTTTTTTGTGGTGGTGCTTTCTCAATATATAATTTTATAGTGATGTAACCTGCATCTCTGTAAATTATATTCCATGTGTCAGAATCAAATGCTCCTAAAATACCCTCGAAAGACACTAAATATATTTCATGCATTCCTTACTAACTCTATGTTATAAAGTAATTGATACACAGCCCACAAAACATCTAAAAATAGTCTTTCAGCTTAAGAGATGCCTGCAATTCCTTCTGCTGTGCATGGCTGCAGACCACAGAAACCAATATGAAAATCCAGTTAGGGTAACATTCAGGAAGTGACAGAGAGAAAACAACTTTTCACAACCTGAGTATATGCTTTGTTTTACACTGAACTGCCAGCAAGTTTGCAGAGTTCAGAGACAAAATAGATTTTCAGTATGTCTTTTCCTAATGAAGAATATTTTTCCACAGTTCTTGACATTATTGGTCTTTCTACAGCTAATACTGTATAAATCTAAATAAAAAAGGAGATACAATTATATCTAAATTGCTATTGTGGATGTTTGTTTATTTCAAGCTGTGTGTAATTTATCCAGGAATATTAACCCTATTTCTACAATGAATAGACCTCCATCATTTATTTTCTGAGTATGCACAGGGTTGATTTGTTCTTTCGTGTTTTATCCCCTTCCTTACAGCAGTAGAAACTGTTGATGTGTCCATCCTAATCCACAAATTTCAAAAAAGAGGCCCATTAAAAATGGCTTCATGAAGTCTTAAAACACAACAGGTTTCATTCTTTCCAGCAGTGGACTCTTTCCATGACCTCAGATTAATTTCTGCTGTGGCAACTTTCAGCCAAAAAAAATAAAAAATAATAAAAAAAAAAAGGTGAGAAGACTCTGAATTTACATCAGATGCTCAGATAATTTTAAGAGGTAGGAGAGAGACAAGAGGAGGTTTCAGAGGCTCCCAGGGGACCTGATCCCATGGAGGCAAGGTGGGGAGCGTCTCCCACCTGCAGCGTGGCAGCAGCGGGTCCCTGCAGGAGCAGGGGGTGGGGAAGGAGTTAAGCGTGCCCCAACGTGCGTGGGCACAACTCCTCCAGCACCTGCAATTATTCACTTCACCACCGTGTGCTGGCTCGTTACTGCCCTCCTTCTCCAGGAGCATTGTCACTCCTGGGTATCACAGGAGGAAGGAAACAACTACAGTTGTTACTTCCATATCAGCATTGTTTGCAGGATCCTACCATAAAAGTTGTAAAGAAACAGGGTGAAATCACATATTCTCATAAAAAGAGGAGAAAGGGATGCACAGACAATGATTTGGGATTGCTAAATAGCTTGAAGGTCCAAATCATGCCAATATCATGGTTACTTGAACAGGCTTTATTTAATGCATACTGTTTAACTATTGCTAGCAGTCGGTGTGTTGAAAAGCCTACATGAAACCGTCCCTTCTGCAGAAGCAGATGACAGGGAGGCAAGACACTGTACGTGGTTACGAGGCAGTTCAGCTCTCCATCCTGCTGTATTTTACACCCTTTCTTCCCTCTCTTGCCCTTCTCCATCTTACCACCCCAGCCCCATCCTTCAGCATGATGTGCACTAATATCATTTATGAGAGGTATTTATTCCTTAACGATGTGACACTAACACAGAGATTTAGTTGAGGGAGCCCAGTAGCAATCGCTCATTTGTCGACATTAAAATATTATTACCGTGGCAAATCAGATCAGAAACAGAAACCAAAAATCATTCACCCAAAGAGTCATTGTGTGGTTGTGGGTTTGTTGCAGATGGGAGGGTGACCACTTGTGAGGGTGGAGGGCTTGTGGGGCCAAGCATGGAAAGGTGAGCAGGGATGAAGGAGCACCATGTGCCAGCCAGGATGGATGCTCACAGGGAGGAGGTAGGAAGACCTGGTTCAGAAATGACCTGGACTTTCAACACCATCAAAAGCCACAATGGCTAGATAGAAAATTCGTTGTGTGAGCATTTAGCCTACGTATAGTCATCATTGGCGGGGCTCTAGGGACACCAACAGAGCAGTAAATTGCAGGAGAGAGAGGTTTGCACTTTCTTACTGATTGTGTCCTTATTTCATGTGCTGGGGATTTCATTTTCATAGAATCACAGAATCCCAGAATGGTTTGGGTTGGAAGGGACTTCACAGCCCATCCAGTGCCACCCCTGCCATGGGCAGGGACCCCCTCCACTAGACCACGTTGCCCAAAGCCCCATCCAACCTGGCCTTGAACACTGCCAGGGAGCCAGGGGCAGCCACAGCTTCTCTGGGCAACCTGTGCCAGGGCCTCAGCACCCTCACAGGGAAGGATTTCTGCCTCACATCCCATCTCCATCTCCCCTCCTGCAGCTTCAGGCCATTCCCCTTGGCCTGGCACTCCCTGCCCTTGGCACCAGCCCCTCTCCAGCTTTCCTGGAGCCCCTGCAGGGACTGGAAGGGGCTCTGAGGTCTCCCCGCAGCCTTCTCTTCTCGAGGCTGAACAACCCCAACTCTCTCAGCCTGTCCCCATAGCAGAGGTGCTCCAGCCCTCGCATCATCTCCGTGGCCTCCTCTGGACTCGCTCCAACAGCTCCATGTCCTTCTTGTGCTGGGGACCCCCGAGCTGGACGCAGCACTGCAGGGGGGTCTCACCAGAGCGGAGTAGAGGGGCAGAATCCCCTCCCTCGACCTGCTGGTCACGCTGCTGGACACGCAGCCCAGGACACGGTTGGCTTTCTGGGCTGCCAGCGCACACTGCCAGCTCATGTTGAGCTTCTCATCAGCCAACACCCCCAAGTCCTTCTCCTCAGGGCTGCTCTCAATCCATTCTCTGCCCAGCCTATATTTCACTTGGGACTGCCGATTTTTGCTTGGGATTTTGATTTTGTTTTCTCCCCAACAAGCAGTTGCTCCTCAAAATCCACTTTTGCAAGCTGGTGCCATGCTGCCTGTAACAGATGCAGCCCAGCCTGGCCCAGTGGGTGCAAATCACAAATCCACTTACATTCACAGTCCTGGCCAAGCGATGGAGCTCCACCAAACCACACACGGGGAGAGCCACGGCCAGCAAACAACGCAGCCTTCTGCGCTCACCCCTCCCAAACCACTGATGAATGGGAGGAGGCTTATGGCTGCATGCACAAGCCTTTGTTCCCTGGAAAAGAAAATATCTCTTTTCATCTTGCACAAAAAAAAAAAAAAAAAAAAAAAAAAAAGAAAAAGTCTAGGCTTTTTCCTTCCAGTCATAGTTTTCTGAATCTTTGCGAATGGATTGCTGAGGTTAAAAGAAATACACAGCTGCTGTCTTCACAGGGGGAATTAAAGATCCTCTGTCCCACAAAGCCACTCTTTTTTTTTCATTATTATGAGAAATAACTCAGTTTGGGGGGTTATCCCAGGAGTGATACCCACATGAACTGGCAGGAAGCGGATGGTATCATTGAGGAGGTCAGCAGTCTGCAGCATGCTGGCATTAGCTAGCTCTTGGGGGTGACCAAGGACTCTTAAATGAAGTGGGAAAACAATTTTCATTTGTCATTCTGTCTTTTTGTTTGCTTGAAAATAAGCTTTTTTAAAAAATATATCCAGAAACTCACAAAAAAACGCAGCTGCTGTGGGATAGATAGTGAAAACTATAAATGAATAGGAAGGAGGAACAAAACCCCACTAACTTTGATCAAATGGATAGAGTCCTCTATTTTAAGCCCTGCTAAAATATTTAAGGTCATGTTGAATGGAAGCACAAGGAACATCTCAGGACAAGCTGTTGTAAAACCATCATGCAAATGGACAGGCACAACCACTTGTCCAGGGAGGCTTTGATACTTATTATTTTGAGAAAACTGCTTTGCCGGCCCATTTCAGATGATGGTGATGTGCATTTTGTTTAGAAGATCAAGGCTAAGAGAAGGCTGCTAAATAACCTGTCTTGGAAACCAGCTACCAAACGGGCACGTCTTCGCCTGGAGGTACTGGAAGCACAGCTGCCGACCGTGGGGAGTAATGAACAGAGAAACACCGTACCGCAGGGAAGGGGGTGCAACGAGCACACCCAGCAAAACTTCCCAGAGCAAGACCCCTTATCTTCTTTCTCTTTCCCATGGAAGCCCCCCCACTGAGCTAGCACTCAGGAAAACAGGGTTTTCCCCAAACCTTTGTGTTTCTGAAGCAGAGAGCTCCCTCTCAACTGGAAGCATGGAACAGCAATGTCTCCCTCTGTTTCTTTTCATAACCTTCCAGTTTCGTGCCCAGATGACTGCTGGGTTGGCCTCACCGATCGCTAACACACCTCCTGACCTGGCTCCAGGTGAGCCAGCTTTCCTGCGAAGGCACTTCCAGAGGCAAAGGACATCAGAAAGTCCAGGCGGGGGCTTTAACAAGCATTTGCTACCAGCCGCTGGTTTCTTCATCACAAGCAGCTGTTCGACCTGATCCTACTGAAATGACATAACAAAGTCTCATCTTTTTTTTCTTTTTTATTTTTTTTTCTGAGAAGCATCCAGCACAGCAAATCTAAACCGTTCGAAATGAATAATATTCCTATAGCATCTGTTAGTGGTCCAGTATCAGTCTTTGACATGCCCATCAGTATAAATGTAACCTTGACATCTTCGCTGCTATCTCAGAGGTGAATGTCATCAGGGTCACTGGAGGTAAACATATTCCTAATGACCTGGCAGTCAAACCTGTGAAATCCCAGTTGAAACCCTCAAAGGCAAGAGCAAAAGACCAAAATAAACAAAGCAACAGTTGAAATATGAGAAATTTCTCTGATTCTCCCCTTTTCCAAACTTTCTAAAACTTCCATTTTAATATTAGCTGCTTTTAAGCTGTAGTTACCCTAAGTTTCCAAAGAAGTTGTTTGGATTGGATTGCTGAACTGGGATTTTTTTTAATTTTAAAAAATGTCAAATTGATTTAGTCTAGCAATTTCAAAATTTTCTGTCAAAAATTTCTTAATTAAAATGTAAACAAAAGAGACCATTTTCAGAAAATGGTTTTGTTGTAAAATCACTGATTTAAACACCTTCTAAACTGGCCTTAAGGAGAAAAAAAAATAATTAGAAATTCCTCAGTGAACTCTGTTCTGCGCTCTGTCAACTATGGCAGGTGTATTGTATGTTACATATATGACGCTTCGACATATCTGCATGGAGCTCCTCTTCACCTTGCATTTTAGATGTCAACTAGAGATCCATGCGGGGTGACAGTTACATCTGTGCTATTCCCCCGGACCTCTCAGGATGTTATGGATGGGCCAAAGCCACCCAAGGACATTTTTCCATATTTACACCATCATCCATAACTAAATCTAACAGACAAACCTGCGTGCTCAGCAGTGAGGAAATCAAATGGACTGACGTGTTTCAGGCAGAACAACACAGCAAGACCATGGTTTAGGATTTTATAACTTCTATGCTTAGACACCTCCAGGTGACTTCAAATCAAAATGTTAAAAACTTTAGATCAAAAAAAATCCCTCCACCTAATGGCTACCTTCTTTCCTTCTAGTTCCCCAGAGACACAAAGAGATTCAGCCATAACTTAACACCATTTAGCTGTAAAATATGAGTAAAATATTTAGAAGATAATTGACTTATGCTTCGGTAAAACTGGAAAACTTATTTTGCCAACCAACTTGCCATTTATTATAGTTTAGAATACTTAGCTTTTGCAGCCCTTCCTCTCATGACACTGCTTTTCCCTTGTCCTTCCATCATTTAACTTTTTATCCTTCTCTGTAACATTGCACATCAGCACCCATCTTTGTCTTCAGCATCTCTTTCCTAGTAGCCTCCTCTCTTCCTTCCCGGCTTGTCCCAGTTTATCAGATCCAGATGCAGGCTTAAATAATCTTAGCTGGTTGTTTTATTTATATGTGAATACACACACACACACACACATATGCACAACCAACAAAAAAGAAAAAGAATATGTATAAATATATGTTTATAACAAGTATACATTATATATACATACATCCTGTTCAAATGGTGCAATGAATGATAGACTGACAAATGAAAGCTCCAAGATAACAGACACACATTGACACGTATCAGACAATATGAGTGGTCTCAGAATACCACATATAATGAAATTAAAAAAGAAAATGTGGTGTGACCCAAAGACTGGAGAAAGAAACAGATAAACTTTTTTTTCCATTGGTATTAGGTTCTTCCCAATGTTTCAGCAGAAACATAAAGCAAGGTGGTCTATCACTAACATGAAAAGCTTTAAAGAGCTGTTAGTTTCACAGCATGCAATGCTCTGTATGCAGAATTACAGAGTTTATAATACATTCCTAGTCTGCAAATCTGATGGGCTCAGTAGACCTAAGTGCTTTATAATAAGATTGCTTCTAAGTGCACGTATAAATACATAGGCTAAAAGTGCTCCAAGTAGACCATGACACAATAAACTTAACTGCTGTGTTATGGGATAATGTGTCAAGAATTCCTGTTTTAATAACTACTTGATTACCTACTTACTCAATCTGGTGAATATTATATGTTTTCTGGTAAGAACCATTGGGTAAATACATAATTAAATAATCCCTGAAATATTCATTCTGGGGATTTTTTTTCCACAAAAAAAAAGAACAAGTGCCAGAGGTGACACAACAACAAAAGGCTATGGCCAAACAGTGCTCTAAGTGAGATTTCAGGAGACAAAGGCCAAAAAATTTAAACTAAGGCTGAAATATCTATGCTGACACACAAGTTGTTGTCCTTAAAAAAAAAAAAAAAAGAAAATAGAATAAATGAGGGAAGCAAGAGAGAGAGAGGGAATAAGCTATTAGTGAGTTAATGTTAGAAAGTCAACCCAGATTTTTAAGCTTAATTCTAAATGTCCTGATTTATGTCAATTTAAATATTATATGTTCTGCGTTTATAAAAAATACTAATTTATTCTTCCTACAGCAGTAGCAAGTAACTCTATTAATCCATACTAGATAGTTCAATTACATCACTGTTGTGATGCACATGGAACGATGCACCATGATCTGCTTTCCTACGTGCTCTTTAGCAGCACCACAGTGGGATGAATACCGTCATTTTGCTTGAACTTCGCACGCTGATTCAGTGATAGAATAAAGTACTTTGCAGATTAGCTTAGTCTGCAGCACTTAAAGGTCAGGATTTATTGTAATGTAAATCACAAAGCAATTTTATCTTGACATAGATTACATACTGTTACAATATTTCTCACTGAATCTAGTGATGCGTTTGCTTTTTCTTTGCAACTGCTGTGCAAAATTGGACTTTAGCCCAGAAAAGAAAAAGGGATGGCAGCCTGTTTGATTTTTCAGCAACAACTTAATTTCTCTTCAGATTTTTCAACATTCCAAAAGAAAGGTATTTAAAAAAAAACCAAAAAACCCAACAACCTAACACCAAAGACCTTTCATAAATGCAAGTAAACTTTTCAGAATGGAAAAGTGGTTTGTGTAGACGTTGGGCAGGACATCCACTGAGTTATCCTGCAGTATAATGGGTAGTTAAATCCTGTTAGCTGGAACCAAATGATCTCGTTACACAATGCTGAAGCAGCATCCTGTCATGTCGTTCAAAGTGCATTTATTAAAAAAAAAATATATTACATTTGCATCCTAACTGAGACTGCAATGGTAGACACCCAGTGCTCAAGCATCTGCTCCACCTTGGGTTACATGGTACCAGGACTAGTGCACCATCCCCTTCATGAGGGCCGAGTCAATTGCTTTTTATCGTGTTTATGAACAAAAGTTCTCCACATTAGTGCATTACACAACCACAGCATTAATAATCACAGTAACTTGCACTCGTCTTCAGAGTGGCATCGGAAGGAACCACAGATGGGATCTGCACGCCTCGTGACGGCACTTCCCAGCAGAGATGTCAGCGTTGCCCCAGGTACCAAGCACAGGCATCCCCCCAGGGACGGGACCGCGGCGGTTCAAATCCGTCTGGGAGGCTGCGTGGAGAAGGATGCTGCTCCTGCTGAATGACTCCTTTAACACAGCCTAGCCTTAGGTTAGACACAAGACAAGTAGCTCCTTCGTTTGAAAGCCTTGCTGCTTTCCCAGTCTTTCTTGCAAAGGTTAGCAGTTTGGGGGCAAACCAGGCATTTCCGTGAACTCCCTTTTGTGTGGAAAGAAGGGAGGAGGACAGCAAAACACAATGCAGGGTGGAGAAACTTGGGGAAAGGCAGCAGCATTTTTATAGTCCTGTGTACCGCAACCCTGGATTGATGTGGTGACTTGATAAGACGTTGAATTGCGCAACCGTCCCCACAGATGTACTATCGCATTAATTTCGGGCCCTTGAACATGGCTAGACTTGCTGACCTCAGACTGAGTTAGGACAAACAAGTTGCTGTGCCAGTGTACAAATCAAGCCTGGAATTTGAGAATCATTAAGACAATAAACATGATGCTAAGTTTACAGATTCACTTTTCCAAGCGAAATCACACTTTAGGCTATATTAAGAAAGCTCTCTTTTTCAGTCGAAAATGCAGAGCTGCATATAAACATACAGTTGTACAACTGCTGTGCATATTTTATATTTAGATGAAATGGCAAGTTAGTAGATCCTGATGGATTGTCTGAATTCCTTTTTCTGAATTCCTACCCTTTACGTTTGTTTTTCTTTCGTAAGGTAAGATTTCAAAATGCAAGTATAGCAAAGAAGTAAAATCCATCACGCGCTCCTGGATCAAGCTGCGGGGCTCAGTAAGGATGCCAATTAGTATTCACAAAGCTTGCTTCTAATGAGCAGGAAAAGCAGGTGTTCATGGAAAACAGCAAATTTTAAGTAATTTTACAGTTTATGAAACTTTGTATTTATTTCAAAATGCAGTTAACATTACAGTAATTGAAATGAGGGATTCTTGAGCCATATTAATGTCTCAATATAGTGTCTCAGAATATCAATTAAGAGTAGGAAACTGTCAGACACCAGGAAGAGTTTTCAAAAAAATAGTAAGAACTTGCAATAATTATATTCTTGTTTGTATTTTTTTTTTAAATTGTACCCTTAATTGGGCTGAGTAAACAGTTCTGCTGACCTGCCTAGTTTGGATTTCGGGTATTTTGTTTATTTACACAGAGATTTTGTAAGCTACGAAAACAAACAAATAAATAAATAGCGAAATAAATCTTCCACATGAGTTGGAGACCACTCTTTTGGCACTGACTCGGTTCTAGCCAAAGAGAATGCATTTTAATCACTTTCAGAACACACACGTTTCTGTCGGTCCCTCCAGAGTAGAGATTCCTTAGTTTATTAATTTTAGCATCATCACCCTTCCACTTAAATATTTCTTTCCAAAGCTGAAAAGAAAAACAGCCTCAGAAGCAGCCACCAGGTTCCTGGGTTTTTTAAAGCACATATTTTAAAGACTGCAATCAAAGCCGGTTAACAGCACATTGAGGTAATTTTGATTTTTAGATGTCAATGCAAATAAATAATAACCTTTCAATGATCGCAAATGAAATCTGATATGAATACCTATGCCCTGTGTGTTTTAGGTGGTCATTTAGCAATCAGCAGCAATAAGAAATGAAATGCTACTAGCTTGTGCTGAATTAAGCCAAGGACATATTACTATTATTGGGCCATTACAGCTCGTTTATTCTTTTATATCTCATTTCTTATTGATCACAAATCTTCACGGCAGCCTAAAAACAGTTTCCACAGTTAGTAATTTCCTACTATATTGCATACATTGTTCTTTTTTTGTAGAACAGAATGTGAATTAACACATTTCTTTGCATTTAAGCGTGTGTCCTACCACAAACGAGCCTGACGTGCTCAGTGCGGTGGCACGAACTCAGTGGCTGCTGTTGTCTGCAGAAGGATCCCATGGAGGGCCCCTCAAACTACCCCAATACAAAGACTGGGAGCCCCCAGACCCTCTCAACAACTCCTGGGGCTGCAACAGGAGGTGTGACAGCTCCGCCACCTCGTCTGAACCTTAAGAAGAAGCCAGGCTACAGGTATAAGCTCAAACTTTAATTAGCACGACGCAAGGTTTCAACAAATTTCAGGGTGGTGCAAAGATGCAGTAATTTCAGATGTCAACATCCCTTCTGTATCTGAAGCCCCTGTGCCAAAAACGAGCGCTTCAGTAACAAAAGATTCAGAAGGAGTGTGAGTTTGCACCTTATCTGGCTTAATCCACCAGGAAAAGGTGGGAGAGCACCAAGGTACGAGACTGCACGGCTGCAGCAAGAAGACGATGATGTCCCAAGATGATGTCCCTTCTGCAGCACCCACCAGCACGACACCTCACCCACCGCGCTCCGTCCTGACGCTGCCCCTCTAACTGCTCCAGTGCAACGTTGTGGGCCAGGTCTCTGGATAGACCCAGCACTGCAGGACTACAAACGTTATATGCATTTACTTTCCACTCTGCTTGCAAAATGTTACCCAAGCTGAAAACACCTTTTCCATGTTTCTGCCACCCATCATGTTTCATCTCACTGAAGTACAGGGCAGGTTCCTGCTTTCCACACCCATATTTGACATTTATTTTACATTATTATTTGTGCTGGATGCACAAAGACTAACACAAAACAGCCAACATCAGGTTCATCACCGCGTGGTACCTTAATATCAATAGGGGAAAAGTGGGTGCAAATTTATCCTTCGACCTTATCACAACCTCACAAAATTGTCTGCAGTTTGTTTCTATCCCCTTTTTAAACTCACATGAATAATAAATACACAGTAAAATAAAAATACCTGTAGGTCTGCCACATGTAGAATATCAAGATTTCTGCACAGGATGAGGGTAATAATTGCAAAAGCAACTACGTGATTTAGGAAGTTGAAGTCGCTCCCGAGGGGCGTGCGGGTGCGTATTTTCCAGTGGTAACAGAGGGATTTTAGAGTCCGTTACATTCAAGGGCCAAGACCCTGGTGACTGAGATGCCCACCTCCTGTGGTTCATTGTGGAAATCAAGCTGCAGATCCATTAGTTACTTGGATGTGATCTGAATATTTCGTCCCAAAGCTCTGCACAACCTGTCAAAAAGGGCCGTTGAAAGGAACCACGTAGGCACTTTGCTGAAACGCTTCTTCAAATGGTCACGCAGCACAATTGCTCATCAGTGTCTTATGCAGGGGAGAAAATTTTACTGAAGTAAAAACTAATTCAGGATAAATTTTCACTCATTTGAGCATATTTAAATTAATATGCTCTTTGTCGAAAAAAGAAAAATTACTGCATTGTATCCCCATCACACCTAGGAGAAGAATTTAAAATATTAAATGTGTGAAATAACAAGAACTAATAAAACTTAGCATTCTTTCTGAGAAAAAAAAAAACCATGGTTACTAGTAGCATTAGAAGCAATACTAAAACAACTTCAGTCTAGGCAGTAAGCAATAATTTCCATGGCTTTTTCTTTTGGCACACTCAAGAAACATGCTGTCCCCAAATTTTCAGAGCTTGGATGCCAAATTCATCTTGACACAAGACAAAAGCCAGTAAAAAGAGGACCCAGACAGGGGCAGAGGAGCAGGAGGAGAGGCATAACACCACCAGATGAAGCGACCATTGATCAAAAAAAAAAAAGAAATTTCCAGACTGTTTTAATGCTGTTTGCATATTTTTTTATGTTTTTATTTTTCAGCTTGCTCTCCCCTCACCTACCTGCACAAGGTGAGGGGTTGTGACAGGGCTTGGTGAAACAGAAGGGGAAAGAGAATTTCCCTCACAGAGAAGCCAAGCCCGGAGGTGCCCGCAGGAGGTCAGAGGATGCTGAGAGCGGCACCGTGCAGGGGACAGGTCGTGAGCGAAGGGGCAGCCACCGACAGACCCTGCTCGCTGCAGCATCTCAGGGACAGGAGGCCGGCACAGCAAAGACGGGACGAGCAGAGCGAGTCCAGCCCAGGGGAGATGAGGGCTTGAGAGATAATTTTGTGAGCAGCCTTTTGAAAAGCAGGGCACGCAGTGGCAAAGCCCAGACTAAAGGAGGGTGAATGCTTGAGGCAGGAAATAATTAGGACGTGGGTGAGCTATTTGGTTGTCAGGACAGAAAAAAGAACAGTTATACCCTACCCACCCCACCCCACACACCCCCCCCCGCCCAGGAACAAAAGAAAACGGAGTGACTAGCCGGTCTTTGAACAAGTATGTATTTTCTCAGTAAACTCTGCACATCACAAGCAATTAAATCTTTCTTCTGACGATTTTTTATTTTAGAACACAGTTGCAAGGTGGCCCAACACAGAAACGTGAACTTTTTGTACACACAAAACGCTCAGTACTTATTTGTGCTGCACAAAGTTGCATCTGAGTTGGAAAATCGCTATTATATGGGTGGAAGAGGCCCACAAGTTTCTAAGGTGTGCGTACACACTGAGAGAGTGAAAAGATTCTGGTATAAAAATTCCACCTGACATTTGATTATGCTGGTTTTGGTTTTATGACTTCAGATCCCACTTTTTAGTCATAACAATGGGTCCCCCTAGTGGGTAACAGCATAATTGACGAATTTTGCCTTTTACACCCATGCAATGTATCACATTTGATTACCACGCAGAAGCTGCCTGCTTGTAGAAATGTGAGCACGAAAAGGTACGGCTAACTTTTGTGCAACTTCTTTGAAACATAAAGCACAGCTGAAGTGATATATACTCCTATTAAGCTGCTTCATTAAGCCACAAATCCTTCTGGTGCATCACTAATGCGGCACAGAAACTGCACCCCAAACACCTAGGTTTGTAAAAAATAATAATACACATCAATTTTTCTTGCCCTGGATAGGGTGTAACCAATCTGTCAGAACGAATTGTGTGGGAAAGATGACACATCTTATTTTTTTTTTTTTTTTACAAAACCGATTCACACTAACACTTTTCCAAGTCATGATATTCAGTGTTTCACAACGTAATGAATTAGATGCTGTTAGCACTGCAACTGTTTTTATAAATGTGGCAGCCATTATCAACAGATATAATTAGCTCACTCGCACACTCCAGACATCAGTACCTATTTTATTAGCTGAACAAGTCTCAGGTAGGATAGTGGGAGTTACATTTTGCTCTTTCAAACGTACCAAGGGATTATCTGACTTTCAGTGAGGACTGAAGAACTGACTTGTTTAATGCATCCTTCAAATGGCAGGATTTTGAGAAGGATCATTCCTCAGCATTGAGGAACCCTGGAGAAAGGGGCAGGGGGGAGCACTAACCATATTCTTACAGCCATCAGATATTTTTGCCTTTTTTTCTTTTAATGCCTTTTTAAAGGAGGCCTGTAGGATGAGCTATATTAACTAGCATTTTTTACTAATTTCATATTACTTTGCTTGCCTGTGTTTGTTTATATATATACACACATACAGCAATCACAAATACCATACAGCTATTTTATATCTTTCCTTTTTGCATACCTTGGTACAGCACATGACAGCGTAGTTTCAACCTGTATTATCGTACCTCTGCCTTTTACTAAACAAGAGATATGTTGTTGTTTTTTTCCCCATCACAACTAGATTAAAATAGATCTATTTATTATATGAGCTTGCACAACTCCTTTTTCAATGGGTAACTGTTTTCTAAGACATTTCTTTCTTATCTATTTCTATTTCTATTTAAAGTTGGGACAGTTGCTGTGTTGCAAACTCTCTGCCTCCAGGAGAGGGCTGGGAAGAGCTCCTTCCAACACCTGGGAAAGCCCTTCAAGAAAGAAAAGATTACAGAACCTGGTGTAAATTACTGCAAGTTTCTGTCAACACAAAATGTCCAAATTCTATTCACAACCAATAAAGCAGCCTTTATTGTCAGTCAAACTTCAAGGTCACTTTGTCTCACACACACACAAAGACCCTTTCACACATTTATTTTACGAAATTAAAATAATTCATTCATAGTTAAGGTCTGCAATTAAAAAAAGAGTTTATCCAGATGTTACAACAAGCATTTCTGCAAAACATTCTAGGCAATCTTATTTATAAAGTGTTGTCTAGCTACCCAGCTCTAAATGGATCTCTCTTAGTAAAGTAGTCCTTTCCTGCTAAGCCTCTTCTTTATTCCTTTAAGAGGAATATTTTAAAGGAGTTATTCCCCTAAATGTATTTGTTCCTTTATAAGTGTTTTTCAAAACCGTAAGGGCTAAAAAGCAGCAAATACACCCTCCACTGGCTGAACATTCAAGTGTCATTTCAAAAAGAACCACATATGGAAAGTTCCCACTTATATATCCTGAGAGCTATCACTTCTGACTGCTGGTAATTGCTATTATGTCCAGCTTGCTCAGCAACATTTTTAACAGTAGATGAGCCATTTGCGCTACCAAAAAAGATACTTGCAGATTCTCTAGATGTTTTTGATGTTAATACTGATTTTCTGTGAATGCATGTGACATCTTAGTGAGACTGTCCAAATGGATTTGTCCAGATTGTCACCTCGGCTCTCAAAATACTGACCTCTTTTTTCCCTTCTGTGGAATCATTTTCGTTACTCAAGGGTGAAAACATTCTCAGCATCCCTACAGACTTAACTCGGTGATAATTAGCTCTATGCAAGAGCACTGCAGAAAATGGATTCTGTGAAAGTTTCGCTACTGTGAGATGCTGTCTTCTACAAACTTGGCCTCATGGAAAAATCAAAGGAAAATGCAGCTCTCACTTCAGATAATGGTTGTGTGCACAGCTAGTCAAGCTGCGGTCCGATCTGCTTAATAGTAGGACCCAGTTTGACAAAAACAAGTAAGGGGTTATTCATGCAAGCAGTGCATCCATCAGATCCGAGTTGACAAAATAATCCAACCATGTGAGGGTTATGAGCAATCCATGGGGCAACAGGATTTAGTGCAACTGCCCTTATCCTCTGTTCTCGTGTAATTTGTGATAAAACCCTCTTGCTATTAAAGTTTGCTAAGCTGTGACATCTCAGAACTCCACGTAGCCTGAAAAACTTGCTTAGGACAAAAGTTGAAGGATTTGTCCACACCATCCTGGTTTCCGGCTGGGATAGGGTTAATTTTCACAAGAAGCTGGGAGGGGAAATAGCCAGGACAGCTGACCCAAACTGGCCAAAGGGACATTCCATACCATATGACATCATCTCAGTATATAAGGAGGGGAGCTGGCTGGGGAGGGGGGGATCACTGCTCAGGGACGGGCTGGGCATCAGGTCGGTGGTGAGCAAATTGCATTGTAAGAGAATTTACAAAGTGGGTGATACACAAGTACTGTTGTCATTATTTCCCTCTCCCTTTGCTGTCCCAGTAAAACGTCCTTACCCCAACCCACCAGTTTTACCTTTTTCTCTGATTCTCCTCCCCATCCCACCGTGGGAGGCATGAGCAAGTGGCCACGTGGTGCTCAGCTGCCGGCTGCGGCTAAACCACAATACAACTCATCTTTATGTCGTAACCACCACGCATAACCTCTGACAACGTCCATCTCAAGCCACGTGTCTTCCTGAGCTGCAGCTTCAGGTGAAGATGCACCCATGAGTGCGAAGGGAGTTGTTGTGGTTTTCCTTTTCCTCTTTGCGAAGGTCCAAGGGCACAGTTAAGCAAGAATCTGCTGCACGTGGTGAGGAACAGCCTTGTCATGGGAGTGCTCTGGAGGTGTTTCTGAACTCAGGCAGAGCCTCCACATGATGAGGTAGATGTAATCCTAAACGTTGGCATTTTCTGACTTTTGATGACTTAACTGTGCCACAAAAACCTTCCTGGGAATAAACACAAACCAAAAGTGTTTGACGTGACAAACTTAGTGTTGAAAAGACTGTTCTAAAATAAGTCAGCAGAGTAACATTTGGTATATTGTGCACTCCAACATGGTATTTTTATGTGTTGGGAGGTTCTCAATTTCCTCAAAGTTGCATGGGATTAATTAGGGAAGTGATGGACTAGTTGGCACAGTTAAACTGCTGTTACTGCAAGCTCTTAAAGAGAGGCACCAGTGGGTTTTAGCACAATGGATTATGACATTCCCTTAGATGCCATTTCTGGACTTCTCCCAGACATCACTCCCTCCATAACAGGGGCTACAGAGCACCATTTGTCCCAGGTACTCCAGTATTTTAACCCATCTTTGCAAGTCTAAAAATAAGGCACACATTCACAGTGCAATTTTAAATATGTAATGATGACTGTTGAACCTTGATACTGTTCTACAACAAAGAAGATTTAAATGTGCCACCAAATGACACTCTTGCTCCTCTGCTATCAGACAAAGAATGAAAAGACAAAAGCCAGGAATCTGTATCCTGCGATATACCAAGGGAACTACCAAAAAGCACCAGGAGAGGTGCACGTCCCACAAAACACAGCTGGGGCCAAGCATACAGGAGTTCAGAGCTTCAATCTTACCAAGCTGTGGACTCCAATCTATTGCAATTGCTGTCAGTTGGTGAATATCAAGAAAAGCCAACAGAAATTGCAACACCCCCAGTACACAAACAGCAAGAAGCTCACCAGTCAGCAGCACAAAACAAGCCTGGACTAGGAATGTAAAAGTCTCCCAAACAATGAAATGCAGAGAAAAAACAAAGCCAAACATTGAGACAGTATCACGAAATACCACCCTGATTGTTTCTTTTTCTTCTGTGCCACTCATGCAGCCTGAGCAACTTACAAGACCTCTCTAGTTCACTGGCCTGTGCTTTCTGAGTGTTGCACTACTGTTATGTAGCCTGTTAACAAGTGCTGCCACATCTGCAAGAATAAAGTAAAGTTTTTCAAGCACAGTGCAAAAAGCTAGAAATAAGGCCTCAATTCAGAAAAGACAAAGTGCATCTTGGTGGAAGAGTTACAAGCAGAACGTGACACCTATCCAGAAATAGCTACCAACCATCCACAACGGAACAGAACAGTAACATCCACTTGACAGCCAGTTTGTTCAACAGCCACAGCAGGGTATTAGAAAACTGCAATATTCAGAATAAAGGTACAATTCTCAGGGAAGAAGGTTTTTTTGATGACTACTAAGGGACCTTTTAAGTTCTCTATCACTTTCACTGTCTGCAGAAAATAAAAATGCCTCTGAAATAGTTTACATAAGAAATTAAAAGCAAAGCCAGAAACTACTGGAGTGGTAATACTCGTACTGTTCCTACAAAATATTTTCCCCTGAATATTCACCTCCCAAACAAATCTGCTAAGATTGAAAAATACTGGTTAAAAGTTGGATTGGTTTTTTGTGTTATTTTAAACACCCTACCATTTAAAAAAAAATTCTACATTTTATGTGGGTTTTTTTACCATTGGATTCTAAAGTACTTTACTTGATTCATAACAACTTTGCTGTATTTATTCCCGAGCAAGATTTTCACTTGCATGGTAGGATCCTCCAACTCTTATTTTCCCCCTTTCCCAACTATTTTACCGAAATTAATATAGAAGAAGTACATCAATACTACATGTAGAATTTTTCCCTGTAAACACCAAACTTCATCCTGCAAATATTTCATACTGTTTACTTTTTGAGCAAAAACCTGCTTATAAAACCCATCTCTGATATAACACAGAGGAAGTTTTACTCAAACTTTAAGACATTAAATGAACATTAAGACGACTGCAAATTCCTGGCAAATACCAATTACTCCTTCGCTCCTACAAATTTCATATTTTTATCCCTACCATTGTTCCCCATTATGTTTTCAAGATTAATTTTAGAAAAAAAAAAATCCAAATGAAAGTATCTTAACAGGAAGAATGCCCTTACCTAGCAAAGGCTATACGAAAGAGTCATCCAAGCATGGAAATCCCAGCTGATGGCCACATACCCAACTGGGGTTCTCCGTGAGGTATTTGCTCATAATACTTGATCAGTTATATGAAGCCACTGATAGTCATTTTGAATGGTTATAACTTTTGTATGAATGGACTGGTATTGATAGCTTAACAGAGAGCAACACAATATTTCACAGATAAGAATGTTACAATACACACTTGAAAAAATAACAGGAAAAATATAATCTATTAACTTTGATGACCTTAACTTCTGTCTCCAATAATTCCAAGCTCTGATTGTTTATGCAGGGCAAACCTGCATAACCCCAGCATTACTGACAGTTAAAAACCAGCTGCTTTTCTGACAATAAAGATGAACACAGGATTAACCAAGATTTAAAGTTACATGTTTTGATATATAAGGAGAGTGAAATTGAAAAAGAAACTACAACTAATATACAGGAAGATCAACTCACAAGAACTCTTCTGGAAGACACCCAGCAAACTAGAAATACATCCAGCCTCTTCGACTATTTTAAAAGTTCATTCCCTGCAATGCTTTTCTTCTAACAAGATACTGCAGAAAGAGCATCTATTCATCACAAACAGTTGTCATTGTCTCCACATCTATCAGCCTGTTTATCCTGGAGAAGACTGAGAGGGCATCTTATCAATATCTAAAGGGTGGGCGTCAAGAGGATGGGGCCAGACTCTTCTCTATGGACCCCGGTAACAGGACAATGGGCACAAACTGGAACACAGGAAGTTCCATCTCAACATGAGGAAAAATTTCTTCACCTTGAGGGTGACCGAGCACTGGGACAGGCTGCCCAGAGCAGCTGTGGAGTCTCCGTCTCTGGAGAGATTCAAAACCCACCTGGACACCATCCTGTGCAACCTGCTCTGGGTGATCCTGCTCTTGCAGGGGGGGTTGGACTGTGTGATCTCCAGAAGTCACTTCCAACCCCTACCGCTCTGTGACTCTGTGTTTCTGTCAATCAGAGCTGTAGATACTGAAGAGAGAGTTGCTGGCTGACATCTGGATAATTTAAGCACATTTTTGATACAGTTTATCATCATGCATAGTTGCCTGCCCTTTGCTATCACCCAGGGGTAATACAGAGTTAATAAATTGCATCTCTGAGTATGCAAATGCTTGCTCATTTGATGTTAACATTTGTGGTGGGTTGAGCCTGGCTGGGGGCCAGGTGCCCACCAGAGCCGCTCTATCACTCCCCTCCTTCACTAAACAGGGGAGAAAAGGCATAACAAAATGCCTGTGGGTCGAGACAAGGACAGGGAGAGATCACTCACTAATTATCGTCACGAGCAAAACAGACCAAACTTAGAGAGGGAATTCATCTAATTTATTACTAGGCAAAACAGAGTAGAGGAATGAGAAAATAAAATCAACTCTTAAAACACTTCCCCCCACCCCTCCCATCTTCCCAGGCTCAACTTCACTCCTGGCTTCAACCTTCCCCCCCTCAGCGGCACAGGGGGACGGGGAGTGGGGGTTGCGGTCAGTTCATCTCGCAGTGTTTCTGCTGCTTCTTCATCCTCAGGGGGAGGACTCCTCTCATCGTTCCCCTGCTCCAGCATGGAGTCCCTCTCACGGGGTGCAGACCTTCGGGAGCAAACTGCTCCAGCGTGGGGTCCCCCACGGGGTCACAAGTCCTGCCAGCAAACCTGCCCTGGCGTGGGCTCCCCTCTGCACGGGTCCACCGGTCCTGCCAGGAACTTGCTCCAGCGTGGGCTTCCCATGGGCCGCAGCCTCCTTCAGGTGCCTCCACCTGCTCCGGCGTGGGGTCCTCCACGGGCTGCAGGTGGAATCGCTACACCCCCTCATCCTTCCTCCATGGGCTGCAGGGGGACAGCCTGCTTCACCATGGTCTTCACCACGGGCTGCAGGGGGATCTCTGCTCTGGTGTCTGGAGCTCCTCCTCCCCCTCCATCTGCACTGACCTTGGTGTCTGCAGAGTTTCTTACATCTTCTCACTCCTCTCTCCGGCTGCAAAAGCTCTCTCTCTAAGTGTTTTTCTACTTCTTAACTATGTTATCACAGAGGTGCTGATTGGCTCGGCCTTGGCCAGCAGCGGGCCCGTCTTGGAGCCGGCTGGCATTGGCTCTATCAGACACAGGGGGAGCTTCTAGCAGCTTCTCACAGAAGCCACCCCTGTAGCCCCCCCCGCTACCAAAACCCTGCCACGCAAACCCAACACACCATTCATCACGAACAGCGGAAGTACAAGCCTATAAATGAAAAAAAAAAAACCCATCCAAAAAAACCAAAAGAAACCCCCACCCAACTATTTTCCCTGAAGAACTTTACATTACAGTCCAGTTCAGATTAAACTACAAAAAATAACACTTTCAAGCAGCAATAGTAAATAACATTTTATTAAAATGGAACTTTGTCAAACCTTATGTATCAAAACTAAGGCCACAGCTAATGCTAACACAAAGTCAACCTCAAAATGTTCTTATAAAATGATACTATTTAGAAATCCTATAAAAATCTATTTTACAAATGAGTACTTGAACATTCTGAAATGCAGCATTACTTACCTGTTCTAAAATGATCTATCAATTACTCTAGTGATAATATGTAATGATACAAAGTACTGAACTATCACTGCACATAACCTGTCTTTATTCTGGTCATGTGAGAAAAGCAATGCTCTGCATCACTCCAGCTACAGACATGAATGCAAGTACAAAACATTGTGATGGGAGCTGCCAATGATTCGTCCCTTTTTGTGCTGAGTTTGTTCCTTTTCTTTTGATGCTAAATATCTCCAGTCATAATAGCAATGAACTCTTCTTGATTGACTGTAGAAAAAGAGAAAATTGTTAGGCAAACAACAAACATCCATTAACCATAAAAGAAAATCATGCATATCTGTATTACACTTTTTACTTAAAGGTCTCCCAGTTAGTATTTGTTGTGTCTGATCCATTACTAATCAGAGTTTACAAGTTTGGATTCTTTGCTTCTAGAACAACAGAGATTTTGCACTTGTAAAAGGAGAAGTCAGAATGCAAGCTTAATTATGTAGAATACTTAATCCAGAACCTAGCTCACATATAACAAGCTATTATCTCTAATGACAAAAGTAAAAATATTCTAAAACAAGATAGAAAAAACCATTGAGAAAATATTTAAAACGATGGCTATGCAAAATCATAATTTATTATTATGATTTTTTAAGATTTATGAAAATGTTAAAAATGGTAGATAAATTTTATTTAGTAAGTGCTTCTCAGGCACCAATGCTGCAGTTTCAGTTACAATCAAATTTTGTTTTATTCTTAAAAATCATGATTCAGACATTTATGTCCAAACCGCCACCCCCCAAAAACCCTGGTATTCCTCTCTTTCAAACCTGTAACACTTGCCAAATACAAAATGAATTTTAAGATCATTTACTAATGATTTCATAAATTAGCTAGAATTAAAATGGACTTTTGACAAGCTTTGCCACATCTGAACTTCCTTCATTCTTCAGTTATAATTAACAGAAATTTTACACAAATGTACTTGAAGAAATTAAGTCATAATAATAAATTAATTAGCAGTCATTAATTATTTTGCTGCACTTATACCTGAGCTATTGACCTTACTCATATGTTAAAACAGAGCTACTGTAAAAGAGTTAACCAATGAACATGTTCACTCTGCAACTAATTACTGTGATGGGGAGTGATTAGAATAAATCAGTGGTATGAAAAAGGCCGGACACATATGAAAAATTCTCCCTGACAATCATCTGTCCCAGCCAACGTGCCCAAGCTATTCCTAAACACAGCACTACAAAGAGTGAGCTACACTTACAGCTAGCAGAAAATTAAACAAATTCAACTATGTTAAAGAATAAAAAAAAACCCATAAATCTGCCCTATTGCAATACATTTAAAAAAAATATGAAACAAGTAGATTTAGTCTAGCTTAGGACCCTATACTCTGAAGTATCAGTCCATCATATAGCTACATAGTGTTCTACTACACATAAGCACTATGTTGTCTGCATGACTTTAAAAACCATTTCCACAGCTTTATCACAATAACAGCACAAATATAAACACGGTCCCCAAAATAGTCTCTGGTTTAAAACACCTTTGTTAAACAATGTTCCAAAGTGGAAATACAGTATTATAACAACAAACAAATTTTGTAACATTCAAACAAACTGCAGAGAGAAGTGTAGTTACAATCTCCAGTAACCAAGTTAATCCTAGTTAATCCTGCTTGGATTTAGGATCTGTTCACAAGTTAAGCACAATGAAATGAGAAGCAATCATAGTCTTTCCCAGTGTCAGATTTCCTTCAATTCTATGGCATAAGTGATCATAAAAGAATGAACTAGTATCACAGCTAATATGAAGAAAATGTTGTCTTGAACTCTATAGTTAAAGAAACATATTATTTCAGTGCAGGTTAGGGTTGTGGGGTTTTTTCCTAATTCTCTGCCAAAATCTGAGACCTAAGACTGGATCATGTTTCCTACAGATGCATCCACACAAGACAACAAAAACTGCCTGAACTAACAGCATAGAGTTTCTAAAAACAGTCATACTCCAAAACAGAAGTCATTCCTAAGACCAGAAATATGAAAATAAGACTATTTACCTTTTTAAGACAGACAGAAATATGTCAAAAATACTTTATTCTACAGAAACTTATGTGCAGTGTACCAACACAGCTCAGCAGTTGCGCTGGAAACACAAGGGTTCAGGTAGCCTGGGTATCACACAACAGACCTGATTTCACTATGATCAAAACAATCTCTCAGATGTAAAAAGGGTATTAAACCAAAAGTGGTTATTATTCCTGTATTTGAAGTATTAATTAAAAATGCTACCAAATAACAGTTTCAGATTTTTTTTTCTTGGCAGGAAAAGAGGGAGAATTAGATGACAGCAAGATTTTGCTACATGACCCAGATGTTTGAAGCTAAATGGAACAGTGATTCACAGGATTATTTACTTTTTCAGAATGAATCTTAAAAAGCTAGAAACAGCATCAGTTTTCTTTCAAGAACAGAAAACACACAAAACCTTAAGGATAAACAGCACCATATACAAACATTATGCTGTCAATCTTCTATATTCGATCTTGTGCTTGACTGCTCTAACAAAGAGAATGAACGGATGAATGCATAAGAGGAAACTGAGCCACCCACTCTTAGCTGATCAATTTGAATTCAAAAATGTAGCACTGACCCAAAATAATTATGACTCAGTAATTTTACTGAAAGAAGCTAATGGTCTACATTCAACTTGTAGTGACCAGATAGCCACATGACAGAAAACCATCCATGATTCTGACATCAGGAGTTGACAGCTCCAGGAGAGTGACACAGAACAAAATGTGGTTGCCGATGACGTCTACTCTTGTTCACCTACACAGCTACACCTTAAAAAAAAGTAAAATGAATCTGAAAAAAAGAAAAAAAGTAAAGCTAGCAATGCAGTGTCCTTACAACTCTTCCTTTTAAAAGCAAAACAAGCTCAAAATTGAAGTATCTACCTAGATTAGCAATCAATCTGATGGACTGAAAAAACAGGTATCATTCCTTGCTGGCTACTGAAGAAGAAATAAATAGGTATCCTATTGTCTACGAGAACTCACAGCTGTAGTCCTGCGTCTCATTGCACACAGATAGGGTGCCTGAAAACAGCATTTGCAGCTTTCACTATACTGGCCTGCTTCAATTATCCTTTAGGAAACACTGAAAAAAACCAAAGCCTATTTTCTCAGGATGCAGCTCCAAGAAAATCTGATCAAGCAGTGAGACAGTTCAAGGATCTAAGCAGCAAGAAAAATAACACTTAAAAACCTAACTGAATAGCTTTCTTCTAGCTTAGCTCCCTTAAACATCTCACCTATGGGATCAGACACTGCCAGTGCAAGAAACAGGTGGGAAGACACAGCTGTGAATGTGGAGGAACGTCAGAATTATGTGGTATGGATTTATTAAGGAACCATGGCCTCAGACCATAGAAAGATATCAGAAAACGATAGTTCCATAAGGAAGGAAATCTCATACTTTTCTTAACACTTACTTTAATACTAACGATGTCAACATTAACACTCTTCTAGCAGTTGAATCACTGACCTTTCACTATCATTTCCTCCAGGCACCCTACTTACACCACTACAACAGAACAAAAGGTTTGCATTTCCACACCACTGACCATGTTTAAAATTTCCTGCCCTTCCTCTTGAAAGGAAAGGGGTTGTTTCAGTACGTAATTGTATTCCTAAGTGTGGAATAACACCTATCTCAAACAACATAGAGAAGAGGGGTGTCTGTCACAAGGCTCACGACAACACAATTTTTTTTTCACTAGTAGTGAGAGTTTTGAGTCCAACAGATGCGGCGGCTCACAAGTAGAAATACTATTGTAACTGGAAAAGTTGATGAACTGCTAGTGAAATCTCAGACATGAGTCACCATCCTGAAAGAAAAACTCCGAAGCAGGTTTTGATGACTGTTAAAAATGCAGTGTTTATGTACATAATCTCAAGTGAGTGGTCTCTGAAATTCAGGTATTAAGGTATATGGTGTTAACATAAGGGTGTTTTCAAGTTAATGAAAAAACCCCAAATTTCAGTGCTTATGAAGATTTAATAAGCATAGTATGAAACTGGATTTGTTAATTCATTCTTTATCTAGCTAATAAATCTCTTCTGCAGCCCATTCTGTATGGACCTTGTAAATTGCCATGCTGAGATCACAACAGTGATACATCGCTACTTAAGAGATAACGATCAGGCGATCAAAAGACTTTCTCTTAGCACTTGAATCCTTTTTCTGATTTAGAAAGAAAAAAATAGCGTAATGTAGGTAGATGGTAACTCCCATGTAGCAGTTCAATTACCTTCACCTTCAACTACTCTTTCACCAAGCTTTAAATAGACGTGGGTTGAATGAGAGTTAATGGTAAATCAACTTGATTTTTAGACTCCAAGATGTGCTTCCAGGACTAGTAGCTGTCAAAACCAACAATTTCCATTATTTGTAGCTAAATTAAGTTTGAGCTGAAAGTTATTTAGAAGGAAACCAAAGAGGACATTTTCACAACAAAACTACAGATGAAAAGGGGAGAAAATTAAGACCAGACTGTATGGGGGTTTGTTTGCTATCACTTACTTTCTCCATCTCCATCCTTATCAAATTCTTCAATCATAGCCCGTAGTTCTTCATCAGACATATTTTCACCCAGTTCTCTAGCAACTCGGCGCAGGTTTCTCAGACTTATTTTACCAGAGTCATCATCATCGAACAATTTGAATGCCTTGAGTATTTCTTCCTGTGGGTCTCTGTCCAATATCCAGTCTGTCACTGTAAGAAGGACACTTAAGTTAGACTAAAAAATTCTGAATGGTAAACTCAGAATGACCTTAGCAGACTGAGTGTATGAAGAACATACACTTCTGATTTCACCTGTTCTTTCATTTTTATGTATTTCCAATTCAACATGCATACTTATTTGGCTGTTATCTGATCTCTCTTTCTCATCTCTCTTTTCCCAAGCTGAGTTTCTGTTTGGGACAAACGTGTTGCAGTGGAAAGCTACATGGCAATTTAGACACAGTCAGACTTTTAACACACTTTTCAATAGGAATTAAAAGTATACACATGCCTACTCTGTTCCAAACTTATCTTTCAGAAAAAACATCAGCTCTGACAGATGCAGACATGTGATTTTTTTTTTTTTTATGTTTTGATCAGGATGGAATTTTGACTTGGAAACACTTAATAATGAAAAACATGCACATGGAACCTCTCTTTTAGATACAAAAACCACACTAACAAAAACTCCGAAAAACCTAAGCCCAGCGGTCATGAAAAGGACACTGCTATGAACTGCAAGATGTTAATTCTGAAAGGATTCATCAGTCTTTATTATTCCTTTTATCACAACCATTTGTCAGTTTCTGTAACAGAAGAGACAAACTTGCCACATAAAATATTTTTCTAGTAATTATTTCAGACATTTCTAGAACCAGCCGTAAATATCTTCACATCTTTGTACCTGCTAATCCTGTATTACAGGGTTTGCTATTTATGACTTTCATCAAGCCATTAAAAACACATCAACCCTGTTTCTGCATAGAAAACCACTTAGCATCTGCTGTCGTCTGCAGATGGAATGCCTGCTCTGGCTTAGCGAACTCGACAGGAAAAAATTAGATTCAAGCTCATAGAAGCTCACTACAGCAATGAAGTTTAGATGTCTACAACAATCCTTCAAATTTATAACTAAATTTAAATATTTTCATTTGAAACAACTACACTGCATGACAGTATTACATAATTTGAAAAATTCTACCTTTTGAGGCAAAAAGACAACTGCAATGTTAGCTGAAGAACAATAAAACACTAAGTCTCTAAATACTATAGGTAACATGACCATACAAAACAAGACAAAATTTAATTGCATCTTTATACATTTCAGATGGGCCATTCCTACATTTAAAACCATAAATAACATACAATTATGAAAAATTGGTGGCTCAAGAATTGCTTAGCCATATTCTGCAACTCTTCATAATTAAAGTTTCTATAACCTATTTTCTCTAACTCCTTAATCTTTCTGCTAGAAGTGCTATCATGTTTAATTCTGTCTCAAGGTCATATTGCATCACAGCAGCACTCAAATCCGATTCAAGTTTTGGGTTCGATTGCCTTCCAAGTATATAGGTATATACTGTGCAAGAGTATTCCTAGCTTCTCACAGGAATTATTCATAGCTATATTGATGCTATTTTTGGGTTGGTTTACCCACCCCTCGAAAATTTACAGAAGTCTAATACCTTGAACACATGGACTGGAATAATAAAACAGAGATATAAAGCCATACATGGAAAAATCCCACACAGCTTATTTTCTTTGTAAACACAAACTGTATGCAAAAGTATAAATTATATGTAACAATCAAAAAAATCTTCAAAGAAACTTAACCTTTAAAATTTCTGCGGATCACTATATACTCAAAGTATGTCAAACTGCGCAATACGAAATCTGCAGATGAAAGAAACAGCCTAATGAAATTCCACTGTTTTCATCAACAGTTGAAAATCCTTGAAGTACAATATTGATCTTTGTTACATAAGAAGTCTGCATTCAGTTTACAGGTTATCTTTGTATACACTCCTTACTGTGAAATTCTTTAATTTCCAAATACTTTACCCACAGCAGGAAGGAGAATCTTACAAAATCCATAAACAACACAAGAATATCTACATTTTAAATTAGCACTTATTCCTTTGTGTAAGTTTGAAAACTATTAGGACTGTGTATACTCTATTTCCTTTTATAGTGTGGCTATCATTCATCTCTACATATCGAACTGAATATTCAGGATACAAAGATTTATTTTCCTCCACTATTGACTTCTATTAAGAAAAATATGAAATTAAATCTCCCACTTCTATTTCTTAATAGTACTAGGCAAATGAAAAAGTACACATGGTACTGCTTCCAAATTGTAGTTACTACTATAAGCTAAATTTCTCTAAAGGTATACGATCAAACACATACCAACTTCATTAAAATCTTCAAAGGTGATCTTGCCTGTTGCTTCTCGATCATAATCTTTAAGTATTTTCAGTACATCAGCTTTTTTCACATCAAAACCCAAGGCTCTCATTGCCACCTTTTGGAATAAAATGGAAGTGCAACGATACATGAAGATTAAAACATGGATGTAACAGATTTGTTTTTATTTTCAGTAATTACCTTCTTACCCGAGAGAAAAGGTGTATATCAATGGTTTTGCAACAATAATAAATAAAATTAAGGAAAAAAAGCTTTGGACACAGAAATCACCTAATATTACTATTAGCAAAAGGAACATCAAGTTAGAGTGAAAAAACTAGCCTCTGCATTTTCAGTGATTTTACAGACTGAACCAAATACTTCTTAGGACAAGTTGATTAATTTTCCTCACTTCCAAAAACACTGCAAGTACTGACCCTTTTACAAAGATAAAGTTGAAAATCATTCTTCAAATTATTTTTCTTAAGTATCCATACCAAATGCGTATATGTTGACAGGTTTGCAAGTCCTGTTATAAGTGACTTTACTGCTTTTCCAGTGAACTAAACCATTTTTTATTTTTCCATTAGGTTAGGAGTGCATGTTTAGTTTCCCATTTCAACTGGCAGTTTCACAGCACACACTACCTTGACTTCCTCCAAATTGATGAACATACACTAAACCAGAAGTGGAAGATCACAATCCTATTGGATGTAGCCATTCAAAAAAAAAAAAAATATCTATGCTATATGCTAATTTTGTAGAGGAGGAGATAGTTCTTTATATATTTCTGTTCTTCCATAGTATTATTTTCAGTGCCACAATATTTAATTAGACAGCTAAGAAACAGCTCTACACGTAATCATGACAGCTGGGAATTCAAAGCATACCATAACTGGAAAAGCGTATTAAGTCCCGAAACAGTGCCCAGTACTACTCTACTCACTGTGGCTTCCAGGAAAGATAAAGTGCCTGAACTCTGAAATAAAGAGAGGGGAATTGCTACGCCTAAGACATTCCTGTAACAGCAATTAAAGTAAAAATAACATTATTTTTTTCCTTCTCAGTTACTTGGTAGAGCCAGAACGTGGAGCCAGCAGGTTGGATTAGGTCTTCCTTCCTAAAAGGATCTCACCCAAAATGTGACAGAAATACTGGCCTCTTCAAAGCCACTTTTTGTTCTCAATGCAGTAATCAAAATATAAATTCATTAAAGATTTAAGGAGACTTTATTAAACTTCATGTACTACTTCTAGAGACTTCCAGATGGGAGGACTCACTGGGAAAGACTGCCATGCTAACCTCCATTTACCAAGAGCTATCAACAGAAGAAGCCTTTGTTGGGAAGGAAAACTACTGAGCCTCCCATATGCACAACAAATAGCATACCTCACTCCTACAATCCATAGGCTCCGTGTTGGAAAATGCAAGTGGGTAAGCTCTGCCTTGTATTCAACAGTTTTACAAGTTTGATTTATATCTTTTACCTAAGTATCTGAAACATCTGGATTTTCACAACACCAAGCTTTAGATTACACAGTGCCTTTAAAAAGAATCAAACAGCTTTCCAAGAGGTTTTCCCACTTAGTCATCTGCCCAAGCTAAGCATTCAGACCAGTGTTGTGCAGGACGCTACAGCAATTCTGCTACTGTGTCAAGTGTATAGTGTGGGAAGAAAAGTTCATTCTCGCACCAGTGCGGTACGTCCTTCCCCTCCCGACCCCACCAAATACCATAACTCCTTTAACCCAGCAAGAGATCTTGAACATGGAGCATTTCTAAAGACACAGCCAACATCTTAGAAACTCACTAAGAAACAGATAAATATTATCTGCCATAAAATTGTTTAAATGAAAAAAGTTTTACCTTTAACTCATGATAATTTATTGCTCTATCTTTGTCTGTATCAAACAGCTCAAAGGCATCTTTAATTTCTTGTTTCTGTTCCTCAGTCAATTCTCTTCTTTTCTTCTTTTTAGTTTTGTCTACTGAAAGCTCATTCCTATACAAGAACAAAGAAATTAAGTGTAATTGATTTCTATGGGGAAGATACCACTGTAGATAACACTTTCACCAAAAAGAAGCTCAGCATAATTGCACAGATTACTACCTTCCCTATTCAATCTTTTCCCAGCTTGTCCTCCCAGCTTAAAATAACACTTGAAATAGACAATTCCTTTGTGAACGCTGAATGATACCTACAGTCCCCCACCCAAAATAAAATCAGCACAGGCATTTTTAGTTAATAAATAACAACAAGAAAAGAGGGTAGAAAAGTTACCAGTTATAAAGAATACTTGCGGTTACAAACTAGCGTAGCAGTTGAAATTATACAACTTCTGAAAACATTTCATTTCTAAACTATAGCTTAGAAGAAAGACTTTTGAGACAGACAGACCACTGGAGGCTTAACTAGGCCAGACAACTGGGTTGCTTGGCTACCAAAGTGAGCATTAGGTGCCACGAATCGGCTTTGTTGCCAGTAACAGTTCTTAGATAAATGGTATTTACAGATTTTTTTAAATCCTTTATATCACACACACTATTCTAAAGACTTTTTGCTGGGTTTTTTGTATATACAAAAGAGACAAGTCCCCCAAATCAGCAAATTTTGCTCAAAGGCAGTTCTCTTTTCCTTGGCTAGTCTAGAAATAAGATTAAATTTTCAGATGACAGCAAATACATGATTTGTATACTGGGAACAGCTGAAAAAACTGAAAAGGATGGCACTGATAAAAGATACTTCAGACCAAGCTAGTAAAGGGTAAATTTTGCTATAACTGTGCTTTATTCACATCAATGAGATTGACTACTGTATCCAGAGTAATTGTTGGAAGATGTCCATTTCAGAGCAAGAACTCTAAAAAAAATAAATAAATAAAGCTACATTTGACATAACAGGTGAGAGCAACTAAGACTGTTACAGTACTCAAGGTACACTCTTGTAAGGAGTCGGCACGCATGAAGCTCAGCAGCATGCTGTGACAAGCATGGCTAATTGCAGTGGTAAATCCCCTCCACCCTGTGATCACGAGGCCACATCAGATGCATCCACAGGCCACAATATCCTCTTGCTGTGGACACGCCAGTACAAGAGAGATGTACATAAAATGGACAAAGCCCAAGGCAGACTACCATGCCTGGTAGCTGCAGCAGATGGTGTGTGAGAAGCTCAGGGAGCTGACTTTGCTTAGACCAGGGTGTGCAGGGCAGAGGGATCAGGAGGGGAAGGACTAAGGAGAGGGGATCTAAGTGCTGTCCTAAAGGGTTATTACACAGGACACAGGGTCCCCTCGGAGCACAGTGAAAGGATAAGAGGCGACAACTACAAAATGTAAGAGAAATCGCAGCTGGATCTAAGGGGAAACATTTTCCCAGTCCAAGTATTTATGTGCGGGAACAGTTGCACTGGGAGACCAAGGAGACTCCATTGTCAGACATTTTTGGAACCCAACTGGAAAAGGTGCTCAGCAACCTCATTCACTTTTGACTGGGACCTGCTCTGAGCAGAAAGCTGGACTAGATGACTTCCAGAAGTCCTTTCTAACCTAAATTATCACATAATTTAGGTCATGCTCTCAGAAAAAGGCTTTTTATACTCATCTGTTTGTTTGTACCAGAGACAAAACGCGTACTGTGTCACCTACTGTAAAATGCATAAAAATTACTGATGAGTGAACAGAAAACTGCTTTTGAAGGCTATTTGTTTTCCAAATTTCCTGTAATGAGCTGATTTTTCTTCTCCTTTATTTAGGATTTGCTAATTTTAATCAAAACCAAAGATTAAACACACAGCTGGGATTTAGCTTTCAACAAGCTAAACCAGTAAAAATTCCAAATACAGGCAAGAAAAGTACAAGCTGCACAAGCTGGACTTGCCTCAGACCACAACATCCTCAAAGAGTGAGAAGTCCTTCGCAGACCAATTGGGACAGCGTGATTTCACACAGGCTTTGGATTACAATAGCTTTTGGAAGGACTAAAATAACTCTGAGCTGGCTACATAATTAGGACTGGGAGAGTAGCTCAGATCCAGAGAGACCAGAGTTTGTGAGCTGCAGTGATGAAATCCATTTAGAAGTCTGAAAGCAGATTAACACCCAACTGTTCTGGAAGAAGGATCTGGCTACTAGATGTTTATTTAGTGCTTAGCATAAAAGAATTTTTTTAAAAGACACAGCAATACTTAAATGCAAGTAGTTTAGTGCCACTTCTTGTACAACCACTTTTACTATATGAAGCATGAAGTTCTGAGACTTGACAATTTAGGATCACATGTGCCATATAATCCTATTAATTACACCTGAAGACAAGGATTTGCCAGGTATAGAATTCATAAGCTGGGCTCCTTTACACAACAGCTAATGAATTAGAATTAAAACAAACAAAAAAACCCAAAAAAAAACCAAAAAAAAAACCAAAAACCACAACAACCCTTCAACAGCCTAACTTAAGGCCTATTGAAAGGCGTTTTGAAGATTTATTCAACAACCCCGAGGCGAACCTCTCAAAGCCAGACGCGGCGGGCCCTGCCCTCCCTGGGCGAGCAGACGGCTGTCCGGCCTGACTCACCCGGCCGCCCACGACCCCCTCCGAGGGGATCAGACAGAAGCGGCTGGAGGCTGCAGACAGCCTTCACCGGCGCACACCAGGCCCCGCCGCTGCCCCCCTCGCCCAACCAAGATCTCCCCCAGACGTTACCGTGGCCGGCGGCCCCCCGAGGGGACAGCGAGGCCCTGAGGAGCCCCGGAGGGCGGCGCCCGCAGCCCGCAGGGAGCGAGGCGGAAACCACCCGGCTCATACCGACCTCAAGGCCAAGCTCATGCTGCTGCTGCTGCTGCTGCTTCCGCCGCCCCCGAGCCGGGCCGCGGCGGGCCGGGCCGGGCCAAGCCACACCGGACCGGACCAGACCGGACCGGACCACCTGCCCCTCCACACAACCGCGCCGCGCTCCCTTCCCCTTGGAAACGCAGCACGACGCCGGCGCCCGCCAATCCGCACCCTCCTCAGCACGCTGCTGCCGTCTGACTGGGCGCTGGCGGATATCTTCCCGCCTCCCAGCGCCGAATGGTCGCTTATTGGCTGAAGAACTGCTACTCCAGAAGGATGGGGTGTTCCTCTTCGGTCGTCCCCGTGGGGGGTGGGGGTTTCCGTGAGGGGTGTAGTTACCCAGAACGCTGCGCGGCACCGGCAGAGGTGGGAGGCGGGGTTGGGGCTCGGTGGAACGCGGTGGTGGTCGCTCCAGCCCCGTTGTCTCCGTGGCACGGCTGGCGGGCTCTCGGGGACGCCTCGGGGCGGGTGTGCCGCCTCTGCTCGCCCCTCTATAGCCTAGGTGCCCTGGGTTGTGACAGAAAGCTCCCCGTGTCGTACCTGCTCTCTCCGCAGCTGGGTCGGACGGCGCCATCTTGAGCGTGAAAGTATGGCGGGTTGTGGGGGAGCTGTGTGGCGGCGTTCCCGCGTCCGGAGTCGGGGCGGCGGCAGCTGTTGGTACGGCTGGCTGTTGGCAGCGTCCTGAGGAAAGAGCCGCTTCTCTGTCAGCTGGGAATTGATACTCGCTGTGCACCATCAAGATGGGGTCTGGGAGCTCTGCATCGGAGCTCAGAACTGTCAGGGGATGTGTGGTTCGTAAGCACGTCCTTGCAATATGTGTATAACGCAGGCCTTGTATTCAGAGTATACGGAAAAATTTTTATCAAGCCTTTCTGGTAGCATATGCTTTGCCTTGCTAAAGTTTTTTTGGGAAGTAATTATTTTGTAAAGACTGAAGACCTTAATATGTATTCCCATTTCTCATTGCCATTAATACTTCTGTGCTTTGCAAACCAGTGAATGAGCCAACATTACATGGGAAAAGTGCTGCCTCAGTGCTCTGGCCTGTGACAACAGATGTCCCTTGTGCCTTGCAATTTGGGATGGCCTGAGCAGACAGGGCTGTTTTGTAACCACTGCTGAAACAGCGTAGTCCAGTGTTACTAGCTGGACCATGTGGATGTTCAAATCTTTCCTAATACTGTGCTATGCAGCCTGGCTGTTCACTGAAAAGACTCAGGCAGTGAAAAATGCCTTCAGGCATTTAAGTCCTGCTCCCTTCAGGACTGACAGCATGCCTTGAATGTGTTTTATGTCTGCAGACACCTAGTTTTCTAGTAGTAAACTAGTAGCATGTTGACCCCAAGTACATGCTGTTGGATCTGAAGAGCTGGGTTCAGTAGGTGTGCTCAAGACACATTTTTCCTGAGCAAAGTCAAGCAGAGGTGAGGCTTGTTTGACTGTCCATATTTTCTCTGGTCCATAGATCAAGTAGGCAGAGGCACTGTAAGAACTTTGTAATTGACCTGTGTTAACAGATGGTAGCTTTGTAACTGAAAGCATTAATTATTGGCAGGTTTGACCCTCAACCTGTGCTGTAGTGAGATTTTTAATTAGAGTTTTTTCATTTCACTCCTTGCTGGTAGATGCATTCATCTGAGCAATTGTATGTTTGCTTTCAAATCTGTTGTTTTTTTTTTTCCCCCCAGTTTGAAGCAGGGAGTTGACTACAGGTCCTGAATATGGGTCTCAGAACTGGGTGCCAGTAGGTAGGTCTGCAGTCAGCCCATGCTGGACCCATTAAGGCAGTAGGTACTGTATGGTAAACAAACAAGCAAATATACCAGCAAATTATTGGGTTTGTGCTTCATAGAACATATCTATGTGGTGGGAGAGAAAAGGAGAGCATGGAAGGAGTGGTGAGAACACTCAGGAGGGAGTGTGGAGGAGGCAGGGGCAGGGTCCTGAGTACACCAGCAGCCCCAAATTGCCTTGCCTCACCTGGGACCCACACCCCCTCTGCATGTTGGTCCTGGATCTCAGCCCAGAGGCCTTTGGTCCTTGCCTGAGCTGCGCTGGAGATCGAGCTGCTCTCGTGCTGTGTGCTGCTGTCGCTGGCTTATTGGCCGGACTTTGTGGCCTGGCCTTGAACTCGAGCCATCGCCTTGCAGTTGTTTGGCAGTCACTGGGCTGCTGACAGGTCCAGTTACCGTCACCACCCCTGCACTCCATGGGGACATCACTATCCCTGACTGTGCTGCAGTCGCCCTTGGCTTCCTGCAGGCTTGTCTGTCCTCTCATGAGCACCCCTGTCCTTGCTACTCCCTGGCAGGTAGACTGACTGACCCTCTGAGTATGCTTCCGGGAACTGGAGATCCTACTTCTAAACTTAGAAGACAAGCTATAAAATTGCCTTCTTACCTCCAAGGCCAAGGAGCCTGCCGTGACTTTAGTGAGAAGAAATGCACAGCTGACCAAGCACTTTTCCTCTAGCCTTTATGTGCCTAACACACATACAGCTCTCCTTTTGCATGTTTCCTACTAGTGGTAGGTGGTAGAGGTAGGACTTCTTGCTCTTCTGCTGGTCCACCATGGTATTTCCAGAAGGGAGCAGACAGCCTGGTCTGTGGTAACCACTTCCTGTGCCTATGCTGGTTAGGTGATCAGTGAAGGTGAGCTTGAAAAGATAAGGGCGATTAGGGGCTACGAAATCCACAGGAATAGATGCACCCTTGTGTTCTCTGCCTCTAAATTTGATTATTCCCAACCAGTTTCATTTGCAAGTGTAGGAAGGGGGAGTATCTTGCCATTTACAATACTCTGTGTTTATAGTGATGTTGTTGTTCTTTGCACTAAACTGTAAGATCTTCAGGGCAGAAGATCTCCAAGCAGATGGATTCCTAGTGCAACTGGTGCTGTTCTTAATGGGATGCCTTGGCAAAAGCTCTGCTCCAGAAACCAAAATGCCACTGCTTTTAAATTTAGTAAAGCTGGCAGCAGTGCTCGTATTGCACATGAAATGCCAGGAATTCAAAACTGTAAAGACAGGCTCAAATTATAATAGCTAAAAATAAATACTTGATTTTGGGTATGGTAGCAGTGACGTGCAAACCCTTACATATTCAAAGGTGGCAAAACCCCTTCTAAAATTGCTCCTTATGAGTAGAGTGGATAAATTAGAATATCACGAGCATGTTCCTCACACCTATGTATTGCCAGCTTAATAAGGAAAAGAACTGTTTATTTGCGGCATGCACTTAAAGCCTTTATTATTTGCAGTATCTTCAGCTTTTAATTACTTTTCAAACTCATTTGTTGCTGTATGAAAGCCATTTGTGGGGCTGTCTGCCAGCCATATCTTCCCTTTGAGTCAATATGTTTTGTTTTCTATTCCTAATTTTAGTAGTATTTGAAACAAACCTACTGTTCTCTTGTCCCAAGCTGAATTTGAAGGTCCAGGAGATTACAAACCTCATCCTGGCTGTTCAAAATCAGATCAAATATCAGAACCTTCTGAGATAAGGCAACAAGCTGCTTTGCCAATGAAATTAAACCAAGAATTTTTAAAGGAGTAGTTTTGCTTGGGCAGATTTCATACAAGTACAAATGTTGTTTGTTCATGTCATTCTTACAGCAAATCATATGGCACAAAATCAGTGTGAAAATGTAAAGCTGTATTACAAACATACCATGTGTCCTTGCCAGTTTGGTGATGGGAAACGTACTCCTGCGTACATCCAGATCAAACTGCTGGGCAATCTCTTACTCTCTGGCTCCGGAACAGTCACAGAAGTGTTGGCCAGGGACCTTTCCTGAGTCCTTCTCCCAGTGTCAGGGTTCTTTGGTTTGTCCTGTGCTTTGCAATTTTAATTGCTGCTGAATGCCTCGTAACCTTCCCAGGACACTATTGGGCACATATGCAAACCCACACAGACCAAGTCAGTTATTAAATTGGTGAGATTAGCCTGTCCAATAAAAGCTGAATAGTTGGAGGAACCATGTGCTTAAAGTGGTTTTAGATAGCACAGCAAAAGCAAAGAGCAGGCTTGTAACACTGTTTTTTCTACTTTATGCAGTTAAGCCTATTGTTTGCATGATAAATTTAGATGCCTTTTTTGTGCAGAGAGATGTAGTCACCTTTCTGTATGTTCCTCCTTTCAGCACAGCAAAGCACAGCACCCCAGAGGCCGCACTGGCCTGTGCTTGTGCCACTGAACCACCACCAAGTCTGCTTCTGCTGCTCCTCCCAACCACTGCTGCCCAGGCTCACCGCTCCTGCACATCAGAGGTGGGTAGGCAGATAATAATGATTTTTACGTAGGAATATAGGAGAGGAGCAGAGAAGGGGTACTCCGCCTGTATGTACTCTGTAGAAGCATTAACTGAGGTACAATTACACTACACAAAGCAATGCAGTGTTAATGTGTAAGCTAGTAGTAAAGCAATTTAACATCGCACTACAGAGTTATCTGGGCTAATTATGCACCTCAGAGGACTAGATTGCTTTCTGACTAGCCTGGATATCCCTGAGCTACACACCAGTGTGTGCAGTGTAAATATAACCTAACATATGTTTACCAGCAAAACCCCTATGTAATACTTAGCTTCAAATAATGTTAAATTTTAAATAAAACCTACCAAGTATTTTCTGATTGCTCTTCAATTGTATCAATTGTTTCTGTGCTTCCTAATTCAATTTGGAAGTGAGGGAATGGAAGAATAATTGGGTTTGGATGAAATTTGGTTGAATTTTTAGACACAAGAGGTACTGCTTAATGATTTCAGCAATATATGCATTAATTATAAATAATATCTTGATACAGTGTTGGTTGAATTCTTAGACCTAGATTTTAGAAGTTAAATATTCAGAATTCCTCCTTTGCCATATATTTTTCCACCCTTATCTGCCTCCCTCTTTCCTAACAGTTCTCCATTTTTGTGTTCTTTCGCTACAGATGTCTGCTTTTAAAAGGCAAGATGTTACACTAGGCTTTAACAGCTCTTGCTCTAAAACTCATTCTGAGCTCTGCTATATAGCATCCTACAGTCTAGGATTTAACAGTAAGAATGCTTTTTTTTTTTCTTTGTTCTGTCTCTGAGAATGTTCTTTTTAGCAGAAACATCTTGTGTTTCTTTCATAGTGACATGATGGCAAATAGAGATGTTCAGTGATGTAAAAATAAAATGAGATGCTGTAGTACTGAAGTAATTAAGATGACTTTCATTTCCACGTGTATTAGAAAGATCATTATTATAAATACACCTTACTCATCTGAGATAGCTACCTCACAACATAGCATCTATTGTGAAATACAAGGTCTATTTCAATATGACAAAAATAATGCAACACATTCATAGCTGCTGTAAATAAAAATTGTATGTAACCAGCAAGAAACTGGAATCTGATTGCACGCACAGCAGTATGAAAAATAGAATTTTACATTTTAAAAGTTAAATTCAAAGTGCCAAAGAATGAACCAAAATACTAGTTGCTGTACAGAAATCCTTTCTACATAAGCAGAGTATAGGCTGAATATGAGATGGAGGCATAGCGAAAGAAAGGTATTTTTATCTATGCAAAGACATCCTGTGGGACTAAAGCAGCCTCCTCAAACTGTGTGGCTTCCTTCTCTACCTGGTAAGCTGTATAACACACGGAGGCTGGAGGAGTTACAAGCGTGATGGAAGACAGGATCAGAATTCAAAATCATTTTGATAAATTGACAAGGTGGTCTGGAATCAGTGGTATGAAATAGAATGCAGGCAAGTCAACAGTACTTCATTTCATAGGAGAGAACTCCAGTGCAGAAATGCAATATGGGAAGTAACTGGATAAAAAATATTATTACAGAACGGAACTTGGAGGTTACAAGTGACCAGAAATATGAATATGAATCAGCAATACCAATGTATGAGGAAGGGTGCAAACATGCAGGGCAAGGATGAACCTGTTCTGTTCTGCTTGGTGCTGGCGAAGCTTGTGTAGTGTACAGTTTTGCAGAGCATCTGTCGTGGTTTAGGCCCAGCCGGTAGCTGGGTGCCACGCAGCCGCTCACTCACCCCTCCCCCAGCGGGATGGAAGAGGAGAAGTCTAACAAAAGGCTTGGGTCGAGATAAGGACAGGGGGGAGATCACTCACTAACTACCGTCACGAGCAAAACAGGCTGAATGTAGAGAGGAGATTCATCTAATTTATTACTAGGCAAAACAGAGTAGAGCAATGAGAAAATACAATCAAGTCTTAAAACACCTCCCCCCACCCCTCCCATCTTCCCGGGCTCAACTTCACTCCCGGCTTCAACCTCCTCCCCCCTCAGCGGCACAAGGGGACAGGGAATGGGGGTTACGGTCAGTTCAGCACACGTTGTCTCTGCCGCTTCTTCCTCCTCAGGAGGAGGACTCCTCTCAACATTCCCCTGCTCCAACGTGGAGTCTCTGCCACGGGCTACAGTCCTTCACGAACTGCTCCAGCGTGGTCTCTCCCACAGGGTGCAGACCTTCAGGAGCAAACTGCTCCAGCGTGGGGTCCCTCCCACGGGGTCACAAGTCCTGCCAGCAAACCTGACCTGGCGTGGGCTCCCCTCTTCACGGGTCTACCGGTCCGGCCCGGACTTGCTCCAGCGTGGGCTTCCCACGGGCCACAGCCTCCTTCAGGTGCCTCCATCTGCTCCGGTGTGGGGTCCTCCACAGGCTGCAGGTGGAATCTCTACACCCCCTCATCCTTCCTCCATGGGCTGCAGGGGGACAGCCTGCCTCACCATGGTCTTCACCACGGGCTGCAGGGGGATCTCTGCTCTGGTGCCTGGAGCTCCTCCTTCCTCACTGACCTTGGTGTCTGCAGAGTTTCTTACATCTTCTCGCTCCTCTCTCCAGCTGCAAAAGTTTCTTTAACTCTTTTGTTTTCCTTCTTAACTATGTTATCACAGAGGCGCTGATTGGCTTGGCCTTGGCCAGGGGCGGATCCATCTTGGAGCCGGCTGGCATTGGCTCTATCAGGCACAGGGGAAGCTTCTAGCAACTTCTCACAGAAGCCACCCCTGTAGCCCCCCCGCTACCAAAACCTTGCCACACAAAACCCAACACAGCATAGTTTAAGGCAGGAGTAAAGAAACTGGAAAGATCTGGTGGGGAAAAAACAAAGGAATTAAATCTTTACTTATGTGTCATGGAATATGTTACATTTTTAAGCTTATGGTAGCTGACTGGTAACAGTTTTCTGCCACGTAAAAAGATGTTACGTGGACACTTCATCCAAGAATAACAGCCTAATTTGTAGAAAAGGGTAACTTGGACTGAATATGAAGAAAAGTCTAGGTTGATCCATAAGGCTTCACGGAATGACCTTTATGACTGATGGTGAACCACAGGGCTGCCCTTTGTCCCTAGGGTTTCTTGTGCTCCAGATCCAGAGACGGCAGATTTCAGATATTGTGAAAGAAAAGAGGCCATTTCAGCATGAGGAAGAAGGTGGGGGGGAACTCGTGGAGAGGCATAGACAGAAGTGTGGGTGTGCGTGCAGAGACAGCAGCAGAGGATGCGGGATGAAGGAAAAAGTTGGTAACAGGCCCGAAACAGGAGGCAGTTGAAGGACCAGAACAAGTGATGGAAAACTGGAAGGTACGGGTGTGGGCAGACCTGGGAATCCTGTTTTAAGCAAACATTCTGCTCCTCTGCACAGAGGTGGTGCTAGCGGACCTCAAGATGGTCTTTCTCAGCCCTCTACTTGTTTGCAAAGAAGTGCAGTATGGCATTTGGTTTCTCATCCGCAAAGTAAACCTGTCCCCTTACCTCCTGAATGCCAATGAAAAATATTCATTCTTGTTGCTAGGACAATTTACCATATCGAATATGGTGATTTTCACAGAACATGTAACAAACTTCCTACAGCTCATTGGCAAACCCATTTATTGAGAAAGGAGTAGTGACAGTGATGGATTCAGTTGTGCTGAATTCAAGTGCTCCTGCTTCAAACACTGGGGCAGAACAGGAGGTGAAATGCTTGTAACTGGGGCACCGAAATATTTTTGTACTGTGCTGTGGTGACACAGTGCCACTAACTCTTGAAGTGCATCTGAACTTCAGTTACCAACCCCAGGTGACAGAGAAAGGCTTTGCACATCCTTCGTTAGACCCAGAGTGGAAGCTGGGGGCTACCACATTTTATAAACTCCGATCTGAGGTGTCTTACTTCCACTAGCAGCGACCTTGTGCCTTGACGTGTAATGTGGAATCACTGATAGACAGTCGTACAGCACTTTGTAGTGATGACACATGATCAGCTGGGTTAGTCCTGATTGTGAGGTTGTATGATGAAAGACTCCTCTGCGTCACCAAAAAGGACAGAGGGACAAGGCTTGTGGAGGACATCGATAACTTAATCTGAGAAGTGGAGCCTCCCAGCTGGGTGCTCCCAAGCTATTTTTTTTTATTCTTTAGATAAACCCAACATTGTAGTATTTTAAAATTATTTTCATTTAATTGCCTTATTTCTCTCATAATTATTTACAACTCATTCATTTCCCTCACCTTATTTCTACCCATATTTGCCTTCAAATTCTGTCCTCATCACGCCATAAAATTCAAAATTTAACAAGGTAAACTAGTTTTGAAAAGAAGATTGTACTTGTGCTAATATGCAAAGAGATTGACTTGAAGACTGCACCTTGTCACTGGAACTCCTGGGAGGAAAACAAATGCACCGTATTAACTGAACAACCATATATACCCGAAGTCCAGTTAACAGTGGTCTGGAAGGAAGCGTATCTTCATGTTTAAAGGAACAGCTGCATTTCACCTTCTCCACGTATTCTTGGATTTATACAGACACATTTCTTTCTGCTGGTTTTCATGACAGCAGCTGCTTTTGCTGTTCATGGACTAGTTTCCACAAAACTTCTACAGTTTATCAGTTAATAAGTCTTTTATCAGAAACTAGTCAGCAAGTACACTAGGCATTATTTCAAGCTCCAGTTGTGTGCTAACAGAAACTATGAGACCATTTTTGTTTCAAGTACAGTAAACAGCTGTCATTGTAGCTACTCTATTATGTGGAAATAATAATCTAGGTCACCACAAACTGAAACTGAACCCCCAATACATACTTTCATCACATCCATGTTTTCTGTTTGCAAATTCCATTGAAAACCTGATTTTCATTTGTGTTAAAATGTGGTTTTGTTTTTTTTTTTAAGAAGTACCCACTCATGGTCTTATACAAGCTTTGCAGCATCAGTCTATGATATGTAAACGTTTCTAATGCAGTCTGTTGCTCAGAAGCATAAAAAACACTACTAGCAACTTCTAAAGATCTTACACTCCATTTAGAATGAAAAAGTGCTTCTCTTAAAAAATACCTAGAAATTACAACTGGATGCATAGGATTATAACTTTTTATTATGATTATCTATGATAAAAACTGTTGTTTAACATCACAAAAGTCTTGACAGATTACAGGGCAAAATTTCCCTTCTGATTTTTTGTCAGTTCCCCAGTCTACTGAAAACTGCATTAACATACATTTAGATTTTACAGATAAATGTACACAGTTGTAAATGCCCAAGATGTTGCAATATTTAAACTTACAATGCATGTTTTAAATATTTAATCCAAGTAGTGTTAAAGGGACACTGTCAAACTTTCATGACTAAAACTTGGTAACTTAACAAAAATAGTCAGAGACAGTTCTTTATACTTAAGACATATCATTTACCTAGTAGTGAATTTCTTGTAATACAAAAATAATTTTGAGACCCTCAAGAACTACTTTCAACTGGATTATAGCAGCAGTTTAGTAACACACCCCATTTTGGGCTGTGTTCACATAAAGCTCACTTCTGAGCTCGGAAATTATTCCCTAGATTTTGGTCAAGGAAAAAAACCTGGGCAACTGCAGTTACCTACATATACTTCATGGACTTAGGCATGGCTTAACAGGGCATTTTAAACAGTGATCTGGACATTTAAGGATCTTGCAGCTGATCCTGCGCACAGACCTAAATGACAGAGGATATCTTTCCTTTTGAATTGGCGTGGCTGTGAGCCTTCTCTTAGGAGCTCAAGTTTTACAACAGTAAAATCTGGCTAGAGGGCTTCTAATATTGGATCAAATAAACAAACCCATAGTGGTATTACACAGAATGCTAATTCAGCTTGATCTCCTAATGAACATTTGCAAAATTTTAGCAACTGGCAAACATATTGGCAGGCATTACGACAGAAGAGGTCTCTCTGCATTATTGCATGGGGCTATCACCAGCGCTCCTACAGCCTTCAAAAAGCACAGAGCAAGACTAGTACTGGGTTTATGCTACAGATTGCTAATTTGAAGGAGTTCTATCAATTACTGATGGGTAACTGGTGACACCATTGCTTTATCTGGATAACTGGTGTAAGCTGTATTTCTTCAGCCATTCTGACTTTCCCACTTGCCACCTCAGATCTGTGATTGCCCATTGTGAACCCCTGGCTATCAAGAACAGTGTCTGGACTGCTGCGTAAACAGCAGCACGTGTCAGCAGGCTACAAAGGAAAACCACACTGTGGAGTTTATTACGGGCCTCTTCATTGAGTGGCTTTTTTGCTTCCCAGGCTAACCTTTTGTATTTCTTCCTCTGGCCAAACGAAGCCGAGACAAAAAGCTCCTAGCTTCATTTATAAGAGAAGTCTATCCACTGATTAACCACTCCTCGTGTAGTACAGACATATTTGGATTTCTCCAAAAAAGAGGCTATGATCTGAGTGATAACAGGTCTTTCAAGTGCTGCACTGCTATGCCTGTCCTGCCCACTTAGAATTTTGCTTCAGCTTGGAGACAGGCACTGCTAACAAGAAGTAGGCATGTCACAACCTATCAGTACAAATCCTGGTGAAGAATGTATTCAAATAGTAAAGGCATGATTACAGTGATCTGTGAAAGGAGAAAAGTATTCTGTAAGATATTATCTTTCATAATTGATAGACAAAGATGCTTTTTATTTCGTAACTGTTGTTTTCACCAGAATTTACACCTATTGAGAAGACGATCAACTTCCACTCCCCCGTGCCCAAGACAGAGCCCAAACTATGGGCTCCCTTTCCGTTGGGTATGATGAGAGGGGGGAAAGAAAGCTTCCCCATAAAGTGAAAGCCAAAGAAATAAGGTTAAACTCCACTAAAATTTGGGAAAAACATTTGCACTTTTTTTAGGAAAGTAGATATGTCTATGTACAAAAATAACATCAGACAGTGTCCTTTTAAAAAAGTTAAATATATAGACTTAGATATAATTACACAAACTTTAACCATTTCAACAGTGTTTAAACATCACACATTCAATTTTCATAAGCAAGTTACAATGTCATTTAGCATTTTTCAATGTATTCAACTTTTTTGGGAACAGAGTCAAATGCAATGCACTTTTCAGAAAAGCCATATGCACCAAACACCTCATAAGCAAACAGTAAACAGTTCAAGTTACGGCCACTGTGTGGTAACAAGTGTACTGGCTGTTTAATCCAGCACCTGCAGTAGGGTAAGGTCATGTTAAAGCCTCCATCCTTCCCCCACCACAGAGCATTAACAACCAAATTACAATCCAGTCACATAAAAATACTCTTAAACACAAATAAAACCTTTAAGCTTGTCACAGTCTGGTTCTCTCATATTTACAGAACAATATACTCTGTAAAATTATTTTTTTTTATGAACTCATCGGAAAAAAAACCAAACACATCAGGCAAGGGCTCAATCCACTTTGTACAGACTAGTCTAACACATTAATTCATTAGTTCACAAATTCTCTAATTCCTAACTCACAAGCCTTTCAGCAAAACAGTTCCTTGGCTGATGGTGAGAGTGCTCATTCCTGCTCCTTTCATGGTGTGGGCATCCCCTGCACCACACCAGGAAGCATGAAAGGCCTCAGCAGTCCGTCTGCTGTGGATCTGCATCAAAAGCTTTTTGAGTGAGTTTGGTCTATAGTTTTTCCATACATTAGTGGATTCTAAAGGAACTACCAGACAGCTGCTTTGCAACGACGCAGGCGATGATGGGTGCAGCAGACACTGAGTGCAGGTGACAACGGCGGCAGAATGGCCCTTCTCTCTTTTGCCCGAGTCCTGTTGTTGCTTTGACCCAAGGGCGCTGCTCCCAGCACACAGCAGGTCTTAGCGCGAGCTCTGTTAGGCCAAAACCTGAGCAGGACTTGAGTGAATAGTCACAAACCGAGTGCTACATCAAAAAGTTTTCAGGCATGAATGTAAAACATTATTTTGGCATATATTACATCATAGAATGGTTTGGGTTGGAAGGGACCTCACAGCCCATCTAGTTCCAACCCCCTGCCATGGGCAGGGACACCCTCCACTAGACCACGTTGCCCAAAGCCCCATCCAACCTGGCCTTGAACACTGCCAGGGAGCCAGGGGCAGCCACAGCTTCTCTGGGCAGCCTGTGCCAGGGCCTCACCACCCTCACAGGGAAGGATTTCTTCCTAACATCTAAATCTACCCTCCTTCAGCATATATGTATCCGTCAGAATCATAACAAAAATAAAACAATATATTTCAATCACAGTACATGTGCAATAAAAAGAAAAACAGTAGCTTTGGCAAACGCTACTAGATTACATCCTTTTTATAAAAATAGGAATAAAGTAGGCAAAAATAGGGAGAATTTTTTGCAGCTCATCTGAATCAATTTGCCAGCTCTTTACTAATGTATACTGCTTTTGCTTGTACCAACACTTTCACAAGCCGTTTGGTTTTTCAACAGGGAATAGATCACGCAAAATGCACTGTCATTAAGAAGTGACTCTCGAATTTGCAACACGAAGTACTACGCTTGCAATGGATTTCATGGCACAAGTAGAAACCTTGTGACAAACTCCAGCTTGTGAAATGTAGTTGGAAGCTAACCGATACAGCCTTTCTGCCCCAAATATGTTAAAGTGCCCAGGTAGTACCTTCTCCACGAGACCTCTGTCCACTAACTCCATCAGGCGCTGGCAGCTTGCAACGTAGTCACTTATTCTGCTGTAGGGAAGCCAGTCAATCATGGATCCATCATACACCACATCTCCACTGAACAATATCTTCCGGTCTTTGTCGTGTAAGCAAATGCTGCCTCTTGAATGACCAGGCATGTGCATGACAGTCAGCTGTCGGTCTCCGAGGCTGATCACATCCCCTGCAAACAAATGTGTTACAGGAAAACGTATGCATTTATCCTGTATATTAAACACCACAAAAAGAGTATGACCTACCCATACGCTAAGAGTTTGTGCATACTATACATATCCACAACGAGAGAAGAAAATAAAAGAGGAAACAAACAGAACATGTCTAAGCTGGGTCTCCTCTGAAAGTTTACAAAGTAAGTATTTCACAATTTATTATAATTTTACCCTCACGTAATTTGCCTAGAATTGCACTGCTGTTACTTTTGAAAGGCAAAATGACAGAACATAAATTGCTGGAGGAGAACCACGACTGGCCTCCACACACTTTCTTTATCTCATTCAATCAGATATCTAAAAATAGGAGTTTCTTAACATTAGGTCATTTTTTTGCCAGCTTAAATGTGAATGCCTTTTCATTGTACTAAGCACTGAATGGGTACTTTCAGCAGAAAGTTGGTCTAGGGATGGAGAACAGGCCAAGTAAGTCTGCTGTTGATTTGAAATTGTAATGCCAGCTTAATTATAAATATGTAAATCCCATTAATTTACAGGTGGTAAATATGTAAACTTTAGGGCCATGCAAGGAAAGATGATCAACATATAAGCAACCTTCTCTGAAGCAGCTGCTTAACAACTCTGTGAAACAATTCTAAAAGAAATAACACCCAATACCATCCTAAAAGGATTCTTAAAACTGTAATATGCATTTCAAGTTCCAGGGAGAACAAGAAAAAGGCACCAACGCTCTACTGTATTAGAAATCTGAAAGTTGCAGATCTGTATCACACCAGAGACAGGCATGCCATGGATTTACTCAAGACTTAGCAAGCCTAAAGGTACTTAACTGTTGAAAGACAGACCTTTCATGACAGGACCTGATGCACTTTGGTTCTCAACTGGGAAGGATTACTGAAAACACTAGAACAAAGTTTGGAAGTCACGGAATGGCTAACATCTGACCATGCTGTGTCAAACAAACTGTGCGTCTTAGAAGATACAAGTGACTAGGAAAACAGTACACGTTAAGGCACAATACACATAAATGCAATTTTAGCTAGAATAGGCAAAATGAAGTGTGCCTGAAAGATCTCCTAAGACTGAGGTAATGCTAAAACTAAACAAACGAAGCAGGCAATGTCCAAGTAACAGCTGCGGCTTTGGATTGTTACAGAATATTGGCCCTGCCACATTCTGTATTTTCAGCACTATTGGATATCCTGACCCCATGGCAGTGACACATGCACTGAGATGCCACTGCCACACAGCATGTCTGAATCAACATCACCTTAGGAACCTTGATGTTACATTGACAGCGAGTGTGTTTGTCCTTTTACAAGATTTTTTTTTTAGTAATTCCTCCCTTTCAAAGAAAAAACAAACTTCTGTTGATTGACTATAGTTACGTGTCACATCAGATCATCCCTGAAGCTTTCAGTAAGTTCAGTTCTGCTTTTCCAAGCACCTCTGTGGGGTGGCCTAATACAGCCAAGAAGAGCCCAAGTCCCCTGCAAATGCTGTCACCTGTAGGTCAGACAGCTACCCTTTAACTTCTGCTTCACCACATTGTAGTTAAGTTGTCTGCTGCCAAAATAGCCTAGTCATTGTTACCTAGGACAGACTAAACAGGATTTTATCTGTAACAAGCCACTTCTGTAAGTGTTACATTTATGTAAATTCTGTAAACAAAATCAGTGTTATTTGCAGTATGTATTTCGATAAATTGTGTTGTTCTTTACATTGCTATGCCTTGCGAGTTTATGAATAATAAGGGTCACCAAATGCCAGAACTGACTGACACGGCGACATACTGTTAGAAGCCTGAGGCTAAACCTGGGGTGCTCAGTCAGTCACTCAAATTGCTGAGTGATTCTCTTTCTAAGGAAAAAAATCCTGCATCAACAGGCAAACAGATTAGGCAAGCATTTTTTTCCCATCTTTTTTTTTCATCTCAATTCCTGTCAATATTTTCACAACTGGTAGAAACAAGAACTTAACCCACTACAGATCTCTTTTTGTCCCGTGTCAAGGACGGCAGATGGCTTGTAGGTTCTGCAAAGCAGGTCGCAGAGGCTGAACCTAAGTGAAAAAATATTGAACTGTTCTAAGAGGAGCTCCACAAAGCTGTACGAGAACAGAGGCAAGAAAGACGTTACTCCACGACCCAGGAGTCAAAATAAATAAAACTTTTTTTTTTTTTAATTACTTCGGCTCAGGCATTAACGCAAATACTAATTCAAACGGGGACGCCAACCCCGTGCTCCCGGCCGCCCTTACCCTCCTGCAGCAGGCGGGTGGGCCGGACGGGCGGGACGCGGAAGTGCCGTGCTCGCCAGCCGGGCCGCGGCGGCCGCGCCACCTCCCGGTCCGACAGCCAGGTGACGGCCTCGTAGTTATCGCCGCGGAGAAGGGCCGCCGCCTCGGCGCTGTGCACCGCCACCTCCTCGAAGTGCTGCAGCCCGCCCGAGTGGTCGAAGTGGACGTGGGTGGCGACGGCCAGCAGCGGCCGCGGTCCGGCTCCCTCCGGCGGCTCCAGCAGCCCGGAGGCGCGCAGGTAGTCGGGCAGGCTGCGCAGCCCCAGCCCCGTGTCGATCACCACGTCCCGCTGTGAGCCCCGCACCAGCCAGATGTTGGCCCGGTTGCCCGACTCGTAGAAGCGCTCTTGGATCCAGAAGATGCCGCCGCCCAGGGGCTTGTGGGCGAACCACTCCAACGCCGACATCGCCCGGCCGCCAAGCCTCGACGACGAGCCCCCCCCTCAGCGCCGTGGCGGCGGGCGGGGCGGCCTGGGGCCCGGCCCACTGCGGCAGCCGCGGGCGGAGCGCGGCGGCGGGCGGGTGAGCGAGCGGGGGAGCCCTGAGGGGCGGCTGAGGGAGCCTTGAGGCGGCCGGGAGGGAGCTCTGAGGGGCGGGTGGGGCAGCCCTGAGACGGCCGGAGGGCTCAGCAGCTACGTGAGGGGACGGGGGAGTTGGAGCCCTTTCCCCAGTCGTGACAGGGCCGGGCGCTGCCCGGGGGAGGCGGCCGAGACCCGTCTGCGGAGGGCGAGGCAAAGCCCGGGTCGTGCGGGGAGCGGGACCCTCCGGCGGCTGGGGGCGGGGGCGGCGGGGCGGCGGACGGAAAGCGCGGGGAGAGGGAGCGGGAAAGGGAAGGGAGGAGCCCAGAGGTGTATTCTCACATGGCAGGGGCTTATGGCCGTCGTGACAAATGTTTTCACCCTTTTACGGTCAGGGGCATCAGGTGGAGAAAAACCCACAAAATCTCAGTATTTAAATTTCAGACCTTTCTCCTTTATCTGCTCTTGCCTTCCACTGATTGCACCTGTCTCTGAAAATCAAGGATCCGAACACAATCGATGTTTTTGTTCTGATGAAAACGCATGATAAGGAGAGCTCATCCAAGTCTCTTCAGGCCTGCCGCCATCACGCCAGCTGCCTCGCTGCCGGCGGGGACCCCGTCTCCACTGGCCTTCCTCTCCGAAAGGCCTCTGCAGCCTTCCCCAACTGACTGCCCGAGCAACAGTGTACGTAGTTTTGAAGGAATTTTAAAAGTTTAAATCTGAAATCTGCCATCTCATTTGTACAGTGAAAGACACACAAACTTGTCTATAAACACAAAAATGTGCCCAGGTGGTCCGTTAGGCATCCCTCGAGGCGGCCAAAACACTAGTTGTCATGGTAATTTTGTCATGCTTGGTGACTTAGTTGTACAACTCAGCTTTTCCTTCAGGATCTCTCTGATCATATCATCTGCCATTGTCACTTTATGGTGTCAGTAGACATAAACCTTCTAAGCCAATATGCTTGAAAAAATCAACGAGTTTCAGTAAAACTGTGGAGTTTTGAAGCTTGTTACTTCTCATCAGACTAATGTGCTATTTCAAGAGAATCTTACCGAGAGTTAATTTTAAAGCAGCATTTTAAAAATAGACCTTTATATTCATTATATTTAATGCAAACAATGAGCCTCTCCTTGATAGCGGGACATCTCCTGTAGCTTTTCTTTCTGTTTTTCTTCTGTTGTTCATTCCCTTTTTTCCACACCCGAATAATATAATAGCTCGTGTTTGGGGCTTTGCTGTATCTTTTATGTTTCTCCATTCTACCAGGCTCACATCTTGCTTTTCATCCTGTTTTCAAATGTTTGCTATTTCTTTTTTCTTATTTTTTGTTTTTATTTCCAGTTAATTAAATGCTCAGGCTTAGCTTTTGCTTTGTTGTCTTTCTTAAAATGATTTATTTAGGACTCTCTGCTTATTTTTAGACAGTTTTCTGTGCTGCTGAGTGATGTGGAAATACATAATGTGATTTTGTTTTATCCTGTTGAAAGTACTAAGAAGGAAAATACTTGAATCAACCTGTTTCTCACTGGCATTTGATAAAAAGGCCATTGCTTCCATTTGGGGGAATCTTAAAAGGTCTTAATCTTAAGTATGCATTTCTTTGCTCCTAGTCATAATTCTCTCCTGGCTTCCTCATTATTGTAGACAAGTGTATGAGAAGCTGTAGGTATTGTGCTGTTTCTTATTTCCTGTTTGAACTGGTTCTCTCACCCTCACCATGATGGTGGGAATAGATGTGATGATACAGGTACAGCAATACATCTGTAGCAGACGCGTTCTTACCAAGCAGGATGCAATACGGTAACCTTGCAATTAATGGTGACCACCACATGGGATTTCTGGGCTGGAGCCTTGAATTGATCTTTGCACGGTCTTGGGGGGTGAGCAGTAGGACATCGCTTCAACCAGGCTTCTCTTTGGGTCCCATTTCTTGACATATTCCCTTCAAAAATGTTTCTCACATTTTGCTTTATTTGCCAACCCATGGGTCATACAATCCTGAGATGAAGATTGGTGTAACAGTGAAGGTGGTGAGATGTGACTGTAAATGTAGTTTTGCAGGGTATTTTATATCCTTGGTGAAATATTTTAGTTAGAGACAACCTCCTTTTATCAGCAGTTAGCTTGCAGACACGCTGGACTCCTGTGAACCTCCTTTTACCTTGAGCCTCCTTGCTTTTCACTCTTTATCAGTACCCAAAACTAGTTACAAAGATAGAGGAAATAAAAAAGCATCTGAAGGATGAAGAAGCCATGAGTGACAAACACAACTGTTTTTTGCAGAAAAGTTCAGAAACTGCAAAATGTATTCACAGAAAGTTCAGGGTCCTTGAACTTTTTTTTTTTTTCCCCCTTATCCTGTTTCTGGTGGTTCTACTCTGATTGAACTTAAGTCAGTGCATTTAAGGTTTAGCAGAAGAAAGTTTAAAATTCCTAGGTTAGGAGGTGATTTCAGGCATGCAGAGGTGGCTAGCAGAAAGGAGGGAAAAGAGTTGCTTTTAGGGATGTACCAAATTTATAGTATGTGAAAGAACCTAAGATGGGCATTAAAAATCGTTTGCTATTTGAAATCTTTGAGAGTGGTTTTAAAATTACGGTAATCTTTGCTAGATGTTAATTTTAAAGTTAATATATCCATGCATTTGATACATGTAACAAAACCAAAACTTTAAAAGCCTGTAATATTTTCAGTAACTCCACATGGCTGGGTCAGGCAGAGGAAGAGGACGTGCTGCGTTTACCTTCAACATTGAGGCTATTGGCTTTACTAAAGGTGCAGCTCTGCCTGATGTTGCGTGTACCCCTCCACCACCATTTCCTGTAAGTACAGCATCTTAGAGCACGCTTTCTGCGTTCAGGTAAAGCGTATTCAATGTTGTGTTTAGATAATGTAATGAAATATATGATCAACCCTAAGCACTTCAGGACAGTTTCAAAGTATTTTATGTAAATAATTGCTTTTCTTATCATTACTTCCTGTCCCTTTGCTAACTGTTGTATCCCGTGTCTAACTAGATTGCTTGCAAGATGTTCGTTCATTAAAGCCCTCGTCATGATTTGGTTTTCCAGGCATTACAGTAACAGAAATGCTGGGTATCTGAATTTGTTTGAAATGAAGTTACACTTGTCTTTGAAGCTGTGAATGGGTTTGCTGATTTTAGAAATTTACTGTTGATGCAAACAAAAAACATTTTGCAAGATTGTTTTGTACCTCAGTAGCCGGAATTTGAAAATAATTTGAAAATCACTGAAAGACATTTGGGATGTATCTGAAAATTAAAGGGGAAGAAAGAACATTTTCTAACTTGAGTTTTGCTATGCAGGGAAGCTTGGATAATTTTGAAGCAGAAAAGTAGTCTTACAATGTAGTTTTATAAGAACTTCCCAGTTATGTCGGGATTTGGTCAAGGTGCATGAAATTTTTCTCAACCTTGCGTGTTACGATATGTCATTTGGAAGTTTGGCATATAATTGGCACTACACTGAGATTTCTCTGAGTAGTTATTTCACCCAAAGTTTTGACTTACTGACCCAGATTATGTCCTTTTAGTCCACCTCTACAATGAAGTTGCGTGATTTCATGGATACTAAGCCATCTGCAACTGTTCCTAATGTGAACGTTGCAGTCTGCTTAACAGTGCAAGGAAACTGAATTCTGTGTGAACTACAGCTTCTGCAGTTACAGTCAGCAGTGGATCAGCTGCATAAGAGAATTACTAGCCCCAGTGTATCTGATGTATACCATGGAGAAGCTAAAAATGCTTTCTTCCTTCTGTAAACAAAGTTTCAGAACTCAGTTAAACTTTAGGTCCCTTCCAACCCAAACCATTCTATGATTCTATGATTTTTCAGGGGAAAGCTAGTGCCATTCAAAAAAATCAAAGTTAACCTGGTGTCATAAGTAGGGTCGATAAAATTTTCAAGAGTTAGATTTAATGACTGGGCAGTAACCAGAAGTGTATCACAGCTGTTGACTGACTTACACGGAAATTGTTTTAAGCAGTAAATTGTTCCTATTACATATTTCTAATAGACACTTTTTGAATTCTTACAAATTTCCTGTAAATGCAATTAGAAACCCAATTAAGGAGCATCAGCTTACCATCAGCAACATTAGTGATTTAAAATGTTGGCCAGCTAGCAAATACAGCTGGAAGCAGTGAATTTCTTTTGTGATCCAGCTCTGGGACTTGTGATAGCACTTTGTGCTTTGGAGCAACCTACTACTCAGGTATTGATTGTGTACCACCTGTCGTGTGAGAGAAACAACATCCATTCTGTAATTCTGTCTCTGGGTCTAGTGTTCTGTATATTTTTAAAACTGTTTTGGCTTATTTATCTTTCCCAATTTCAAGATTCATAGTTAAAAAAAACTACAAACCAAACTCAAAATCCAAACCTTAACAATTCATTTAAATTCAGCTGAGAGATACTGGATCATGTGAGGGCCTGTGTGCTGCCTGGTTGTAAGACAGCACAACCTGTTTCCATGACAATAGTCATGGAAAAGGTGTCCATGTTATTCGGAGTAATGACAATATAGTTAAAAGACTGTTTTAGAAGAGGGTAAGGCCAGTGCTACTCCGACTGAAGAGAGAAGCAATGGTTTCTACGTAATTTAGGCTGGTGAGAAAAAATGCTTTTGGCAATTAAGAGTTTAGCATGACTATGAATGACTGTTTCACAGTTTTAATACTTTTTTTTCCTTGATATCTCGATACATTTTTGCAGAAGGATACATTGAAGTTATAAAAGGTGTAAATTTAGTTGTAAATATAGTTACGTGTGTCAGAATGCAATAAAGTATACTTGCAAAGTAGCGTAATGCATAGTTTCACTCTTTTGTGATTAGCTGTGTTTATTGTAGTTTTTGTTAGTGTTCCTGTATTTTTGGTGGATATTAAGAATAATAAACATAATTTGTACAGAGTACAGACAATAAGCCAGTGCCTCTGAAAACAGGAGAAGATGAAGATTACATGTTGGCCTTAAAACAAGATCTTAGAGGAACTATGAAAAAAATGCCATATTTTTTGGCAGTAGAAGAAGATCGTGAAGGTTTGTTCGTGTGTTTTTTATTTTTGTTTATATCTTCAGTAGTTATTATTCTATGAAGGACGATGTAATGAGATGCATGTGTTGAAGATGTATTTTATACTGATAATGAGAAATTAGAATTGGCAGCTTAAGATAATAGGAAATTTTTCTGCTTTTGCAATCATTGAAGTTGTAGGTCATGCCTACAAGTGTTGTAACTGGAAAGCAACTACCGCATGAAAAAGAGTGGTATCAAACATCTGTTCCATTTGGTATACAGTAAGAAACATTTAGACCAACTATACGCAGTCTTTTCAATTATATGCTAACCAATACAAGTGAAATAGGCATTTGTACATGTTAAAATACCCTGAAAATTTTGCATTGGAGTAAAGAAATCTGCTACTAGTGTTGAAATTGAGCTTCCATTTTAATTGTGTAAAGAGATACTTAAAATAATCAATGCTATATTTAATAGCTGGGCATTCTAAAAGATACTGTTTTTTTCCCCCTAAGTCCATTCAGGAAGGATCGGTAAGTATTACTGACAAGTCACCTGAAATATGAAGATTGAGATGAGGACAAGTGATTTACTGTGGTTTGCATCAGAAGCAGAGGTGGATTAGAAGCCAAAGCTTGATCTTATTCTACTTGACCTAAGAATGACTTTTACTTATATGTAATTAAAAATTAACCACTTTGTTATTGTTCGATAATAGTAAATGCTCTGCGATACTTTAAATCCAGTCATACATCACTATACTGTTAAATCCAAGCTTCCTGGTCAGAAAACTGAGCTAGTGGGAAGGAAGGGAAGGGGAGCAGGGTAGGAAGACTTTAATGTCTGTTTACCTTGCTGTGGGGGTATTGTAAATCTAGCAGCCACAGGAGGTTATTATTGTGAGGAGTGCTTGTTTCTGTTTGTGATTTTTGCCTAGTTCTATCATCCTCCTGAGTGCTTGTTCTGAATGGTATAAATGGCAAGTACTGTTACAAGAAAACAGGAAATACAACACATTATGTATCAGACCGTAGGCCCAGTCAGTGCGAAAGGCAGTCACTAAAAAGCTTTATAAAAATGTTTAAGAAATCCAAAGTGGCCAAACACTGGATAATCTTTTCCTTGCTATCTTGTGCTGATTTTGAATTATGAGAGCTGACTTGAACTCTAAAACGTGAGGTTTAATTTCCACCCCAAAACCATCAGAATATTTTCTGACTGAATATTCATGATGTCAATGGGATACAAGTACATAGTCCAGTGCCCTCTGAATTTTTGGTAACTTTTGTTCATGGTGTAGTGGTGAATTCTAGAGATTTGTGAGACTGCGTGCAATTAATTATTTTTTTTAATTAGCGTTTGAATGTAACACTGATTAACACACCTTACTGATTGTCCACTTGTTCTTGTACTAAAGCACTGTTTAAAATGGAGCAGCACTCTGCAGTACAAGCAGTGAACACGCTGCCAACCAGACGTTGTGGCTCACAAAAGGCAGAATATTTCCTCTGACCTGCAGCTGGAGCCCAGCAGTCACCGGGACGCAGCAGGCAGCTGTAGTGCAGCACAAGCACGGCCCAGGGTGGACCCTGATGGTGCGGCCAGGTAAAACCTTGGTTATGAGGCAAGGAGAACAGATCTGATCTTCATTTCCAGATCCCTTTGGAAGGGCAGAAGAATTCCAAATTAGTCTTTTATCGCATCTCCTCTTTCATCTTCTGAGTAAACAAATTTCTATCTCTTTGGATTCTCATCTCATCAGAGGCTTGCTGCGCCCTTGATCTTTGTCAGGCTTGAAGTTTGCTATTTCCGTTTGAGGCACAGAAAAGGAAACTGCTATGCCTGAGAGCCCTTCAGGGTTATTTCCAAGGAACCAGCCACTTTATGAGAATGTATTGTCTCTCTTTTCCAACTTTGCCTCATGTGATCATTCTCACTGTTCACCTCAAAATAGTCTTTGTTTCTGCAGCCTTCTTTCTGAGATCTCTTTCTGCTACTGAGTGTGCTTCTTAGTAGAACTGCCAGCTTTGAAAGCTGTACTTCACCAAAAAAATGGCAGTTGCAGGGAAATCAGGTAGACAGCCACTTGATAGATTCAAATAATGTTTCAAATGTTCTCCTCATCTCCCCAAGGGTAAGTTGGTAACTTGAGGTAACTTTTTGCTGAACTTTTAGTTGTACACAAATGCCTCATCTGAGGGATGGGGTATAATCACATCAGCGGTGGTCTGCAGCTTCAAAAGCCTGCTTTCATCTCAGTGACAATATGCAGTTGTCTCTGGGACTGCATTATGTTGCAGAAGTGGCCTAGCTTCAAGAAAATTGCTTTCTTCCCCCAGGGTAGATTATTTTTAACTGATCTTTTCTCTTATCTGGTTTACAGCCCTTTGCTGTTCTGTATTTCATCAGAACATCTGGTAGGACTAAAAGTGAGGCAGGAGAGGGACTGTGGGCAGGAACTTCTTAAATTGGCTTTGCTAAAAGTGGAAATGGATTGTATTTAACCCTCGGCACAACATCTGTGAGCCAAATGGTCCTTTGAAGTGTAAGAATGGAAACATTTTAATTAATTAGGACATAGCTATCTTTCTTTCATTATTCAGGTAGTAAATTAAAGCCACATCTAATACTACCTGGCAATTTTGATGGGTTAATGTGCCATATAGAATAGATTTTCATCATTCGTTTCAACACTCATTTGAGTGAGTAGCTGGCAGATTCTATAGTAAGTTCTCTATTTTCCTCACTTCATAATCTATGAATCATTCATATTTTTCCTGTAGGTATATCTGCTATGACTGAGTGACTGTCACCTTGGCAGCGGTTTAGAATTAATTCATTAGCTGAGAGTGGTGAAAGTCAGTCAGATGTATTTTTTTACTGATGGCATCAGCAATTAATTCTTCACTGAAGAGTGTCGAGCTGAAATCAAAACTACTAGTTTCTTTCCTTCTCTGTTCTGACAGTTTCCTACAGCATCTGTGAAGGCCATCTACATTAAATGTCCCATGAGACACTGTCATTTTAGATGCGACCTCTTTGTTGCACAGTTCTAAGTAGGTCTTCTGCTTGCCATCATGTAAAATTGAGCTTCATTTCTGATGTCTTCCTTCTCCCCTCCTTTTCTCTGGTGAGTATGTTAGAAGTCTTTGACTGCAAAGGTCACAGGCTGCCTTTGTTACCATTTTCTGTACAATACCCACAAAAATTATCCCTGTTTGAGTAGTGAATTATTAGTGCAATCAGAATCAGTAATTTTGCATTAAGTGGATTTTGCAGTTGGGCATGGTAATTTGATATGAAAAAATGGGACTGATTTAAAAATACTTCCGTTTTGATATTGCTTTTGTCATTAGGGATTGTACAAAAGGTTTTTTGCAGTATAAATGGATGTACTTACAGTGTATAACTACTGTATTATTTACAGTGCATTTCTCCTGTAGTTCTTGTGCCTGGAAAGAGGTTAAATGAACTAAAATGTGTTGCTGCTGTCTAGGGGACATCTCTGTTGCACTGCAAAGCTTTGCCATTGCAGAAGTACTTAAAGTCTTGGGAGTTGATCATGATCAGTCTGAGACATGGCCTTCTGACACCTGGGAATTCTGGATACTCTTTATGATTAGCACAGTGGTGATAAATGTCACAGTCGGTTTGTAGCAAAGGTCTGCTTGTGAGACTGCTGAACAGTAGAAGTGTTCATTTGATGTTTCAACCTAGTTTCCCTGACTATATCTGCGTTTTATGTTTTCATGCTTTCCAAGGATAGAAGTATAAATTATAATAATTTTGGAGGGTTTTTTTGGGAGAGTGTTTTGATTGATACCCCAAAAATGCAAAACAATATTCAAGATTTTTGCCTTTTTTTTTTTTTGAGGGATATAAAATTCAGGTCTTGCAAGTACTTAGCAAATGATTAGTTTTGGGAATTGTCATGAGAACTATTCAAAGTAGTGACATTAAACTGTTTTCTAAGTGTTTGACAACAGCACAAGAAAGTGTTCAATGTGGGATTAAAAAACACACTGTGTGTTTAGTTACAGGAAAATATGAAGGACAGTGTCTGGATTGCCTTTTTATTTAATTGAATTCAATAAATCTTTGTATCCTTCTCTATAGTAATTGAGAGGTACAGTAAAAAGTACCAGGACAGTGAAAAGGAGCATGCAGCATGGACCCCAGGTAACATCTGAGATTATCAAAGGCTAATTCTTTATTAACTTGTGAAATGTTCTTCTCCTTTAAATGTTTGGTTCATTATTTTTCAAGCAATGAAAAAGTATGCAAATCCTTACCAATTCATGTATTCTTTGTTGAGGGTTATGACCTTTGCATGTCTTCAGATCAAGGCAAAGTATTGTTTTGTCAAAAAAAAACCCCACCCAAAACCCAAAAAACCCTGATTTTATTTATTTACTTTCATCAGTTGAAACAATTGCTTTGTAGCGAAAATGCAAGCTTTAGTTCTTACTCTGGCTTTCATTCTCCCCTTACTCACCATGCAGATACCAGTTTTGAACTGGGAGCAAACATCGATGTTACTAAAAGTACAACGGCCTGATTTTGTGAACAGTCACAGGTAGCTGGGTTTTGCAACAAACTGCCATATCTGTGTAGCTCACTACTGCAAACTTAATTTTAGAATATAAATTGAAGGCCATGTGGGCCACTGGAAGGGCTGACTTTTGTCTTTTTGGGGCAGATAACAGTTGTCATTTAGTGAGTGAAATGCCATTCCTCTCTGCCATTCCTCTCTGTAGTTCCTCAATTTAAAGTACAGCTAGAATTCCAGAAAACTGTTGTGTGCTAAAACTTTTAGGCACACACATATAACTAGGATCAAGCACAACAGCGGCCCCTACCTTTCCTTGGTGGGTGGCAGGGGGAGGATTACTGCTGTAAATCACCATTCATGTATATTAAAGCTGTTTTCTGTACAGATTGGAGAAGACTCCCAAGAGAGGTGAAGCCAAAGAAAAAGACCAAAAAAGGTATATTATATATTTTTAAGAAGCATTTTCGTACATACTAGTTGAATGATAGAAGACATACTGGAGCTGGTTAGGGGGAAAAAATGGTAGAAATATTAATTAGTCTAAATAATCAGGGCTTTTGGCAGATTTTTTCTTATGAATTCACTAGTCTGCCTGTCTTTTTGCTTTGCTTCTGTAGTATGCTTTAAGTCACTGGAACAGATTTGTCTTCCTTTCCTGCCTTTCATATTGATATACCATATTAACATATGAGATGTGTAACAGTGAAAGATTAAAAAAAACCACAAAACTTTTTGTTTTGAAAGTTTGTATCTTTAGTTAACACTCATCATTCTATTCACTGAATAGCTGGCTGTTTGGATTTCCTTTATATTTTAGGTTTCTCAATTATCTTGTTCATGATTTGGTTGACTTTTGCATTTTTTTAAGCCTTTTATATGTGATTTAATGTAGGTTATTTTCTATTTTCCCTGGTTTTACTTTTTTTGTTTATTTTCAGCTTTCTTCTGCAGAATTGTGAACCAGATCCTTCAACAGCAGTTGGAGCTGGTATTGGTTATTCTTACAGGAAAAAAACCTTTATTACACAGCATCATATGTGTATTTGTTTTTCAAAGTGTTTTCTAGTATGCATGACTGTTATTTTAAGTTCTCTGTAGAAGTCTGTTGCGCTGTTGATGTGAAATAACACTTGGCCTCCTGTATCTAGCTGTCTGTTACATACAATTGTTTACTTTCTTGTTCACTTTGTCCAAGTCCTTCATGTGTCATTTTTCAGTTCAAGGATAAAACAGAAAAAAGGGAATGTGCAGTAGTCATGGAGTCTGGCTCAGCTGGAAGCTTTGTTCCTTTTAAGAGTGTCATTGAGAACCATGGTACTACAGGTAGACTGCAAGATTCAACTGAAAATTAAACACTTATTTGCAAAATTTCTAAAGATGAAACCAGTACACACCTACCTTTTTTTTTTTTTTTTCTTTAAAAGAAGGAACTGCATTGGCTTTTATAAGCCTATATGCAATAATTAGCTCTGTAAAATCCAATGAATTCATAAATGCTGATTTATTATTCCTTGTTACAATAATGTGATTATCATAAATAGAGAACCACTGCTTACTGTGGGGGATTTTTCCTCTTTCTTTTGTACCAGTTTCTCTATTTGCTCTTAAAAGTACATTTTCTTAATTGTTGTAATGGCAAAGATCAGCTGACCATCAGAATTTGATTGGAATTGAAAAAAAATAGGTTTCTCTAAAGGCAAAAATCATGGTTTATTTTTTAGGGGGAATCCTGAAGATATAGAGGCCAATACAAAAGTCATGTGATTCCAGAGGTTTGTAAATAGCTGATCAGGGACACATTAGCCCTTCTGGTACATATCCTTGTTGTATTTTGAGGACAGCTATCTTAGGTGACACTTTATAACTGAGTGGAACAAAGGTTAGGGAGTCAAGTGAATCTGCACTAAAAATCAAAGAGACTTTGTACTATTCTACTGTTGTAGATCACAGGAGTGGTTTTGGGATCAATACACAGTTACATGTACAGGGACGACTTCATTTTTACACACCTCTCCCTACCCCTTTCTCGTTTCCCCAAATGTTTTAACCCAAGATGTGACCGCCTGCCTTCTTAGTGACAAAACTTTGGGTAGAATTCTACATGTCTCCCACACTTACCTGGGCTGTGGACCACAGTATCCTAGATACCAACAGGGCCTGACACAAAAAACAAACAGAACAAAAAAACTCAAAAAACCCCCACCAAATGGTTGGCAGGTTTCAGTTCTTGTAGGCCAGCTATATGCATGTGTATATAGCAATCAGATGTATGCATTTAAGTCCAAGTACTGCTAGAACAGATATTTGGAAAGATTAGATTGTATTCCATTGCATCTCTAAGCTACATGGATGTAAGGAGCTGTTTTGCTTGAAGTTCTAGTAACAATGTGTCAGTGTCTCTGTAATTTTATGGTAAATTCCAAAGACACCCAGCATTTAAGCAAAAGATCTTGCATGTCTGTTTTCATTTCCAGGCTGTTTGTTCTATAGACATCTCTAAAAGCCCGCAGTGGTTTCTGCAGAAATGATAATTTCGAATCGCACTTTCCACTTGTTTTCTTTAAAAGCCTACTTCATTCTGGATGTGTTTGCTTTGACACTGTTCATATGTTATTACAGAGCAGCTTGACTCCCCTCAGCTCTGTCCAGTGCTTTTGTCACGTAATCCCTTCCTAGGCAAAACACTGAAATGAACTGAATGTTATTTATGACAAATGCTTTTGACAAAATACAGCTGTCTTCTTAGCAGCTCTTAGTGTTCTGCTTCCTTAAGTATTAGCCAGATAAAATACATAACCGCATTGGGTTAGTATCTGCTTCAGAAAGGATATCCCCTTCATCAATGCATGCTGTTTTTCTTTCTGATACCGCTTAGTGCAGCCTAAGTGCGTAAAAAGGTGCAAGTTACGTAAGCTAGCTTGTCTGAAGCTCCCTTGTCCATCGGAAGCTCTGTAGCTACACCACTGCGGCATTTTATGCAGGCAGTTTTACCCTGCTGAGAAGAGCTCATCTGTGTTAGGTACAGCCCTGTGCTCTAAGTTTTATGTGATCGTGCTGGATATAGCACAAGAGCTGAAAGACAGTTGCCCTGTGGAAACGGGTCATCTCACAGAGCTCTCTGAATGCTGTAACTTCTCTCACTCCAGAGCTCTTTGTTTCTCCTCATCTGCTGGTCAAACTGCACTCCTGGAATTGGGGCAACCTTAGTTTAGGGTGCTGTGATTCAGGTAGCTCTTACCTAGGTATACGGAATGCTATTTTTGACCTTCGCTCCACCATATGTTTAAGTAGCATGATGAGGTTGGATTGTAGGGAGTCACTTGATAAAGATGGTGTTCATGAAGTGAGGGATTAGTTGAAGATACACACTGTGGACTCATTAGATGAGAGCAAACTGTGGCCCAAGGGCCATCTCGCTGCAGTAACCATGCCTACTGTGTTGGAGCTAACAAACTCTGCTATCTGCCTTTTTTTGTCTATCTGAAGCTGTCATTAATGTGTTGCATAAATGAATAACATTAATGAGTTTTTATCTTTCCAAGATGATGAAAAATAACAATTTAGATTTTGTTCTAGTTTCTTTAACATACCGTGAGTATGTAAGCAAAAAGTATTTTGTAAAGCTGAACATCATACTTTGGCCAAACCTTTGGTCAACTATCTTTGAAAAGTGAATTTCAGACAGGCCCTATAGGCATGACTTACATAAATTGGGCATGTACACCTCCATGAGTGATGTGCTCAAAGTCTAAAGTAATTTTAATACAGATGGTATGGGATTTCCATGACATGCCATTACTCAAGATGTAAGCTCTTAAGAGCAAGTGAAACGTGAATTTGTGTTCTTCCATATTAAAAAAATAATAGTGATGTGTTTTATTTCAGCAGGTGCAAAACCAAAAAAGACAAAAAGCTCTGAGCCTAAAAGTAATCTGGATGTGTTGAAAAAAATTGAGGTAAGACGTGCATACTCTTTCTAAATTGTACACTAGAAATTGCTGAAGGAAAACGAAACCTTTAGTATGTTTTTTGGTACAAATGGAATAACTAGAGCAGCCTTTTTCTGGCCTTGTCTCGTTACTGTGACAGACAACTGTTCTGCGGAGTGGTGGCACAAGGGAGAGTATAAGGATGAGCCTGGCTGTGCAGAAAATATTTCCTTTGCTCCTGTTTGAACACAACAACCAGTTGTTCTTCACTAGGTAGCGATGTAGCCTAATAGTGAACAGCAGAGCTAGTATTAGAGCTTACTGAAGGAGGAATTGGTGCCAGAGCTTTTAAATCTATTGCTGTTTTGCCAGTCTACTGATGTTGGAAATTAAACAGTAAGTTGAGAGGGAAGATACATGTAGAAAGAGAAACCTGGCAAGAAAGTGACTTCAGTTTGGAGATGACTACCCATGATGTGGGAATGGGAAGCTTAAAGGTGAAACGGTCTTGTATTTTTTCTCTTGGTGATCCATCAGTTGTTTGGTGCAGATACATTATTATTGGTATTGCTTTATCAAGTATGACATGGCCCTGGACTGTCAGTTAACAGTGGGTGGTAACACAAGACATACTTTTTTAGACTTCAGTGGCTAACACTTGATCAACTAAGTCCTTATGAAGTTCTCGCAGTTCACATCATGGTGTTTTAAATGTTGATGAAAACACGTTTGCACAGCATTGTTTTGCTAGTTGTCTTGCTGTTAACTGCAGCATAACATTTTGGTAGCATGGAGGATGTGCTGTTGCTGTAACATGGGATTACCTTGTAAAGGAGATTGCCTTGTGACAGGAGTTGGAAAAAAAGGATGATGAAGAAGAAAAATCTGAAGATGAGAAAGACCAAACAAAAGACAAAGAAGGTGAAGATGATGAAGAAGCAGAAGAACCAGAGGAATACGATGAAGAAGAGCATGAAGAGGTATAAATGTTAGTTTTCCTGTTTACACGAAGTCAGATACAACTCACTGACTAGTGTGTTGGCCATCAGCCAAAGAAACGTCCCTAGCTTCTCTGATGCTGAGAGGGGGTTGTAGTAAAAGGCATTATTATATCAGTTTTCCTGGTTGCACTCTATTGTGTGTTTTGGATTTGTTACTCCCAAAGAGCTCTGAGAAAAGGTCTTGCAAACAGGAATGTGTCTTGCCACAACCAATACATACAATTATTCGTTTTCATCACTAAAAGTTATGCCTCTTCTTTCACAGATTTCAGAATTTCATTAGAGTATTTTCTTTTTCTTTCGCAAGAAATAAGGAAAGAAAAAACTCCTGTTACTGCTTCAAAACATGGGCACTCAAGTACAGTTTAAAGCATGTTTATTTCATAAATTGTCTCCTCCACAGAGATTTTTTTTCCCCTTTTGTTTAGGAAAATGACTACATTTCTTCGTATTTTGAAGATGGAGATGACTTTGGTGCTGGCAGTGATGACAATATGGATGAAGCAACATATTAGCTATTGTTGCTAGGTGGTATACTGCTCAAGCCTCATACTACTTGAAGTCTAATTCTGGAGGCAGGCTGAGTACCAACAGAACTAAAGCTTTAGCTTGGTTGGTTTTAAGTACACTCTCAAAAAAATTGTTGGAAAATTCTTTTTAATTGTAGTATGCTGTAAAACAGGATATAGGATTCTTTGTTTTGTTCTTTTGCCAAATGTTTTGCAGACATGCACCTTTTTAAGGTTCTGTGGAATCCCTACTGATGGAGTAAGCTATATGCTATTGTATTGCCTCTGCACAGAAAAAGAATGTATGCATTTCAATTGAAATTGTGCCTAAGCATTTGCACTAGTCTGTTTGTTCTATGCTTTAGCAGTCAAACCTTGAAAATAATAATTAAGTTCTTGATGACTGCAGCAAAAAAGAGATACGGCCTTTATGGACATAAGCTGCTCATATTTGGCAGCTGACTTCTCTGAAGGAATTTATGTAACTTCTGAATTCAGGTGACTGAAAATAATTGACCACTAAGCACTTTAATATAAACTGACTTGAAAGGACCTTAGTAATACAGACAAACATAGACATAATGAGAGTACTTTGAAGAGCTGTTATTCTAGTTAAAAGAACTTATTTTTAGTATTTGGTAAGAAAGGACTGTAATATTTAATAATGTTATATTTATGAATCAGTATAAGTAATAATTAAGGGTAATTTAATTTAGAAAGAATATATGGCAGAATTTAAGATTCAGAAATTATGGAATCCTAGTTTTCACCAGTGGCACAGATTAGTGACAGGAATTTCAGTCCTCTGCCTGTTTCTCCACCTATTAAGGTGACATTAACTTTCCTACCTCACAGAGCTGTTAAGTGAGACAGCAGATGATAGCTATCCATGTAATTGTTAATATGTTTATTTACTTTCATACAGAACAAACAAGACAGAAACTTAACAGACAGCAACTCAATACAAAGCAAACCCCAAAAATGTAGGAGAATGTGGTGAAGTGTTTTGACACATAAGATTTTAATTAGGAAAAGAGGACAAGAATGCTGAGAATAGCAAAACCAGTGTGTTTGGAAACATTAGCTTTATTTAAGAACCAACAGCTGAAGTGTAGAAAATTTATTCCTGAGATCAGAAACTTGAGGAAATGACACAGCATTCTCTGTGTCCTGTTGTCCTTTGATGATACAAAATATTATTGGTCAGTGTTAATCAGTGTTATTATATTACTGTTTATCAGGGGTTTGGGTTTCTTTTTGCCACTTTTTAAAAAAAAAATCTGTTCCTGGTAACTAGTGGTGTTATCAGGTCTGATGAACAGTTTTAGAACAAACCCAATTATTTTATCAGCAGAAGAAATTACGGAAGTTTTTCTTGCTAGTTTGGCATTTTGTCAAGCAGAACTTTACCTCAGTGCTGACTGGAAAACAGTACTGCATTATTCTATGAACTTCTGTATGCAATAAGAATTTGTTCCTTAACGTGTAGCTTTCAAGTGTTCTGATAAAATTCCTATCAGATGTAAAGGAAACGAAATTAAAATGCTATGCAAGTCACACCTCAGAGGTACACCAGTTTTATTTTGAAGTGTTGATACCTATACAAATAACATTTAATAAACATTCTGCTGCATTGCATAGGAAATGTATTCTGTCTGATCATTTTCTTTTAACATCACACATGCCAGCAGTTTCTTGAACAGTGGTGCCTGTTTCTTGGATGTGGTATACAAGAGGAAGACAGAAGATGTTGTGAACGAGGTAAGTGTGTTGAAAATTAAATTTGCTTCCCTCAAGTATACCTACTAGCTGCTCCTCCCTATGCAAGGTAAACAGGGAGACTCTTACATGTGGAAACGCAAATAAACGGCTTTTGCCAAACTAGAACTAGAGAATCAACACTGGAAAAGCATTACTGCCTGAGTTACAATCTGGTCACAAGCTGTGGCTGGCCTGAACAGGTACAGTACCTTATTCTGTAGCAGCCACAAATTCTTGGGGACCTATGACTTTATTCATTCATCATACTGCTAATGGGAGAGACAACTGCTTCTCTGCTGTACTGTTGAGAAATATTACTCTGGCAGAAATCAGGTCTTTTTGAGACCTTTAAAAGGTGAACTGTCGTCACATCTGTCCTCCAAAGGGAACCCCAGAGTCAGGACGGACCCTCTAGGACTAGTTTAACAATGGCAAGGGAGGGCAACACTTGTGAACACGTTGAGTTCTGCAATGATACAGCTCTGTGCCAAGGCACTTCTGAAATGAAATGAGATCGTGGTGTTCCAGAGGCATAACACTTGCAGCTGTTTTTATAAGCTGATTTTCCAATTGCTTATAATTTATTGCAAGACCATAATGCTGATAAAACTTAGGCCGTTTTTTGGGTCTCAGCAAACTTTGGGTTTGGACAGGTGTATATTTAAAACCTATCTTAACAGCATAGCAGAACATTGCTACTTCATACAAGAAGGCACTGCTTTCAGTGTGTAGGGAGATCGCTATCGAAGAACTTCACTGATCCCTACCTTTTTCATGCCTATTTCTTAATCCTCATTTCACAAGACTAAGAAGTTCTCAGAATTTTATGCAGAAAATTTCCAAGTTCTATAAGGCATGCACAGGATAAACTATTATGGCTGCAGTTATGGTATGCTACATGTGAATGCTATATGCAGCTGCTGCCAACAAAATATTTGTTGGCCAAGGATACATAAAAACTAGCCAAAATAAATGCAAGTAGCGGACTCCTGTGGTAAAAGATGCAAAGTATATAGAGCTAAGAATACATTACATGCACCACTTTCACTGCAGTCTAAATAAAATCTTTATTTTATGTGTATTATTTATGTTCTAAAAGCAGAGGAGCAGAAGTATTTAAAATAAGACTTGTGTCCTCATTCAGGATTATTTTACAAAGTTATATTTTCAGCCTTAATAAAATAGTTATACAAAGACTATTTGTGACAACATACTCCAAAATATAGCAGATTTAAAGCATTTACATTTTATGTCATCCAACAGTGCAATATGCACTTAAATTTAAAACCAACTTCCTGATCAACAATGTGTTGTAATTAATCTGAAACACGATTTACCACTCAGTTGTTTGTGGTTGTTTTTTGTTTGTTTGTTTTTTTGAAACAAGTCAGTTTCTAAAAGACTAACTTTACAGATTTTAACTTAAATCAGATTTAAGTTCCATACAGAGTAGTTACGCTGTTTATTCAGGGTGGACATGTCATGAGACCTCCTTTATCTTCTGATAAAGTTAACTCACTATATTAAAAATACACTATATGAAATATGCTACATAATAAAATAGTAAAAAACATGCTAAGCTCTTGGTTTGAGTATAATAGTCCAATGAAACGGCTATCCCTTTGTGTTTTTTGTAAAGGCTGCTTACCCTAAGGTAAATACTCAAGCCCACTGGGTTTGAATTGGTGACCGTAAGCCACAGGCCTTCCAACACTGTAAAAGCCCAAAGCCTGAGATACCCCTGAGAACTATTCAGCTGTACCACCACAGGACAAAAAGCTGTAGTTAACCACCAATCTCTTTACTTGCACATCAACAGGACGGAGACCTTCCTGACTGAGTCAAACCACAACTGAAATTAGTTCAGTTCTGTACCGATGGCAATTTAATACCCATCAGTTCAGGTACGTGCAGTTAATTAGACTTATGTTGCATGATCACAATAGCTAATTTCATGTTCTTTGACAATTGTATAAGTAATGCCAGGATAAAGTACTAAAAATGGTGAGGTTTCAGGAACAGAATGAAGCAGGAAAAAAGCAAACCAGCAAATAAGCTTGCAGCAAAAACCTGACACATTACATACCAAGTTTCAGTCCTACATAGAAAACACTTGTCTTAAGATGCAAAGTTCTGTTGTCTGGTCTAGAGGAAGTCACCTCTTAAAGTTTTAGCCATAGAATCTGTATCATTTTAGCCACTGTAAATTATTTTGCAATGCCATTTTTCATACAGCCTTAGTGAGAACTGGTACTTTAGTATTCATGCTTGTGTTATTGTCATATTCTTTTAATGGGAAGAACTACTATTTAAGAAGATCTTTGAAAGCAAGTGTTACGTGAAACATGAAGTTCATGCCTGCCTGCAATCCCTTTTCTAGTGTGGAAACTCTGAGTAGTCACACCATCTCCACAGACATCACTTTGATCAAAGGGTTCAAGAGCCACAGATCATAGTTCACAGATCCACCTGTACAGCATTTCCCTTCAGGCTTTGGACTGCTTCAATTTCAATATACATTAAAAGTTATCCAATTCATGTTGTTACACTTAGCATGCCAGCGAAGAGTATTTGCCCCGCTTTTCGGGGCAATAGGTGCCCCAAGAACAAATGGGGCATGAGTCTTCACTTTAAAAATTTAAGTTGATAAAGCACTTTGGAATACCTCCAATACTTAAGAAACATTCACTTTATCAAAATTTTTATACTGTATATACTTAGTGAAAGGAAAGCCTATAGTAGTAGTTTAAAGGATAGTGATGTTTTTCCATGTCTCTCTTTATACGTCCTATTCAAGTCAGTTATCTTGGGTTTTGGTAACAAATGGTACCTCGAAGAGGGCAATGGAAATCTTACTCCACAAGGCAAATATAACAGAAAAATTATAGGCAGCATCTCAGTTTTTATTTAAAAATATTCTGAGTACACAAGTACCTCCTTTTTTATGTAGGAAGACTCCAGGTTTTGTTTTTTGTTTATCTTGTAGCATTTTCAGGTAGGGAAGAATGAGGGGAAAACCAAGATTGTTCATGAAATCCCAAGTGAAACATTCAAGAACAGAGTGGTTGATGAATACACTACAATGTAAAGAACAAGTCTGAAGCTGCAGCTGGTCTATTCTGCTGCAATTTAAATTCCTTGCTAGCAGCCATTAAATCTAATCTGAAGTTTTCCAGGAGATTTCAGGAAAAAGTTAGTGTTTGAGGTTCATGGGCACACGACCATTAGCATGCTCAGTACCCTCATGACTGCTGTCTGAAGAATCAGTTGGTCCTGAATTAACTGGAGGGGGGGGAAAAATCCACTAGCCTAAAATAAAGACTACTGAAGCAGTCACAGCAAGGTGCCACACATCTGCACTCCTCTCATTCTATACCCAGCTGACCAGAGGAGAAGTGCAATCCAGTCCAGTTTTCAGTAGGATACCACAGAAAGATAGGAAGTTTCAACAAGACACTCTCAACTGGACCATGCTGAGGCACAGTATCACATACATAAAAAACAAATTATCCTACTGCCTACGCTGAAAAGTACTAAAGAATGAGTTGACCACAGGCACAAGATTTGAAGATTGCAGCTTAAGTTTTAGCTACTGCCTCTATAAAAGTAATTTTTAAAAAAAGAACTTCATAGTGGCAATTAATTATGGAATGATTGGCGTTTAAAAAAAGAAATTTATAAGAAAGATAAAATTATGAGAAAGCAGTTTTAACTGACAGCTGTAAACCTGATATTAAAATGTCAAGTGTGCTATGCATTCTATAAATACTTTGTTTAAAAGTCAGATATCCCCAAATGCCCATTTTAGGGCTGTAAAACATACAGTGAGATTCCTCATGTTAGTTCAAACTACATTTTTTCACCTCATTATTAATTAAAAAAACATATGCCTATTAAAATAGAAAAAAGTGCAAAACTTCAGAGACAACTTTATACCTTAATTTATATCCCAATCTTGCATTAAAATCGCCTGTCTGAGACATGTTCAGAGATTACGTGATCCACAGAAATATCCTTTACTGGAAGAGTGCCCATAAAGGCAAGTCACACATCGGTACACATTTTCTCTGCCTTCCAGATGCATTTTGCATTCTGTGGTTTCTCCTTTAATGCTATGTTATGTGTCCATGAATAACAGCCACCTGTGGTTTTCCATTGTTAAGGCTGAAAGTTTCCTTGATTATCAACATTTATAATATTCGCCGGATTTATTCCATTTTCTATTTGTTTCTGATGCGATGCTGCTGTGACAAACAAATGGGAAGATTCCATTGTAGAATGGTGACTGACATCTGCTTTCACTAGAACTTCATAGTACAGGAGATAAAAAACTGGAGTTACTATGCCAATAATCAACATAATCACTACGGCTGTCCACCACCCTATACCCCAATCTGCTCCATAGTAAGGATCCTTGCATTTTTTAGTTTTACCATCAGTTTCAAAACAGATCTGTTGGGCTGCTAAGGCAGAAACAACTTCATTAAGATTCTCTCTCTTTGTATCATTACACTTCACTATTTCTTCTATATCTCGATCCACTTCTTTTAAGAAGTTGCCAACAGTCTCGGTAGCAGAGAATTTATCAGGTGACATTTCCTGCACTTCTGGGGAACAGTGAGCAGGCCGAAGGACTGGTCTTCCTTTTGGAGAGACATGTGTTTCAGTTAATACACTGAACTTTTTCACTGGGATTCTGATAGACCTCAGGGCAAAAAAATCTTGATCATTGATAAGATTGTTAACTCTCTTGATATCTGCAACCTAAAAATAAAAACAACAGTGTAAGTATCAAAGCCCCATTGAACCAGAACTCTTAAATTTTAAGAGTACTACATCCTTGAGAAATAGAATTCTTCCCTAATGAAACAATGACAGGGCCTTTGTTTTGTTTTGCTTTTTTGTTTTGCTTTGCTTTTTAAACCCATACCCATTCAAACAGTATGAAGTGAGAAGAGGTCAAAGACCAAATCCGAACAATGTTTAAGCAGGAAGGTCATTACCAGGTAACAAACCTCCTCACTTCAGATAAGAGGACTGAAGTCACTTCCCGCGTATATATTCACTTAATGTAACATTCATCTATCAGTGGCAGCTATCTCTGTGAAATAAATTGGGACTCAATGTCACCTCAGTGTTTTCAAATTAAGTAAACTGCAGCAAGTTCCTAATAAAATTGAAAACTTCTGAGTGAGAAGTATTAAGAATTATAAGCTTCCAAATCATTTAGTCACAGATGTGGTTTGGATACTCCTTCTGCCTCTGGGGGCTAAGGCAGAAGCCAACCATAACTTATAACCTCCCTCATCAAGTCAGCTCTCCCCTTTCCCTATTCTTGCCCAAAATGAATCTCATTTTGCTCTCAGTAAGTTTAGATTTTAAGGCTAACATGAAATAGTCTGCAAGGATTTAAGTGCCCTTGGAGAATTAGCAGCTTCATTTGGAGACAGTAACTCCCTCAATGTGGGAGGCAGAGCCACAAACTTCACCATAAGGAAGTACTTTTAAAAATCAGTTTTCCAACACCTGGTAAGCACACAGGACTTGTGCCCATTTTAAGATGTGCAGTAACTGAGTTCAGATCCTTCCTGTCCTCACTGGGAGGACATTACCTCAGGAGAAGTCACAGAGAGAAAACAAGAGACTCTTGTTCCTCTGACTGCTCTGCTTACAACACAGATGCGGCCAGAAAAAGTTGGGGCGATCAGTGCCTACTGCCTGCACTAACCTTGTAACATGAAAAAGCACTTCTGTTCCTCTGACAGTGTATTTGTTGCATGTACTGTGTTGAATAAATCAGATGAGCATAAAAGACTGCGAAATGCAGCTTTCACTCCCGTGATTAGCAAGTTATGCTTTCTGCCTAAAGCCCCGGACTGCTCTTCTGCATTCTCCATGAATTTCCAAGAAAGAGCACAACTCAGTGATCTTTTATTTCTTATCTGAGGCCTGATCTAGTAAGCCTGCTCCAAGTAACTAATTGCTGTGGGTTCTGAAGCCAAGAATTGCTTAATGAGGCTAAGGTCTGTCATGATTATGAAACAGTCATGTCAAACTTTGGTACCTAAGCTCACAACAGGAGGCTCCCAATTCTGTTTCTGCCTGAAGAATTAGATGACAGCAAATTCTGTAAACATGGTTTTTGAATTTGACCCCTTGAAGACCGCACAGTTATTAGTCCATCCACCAACGCGCATGGCTGATTTTGTTTTGGAACTTGGTACACGCAAAGGCTAACACCAACAGAGACAGAAGCCTCTGCCCTAATTAGTACTGGCCAGCCAAGAGTACAGGGTAGGAAGGACACTGACCAGACTAATTAAGAACTCTCAGCTAAGAGAAGGAGCCGGGTCTGAGCACCAGAAGGGAACACTTGGGGCACGTGGGCAGAGCTGCCAAATGCACACGTTCATGCTGATAAACATTGAGGCAACTTCCCAGAATTTAAAAGAAAACTATGATGAGATTTTTTTCCCCTTCCTTAATGGAATTACAGCTGCACACAAATCTGAAGGTGGTTCGGCAATACCCTCCTCATCACTGACGGGGAGGATGGCCTAAGTGGGAGTGCCCACGTGTGACTGTGCACGAGTATAAGTTTTACTGTAACGTGTACACTTTGAGACGCAGTGCCGCAAGCAAAATCACACATCGGTTTCTTACGCTTACATTAGCTTTAAGCGAGAATGCCTACGGAATTGCAACTCCAGCACACTCTGCGCTGTTACACTAACGCTCCGCCGTCATTTTTCACTTCTGCAGAGCGCGGCGTTTCCCACTCGTTGCCCACAGGGCCGCCGACAGCCGCGTCAACCCACCGGGCCAAGGGACCGGCACGGCCCCGGGACGCGCTTCATCCCGGCCCCGCGGCGCGGCCGGCCCTCCGCGGTGTCACCGCCCGGGAGCAGGAAGAAGCGGTAAGCGCCTGGGGACTTACCGAGCAGCAATATTGAAGGGCGATTGCGTTCAGCGTGTCCCCTTCCTGGATATCCTTCGTTAGCAGGACAATATCATCCAGCCTGTCCCTTGACGCGCTCCTCCGGACCTTCTCCCTGCCCCGCGGCCGCAGCTCCGACAACTCGCCGCCCTCCTCCTCCGGCCCCTCGCTCTCCGCGCCCCCGAAGGGGTACAGGTGACCGCTGACGGGCGGTTGCGCTACGGCCGGTGGCTGCAGGCCGCAGCCGGCGCCTCTGCCGGCCATTCTCCTCGGGTGGTTCTGTGGAACAGACCAGAGGCGTGGCGCTCTCCGCGGGGGATCCCCACACCGCCCGCCCGTCCCCGCTCCCTTCCGGCGAGGCGACAGCCGGCCCCGACGCCGAGGGGTGGGAGCGTGAGGGGGTTGGAGCGCCCGGCCCGGCCCGGCCCCGCCGCCCCGCTCCTCCCCGGCAGCGGCCCTACCTGCCGCCGCTCCTCATGGCGACCGCAATGGCGGCGGCGGCCGCTCCGCCACGTCCCCAGGGCAGCCCCGCCCCTAGCGCCGGCCGCGCGCCCGCCCTTAAAGGGCCCGCGCGCTCCTCTTCGCCTAGGTGCCGCCACTGAGGGGCGGGAGACGGGCCGCGGCCGCTAGCGGGGCTGCCGGTGTCGAGCCCCGTCCTTGAGGGGCCTCGCCAGGCTCCCTCGGCTGCTGCGGAGTGGGGGGGTGTTCCCCGGCATGGGGAGGTGTGCTGTACCGCCATGACCCCGCGCCCGGTTGAGGGCACTCTGCGGCTGAGCTGCTCGGGCCGGGGCTGCCGGGCGGTGGAGCTTTCTTCACCGCCCCGCGCCGCCCGTGTCCGGCTGCGAAGGGCAGAGGAGCACGGAACGACTGAAAGGAGCGCTTCGGCGCTGCTCCCCGCCGCCCTCGGCCCCGCCGGGGGGCTGTGAGGGGTCCCCCCGCCCTCAGCGGCGTGCCGCCGGGCTGCCCCAGCCTGCCGCCCCCCGCACAGGGCGAGAGAGCGGGAGAGGCCCGAGGGCGAGCGGGGAGCGGGCGGGCCTGCGGAGTGCCGCCGTTCAGCTTCGCTTTTTAACCCAGCTTTCTTACTGACCCTGTTTCTGGAGAAATGAAGGCTGCTCAGGTACGAAGTTGTCATGTATTTGGGCCGGTAAGATAATTCTTCTAAGAGCCCTTTCTGCCTGTAGCAGTTTGCAGCTGCTCTCCAAAACCTGCGTGCCTTTTAGTCCTGTTACTGCGTTGCTGCTCACTCAGAAGCTGCCCGGTAGCTTCTTTTCATGCCTTCATGCCTCTTCCCCCTCGTCAGCATTGGTACTGCAGAGATATAGGTGTTCAACCCCTCCTGATGTATTTTTTCACGAGAGAGAAACCATAAGTTACGCCCTGTAGATATTTCAGCTTTCCTTCCCCAGTAGAGTCACTTTCACTGTGAAAGAACTGCCACCAGCTGCTGCAGTTGCTGAGACAATAGGCGGTAACAGGAAGAGCCCAGCTGGGAGGTTTAACCTAGCATGGGTTTCTTCTGACACGGCCTTCGAAGGAAGTTCTTGGTTACAGCAGGAGCAAGTACAGTGTTTCTTGCAAAAGCTGACAGCTCTAAGATTTGGCTGAGTACGTTGGAACAAATGGTTGCATTGTTGCTGAAGACAAATGCAGTTACGAGGCTGATTCCTCAACTGATAAATCTTAAGAAAGTAATTTTAAATAAGGGCTTTTTTTGCCTTTGTTTTTGGGCTTTGTTATATGATGTTTTCAGGCTTTCCTGAACAACCGAAGAGGTTACAAACGTGGTTGGTATTAGCAGAGGCAGAATTCCTTATGATGTTAGTTATGAAAACCAAATTACTTGAGTCCAAAGACATAAGAACTAATGATTGTGTAACTCTGTTATAAAGTGTCACACTTCACACCCACAGAAGCTGAAGAAGATTGAAGCCACATTTCCAGGCATTGTAAAATAAGTTATCAAGGTGCCATGAGTTCTTGTGTCCCGGCTGATTTTAAAGAATAAATGCATTTATTTCAGTATTACCTTAAAATAATGCTCTGTTGTGGATGAGGGGTGGGGTGGGTAAAATTAAAGCATTCCTAAGGCTGTCTAGGTACCCCATAGCCAAATAGCATCAACAAGGAAAGCCATTAAGTTTCAGCACAGGTGTTCTGTCAGGACCATAGAAGTTCTATATTGAAAGAGAAAGTATGCATGAAAGAATATAAATATTCTCAGGTGCAGAAATCAACAGTAAGCATAAAATATGAGCTGGCCAGATTGTGCAGGTCTGATTGCTGCCCTTCATGGAGAAGCATGGAACAGTACTAGCGTGTAAACAGGGTTTCCTTCCACCAGGAGGTTGGGCGCAGTCAGTAGAAGCTAATTTTCAGGCTTTCTTATTCTACGTTGGTTAAAATATTGCTGTAGTTGTCAAGTGTAATTAAAATTCCTTCAAAGCAAAGTTTCTTACAAGTCAGGAGACTATTTCTAAACTATTTAGGAGCCTGACTGGGGATATTTTCTGTTCTTCACAGTATTTCATAACATATTCCCAATCAAAGCCTGCTCAGAAATAAGCCTTCTGTTTTTATCATGGGTCAGATGCACAGCTTGTGCTAATTAACATATCTGCACTTAGATACAGCCTTACACTGAAGCAGCTATACAACAAAGACTAGCTTGGATTGTCAGATTACATGACAAGTGTGTGAACATACTTGTGGGGGTCCCAGAATGATTTTATGTGTTTCTGGGGATGGCATAATGCAAGTAGATTGAATCTTCCACCAACTGGGTTTCCAGGAAGAGCTATATTGAAGGTGACAAAATTGAATTGATTTCCCATAAAACCTAAGTTTTTCTCGTGGGATCTCAAGTTGACGAAAAGTAATTATAATTTCGTGAATGAGAATTCCATCTGTTAAGAGGTGTCGTGCCACATCTGGCAAAGAATATCTGCAGCACCAACCAGTTTTGCTTTGGTTTTTAAAGGAAGCTTTCAGTAAAAGAAGTGAAGCAACTGTAGTTGTCTGTAGCTGGGAAACTGATGACTCAGACCCTATTCATGCTGTTGAAAGACTGTTTTATGAGACTCATCAGAGCTGTGGGTGGACCTGGAGAGGAGTTTGAAGGCAGACTTCATATGCAGTGATGCCTACAGTGCTGTCTGAGGATTTTCCCATCATACACCACTAATGGCATATCCTTTTGGAGGTTTTCTTTAATCTTTGGGTGGTGAGGCTGCAGAAAAGGTCAGGGCAGGGAATTTCACCATTTCTTTTATCTAAGGAGGTGTACCATCAGGTCAAAAAAGAACTGCTGAAGCAGCACTCTGCCTTAGAGGGGGAAAGAAAGTATTGGAGTTTGCTTTGACCCTCTGTGTAACCATTTGTAACTAGTGACATTTTCCCATCAATAACAAAAGGGTATATTCCAAACTTGATGAACAAGACTGTAGCTGCATAGCTCCCATGAATGCTAATAGGAATACAGCCTTTCTCCGTCCCCGTGTAAGTTACTTTGCATATCCTAATAGTGCATTCTCAATGAGCAACAGGGTCAGTGTTAATCACTCCATGGCATTCCAAGAGCAACTGCAAGGATCTCTACCACAGTCCCCTTGGTCATGTTATATCTAGTGTGGCTTGATCAGAGCTAGGAATGTAAGTATACACATAGGAATATTAAAAAAAAATCTTAAGGAATTAATAAAAAGGAACTGTGAAGAAGATGTTGGAGGGCTGATATAACTTATTAGTCATCTTTATTTAAAAAAAAAAACAAAACATATTCTTTCTGTCTGGAAATTACATACATGTCGTGTACCACCATTGTTTTTGTAGTCTTTAGGTCATTCTGTGATTCAGGACCATAGGGCTAGATTTACACTTAGATAGCTTGTGCCAAATATCTATGTGTGTTTTAGGTACTTGAATGACGTGATAAGCTATGACTCATTAAAAGATTCACACAGAAATAGATATACAGCCTTTGTTTGTCCTCTGCTTCCCTGCTTGGTACTTGGGAATGGAACTAAAATTGTAGGAAATAGTAATGTTGAGGTAGAACTGCAGCTCTAATGGAGTCTGAGTGAAGTGTGAAGTTATTAAGCAATGTCTGACTGCAAAATGTGTAAGGTGCAGTAAGAGGAGCTATTTAAGAAGTATAAAAGTATGCAGGAAGCAATTAATGCTAATCTGGAGACACTTGCCGAGTAGTCTGTTCTCCAGTGGAAATATTTGCATGTATATATTTAAGTATGAGTAATATAATCCTAAAAATTAGCAGAAACCCTTTTTAATTAGCAAGGTTCCAACAGTTTCACTCTAAAATGAGTTAATAACAACCACAAAATTTAATTATTTAATTTAGTACTGTTAAGGTTTTAATAAGAATAAGCTAAAATTTACCTTTGGATTGAGACTGTTATTTCCCGATTTAATATTTCATGTATTTGCTGCTTCCCTTTGGTTACTTGATATGAATTGGTTACTTCTTAATTAATTTTATTTAAATTTAATATGTATTCATAATAGAAATATGCTGTGTGCCTTCCATAACACAGCCAGTAGGGTGCATTGGTTGTTTGATCTTTAGTTTTCAAAAATCTTTCAAGAACTGCATAGTTGCTTCTGATTTACGTTTTTGCTCAGCTCAGGTATCCTCTGGATAAGGAAATCTACCAGTGAAATCATTCAGTTTTGGTAAAGACAGTGTGCAAAAATGGATTATAGAGTCTTGAAAATTTATTTAAAATTATTTTCAGACAGATTTTGCAATAAGATTCTGAATTCATACTTGTATAGCTGCATTGATGAATAAGAGTTTCTGCAGTGTGATAACTAGGTTTCGGTTTTTTGGTTTTTTATAGATTGTCATAGAGTCCTTCCAATTTTAGCTGGATAAATCTGTAATTAAGTCCAGGAATAGCTGTTACTTTTTATATGCTTTCTCTGACTAAATTAAGGAACCCTTTCAGTGCTCAGCTTTTTTCTCTGAGGGAATTTTTGCACTGTAGTCAAGTTAGTCAAGTCTTTCCTTCTCTTCTCTTCTCTTTTTTTTTTTTTTTTTTTTGTAATGAATTAAACATTCAGAGCTTGTTAACTTTTGCTCTCTGCTTTTTCTAGCTCTTGGGTTTTGGGAATTTGATTTGTTTGCATCCTCTGTGGGTTTCAGCATTGTTGTTAAAATGTGGACACCAGAACTTTATGCAGTTTCAAATATCCACCCCGTTAGTACTACATACAAAGGTAAACAATTCCCCAACCCCAGCTACTTGTCACTACTGAACTGTTGATGTATCTGAAGATCACAGTTAACTGTTTTTTTCCCCACTCACAGCATCACATTGGACGTTTACGGTGAGCTGCTGCTGTGCTAGAGCTTCTTCAGATGAAAATGATCCAGAAGATGATCTGTAAGGTATAACCTATATTTTAGCTTTGAAAGTATTCAGCGGTGTTAACATGACTTGTTTTAATGGAACTAGCTTACCAAGTGACCCATGTCACTGTAATACTGTCATTTCCTGTCTGTTAAAATTGACATCACAAACATCCAGTTGTGATTTTTTTATATTTACAGGGAGTGTTGAGGAGCCGCAGGTCTATTTGTAACCCTTGCTAAACTACATAATGGAAGTATTTTCATTTGTTTGTAATAAAATTTGTATTTTGTTCATAATCTCTTACTGGAGAATGCTTTTTGAGCTCTGCCAGCTAGTTTTTAATCCATTTTACGCCATTGCACTCCCTACTAGCATTGCACTCTGCCTTTACCATATTTTAAGGTGATTAAAAAGTAAGTCCTCCACTATTCAGTTCTGTTATACCAGCACAATTACTGTCATTCAGATCCATAATCTTTCAGAATTAAACCAAATTGCATTATTTGTATAAGATCACACACTTTTTCCATTCATTTCCTTTACCTCCTTATAAGTGAAATCCTACATCAGCCTTTACATTATTTTGGCTAGGTTTGCTGTCAGGCTTCATTTATAATCTGAACTTCATTTTGTATCTTTGCAATTGACTGTTATGGCCATTTAAAATATGGTTATTAAACTTGTCATTGTCTTGCCAACCCAGTGGTTTTCCCTTATGTCTTTAATCTTCTATAACTTATACAATGTAATTTAAAATGCGTGCTCTCTGGTTCCATTTTCCATAACCTGTCTACTGATTTAATTTTTATTTTGTTTCTGATTGAGTATTTACTATACTATTGGACCAAGATGCATCCTTGTTCAAATTTTTTTCTTGATTGTCAATGTAGTAAAGTTGTCTTCTTAATTTTGGAGATAAAAAGCTTAAGGATTTTGATAGTTTCCCCTCCCAGGAAGGAGCTGAATGTTATATGGTATTTTTTAGGGATTGGGATTTCAGCTGTGGCAGAAGCTTTCTTTGGCCTCCTTGGTACTGATAATTTGCCCTTACTGGTGGCACTGCTATGGAGGTGTGGCTGCATCTTTATTGATACAAACCTTTCCTTGGTTACAAACCCACTGGCACGCGAGGATGTATTCAGTATTGGTACATTGCTAGCTGTCAAACAGTCCTTTGATGTCATTCCACTGAGTGGGAAAGTGCCCTTATGCAGGCCCCGGTACCCCCGTGCAATCCCATCGACTGTGCAACCTCTTCTTCCACCCTTCTCCTGTTCTTCCCACTTGAAGCCTACAGGCAAGCGAGGGAGTTGTCCGGAACATCCTAGTAGTACTCTCATCCTTTGTTTTAAGCTCCTTGGGGGTGGAATAGTGGGGTATGATGAACAGCTGTTGTAAAAGGGACAGGCAATAGTAGAAGGGCATGGGAGCAGGAGCAAGGAGAGTATTTCATGGTAAAGGATCTGATTTGGAGTCTTGAAAAGCTTTAAATATATGAGCAGGTATGGCATTCACAGCCTGCTATATTGATAAATATTGGAGCTGCGTATTTAAGGTACCTTCAGTTTAAGGTGCCTATAATGTTATGCAAGTGTAAAACTGTTGAATTAATACTCTCTGCTCCTGATATTAGTAATAGTAATGGTACTGTAATTGTAAACATCTTGCTATGCTTGCTTTCAAATTTTCAGTATAAAGTTGATTTAAAAAATATGAAAAATTTTTCATAAACTACAGCTATGTGTAATCTGTAATAATTATCAGTAGAGAGCTCAAGAAATGGTGGTTTTCCTAAAAAAACATGCTGGTTTCAGTTTTGCCTTTATCTCTGTCATTTTTAGATAACTGTAGCATATTTTAACAAATGTGTAAGTACTTGTAAAATACATAAGCCTGTTCAACTTTTTAAGCATTTAAAATATTATTACAAATATCCAGTCTGTGACATAAATAAGACAGTTATCTAGTAGACATAGAAACTCTTTGACGGGAGCATTTTCATGAATTTTAAAACAGATTCCCTCCACCCTGGTTTTCTTACAACTTTTGTCTTTCTATTCGATTCAACTTCTATATGGGACAGCAGAATGTGTCAGAAACCTTTAAATTCTTTCACTGACTATCGGGCATGTTAATGCAAATACTTTAGGAGTAATCCCTCCATAGGGAGAGACAGTAACATAGCCCACACAACATCAGTAAAGTGTTTACAAGGTATTAATATGCCTACTGTGACAAGATGTATTTAATGGGAAGCAACAAGGAATTTGTTTTATTAGTTTTCCTCCACCCTCTAGTAATAAATCTTAAAAGCTTCAATATTGATTCAATGAAATGAATGGCTGAATCGTTCTGGAGAGGCTCTGACAAGTGGACAAATGCTTCCATGGTTACATTGTGCTATGCAGTATGGTTACTGAGCTTTGGTGGTTTCCTCCCTCTGCCATAGAAGTAAAATAACAAACCACAGGGAAGCACCACACATGGTGGGCATAAACTAGAAACAACTTTAAAAGATCAAGGTAGTTGATCTTACACAGATTTTAAATAATATGGGGTTTATTGATTTATACTGTATACCTTAAACATGCATTTCAGTACTTTCGTATATCATTTTCTCATGGAACATTTTTGTTTCTTGTCTGGACCACCTCTCGCTTTTGATTTGCAATGCCATAGATTAAAAGTCTGTGTGCAAATGTATTTTGTAATAGTGTTACATGAGTTATGTTTTTCTAGGAATATTTTTATATCAAGTGATGTTACTGTATCAGTGTGGGCCTCTGCAATACCTAGGTAATGAATAACAAATCATGTATAGAGCTTTTATGTGCAGTTGTTTTAGGGTGCTTTGCATTATAACAGAATTAAGTGGTTTGATTTTCCATTTCCTTGCATCTAATGCACTCAAATTTCAGGTGTCAGAGGGAGGAGGGAGATAATCAACATATAACTTCACAGATGTGACATTTAAAAAAATAGTAATACAAAGTAATGGCATGCAGTTATTTCATTAGCTTAAAAATGTTGCAGATCAAGCATTACATTAAGAAAAGGAAAACCTGAAGGCCTTAGATTTTGTTCAGGACAAAGTGTAAATGAAACTGAAAGCAGATGCGTCGAGAGTAGTTGCATCTTTTTCCCTTGCAGACCAACTCTGAAGAGAGCGCATGCTATCCTCTGTACTAGAAGCTGTTAGGTTGTTTGTTTTTTTCTTCGACGTGCTTGGCAGTCCCCAGGATCACTATCTCAGCATCAGGATGCTAAAATATTCTGGTGCCTCTGTAGATGCAATTTTACGTCAAGGATGAATGCCAGGATTCCCCACAGCCAGGAAAATAAATTCATAAACATAGACGATAGTTACTTCTGAGATAGAAATTCTGGCCTTACAGCTTTCCATTGGAAGCTTACATTTATTGTGGGTACTTAATTTCACATTTACTCAGGTAATATCCCTCTGATCTCAGGGAAAAGTAAGCAACAAATGAGTAAACACTTCAGTTTCACTTAAAGTATTTCAGAAAAGAGAAGAGTCAGCTCTTCAACAGAGAAACATAAGTTGTTTGTGTTTCCACGCAGTTTTTTTGTTCATTCAAAAGGAAGCAAACAAAATACCTATCTGTGAATTGGGAAAGCAAGTGAAGTTGTATGCAGCAGCTGGAACCCTTTTGCTTTTATCTTTATTAGTCTGAAATACTTTTTGAGGACTTAGAAATTAAGAGCAATCTAGATGCAAGAGAATATGGAGAATTTTTAATATTTTTACTATGTTTTACCTTTAGGACAATGCACTTTTTGTAAGCGTTCTTTTTGAATTTACAGTCTAGTGCTTGACATGCTCTGAAGTTGTGTGTTTTGGTGGAAGTTTTACGAGAGATCGTCTGATTTGCTGCATGCTATCTACATTGTCAGTGACATGCTGCAAAGGAAGAGCTGGACACGCTTGATTGGAAGAAACAAGACTGCAGCTTCGTTTAGCAGTGATAACTGCACAAGAGGAGCAGGCAGACAATTCTTGCCAAGTTCTCATCTTGCTGTTTCTTTGTGTGACCTACAAGCCAGTAAGCACCCACTGTGGTTTGAAAGAAGCCACTGAACATTGTAAGACCAAACCATCTCTTCAGACATGACATTCTTTTTGTGTCATTATAATGACACAAAATGACATAAATCATGTCATAATTGCACGCTGGAGCTTGATCAACCAAATCTGAGATGCACTAAGTTGAAACAAAGAAGTTATTTTCTCATTAATTTGTTCAGTTTTTTTACACTTCAACATACTTAAATTAACGTTTTCTAAAAGCAATCTCATTTTTTTCTGAAAGTCTTGTCAAATGTGTAGCTAAGTTCAGTAATAAAAAGGTTGTGATTATATAAATAGCATTTCTGCCATAATGGGTGTTAAAATATAGCAACCTCCCATGAGCAGATGCCAGGGAACATTGACTTTTTTCCTGATAATAGGAATACTACAATTTTTTTTTTTCATTAAAAGCTCCTTTTAAATACTAACATCAATATGCTTTATCAGTATACAGGTAAGGAGCTGTACCATAAAAAGGTTAACCTTTGCCAAGTTGATCACAAGAAGCACAAACAAATTAATGTTTGTCCCTGGAAAAGAGCACAATCTGCTTGGAAGTTCTCATTTTTCAGTTTCTTAAATCCTGGACATCTCTGAAAAATAGAGGATCAAAACCTGAATTTATCCAGATCCATCTGCACATCAACCAGTCTGGCATAAACTGCTGGGTCAGAAGCATAATACTCAAGTTTTGTCATTCAGTCTTCTCAGATTATTAGTACTGTTTGTATTTGCTTTGTGCTTTTCCTTGCATGTTTTTGTTTATTTATCAGGAAAGTACGCAGTAAAATCAAGATTTTAATATTAAAGCATTCCCAGCCCATGGAGAAGGATGTGGACCAGTTCAGGAAAGAGAGCAGTGCAAGTGCCTGCTACTACTGAAGAGGTGATACCTGACAGTGGTTGCACAGTTCTTTGAAGTGGGGTAGCTGAGCAGGAGTCTCCAGAGAGTGCAGCTAGATGTCAACAGGAAAGAGATCAAATCCCATCACTTCACGTTTTGAAAAACAGACAACACAAGCTTGATGATCAGCTGTTGTGGGATAGTGGTCAGAAGCCTGGTAGTACAAATTAGTCAGGCTCCAAGGTGAACACACCTCTATGCTATCAGTCTTGGTCAGTTCTGCCCTCTTTCAAAACATGACTTTTAGCATAGTTCTCTTGAGGACCGTGCTACCAAAGCCATGTCCAGTAGTTCTGGCTGCTGTTTCTTGCGACACTGCCAGTTAGATCTGCTCCCCAGTGTGAATCGCATTGAGAAGTAGTCAGAAGGAATACGGGGAATGCATCTGAGACATCAGCCAAGCAAACAGTTATCTGTATGGAATCGAGTATCAAACTACAGCTACCCAGGGAAGAATATAAGTGCTTGTGGTGGTCGATAATGTTCTTAAAAATGGTCTGTCTTGCAGAAATGCTCATTACCATGGACCATCATTCAAAGTAAATCCACTTAAAAAAAAAAAAAAAAAAAAAAACCAAAAACAAAAACCCAACAACCAAACCCAAGTGAATTTCTTGCAAGAAAATCATCTGTATGTTGTTGAATACTCTATGAATCATAGAGAGGAGGTAGATCAGATAGGTGTTCTACCCATGCACTAGAATGAATCAGGACAGTGTCTGATGGGTGTTATGTATTTTTGAAGTGTTGCGTCATATTGGAAGTTCATTAATAAACAAACAAGAAGTAAAGTTAACTTGTGTCTGCTGTATTTTAATTAAGGATTTGTCTATGAAAGAGCTATGCACATGCTTAACATTCCTAATTCTGAGTAGTTCAATCTGCTTTGGCTGAAGTACCAGAAAAGGTGATAGACCAATGTGAAAATCTGTGCAGGACCAAAATTTCAAAATTATCGGAATCTCCTTGTTTGCTACTTGTATCCAAATAAATGCTTAGCCCAGAATTTGGAAGCTTGGATGCCAGAGGTGAAAAGAAATCTGAATTTTAGTGGCGTTTATGGATAGTCAGAAAATTCGATTATCAACATTTATTTTTGCTTTCTAATATTGGTAGATTAAGATTGCAATACCTGTGATTGAAAACAAAACAGCCTCCATACAACACAAAAATCTTTCTTAATAGAAACAAAAATGTAAACAAGAAGAGAAAATGCTCCCTTCTGAAGGCCTCTGGATTTTTTTCTTCTTGCTCCTTTAAGTTGTGCTTTCCTTCTCAGGGATTTGTTTCTTCTTCTAACTCCCTCTTCTCTGGTCTTTCCTTTCAGATGATGCCAATAAAGGGAAAAGGCAAGATTTCAAAACAAACAAACAAACTGGAGTCCATTGATTCTATTGCTGCTGCTTTCAATATTGGTTTACTCGCAGCAGAGCCATTTTTAACTTACAGAGTTCTAATGAATTCAAAACAAAGGAAATCCAAACAAACAAAGAATTGAGGGGTGTACTTAGTACACCTTATTTACTGTTTTTTATTGAAAAGAGAAGTTAAGGCTGACCTGGAGGCATAGTTCTGTACAAAGCCAGATCTATTGTATGTCCAATACGAGGCGTGATTGTTTATCCCTGACATTTGTAAGGGCCGAGAGGGCTGTGTGGGCAGCATGCTGAGCTGTTGGAAGTGCGTATGGAGTGTCTCATGTCAATCACCAGTAACCTTCCAGCTGGTTGAGGACCACCATTGGCAAAATCCCCCGGGAGCTCTGTCTCATCCTCCTGTGCAACAAAGGAAAGCATGGGTCTCTGCAGCAGTGTGATGAAAATGAAAAAAAGAAATTGGAAAATCCTCAGGGATCGAGAGAAAACATGGAGTACCACATGTTGAAGGGGAGAGAGTAGCAAAAGCTATGGTCATTTTGGTACTGAATGCAGTTTTGTTGAAAGACTTCATGAAAGTAGCCATCTGAATTTATGAGCCCAAGTCTGAGTTCTCACTCTTCCTTTGTTTTCTTGCTCAGTAATTAGCAAAATTTAATGTGCTCAGGCCTGCTGTAATTGAGAACTGATGACTATTAAGGCAGCTCCTCTGATACCAAGCAGGTTAATAGCTATTGGCGGGAGCTAAACTTCCCACAGAAACTGGATGAAAAAAGGCCAATGTGAAGTAATGAAACAACAGTATAGAATAAAAAGAATCTGATACCTCAAGTATCCTTTCCACATGTTGATCCAGAGAGGAAAAACAATGTGGGTTCTAGACTGTGAGGCTGAGATAGGAAAATAACAACAGTATGGTGTTGAAAAACATACCACTTGCCTCTCACGCTCATATGTTAAGTTCTGTCTAATGCAAAATTTGGCATCTAATAGTATGGGCCTTTGAAGGACTGGTTCTTGCTCTCTTTTCAGGACAGAAAAACTGGAGCCGATGCACAGGAATAATGCATAATAAAGTATTGATCAAAAATACGTAAACCCAGGTGGGCTACTGCAAGATGTGATCAGACATAAAACACAGATTATCATACACCTCAATTCCTTTTAGGTGCACAGCATAGCTTTTTAGAAGAAAAAAGTACATTTGTGGGTTTTTTAAAAAAGAGATATTATTTTAATGCTTGGTGAGTCATTCCAGTGAATTGTTTTCTTCACTCTTGAGAACTGGAGTTTATTCTGATAAATATATCAATGTGTCTACTTTTGTGTCTGCATACTGGATCATCTATGCCTTTATCTGTTATACTGCAGATTTTTATGTATCAACGTTCATTTTCTCTGTAGCTGTATACAGAGTAAATCCAGAGATCCATTTTACCTAACATTATCCAAACGTTAGGCGGTAGTCTAAGGTAGTCATTTGGACTCCCTGTTGAGTCAGAGGAGGGAAATAAGCACCTCTTAGAGGTAGATCATTCCATCCTGCTGCATGACTAGCTTAGACGGGGTGGCTGATGGGAGGTTGAATGCTTTCTACTTTGAAGCATTGCTTTTACTTTTATAAGCAAAATACTTCTAGAGGTCTTTGGGTCTTTTACTAAGTAGCTTTTCAAACCTCTCCTTGTTCTCAAGCATCTTCTTTGCCTTTTCCTGTTTGTTTACCTTATTCCCAAATTGTGATCACCATAACTCTACACAGTATGGATGTAATGACCAGGCTAATGCTGTCAGAAGGCACAGAGTCTTCTAGATCCTGTCATTTCTTTGGCCCTAGTACTTCTGTATTCTTCCTTCTGTATGCAAAGATTTTATTAGCCTTAGCAGAATCAGTGCTTCCTCTCTCCGTGATTTCTATCACTGTGGTTGCTTTTACCATATGCTCCAAATAAATTAAAAACAAAGCAAAGGAGGCTTATTAGAAATCCATGACTTCTCAGGGAACTATAGCAAAGGTAAAAATCATTCTGCTTTCATTCAGGACAGAGTCCTGTTTTGTGCTTAACATTTCCCTCTACCCTTCCTGTAAATGTGCTGCAAACTTGAAATAAAGCTGTGAGTATTAATATCTAAAATTAGGCTAGACTTGTATTTGGATTTCTTTCTAAATACTTACATGCTAATGTATTAAAATAGGCATTTACATTAGATTCTGTGTATTCAATGCTAATAAGCAATATGGGATTTAAAAAAATGCATTTTTGAAGTTTCATGTTAGATGCATGTTGGTTGTTACATAGCTTTTGCATCGAGTTGTATCAGAGGCATGAATTTTCGAGCTACTTAGGAGTACTGTTTTGACGGAACAGTCTGAGGATTTGGGATCAAAAAAAATATGCCAGGATCCAGCAAGCTCAAAGTACCCGATACGTGGTTGTGCACTGTTGTATACCAGGAGTGTATTGGGACTTGGATTTCTTTGCAGTTGGAATTGATGCTTTTTTAAAAATTGATAGGATGGTTCCAATTTGTACAAGGGATGCATGGGAGTGTTAGTGCATCTAACTGGATTCAGCTACATAAAATTGTGCTGCTGCATTCATTTGCAATAGCACTTCCACTTTTTAAGATGTAGTAGCTATCTCACAGGTTCTGGAAATATAGTGAAGACTGTGTAAATGGGACTAAGTGAAATTCCTTCAAATTCAGTATTTTATATGTTTTGGAGGTTAGATACATCAACATTTATTGGATAAGTAGGAATTTTGACATTTGTTTACCATTAAATGGTATTGGGGAGTTTGTGGGCCAACCTTGGCAAGATCCAAGTGTCGCCTTTGTGTTTTTGTATCTCTGCCACGGCTCAGGATTTGCTTGGAATGGTGGTGACCATAAAATGTGAATTCAATATTAATTAGAGAAATTACTGAGTCTGGAATGCTTGATCTAGGCTTGGAAATTGTTGCTCCCTGCCGAGCACTGAATATCTGTGAATTAAGATGAGCTGCATGTCCTGGTGCTGCCATGGACTTGAATCCAAAATCTGTCATAATCCAGTAAGAAAACCTGCCAGTTTTGCTGCCTGTAGTCACAAAACCGTGCAGTCCTAGCTAAGTTGAAGGACTGCCGAGGCAGTGACCAGAGGGCTAGCTCTGTCTCAACTACAGCAGCGCAGGGGCAACTCCTGGGGTTTGAAAAAAATTTGTCCTGTTCCATCCCACCCCCTTTTATCTCCACAGCAGTGGGAAGGCAGCAGGAGTCAGGAGAGGGAGGAGAGTGCTGGACGCTGCGCGGAGCGGAGGGAGGAGTAGGAGAGGGGAATGCATAATGTGTGAGTGACAGAGCGTGCAGGCGGCTGGCTGAGTCCAGAAGACACGGATGTCCATGTCCCCGGGTCTAGGTAGGTTTGTTGTCTGTATCTTTGAGGGGGTAGTTGCTTTGAAAGCATCCTGTATCAGCTGTGTGGATGTTCACTGTCCAGCTCCAGGGTTCTGCCAGCAGCACCTGTTGGAGCAGGGACAGGGTTTTAGCAGCGGCAGACAGCAAGCGTGTCGCTCACCCGTGCATGCCGGCTGGGTAGTGAGAGTCTGCTAAGGTTTCTGTTGTTCCAGCAGCTCCTCTTTCTGCTCCACAGAGCAGGGCAGGTGGAGACAATAGTCTTTCCAATGGAAAATCCTGTTCTCAGGGGATCATATCAGGATGAAACTTGGTCTGAAGTGTCCCAGCTGGCACTTTTTAACTCTCAAAAATGCGCAAAACATTAATTTGACTGTTTAAATTAGATGAAAGTAAAAGAAGTGGAGCAGCTGCGTATGCATTGTGTATTGCAGAGGAGAGTCAGTTAAAAGTAGGAATGAATTTTTCAAATCATCATCTGATAACGGATGACTTTTAAACATGTTAATAATTAAAATATGATATGTAAGTGATTACAGTTGGAAATACTGGTCGTGTTTCTTGCTTTTGATATGCTGATTCTGTATAAGACATTGCATAATGCACTCTGGCTAGCCCAGATAAAGTTAAGATCAAATGTATACGGAACTGCTTGCCAAACATCAATCATTGTTTTTTAATGAGTCTGTAACTGCTTTATAGTGCAGATGTGAAATAACATGTGATTTTAAAAAAAAATCTTATTAATTATATAGAAGCCAAAAGTGTTTTTTTCTGATAATTCTTTGCACACATCTTCTAGAATGAGTCTTTCAGTTAAATGCTCAGCATTTTGAGAATCTGCCATGAGGTCAGGTTAATAACTGTAGGTAGAATGTGTTATATTTAGTCTATCTGTCCCTGAAGCCCAAAACAAGCTTTCTCCTTCTAACTGTATTCAGTGTTGCCATGTGAAAAGGAGAACCAGATTCCTAAGGAAATAAAATAATTTGTGGCATATTAGGCTTAGAATTGAAATGGCCAAATATTTGATAATGTGAAAGCCAATGTATTTCAAGGGTGTAGAATTTTTATTTTCTGATTTGTTGTTATTACTAATATTTATGTTGTTACTGATTTTTAACATACCGTTTTGTGCTTTACTAGCTTTCTAATACACTTTTGTGTTTTAATAGCTTTAAATGAAGAAATCAAAGGTATTCACTAAATTTGCATCTGAACTAATTAACATCGATAGTGGCAGCACATGCTTATTAGCTTATAATTGTGGTCTGTGTCCTGGTCACATGGAAATCAACAGGAAAAATGGTGTTTGCTTTTGTGAGATCTAGTGCTGGGCAGTTTTTAAGCATTTTTAAGGCTGAAAAATAAAACTCAATGAGTTTTAAAGAGTTGATACTAATGAATGAGATGATTGATATTTATGCATTCAAACCTACACAGCAATACTTCCCTTGGAAATTGTTGTGAGTTTGTTTGAATGAAATTTTCAGAATCAGGTCTAAATCATAACCTGTTACTAAAACCTCTAATGTACATGGAGTTTTGTTATTTAAAGTTACTGTCTTCCAGGATTTTTTTATTTGCTTTTGGAATTCCATTAAAAAAAATGAGTGCTTAAGTCCGCAAATGCTTACACACATATTTTACTTAACATGTGAATACTATGACTGAAACTGAACTATTGGAAAAGCTATGAAAGTATATACCTTTAGTGTGTAGCACTAAAGAAGAATACTACTACAGAGGTCTGTAAGGATTGCAGTCATGGGATGCAAACAATTTATGGCAATTTGGAAGAAAAATATTGATGACCCACAAATCACCTTTGATATTGTTACACAGCTACCATAGTTGTTCAGAATTACAACATGGTAATGATGACGTGCTTATTAATTATTGTATTTTTAAAAGTACCTAGCAATGGTCTATAAGCTTAACAAAACTTTTATTTTAGAATGTTTCATTGAAAACTTGATGGAAAAGTATGTCCTGGCATCACACTTTGAAGAAAGGGAGAGTTAAAATTTGTCTCAACTACATCTGAAGTTTTTTAGCCCAAGATGTTTTTGGAAGCATCGAAACAGTAGACTGTATGTCTGATTCTTGCTGTGAGTTGACATAGGGTATCTGATGCAATTTAGCTTCATTTTATTGATGGATAACCCTGCTCTCACTTTTTTTTTTTTCTTTCTTGGCCAGCCTCTTCCAATGTGTTCTTGGTATTGGGTCAATTTAGTTGTTCACTAAGAAATACAAAAATGTAGGTAGGCAAGAGAAAATGCAAATAATATCCTGAAATTCTTTTCTTAGGGAGTATTAGGCCTTGACCTCCTAAAGATATAACACATACATTACTATTTTTACATGTGTAATCCTATTGATTGGTTTTACTCATTTGTAGAAATTGTGCTTGCTTTTCAGTTCTACAAGACTGGCTGATTTAGGTATAGTGACTGTCGTATATAAAGGTGAATATAACACTTTTCCGTGCTAGAAATATGCATACATGGTATCAGAGTACTTTTTTCAATGTGTATTAAGACTCAACTGCTATGTAAAGTCTCCCTCATCAAATTGAAGCTTCTGGAACCACTGCTGTCCATTGTAGGCATTTGTCATAAGTCCAGAAATTAAAAAATTAAGTCTATCTAATAGGAGCTATATTACTGTTTCCTAGGAAAAAAAAGATTTGACAGATGGAAGCAATGTTACAGGCCATTTATCTTATTCCAGGTGGACTCATTGTAATGTATTTTACTCTGAAAAGAGTTATTGAATGACAAATTTCTGCAAAGCCTGACTTGCCTAAGTCTTTCTTTCAGTGAAGAATCTCACTGGAAATACTTTGTGTCAATAAACATTTTCAAGATTGAGTTTACTCAATGCATGAGAACTGATGGCTGTTAGCAGAAAGAATTTGGAGTTCTGAAATATGCTTAAAATATGAAAAACATTGTTTCATAGATTGGCTTATGAATATTTCCTATAAAACTAGTTAAAGTTGTTTATATACCTTTTACTGAAATAATTTGTAAGTCCAGACCAAGGTTGCTAGTAAGATAAAGTTGTACTTATTTAAACAGGCTTATTCGACAGGCAAAATTTTTCTGACAAAATTAAACAACAGAGAAGATGTTTTCCATGTTCATTGCAACTTTTGTGTTTATGGATTTTTTAGCAAGTTGAAGACAGAATTGCCTGTGGAAAGTTATAGCAATACCTTTTTATATACCAAGAGATTTTTGTTTGGTTATCTCCTTTTGTATCTAGGAGAGATTTATCAGCTAGAGTACAGGGAAGATTCTCATTTTCAGATAGCAAAAGAAACTTCCTTCTCCTCAGTCACTTATCCTGGACTGGTCCAATATGTTACTGCTCTGAATTATTTCAAGCTTTGCTTCATTAAGGATTTAACATGGCCTTAATTCAGCCATCTGTTATGGGTTTGGCAGAGCAACAGATCTGAGGTACTGGTCAGAGCTTTGGAAATTTCCCACATTTTTAAAGGTTAGGAAAAGAGCTACCTTTATGAATAGATTTTGAATAATTCTCAGCAAGACAATGGTGCAGACGTGGGGTAAAAAATGCATGTCATTCTCTGAAGCACAGGGTCCCCTGTCTGCCTTTAGCTTTGCTGAAAGGCAATTAGCATTTCAACCAGCCAATTTGGTTACATGCAATGAAGTACTTGGATTTGTAATTTGCTGCTCTCGGCTTGGTGCTGTTGAGAACTAGCTCTGTGTAATCCTCTCAAAGCACCTTTCTTTCCAGCATAGTTATTGTTGCTAGTCTTAAATAACTAATCAACAAAGAGATTTCCTTGTCTTGAACTACAGGGTGCCTTAGAAGAACAAAAAGAAATACCCAGTTAATAAGGGAATGATTATAATTATTAAATAGTGATTATTAAATTGTGGCATAGGTTAAAAGTTTTAGAAAAGCCAAGGAAAGCACAATACGTGATAAAGGTAGTGTGAGAAGTCTTTGAACCCAAACAAATTTTGCTTGGGGAGATCTCTTCACCTCATAAATACTTTATCATGTGTTTTATTTAAAAACAGATTGCCCAGATTTAAGAGATTAATCCACAGTATAGATTAGAGTGAGGGCCCCATGCTAATCATCTGCTCAAAAATGATACAAATATATTTTTACTTCTACAGAAAGAAGTCTTTGGGGAGACTTTGTAAAATAGAGATCTGTAATAAAACCAACATTCTTTGCTGCAATCTAATAAAAATTAATACATTTCACTGTAGAAATGAAGCTTGTTTTGATATACACCTTAAATTTAATATATATAGTTGATAACAAATTTTCATGTTTAATAATACACTTTTATGAACTCAAGGATAACTCACTGATGCAATTATTCTAATAACTAGGCAACACATTAAAATCCTGTTTGGCTCATACAGGCGTATTAACTTGTAAGAATCCACTGCCAATAGCAATAATTCTTCTGTCAGTATACCTGAAATAATGCCATCAAATCCCCACCATGAGGCTGTAATTTTTTATTTTTATTTTTTACAGATTTTTTTTTTCTTGCAAGATTATTGTGTGTGAAGCACTATTGCAAAACAGGTTGTTAGATTTTTGGTTTTAAGTATGAGAAGAATAACCACGAGACTGCAGAAGTCCATAATTACCTTTTTCTGATAGATGCTATTCATTCAGAACATAGTACTTCATTCAGGGCAAGTACTAGGAATTTGAAGGTATGGTAGTTTTCTCCTCAGGGCACATATTCTAAAAATATGGTAAGTAAGAGTGTGGAGGGACACGTGAGAAACCTCTGAAGTAGAGATACAAACGGAAATGATTGTGAATGTGAAACTTCAGATTTTACTGAAGTAGAACAAATGGGTGTTCCCCACTGCAGCCTGCAGACCTTCCTCAGCTGCATTTCTGGTTCCATACGTGCAAGAGCCTGATACTGCAGCAGGCTCAGTCGTGCAGTTACTTCTACAATAAGCATGAGCTGAGAGTGCTAAGCATCTTCATGGCTGGGTTGTTTGGGTTTGATTTTGTTTGGTTTTGGGTTTTGGTTTTTTGCTTTTTTAGTCTGCTTGCTTTTTTTGTGCAAGAAGGCATTTGAGAGAGAGTATGAGTGCTTATAGGGTCTCAAGCCCTACTTGGAGCAAAATACCTAGGTAAAAAGCTTGACCCTGGTTCTGGAAAACCCTGTAAAATAATTTCTTTTAGTGAAAGATGTCTGCTGTTTTCATTATTACTGTATAGGTGGAAAAGGATTTCCAGTGTAGAGCTGAAAACTAGATCTGCCTTTGTCTTAAACCTATACAATATACTAAGTGGAACTATTGCAAAATAATATCTTGGGTTTTTGCAGTGAACTATGGATATATTCTCATCAATTGCATAAGATAAATTGGAAGTTCTGAAATCAGTGTTGTTTTGTTGGTACAAATTAGGGCAAATTCAGATTCCTGCTGGTTTGTTTACATTAGACTCTGATCTCTGTTCTAAATATAAAGTAACCTTAATAACTCCAAGTCGCTTCACTGGAGGTACTCTGGGTAAAAATAATCTGGATCTTACAGCTAGTCAAAATTATTTTCTGGTTCTGTGTTTGACCAGCAAATTAAAAGGTAACTGCAAATGTTTGTAGAAGAGGCTTGTGTTCTCCCTGCTTGCCAGCAAACAGAAGTGGTGGATTCAGCACTGCTTGGGAGTTTTGCCCTGTATTCCCTGCCCGGAATGAGAACAGGCAGAACAGGCGGTCACCTCAGAAAGCCTGTGGTGTTACCTGGCTTAAGAGATAAAACTTGGTTCTCCAGTGATGATTACATGCTTTAGAACTTAAAATTTAAGCATATAGTTTAGATCCACTCAGATTCTTCTGAGGAAGTGTAAGGAAGCTCCCAGAAAACTTACAAGGGATACTCTGGGCTTATTACACTTTTTACCTCTCAGTGACCTCTAATAACAGGATGAGATGATTTGGATTTCTCGTCAGGCCTCTGCCTTGGCCTCAGCTTGCAGATTTACCGCTTTCAGTATTGGTTCCTGGCTGTGGTGATAGATTTACCTTTCTGACCAGCACATATAAATCCAATGGCAGGCAGTATAAGCATCTTTTCTTCCTTAGGATAAGATGACTATGCTGAAGGGTGCGTGCCTTTTTCAAGGGAACGTAATTGAATGAGCAAGAACTTTCATATGGAGCTGTTGTTCAGGTTACATTAAATTGGCCATTCCCAGTGATACATACGGTCATAGAAAATAAGATTTTTTTAAAAATATTGCAACGGTTAGAAAGCAAATGGTCAGGAGAGTCATTGACTGATGTCAGTGTCATTAATCTCAAATGCAGATAAATCTTGTTAGCACCTGAGGTTGTGCTGTAGTACTGTTCTGTGGCAGCAGCAGTAGTAGGTAAGCAAGCAGCTGAGCCCAAAAACTTGAAGACAGTGAAAGCTGATCAAGGGATTTTCAGCACCTAGTAGTCTGCATTTGTGCTTTGGCTAGCACTTTCCAGTGTTAGTGATAAGAAGGGGGATGATGGGCAGGTACCTGGAATGTCTTTGTAGTAAAGAGGAAAATCCCTAGGAAACCCTGGAGAAGAATTGGAAGCAAAGGCATGCAGTGACGCTGAGAAATGTGCATGCAACTTGGTGAGACAGACTCTTGCCCCAAATGCTGCAACTATTAGTGCGGTCCAGGGGCACAGACAAAGCAGTACTTGTTCTGACTTACTATAACTTCATCCACCCTGAAGCAGGTTGTAGGCAAAAAAAGAGATATAGTAAGATACTATTTTGAAACAGTACTTTTGGAACACACTCTCTTCCAGTCGCTATTAGAGTGAGAGACTTAATTATCCCACATCTAAACAAAAAAGCCCAAACCAAAAAAGAAACAACCGACAGAGCAGACTAGGGTAATACCCACTGTCCAGATGCTGGGTTTTGCAGATGCAGCTGTTGTGTCCTCCTTTGCATATGTGTGAACTGTGGGAACTTTGAGAGAAAGAAAACCCCAGTCTGAAATAAAATATTTCTTTCTTAATTTGGGATCGTGACAACATAAAAGCAGAAGTTCAGTACATTAAAATTTTTATAATTCCTGCTGCTTTGCTAGGTTGTTCTCCAACACTGTTGTAAATTTCAGTGGTTCTGAGAATGCCTAAAATAAAAATGCTGAAAATATGCAAGTTTTTAATATGTTTCTACAACAGGTGCAGCAAAGGCGATGACCTTGTGAAACTTCTTGGTCTGTGCTGTTCCAGTGTACTACAGAGAATCTCCTCTTTACATATGAAAGAGCACACGTATCTCTCTCCCATTGTGTTCAGCCAAAGATGCTGCTGGGTGCTGACATCTCTACTGTGAATAGACTTCTCTCTGGCAACCATTGATAGCTGTAATGCTGTACTGTACTCAATGCAAAGTACGAGGCATGCCAATTTTTTAATGTTCTACTTGGCTGGGTATTTGTAGTCACGGGGAGTAGACAAGGACAGGCAGTGAAAAGTGCATTAGGCTTTACGCTTGCTCTGCTGTGTCCGTGGACTTTGGAAATCTACAATGAGTTGTGCAACAAGTGATGGTATTCAAGTTGTAGCTGCTGGGTGGGAGAGCTGCTGCTTCAGCATACCTGTTGCTTCTTCTCCAGAGCAGCAATGGCACATCTGAGGTTCAGAGTACTTAATCCATCATTCCATCTGCTTCTTTCTCAGTGAACTCCTCTTTCTTTTGCCAGTCTGGATTCCATATCTGGTGTTTTGCACTCATTTCATTTCAGATTTGGAATCTTTTACAGCCCTTTCATTTCCCGTCTTGATCTCTCCATGTGCCACTCGTCTGTAGGTTCCCTCATCGTTCGATGAAGGCAACCAGGAAATCTTTTTATTCTTAAGGGTTTTGATTTACTAAGCACGGAAGCCAGTGTAAAAATCTGCAGAAAAGACCACTCATTCTTTATAAACTTTACAGTCTTCACCTGAAATTTGTTCCAGAAACTTAGAGGAAAAAGTAAGCTAATCCAGGTAATTCATCAGTTACGAGGTACACCAGTTGCATAAGCCTACCTCTCCTTGGCTCCAAATAGGCCATAGATTGAAATGCCATTCCTCACATAATTTGTGACATTACTGCGTGCAATCTGTATGTACTCTGCTGGGTCCTATGCTGGGGTTCTGTCTTTTTGGGGAAAACATAAAGGCACTTCAGAAAGTGCCATAAAAAAAGACTAAAATAAAATGTTAGTTAGAGATCATGACTCAGATTTTTGAGTTAAATTTCTTTACTTTTTTAAGAATGTGATTTTTAGACTTTTAATATTCTTTAATACCATTAAAAATGTCTAGTTAATTTTTGAGAGGTACTTCCTTGTGGTTTTGATGCCAGAATTTTTTTTTTATAAACCCCTTACAAATATCATCTAGGCCTCAGAACATAGCATTGCTTTAAACTACAAGGGATGCTACCAATTCTTATTTGAAATGTCTCTAGTTGGAACACAGCAACAGAATAGTTGGTCCATTGACTTGTATATGCTCTGAAGTCATATAATATTCCATTGCTTGTTGTTCTTTCAAAAACATTTAAATGACTTTGACTCATTAATCTATTTTAAAGCCTGACTGAATATCCTGGCTTGAGAGAACTGAACTGAATAATGTTTAGCTGAAGCAGAGGGGAGTATTTGATGCACCAAACACATAGTTTACCAAAATTTAGCAGTGAACAAGGACTAGAGTTTTAGCTTCATTTGAAAAAAAAAAACAAACCTCACCTGTGATATACTGGTGTGAGGGAGGTGGGGAAGAGTCGTCTTTTAATCCCTGATCTTGCAAAGGCTTCTGCTGAACTTTATACAATGCAGTTAATAAGGAACAAGTTGTGTTCCCATTTACATTTATGTAGGAATTTAGTGTACAAAGTGAGTTCATATTCAGTAAAATACTATAACATATAATATTTCATTGGCTATTTGAATAAATTTGTTCTGCATTCTCTAAGTCTTGATTTATGTTATTTTAACTATATTACATCAATTTTAAAAAAATAATCATGATTTTCAAAGTTGAGTTTGTATAAACAATGTAAAAACTACTTTTGGCAGGCTATGCAAAGTAAATCTTAGTACAAATAATGTAACAAGGAAGAATACACACCAGCTAAATAATTGATGATATGATTGTGAAACCTCTCTTGTTCCACAGGAGTAATCCTATAGTTTTAGAATGCTCTCTAGTAGAAGTAATAGAATTCAAGTAATTCTAAACTTTGTAATCTTGCCCTCAAGGATCATGTTTTCAGTATTATTTACTAGAAGCATGTACCGTGGGAAGATATTTGCGAAGTCTATGACAAGGTAACAGCTGAAGCTAAAAGGTCAACAAATTCCTCAGTTTAGTAGGGATGATGCCTGCATCTGCAGACAGTGTAATTGTCACAGAGTTTACAAAGGTTACACAACTGTTCTCTTTCCAGCCTGAAGTTTGTGTTTTTCAGAGCAGTTCCACGTGAAAATAACATCTTGCAAGGTAGTACAGTCAGCTTTGGAAATACTGACGACCGTAAATCCCAGGAATTTTGTTTATATACATCTTATCTTTGCTTCCTACTTTTTCTGCACTGGAAGTACTAAATAGATAGATATGTAGTAATCATGCATTGTTCCTGAAAGTCTTTTACACATTGACTTCTCAATAAGAGCCATGGATATCTTGAAGGACTGTGTTCATGGTAATAAATGTTTATAGCGATGTGAAGTTCTGCAGCAAAATTATTTTTCTGTGTGACATTTTTGTGGGAAATAACAAAACACTGTTCCAACAGGTTGTAAAATGGATAGTTGCTTTCATAGGGAAAATGGTTAGTCCTGATTTTTGACACTTACTTTCCCTGCTCACCTGTTCTCTCTATGATGTTCAGTAGAGCTAGGTGAATTTTTTATTCCAAGTAATTAAAACTGGCTAATTTTGTCATCCCACTAGTCTTTGCTTATAGGAATTCTGAGAGACTCCGATAGTTTTCTTGACTGTACTTCCAACTTGGAGTTACTTAATACATTATGTCTGTGGATAATTTTTGTTCTTTAACTTGCCCCAAAGCAGTTTATTTCAAGTCCTCACAATGTAAAATTAACCCTTGGCCAGACAGAATTTACTGTAAGATGAATCAAAGTATTGAAGTCTTTCCAAAGCTGTGTTAATTTTAGTGGGCTGAAGGCTATCTTATTCTCTGTTCTGTGCAAGATTAAAACTGCCTGACTGCGTACATAAAACACTCAGAATCTGCACATGACGTCAAGTGTATTCTGATTACAAATTTGGCACACACTTTACAGAAAATATGTTTCAACATACGCATGACATTTTCTGCTTCAGTTGTCATTTACGACTAAATATTCATATACCATCACTCATTTGTAATTAAAGCAAGTTCTTTGCAAACATGGCTGAGCTTAAATATTATTGATATGCAAATATTAATGTAATATTTTCTGCACAGTTTATCCAACTGTCATTGACCAGATTTGTCTGGTAAGCATAGCACTTGGAAGTAGAATTTTAAGCAAAGTGACATTTTATTTATATGTGTAATCACACAAATATTGTTGGTATCTTTTGTACAGAAATTTTAAAAAATATCATTATAAAATAGTGACTACAGATTAAAAGAAACTTGCTGAAAGAACTAATTCCATTGAAGATCCATGCTGTAATGCCTTTTGGTGTTTGGAGCACAACTTTGTTCTCTTGGTTTCTTCAAAAATTGCTCAGATCCTTATGACAGAAATCTGCACCATCCATTATCCAAGAAAATCTTAGTTCTGGTCAGCACTGTACAATATGAGTTTCTGCACAACACAGGTGCTGTTTCCAATTTGTTGTGCCAGAGCTTCTTAGAAAATGCGTCTTTCACAGAATCAACACCTGATGACTTCACTGGAACTCAAACTTGAATGTTACATTACATAGCTGGACTCTGATGTGAGAGAAATAAACCACCTTAGTTTTAAGCTGTCTTATCCTAGCAGAAAGCTAGACATTGTGCGGAAACAAATAAAAATAAAGGTCTGGCTGTACAAAGATTACAATGGCATTAAAATGTGCCACAGTGATTCTCCGTGACAGGAAAACATGAAAGGATCATGGGATAAGAGAAGCAGTGAAAAGAGTCTCAAGTAAATATGCAAATGTTTAAGGACATTTCATGGTCCATAAGATGTCAGAAGGTGGTCTATGAGATGACTGCAAACATCCAACCCTTCACCCTTCCCGCCAGTTCATGTTTATTTCTAAAGAGAATCAAGAGAGCAAAGAAAGTGGAAATAGAACTGTCAGCCTTTAAGCTAATTATTTGTTGGCTGAAAATGAAAACAATTGTGGCACTGTCATTGTTTTTTTCCTAAAAGAAGTTTCTTATTCCTTCACTTGAAAAAAGTTGATAAATACTGTCTAGAAAAATCACTAGGTGAAAATTATGAAAATAGAATTAGATGTAGAAGATAATTACATTATCTGACTTGATTATAGCTGAGACCTGTGCATGTTTTCATCTCATTTCTGCAGCTCACCAGATAATCACAGTATTTGAAGCGTTGAGAAGGGCTGACTGAATTGGTAAGGTCGACTGGGAATGTTTTATGCATTTTAGATTCACAATTTATTTTTAATTATTCTTTTCTTTTTCTGTAGGGATGCCCTCTGCTTCTCTATTAGTTTATTTGCTTTTAGCATTACTCATTCATTTCACATCTGGAGAAACGGAAGTGAAGTTCAGTGGACCAACAGTATTTGTAGTTAATGAAACAAGTACAACTGTTATACGACTTGTAGTTGAAAGGACAGGGAAGCCTGCTAACATCACAGCAATTGTGTCGGTAAGAAACTATGCCAGTTATATTTTCAGTAAATGTTAATATCTTTCTGAAGTTTTGAATGGTGCCTGTTTTTATCAAGCCAGTGAAAAGGAGGGTGGCATTTCACCCTCTTTTGACAATGTTTTACTTTGAAGAAGCAACACCCGGTTTCTGTAGCTGAGTAAGTTCCTGCTGGCTGCATCAATAGTTTCAAAATAATGGTATAAACATCTTCTCAAGGAGCCAGAAGTCCAAACTGATATGCTTGTTTGATTTTGATTGTGGCTGTGAGATCATACTGAAAATGTGGATATATAACAATTTTTCCTTTTCCAGATTACTGCAGACCTTGCCATTTAATAGGTACTCTGCTATTTGAGTCAGATTTCCATATGAATTTTAAAAATTACATTGTTGAATTCATTTGGAGATCAGAGATAGTATTTTTACATTATTTCCTTTATTTCTTAGCTGTTATTAACCATGATCCTGATTGTATTCCCTTTAAAATTTAAACCCCTTAGAGTGTGCTATACCATATGTGTATGGAGTAAGATGCTGTGTGGTGTGAGTACCACCACATGAGAACACAGCACTGTACCACAGAAGATGTACTGCTTATGCATTTCTGCAGTCTGTAGGCAAAAGAAATTATCTACGTACCTGCACAATGTTTTATTCTCCGGTAACTAAATGTGAAAACCACGTGTCTTAGAAATTACAAGGAATAGAAATTGATCTGTGAGGATTTCACATTTTATTAACATCTGAGGAGAAAACCTTGAGAAAATGGGATTGTACTTGAAAACTAGTGCTCTTTACTGCTGTAAGAAGCAGAGTAACTTGGTTTCCTTATTAAGGACCTGAAACTGTGAAATTTGTTTCATGAATATTTTGCGCAGCTCTTTTAGGAAGATGTTTATAGCCTGTTTTTGTAAGAGCTTTTAGGTAAGTCTAGTGTTGGCTCAGATACATAAAAAAAGTGGTTGCCGATATGTCCAATGCTAGGTGAGAGCCACAGAAATACCTTCTGTACTTTGTTTCCTCTTCGTTGGACCTCTAACTTCACTCTTCTCCAAGGAAGAATAGCCTTTTTCACAATGGTTCGCTCAAACCTTTAGTGCCTATAAGGAGAGTAGTTTCAGGCATGGCAGCTATGCTGGTTCAGTTGCTTCTCTCCATTTAGTCTCAGCTTCCAAGCGTAAGCTTAACCTTAGCCTTGACACTACTGCCTTTGCAATCTCTCCTCTACCTACCTTACCTACAGTAGAATCAGGGCGATTTTCTTTTGTTGACTGAAATGAAAGCAAGGCTGTTCATTATAGAATTCCTCTTGCCAACTTTGGCAATCAAAATGTTAATCTAGGTTAAATGCCTAGGCTCCTTCTAGTCCCTAAACAGAGAGAAAGGCAGAGGGCAGTTACATCTTAAGTTTAATTCAGGTAGGGTATTACGAGATGTACAGATCTGTGCTAGGAACAGCTTTTCCATTAAAAACCCTGGTCATATGGTGCATTATGCAACAGATACCCAGTTGCAAGGAAGGAAATCATAAATGGTTCTGAATAAAGTGTTGTGTTTGGTTGGTTTGGTTTGGTTTTTTTCCTGGTTACCTAGCATGGATACAAGGGGCTATTATCTATACCTTCTGCCCGGAACTTAACTGATGACAGCGGGGGAAATTGCAGGAAGAATTATGTGCAAAGAAGAGTGTATGAAGTCTGTTAAATGACTCCAGAAGACAGTGGAGGAAGAAGAAGGTGGCAATCAATTGTGTGTTTATTGCAGATTGATGGAGAAAACACAGGAGACTTTTTTGACACATATGCAGCTGCATTTATACCTGATACAGAAACAAACCGAACAGTGTATATATCTGTCTGCGATGACGATCTTCCGGAGGCTGATGAGACATTCACATTTCACTTGACACTACCAGTAAGTCTCGGTTCTTCAATTTATCTTTTCTCCAGAAAACAGTGGGTAATCTGACATAAATGGTGTTCCATAGATTTCAGTGTAGTCATACTGCTTGTGTGTCTGAATCCTAACAGGTAAGAACTAAAATGTGGAGAGTAGCCAGGACGGTGCTTACTGCTTTTTGGAATGGTTTATTGTTGCTGCGGGTGTGTCTATATGATGTTGCTGTGCAGTATAGACATAGTCTGAAACTTCGTTGGGCACTGCATTCAGCTGTGGATATTTGAAGGTGTACTAGAGCCCGGAAGAGTTTGACTGTGAAGAGAATCCCAACCTTTCCTGTTTTCCTGCATAGACCGTACCTGAAAGAGAGGGTGGAAGTAGCAAAAGAAAGAGGATGACTTCCAGTCCTCCAGAAGCAGAGGGTAAATGAGGGTTACCTAAAAACAAACAAGCAATGTTTAAAATACTTATCAATAAGTCTCTTCGTATTGTTCTGTCTCACAGGAGTCATGCTACAAGAGCATTCACTTTTTTTTTTAGTAACAATTAATGACTAAGCTTGATGTCAGTTCAATAAAAATAAATTTTATGGTTTTTTGCCAACTATTACTAATCTCAGGGGATGTTTGCAGTGAATATAAAAATGCATATTTTCCCTTCCTTCTTCCTTTGATTTGTTCCTGGCAGTGCTACATGCTTCATAGTTAGTTCCCTATTGCTATGGTGTCATTAATAGATTGCCAACTATGATTAATCATTTACAAAGTTAGTTTCAAGCACTTTGTTCTGGACTGTATAGAATCTATTTCCTCAATAATTAAGAATTATTTTAGTGCATTCTCTTGCTTTAAATAATTTTCATTGTAATATATAATAAAAAGACATACAATTTGTTATAAGCTAATATTTACTCTTAAAAGACAGTAAAATAAAAGTGTGTGAGTTTTGCCCATCACCATATTTAATGTCTTATTTTGTTTTGTTACTTTTAGAAACCATCTGCAAGAATAAAGCTTGGCTCACCCAAATCTGTCACTGTAACAATCTTGTCAAATGACAATGCCTTTGGAATAATTTCTTTTAACATGGTATGGCTTTTTATATGGTATATGTGAAAATTTTAGAAAACATAAATGTGAAATTTTCAAAGGTGCTGGTTAGTTATTCAACTGAATCCTTTGAAAACTGATTCTGAGTTACATCTCTAGAGATAATTCATACATATGTATGTAATTTACACATATATACAGCTTTAATACTTCTATATGCTTCTAGATGTTGAGACGTAGCCTGAGACCCTCACACTTGGCTGAATATCTATGTTGCTCATCTTAAATATAAAACTTTTAAAAAGTTGTTCAGTCCCACTGCCTTTCATCTGTAAGTCAAGATGTAAATATAGTAGGGAAGAAGGGGGGAGTAATACCATATGAAAGTTAAAGATGGGATTTTGAAATCTTGAGAATATATACATTCCCATATTTAGTGATCAATTTTATACTTTCAAGCTGAGACAACAGTGTCGTGATGTATGCATTGTATAACACCTTCTGCAGTAGACACTGATGTGACTCTAGTGGTGTGTAGAATATTTGTAATAATACAGAGTTTGTGTTAGTAGAAAGAGAAACTGTGCCTTATTGCCAGCATTATAGCAAAATAATCTTTGTGAAGTTCATCCCTGAAAAAGAACAATTGACACAAGAAATTTTTCGCACAATAGTAGTAAGCCATGCTGCTGCCTGATTTGGTGTAATTCTTTGAAGTCTTTCAGCTACAACAGTTTGATAGACAGATCCATTTATAGCTAGTTATCTAATAAATGACTTTTTAATGGAGAAAACCTATTTTTAACGGGGTTAGGATCTCCTATAAATACCAGTGCTTGTATGCCAGTGCTTTGTGTGTATTGACTGTGTTAATTTATTAAAAAACCACCCCACTCTACTTGCATAACTTATGATAATTTTTTTATCTGAAATCTTTCAAGCTTTTTATTAGCTGAACTAATTGGTTGCTAGGAAATGTGTGCCATCAGTGGACTGGTTTGCAGACTGGATTAACTTGTCTGTGGGAGTTTGGTATTTCTATGGTAACAGTTTCTTCCTTCTGCTGTGATGTTTGATCTGTGCCTGATTGCCTGTCCCTTTTCTTCCTCATTAGCCTGCCTTAATCACAGTGAATGAACCCAGGGGCAGAAACGAATCTGTGCCTCTCACTCTAATTAGGGAGAGGGGAACCTACGGGACAGTTGTCGTAACTTTTGAGGTGAGTTTATCAAAAAGGCTTCATATATTAGTCTGTTGCATGACACTGTGAGACCATAATCATAACTTATCGAAGTGTTTATAAAAGCGAAAGATGGGAAAAATACCTATGTCTACATTTGTTAAATCGGTTTCATAAAATGGAAAGGTATTACCTGTCAGATGGAAAATATTGTAATTATTTGACTGTCTAATCTGAGGAAAAATTGAGAGTTATTAGAGAAAACTGAGTGTTCTCTGTCGCTTAGGAAGATATTTGAGGCAGCATTAGTTGGTATTACCAGAAAACAATGTATATTAGGTGTGTAAGAAATGTCTTATTTATTTCTTCAAATCTTATCTATATTTTACAAATAAATATCTGAGTGTGTCTTTAATTCTTGTGCCAACTTTGAACATGTAAGTATGAGAGCTTGGTATTTAGTGAAATTCTGTATCTGTAAAACTGCAGTTTGAATTCCCAGAAACTAAACCACTAATGTCGAATATTTAGGCTATCATTAATGTACTTGATTTGAATGTGACACAGTTATTGCCTTCATTGTTTTTGCTTTTTTTTTCCTTATCTAGCTCTGATTATGTTACATACTCTAAAATTATATATAACTTCTTTCATATGGATATTTCTTTATCAGTGGTCTAGTCTTATACATCATCAAGGGTTTAATCTAAGCCTGTCAAAATCTGAAAAGATTGGTACCAGATTTTATTGCATACTAAATACAGCGTGTATAGTTAAAATACAGGATGTGATTCTCTGTGTAATATATTGCAGATCTATTTGTTTTAAGGTCCAATAAATTTTACTATCTGTCCAACAGATCAGGTCCATCTCACAGTGCAGTTTGTATTTACAAGAGTCTTAAAAAAAGTCATCATATTGCCTGTAAGTGGCTTCCTGGTTTTTTAGGTTTCACTACTAAGTGTATTATCTGTAATATCACAAGTCAAGATCGAAAGGACACAAAACCAGTAACTGCCATTATTTTGTCTTGGAACTTATTATGAAATACTAGTGATTTGTCTTAAATTAGAATAAAAATCCTCTGTGTTACGTGAGTCAATTATGCATCAGCAGACACCAAAGGGTCCTCATACACCTATGTATGTAGTAGCGTTCTTCCTCTTTTTCTGGCAATACACAGTTTCTTCAGAGTGGTTACTCTGACTTACTCCGTCTGCCAGCAAAAGCAGATTTTCGCAACTGAAGGTGTGCGCCTGTGAGCAGGAGATGACGGAATAAATAGTCATCTGTTAGGCATGTCACACACTGTGCACTCATTGTTGTACTTGTACTAGATTTGTATTCCTGTTTTATATATTTCTTATTGTAAAAATCAATTCTTTGCAGATAGAAGATGGACCAAACCCAGCTGAAGAAGATTTAAGTCCAGCTAGGGGAAATATCACATTTACCCCTGGGAGGTCAATACTGATTTGTAATTTAACAGTGCTTGATGATCAGGTAAGAACAAGCTGACTTCATTTTTGGCTTGGATATGTAGAAGGTTAACTGCTGTTCTGGAGAGATTTAGAGTAAATGCTTACAAAAATGCTTGGTTTAAACAAGGTTAAAAGCGCTTCTGCTTTTAAAGTGATGTTAAATTTTGGCTCTGTGAGCTGTATTTTTACTCTTTCTAATGCTACCTCTCTTATTCTCATCGGTGAATATTTTTAGTTTCTGAACATATCCTGGCTGCTCTGACTAGACCTGTTAGGTGCTACTGCAATAAATGTATAAATAATCAGGAAAGCGTTACACTTTTTTTCAGACGGAACACTGAGGTCCTTGTTGTATGGCCAAGGATGTTGTTCTTGAACTAGATATAGGTTTATCTATTAGACTGTCCTTTCTGTATTCAACTTTTCTGTATTTCTTTTTAAATGTGCTCTCCTTTTCCCTACTTATCTGCCTTGCAAATTCAGCTTATGTTTACATAATGAACTCAGGCTCTCCTTTTTGTCTTTATTAATTGTTTAGGCAAAAGGAACCTAACCATAACATTGCTTACATGATGCATTTTTCATTACATCCTCAGTGATGCCTGTGCAGCTCCTCTGCAATGCATAAGAATTCAGTTTATTCTTTGTTAACTTGATTGGCTCCCCTTCGTGTGAAGAGCAGGCAAGCTAGAGAAAGAATTTAACACATCAACTATTCACAGAGAAAAGATAGATTGGAAAAATTTATATGGTTTTATATAGATATATTATCAGGGTAGAAACATATTTTAAAAAATACTTCTAGAAATGGATAAGATTCCTATAAGAAACAGGCAGTCTTGCGAAGAGTATAAACACTGGGTGATAATTAAAATTTTTAAATTTTTAGATTGGTCTTTAAAAAAAAAGTTTGTATGTTGTGACCCTTTCTTTCTATTTCAGAGTAAACAAAACATATTCTACTTTTCAACTTACGATTTTCATCGTTCTTACACATGATTTTCTTTTCTGGGTTTTGTTTTGTTTTGTTTTTTAATTTATAATAGGGATGAGAGGGAAAATAGAGGAACCAAAATAACTAAATATGATACAGAACAACTTTATGAGGAAATTCATGAGAAAAAATTAATAGCAAAAAAGTGCCTGTCTCGGAAGTGAGCAACTTTAAATCAGTTTTTTGCATATTCCTGCATTTTTTTTTGTATTTTTCTGAATTGGGTAGCACTTTTCTTACAGAAACTAGGGGACTGCAGATCTTGTCTCCACAGCACTACATTTATAGTAATTTTATTGTATAAATTTCCTTTTTTAGTGAGGAATAATGGAAACTTTGTTAAGAGAAAATGAAAGAGACGAGGCAGCACTGGAAATTCTTTATACTGTTTTCTTTGAAGTTTGACTGTTTTTTTTAATTGGTCAGTCATGATGCCATTAAGAACTCCAGACTGTCCCATTTATTTGAGATACTAAGATGTAAACTGCAACAGGACATTCTGCATGTCTCTTAAATGTGTATTTTTATGGTGCAAGATGGTATATTAATTAGTGAACTAAATGAAACGTAAGTTAGCATCTATTCTAATAAGGTAAAATAACTGTGTTGTATCTCAGCATAGGAGAGAGGTGACTGAGAGCTTCCAGATCTCACGTTGACAAAAAGACCCTGCATCAGTTAACAACATTATGCAAGTTTAAGTGCCACAAGCCAAACAAGGGCCAGAATTGGCATCAGCTGTAAAGGCAGTTGCATGCCTGCTCTCTTAGCCCTAGAAAAGGATCTGAGGGTGGCCAATTAGCAAATGAGTGTGAAAGAGAAGAAATATTGGACAGCAGGGTTTTCAGAACTTTTTTAGCTTGGTAAACAAAAGTGCATGAAAAGGATTTGTCAAGTTTACAGCAGAGTATTACCGTTAGCAAAAAATAAGTATTTTTGTCCTGGAATTCCTTTCAGAAGAAAATAACATTAGTTTCCAGGAGTCCACAGCAAGGAGGAGATTCAAAGATCATAAATAATTTTTGAAGATTTAATTTTTATCTATATGTATTAATAAAATAATCATATTTTTCAGTTAAATAGGTTTAGCAAATCAGGATTTGGGCAATAAAATGTAGTAATATAAAGCAAAAATCTCACCCTTAAGTTCTGTAATTTGTGGTGTATAAGCCATTCTTTATTGTCTGCTGCATCAGATATTGGAGAATAGCTAAAACTAAAATGTAGTTTTAAACAGTCATTTTGTAGAAATGCCAGAGCCTAATTAATTGCTAAGCACCAGAAAACATTTTCTCAGATGTGTGATGGAAATTTTCTCTGGGAATGTGGGTGTGTCTGAACGTAGGACGTGTTCCTTTTCCAGTTGTATAGGAAGGAGTGAGCCAAGGTAGGTTGTGTCCGTAAGTTGTTCCTGTATTCTCTCAGGCATGCATAAAGGTCAATAAGTATCAACATCATAAAATCAAGATATAAGTCTAAATAACTGGGAGGAACGCTTACTTCCAAATAGAGGCGGCTTCCAAAAGTAGAGTTTGGATCTCCTTATAGTCTCAAGTCGGAAAGATCCAGCTTTTTGTGATGCTTGCCAAGTTGTTCTTTTGCTTTTGTTTGGCTTTCCACCCTTTTTTGTATTGCCAGAGCACAGAAGTATATTTTAGAAAATGGAAACATTCAATTTTGAGAAGGGATTTTCAGCCAAAATTCAAAGCAAGACTTCTCTCCTGTTTGTTTTAATATGAAATGAGCTGTCAAGTTTGTGTTATTTCCCTTTTCTGCAGAATATATAAAACATATTTCTCAGTAAGAGTGTTCTGCATGTATTTGAAATGTGACTTACACCCAGTTGCTAATGTTATTTTTCCAGATACCTGAAAATGATGAATTGTTTGTTTTTCATCTGAGGAGCGTGGAAGGAGGGGCTGAAATAAACAACACAAAAAATTCCATTCAGATTAATATTAAGAAAAATGACAGTCCTGTGCGTTTTGTTCAGAGTGCTTACATGGTGCCTGAGGAAGTTGATGTGGTAACAATTCAAGTGGTTCGTGGTAAGGATGTCAGTGGAAAATTAATTGGACCTGATGAACATGAAGTCTCTGTCAGTTATGCCATCGTAACTGGGAATTCAACAGCACATGCACAGCTTAATGTAGACTTCCTAGATCTACAGCCAAATACAACTATTGTTTTCCCACCTCTAGTTCATGAAACATATATGAAATTTAAGATCCTTGATGATGCCATACCAGAAATTGCTGAGACCTTTCAGATTATGCTTCTTAAGGACACTTTGCAGGGAGATGCTGTTTTGATCAATCCATCTGTTGTTCATGTCACCATCCAACCGAATGATAAACCCTATGGAGTACTATCAATCAACAGTATCCTGTTTGCTCAGACTGTTATCATTGATGAAGACCAAATTTCAAGGTACTGCAGATCTTAATCTAGTATCTACTCAGTTTAAGAGATTCGTTTGGCATTGTTAAGCATCTTTAGGATTTCACTGAAAGCACTTATAAAATCATTACTGAAAATATAATGTAGAAATCACTTAGTGTGTTGGGAAGTGGGAATGTCTGTTATACAGGAAGTATTTTAATATTTATGAACAGCATGTAAAAACTGCCAATATTTAATCACATTACAGAATACTGAAAAACCCTTAATCTAAAGGCAGTATCAATGAATTCATGATGCTGCCACACACCAGTTCATACAAGTGGGAAATAGATTTCTGGCTTCCTTCCCTGGTAAATGTTTGTATGTACTATATATAAAATCAGTCTCTGGTTAAAAAAAAAAAAAACAAAAAAAAAGAAAAAAAAGAAAAATGAAAAAAAAAGAAAAAAAAAAGAAGCTGTTGAATGTCTCCCATGAAATACTTACCTTACACTTAAACTAAATATTTGTAATTTTACAGAGAGATTAAAATCAAAGTTCTGTACAAATTTTACAGGCAGGACTGATACACAATATTGACAGTGTCAATAACAATGTCCACTGTTAGCTACTCATGGTAGTTCATCCCCAGAGAAACAGGTAATGTGTCAAGTTATCATACTATGAGCAATTTCGAAATAATATTTTATTTTATGTAGAGCCCAGCGCTTCAGTATTCATCTTGCTTTCTTATACATGGTAAAGAAATAAATCTTGCTTTCTAAATTTTTCTAAGTCATGATTCCAAGACTTTTTGCTATAGTCATGTGCTTGTCAGATGCAGGAAACATGACATTTCCAGTGTCACAAATATTGAATATTTAATATTTCGGTACAGACGCAAATAGTTCAACCAGAATCATCATTTTAATGTTCATGCCTGACAATTGTTTTTTGATATCATTTATAAAATGGTGTAGAAAGTTAATAGAGAAAAAGTTTTCTGAAATTTGACATGTATTTGTTGAGACAAATTTAAAACATGCCAAGTCTCCATTTCTTAGTAGCTTTCTCGCTTTAACCAAAGTAAGTTCTAAAAAATATCTTTACAGACATTACAGAGAGCTTGTGAATAAGCACTCTAAGAACAGTCTTACATGTGTGTTACAATTCCACAGACCTTAAGCCCTGACTCAAATGTCAGTTGCAGCAGTTAACATTTATTCTACTTAAGTCAGTGTAAATCTTTCAGGGAATAGATAACTAACCAAACCAATATTAATTATAATTTTATATTGTGGGGTTTTATTTTCATTCAAAACTGTAGGTTTGAGGGGATCACAGTTGTAAGAAATGGTGGAACACATGGAAATGTTTCTGTCACCTGGGTTATAATCCGAAATAGCAGTGATCCCTCACCGGTGACTGCAGACCTCGTTCCAGAGACGGGGGAGATAAGTTTTGATCAAGGACAGATGCTGGTAACACTTCCTCTGAGCATTATTAATGATGATATACCAGAAGAGGCAGAGCCCTATCTTCTGAAACTTTTGGCCCATACAATACAGGGAGGTGCAGAAGTCAGTGAACCATCTGAGGTAAGTTTGCTTTTAGAATTCTTACGGAGAAGGTAATAACAGGTAATAATTAGTGACTTTACCACTTTTGATAGCATTGATTGATTGGCTAAACTGACTGAAGGGTTTGGGCTTGAATATAAATCCAACAAACTAATCCTTAATATAATCTTAGCATGTAGAACCATATCCAAAGTATCTGGCTTAGTACAGTATACAAAACCAGACCTTTTTTATGTGGTAGCATTCAACTTAAATTATTCCCAACGTACATAGCATTGCATAAATGCTGTCTTGAGTGACTGCTTGCTAAGAGAAGGCAGGAAAGTTATTTTCACTTGCTCATTTACTGTCTTAATGATTATTGGAATGTTTTACACAAAGTAACAGCTTCAAGAGGGGTTGGTGATTAAGACGATAGCCTTTGATGTGTTAAATAAAGGGTGGCTTGCATTGCTGACAGTTTTGTGACTCAAGTCCCTACTTTGTCTTTCTCAAAAATGGTTGGAATGAACTTGGTGAATAAAATGAAATTATTCACAATCTGAAACATTTTTAAATTATTCACTTTGGCTGCTGAAGCAAAAAATTGGTTATTCAGAGCTCATTGTGGCACATGGATGATGCATAGTGGGAAAGTTGCCACTGTCAGCGTTGTACTGCTTGCGTACAAAGAATACGTCGGGGCTGTCAATCTGATTTCTTTCTTCAGTGCCAATTCACTAAGGAGAAAAATGTATGGTGACAGTCAGGACATGCTTTCGTGAAAGCATGAAAACTATGGTGTATAGTAACTGTAGCATAGAGTAAGTGATGCTGTTTTCTGTTTTGCAGCTTCTGTTTTACATTCAGGACAGCGATGATGTTTATGGCCTAATAAAATTTTATCCTTTGGAGAATCAGAAGATTGAAAGTAATCCAACGGGACGCTTTTTGTCCTTGAGTTTTGCAAGGGGGAGAGGAACAGTTGGAGATGTGCAGTTGGTTTATACTGCACTGTATATTCCAGCTGGAGCTCTGGATCCTGAGAGAGCAAAAGATGGCATTCTAAATATGTCTAGAAGAAGCATCCTCATGTTTCCAGAAGGAAAAACACAAGATACTTTAAATATACCAATAAGAAATGATGCATTTCTTCAAAATGGTGCTCATTTCCTCATACAGGTATCTTAGTTGTGTTTTGGGGTGGTTTTTTAGCCCATGTAATATGAAGGATATAATTTAGTAGTGGCTCCTTCCCTTTTAATTTAATTGAAATGACCCTACTTGTTAAAAAAACCACAAAACCAAACGACGTTATTAGCTCTGTAGCTAAGAAAGCTTTCTTGTTTAGGGGCAACTTCCATAAATATGCCATAAAGAGCTCTATTCCTAATCGTTATTTACTAATGACACCATTTTTTTAAAAATAGACTGTTGTAACAGGATTCAGATATTAATCATGGAATTTAACAAAATTAGATCAATGTTGCAGATGTTAGTTACATTTTGAGGTATGTTTCTCTGTCTACCCCTTGGCTTTCAATTTAACCAAATTAAGGTTCTTAAAATTGAACATTTTACATTGGCATGAAATCTGAAAGATCTACAGAAGAATTAAAATACCTAAATGCAATCCCCTTTTAAATGATACATTATAAATAACATTGCAGTGCAGACTATGGAGAAGACGCACATGTGATAAATATTTCAGAATGCAGGCACTTTGCCTGGCTTTTCAAAGTGTGGATTCCAGGGAGGTGGGGGGTGTTCTGTACTTTCTCCATGAACCATAAAAATCTTTTTGTTTGAATAAACTAAATCAGAGGGGCTTTCCAGCACAGAAAATTCATTTAGAAACTCATAGAGAAGGAAGAAAAATACCCCTATTTATCACTATGACAATCCTTCTACATTGTGAATAAACGATAATCTCAGTGAACATGTTTAGAATGAGAAGATTACAGAGTTTGTACTAGGCACAATAAAGGATCAGCTCAGAAATCAGGGGAGGAGGAGTGGAGGAGGAAACGAAGCTTAAACACATCTAGAGAATGGATAGAGGAACTGGAAAAGCGAGATTAACATTCTTCAGTGACATCTTCAGTTAAATAGCCTACTGTAGTCTGAGGTGCAGGTTTTGGTACGGACAAGAAGATTAACTAATTTAATAAACCACTCGTCATTATTATTCAATTCATAAAGCAATCTTTTTTCCCAGGAGCTGATTTACTTTAAAAGGAAACACTGAACTAAAAAAAAAAAAAAAATCTCGGTTCTTCATTAATCATTACTTTAATCTCATAGTTACTATCCAGGATCAGAAGCACTTAACAAAGTGAATTGTTTCAGCTGTGTAATGTTTCAGAAACTTTTCTGAGCTAACAACCACACAACAGTCCACCTGCATACTGTTAATTGCAGGACCAGGACAATTTTCTAACAAAGCTTAGAAAACCAGAGAAACAAACAGTCCCACCATCTATTCCTCAGACTCTCAACAACTAACTGGTATGATTGCAAATCAATTATATTGAATACAGTATTTGTAAAACAGTTCCATCTATCATCAAATAAAATGCACGTGAATGTTTTTGTGTGATACTCAAGCAATGGTGGGAAAAGTATCATTCAGCCCAAGTATTTTATATAGATTGGTTTTAACAATTGAATGACTTTAGAAATCATCAGTTGAAATGGTAATTTATGATCACTACAGGGATTTAAATAAGGCCACTTTCCCTTCCTCCAGCAAAGCCTTACTATATGATAACATCTGATAACTCCAAGCAAAACACATCCTCGTGGGAGTTAAAAGGTGGTTGTCAGTGTGGGGGTCATGCCCCAGTGAAGTCTTTGCAGAAGTATATGCAAATCAGTTATAGAAACAGTTATTATAATGATGGATGTAGATGGAATCACATGCTATAAATTATATTTAAAAGAAAAATTTAAACAGACAAGTCCTGCTCTCCTTACTTGGTCAGTACTGCGGCTAGGTTTAGTGAGGGATATGTCTCATTCAAAGAAAGGGCAAACATTTTTCTATTTGTTCTTAGTATCAACAAACCATCAGAAATATGGTAACACAAGAGGAGACTATGGTTTTGAAATACTGTATGGATTTTCAATTCTGAATGCAATTCTAATCTATTAATTGTTATAGAGAAGTCCTTAAAGTTGTATGAGAGAGGTAAGAAGGTTGGATCATTCTTTGGCTTCATTGGAGGCTGTAAATTATTCTGGTTCCAGTGACTTCGGTAGATTTTTATCAATGCATGGCACAAAAAATGCAGTTAGGACAACAGCCTGGGCCAGTCACCAAATCAATACTGCTGTTCAGAGGTCTAGTAACGAATCAGCCAATCTAGGAGGTTCAGTCTCCCTCTCTGCTGGATCCATGTTTAGTTACGCACACTAACATGACCTTCTGGGAGGTATACAAAGCTCAGTGGTATCCACTTCATTCCACCGACACACCTACTTACACATTTTTGTAACGGCAATGTTGCCAGTATGAGTAAATTGTTCTGGAGACATTTTTTGCTTATGTGAAACTTAATCTGAAATGTTGGAATTGTTCCGATTTGGGACTAAGGCTTCTTACTTCTCAGTTTTTTCTTACTTTTCCCTACAGCTGGAAAAAGTTGAGCTGGTGAACAGAATTCCTTTAGTCCCACCTGTGAGTCCTAGATTAGGTGAGATTAGAAATATTTCTCTGAGGATTACGCCAGATATTGCAAATGGAGAAATAGGCTTTACTAGCAATCTTCCAATTATTCTTTCTGAGCCAGAAGATTCCCCTGCTACACTGGTAAGTAAATCTTTTTATATTGTCCCTTACTATGAAAACATTATTCGTAGAAAGCAAGGGTTGCCATATTCAGTGTAACATTTGAAAGTTAATGTGAGGAAAATCCTTCCTCTAAGTTCTGCCTGATCCCAAATATTCCCTACTTTAAAAAAAAAAAAGCAAAAAAGTGCTTGTAAAACTAAGGTCTGAAATAATGTGTTAGTCATCAGAAAAGTGAGGTTGATCTTTGCTTTCTCTGTAAGCATCCAAAGCCAGTTAGGGCTTGATGCTCACGCAGAACAAAAGACGCCGCAGACAGTTGTAATCTCTCTTACTAACTGCAAAGGTAGTAATGTAAGGTAGGACTGATAGCAGTCCTAAATTTCATGGAAATGTCTGTATCTTACAGTTGACTGACTTACATGCGAACGTATTTTTTGGCTTGCTGGGCGTGTTTTCCAACAATTCTGCTTTTTAGGTTTCTGAGAACCTAAAGAAGAATTTTCATAAGCATTGCCATCCATCTGAGTTTCTGGAGAAACTTTTTAAATTATTTTTTTTTCCCTACATTTTCACTTTTTTCCCTGATTGTCTTCACTGAAATCTTCCCACAAATCCTGAATCAGATAACTTGTTTCTCATTCTCAGATTAAAACTGCTAATTAGCTTAAGCAGAGTACAGGTTGCACTGCACTATAATAGCCAGAGTAAAATTATGGTAGTTATATTTAAAATCTAGGTTTTGTCGTGAAGAGGTGGACACTGAATAAATCAGTCATACAAGGATTTTTGTGTTCATAGTTGCTTAGTGACTTGCCATATAAATAATCTGTCATCTCCACTAAGTATATACATGATAAATGGTTAAAAGAATAAGATTCTGTATATATTTTCATTGCTACGCTGTCTTTGATTTCATCTCAAAAAAACCCAAGCTGAACATTTTGAGGCTCATATTCAAAAGGTAATTTGCAAGGGGGTAATTGCTTTTGCATCTCATTTTACAATTCACAACAGATTCGTGTGTTTCATAGGTTTCCATTGCGTTGCATCGAGATGGAACTGATGGTCAAGCAACTGTGTTTTGGAGTTTGAAACCCTCTGGTCTCAATCAAAAGGCAGTAACACCTGACGATATAAGTCCTTTTAATGGCTCGGTTGTTTTCTTGTCTGGACAAAGTGATACTACAATCAACATTACTATTAAAGCTGATGATATACCTGAAATGAATGAAACGGTGTTATTAACTTTGGACAGGTATCGTACCCTAATCTCTATTCATCTCTGTCAGTTGTAATACTCAATTTCTGTATAACAAATGAGCATAGCATTAATTAGGAGGTATTGCCTGTATTGTGTTGATAAGTGCCTGAAGGAATATTGGGGCCTTGATTCAGACTGTCTATAGGTTCTTCTTTGACTGGAGATCAACGTAAGAAACGATATTATATTTATTATCTAATGACTTAATTTTGTTTATGTTTTGATGAAAATAATGTATGCTATTTAGAAAGTTCTTTCAGCTTTGATCTTTAGTTATAGCTCTTGGTTATAACACCCTTCAGAAAAATAAGATTTAGTGAGATAAGGGGGAAAACTATAATGAGGACTAGAAAGCAATGCATAACTGTGTTTCTGTCAGAAAAAGATTTATGTCTACGGTGTTGTTGCAGAATTAGGTCAGCTTTTTATTTGTTCTGTGCATTCAGTATGGCTTGGTCTTGATAATTAGATACTTCCATCACAAGTCCTGGCTTCCAAAATAGCCCAGTGTGACCATTACCACACTCTTTGGCTACAAAGAGAGCGACAGTGTTTCTGAAGTGCAGTGTTGTAGTCTCCCTTCCACACAAGATCAGGATTATGGGATAATTAAGGCTGCAAGGGACCTCAGAAGATGCTATTAGCTGCATGTGAGCACTATTCAGAATACTTAAAGTAGTTCATAATCAAGAGTGTATTCCCTTGTTGATTTACTAACAGGAGAATCTTGGCTATGTCTTCTGTCCTGCTTCCAAAAAACTCCATTGTGTATATAGTTTAGAAATATCACCTCCTATTAGTCTAAGGTACATTTTTCTACTTTTTCCGGAAACATACCAATAGGAGTCTGCTAGCAGGAACGTTCACATTGAACATCTACCACTTACACGGTCCTTGCCTTATGCAGAAGTATTTTTGTCCTGTATAGGAAATGCAAACTAGCTCTTGGGAGCTTCAACGCCAGATATATACTAGGAAACCGTCAACCAGATCCTCAAGCTGTTGCTGATCCTGTTTCAGAAAGCCTGTTTTTTGAACATCTTTCTATCACACAGGAGAGATGTTATTCCATTGCAAGATTGGCCTGCTTCTGTAAAAGCTGGCTGGTGGATGCATCTAGTGCAGAATGAGTTATTTCATTCTATCTTGGCTACTCACTATGTTGAAAAGACAATCCTGTTCAAGATAAAACCAAATGGAGACTATTGCAAGCAGTTTTCTGCTTTCCTGCTTCATCTCAAGGAATTCATTAGTGTCTCTGGCACAAAGAGGGAAACTGAGGTTAGAAATGATGATGGAAGTTGTGAAGAAGTGTGAGGTGGCCAAAGAATGGGAGTAGAATGGTTGGAAACAAATAAGTAGATAGAGGAAGTGGACAGAGTTAAAGGTTTTTAAGTCCTGACAGCTCTGCAGGTGTGTGTGACTACTGCTTACTGAGTTACTACTACTCAGAACTATTCTGAGTAGTAACCCTAGGCTGTGCCTTGGAAGTGATGGCTGCAGTGGGGATTGGACTGGCAGCTGAACAAACATAACCACTGTTCTGCTTTTGCTATGTGTGGTGGGAGTAGCAGGTTCTGCTGATCGTGAAGTGGCTGGTAAAAAGTGTGCCAGCCGTAAGCAGCTTTCCCACACTTGGCAAGGTCAGAGTGTGAAGTAAGGAGCAGGTGGTCTGGCCTGGAAAAAGAAGTAAACAAGGAGGAGATAAAATCTGAACTTTTCTCTAGACCTGGATGGTGTCCCCCAGGGCTGTGAGTGAAATTTGGCAACTTTAACATTGGCGGGAGCCAAGAATGAAATGACTGCAAAGATCATCCTTTCAGTACTGGGGATGACTCTTCAAATCAGGGTGGAAGGATACTGGCAGGGTTGTGTGTGTAAGCTTGTGGCATTGCTGTCTGCATAGTTTGTAGTTTCTGGATGAACAGAAGATTTCAGTTTCCAAGGCTGGCAGCCAGCACCTTGCAGCAGTAGTGAATTAGCATGAAAACAAAGATGCACTGTGCTGTGGATGTGCTTGTACTGTTCTATAAATTGTAGCATAAGTCAGTAGGAAAATAGAGCATGTAAGAACTTTAATGGAACTATAGACATAGGAATACGTTCATAAGCATTCTGTTTATCACAATTAGTAATAGCATGGATAAAATAATAAAAATAATTAGTTCTAACAAGGTTGTATTATTTACAACTCAGTGGTGGTGTTAAGGCAGTTTACATTTTAAACGAGCTTTAATTGCATCCATAGCTATAAAAGAAACTTTCCAAGCCATTAAAAATAGTATTTTCCTTCTTTGCTCTATGGCCTCTGTCTGTATGCCATAGACACTAAAACCAACTCTGAATTATGTCCACAAAATGGATGCCAAAGTATATCATGAAGAATATGCTTCCAAAGAAGACGGATGAGTAATAAAGAAGCAAGACAATCTTGTACCTGCTGAAGCTTCTTCATACGTTCTTTTTTTAGGAGCAGGTTCAGTTTGAATGCCTGCCCATATCTGAATGGGTGTGAGTTGAGACCAAACATAAATAAAGGCAGATGTCCGTAGTGAAGTCTGTTTGAGAAAGAAAAGACTTGGTCTTCTTGATGAATGTAGGTAGAATAGGCCATGGAAATTGTGGGCATGCTTTGGGAAAGTGTATATACATACTAGGGCTGTTCGTTTTACCTGGTAAGCACAAATAGAAATCAGTTTTTAAAAAATCTGATCGATTTGGCAGTTGGCACAAGTGAAGGGCCAGGACCTCCACAGCACGCAGGTTGTGTTTGCACTCTTAAGTGAATGGTGCTGAGAGTGAGAACTCATGGACTTTGGGATCTGGGAACAGCAACATACCGATAAATTGATTTTAATTTGTGAAAGTGATAATCTGTGAACAGATGACTGTTTAAGTAGTCCTTGTGCTCAAATTCTTTTTGAGTCATGACTCATATAATTTAGGATGCCAGAACAGATTCACGTTTATATGTTATGACCTAAATCTCATTTACTATATATGATAAAGCCAAACTGAAGCAATGTAACATGGGGATTTTTATAGTTCTAGTGACTTCTGTCATGTGATATAAGTTTCCACGGGCTGAAATTCTGTCTTGAGTAAATCTAGAAAACAGATTTTTTTTTAAAATTGCAAATGGAAAACAGAGGTTTGACTATTTCATTGTGAAATGTCTGGTAGTTTTTTAACATTTTTGTGTTTAAGAGATTGCTTCATGACAAAAAGTTAACGAATCGTAGAAGGCCCGTTTAAAGCACTGCATGCTGTCTGTGATCCTTAATTCAGGGCTCAAGCAATGTTTGTACGTTGTGGGTTGCTGTCTGCACTGACATGCACAGAAACACTAATATACAGTTTAATGGAGCTGGGATTTTCTCCTAACTGTGATTTCGTGTGGTTAGTGTCTGTTTCAAAACTATATTTATCTTTCTTACTTAAGTAATTTTTCTATTAAGTAATGCATGTGGTGCTATATGAATTACCTCTTTCAGTGTAAAAGGGTTTTTTCTTCAAGGGTTTGATCAGACTTTATTTTGATGGGGAAAAAGTTATATGAAAATAGTAGTGGAATGTTTAAATGAGTGCTGCTGGGCACCTACTGCTAACTTTGATTACTTTTCAAAATAACAATGGCATATATCTCCTGCTTTGAGTAACAAAAATTAAAATAGCCTGCAAAATCAAATAATTTGTGGATTAACCCTGGAAAGAAGGTGTTCCTTCTGATGAGGAGCACTGTGGAATTTATAATATGGCAAATCCCAGCTTAATTCTGTTCTTTAAAGCTTGGTCCTGCTACTAATTAAGTAAGTAGATAATCCTGAAAAAATTGAAGAAGGTGTGAACACTGACTGCAAATCTAGGAAGCAAATACATAACATTCCACATACAATCTGAATGCACCTTTTCTGAGATACCCTGAGAGAAAAGAAAGTTTGTTAGAGAAGTACATTTTTCATAGTAACAGCAATACAGACTCACAGATGTGATTCAGTTTTTCAGGTGCCTTTCAAAACATTCACTTTCTGCAAAATTCCGATTCTTGGTCCCAAACTATAAAATTCAACCACATTGCATGTCTTAATAGTTATTATTTTATTTGTGGTGGTATTTCATTCATAATAGCATTGAAATTGCCATGTTACTTTAAACTCAGTCAGACATCGTCTTTCTACTATTTTGTAGTACTATGTGTTTAAAAAAAGTGCAAGAAACATTTTGATGCTTCTGTTAGCTGTCCTAATTAATCCATAGTTCTTGCTAAATAAAAATTAAGGGTTTTTTAGAGAAAAATTTTCCCTAATTCTGAGTCATTTCACATGAGATTTGTCATATGTGAAGTGTTCTTTTTACAGCTGTTTCATCACAGAAAACAGTTACGCAGTTTGAGATTGCATTTCTGACGTTAGCACCACAAATGTTGCCAGTGCTTATTGTCTGTCACAAAATTAAACTTCATGCCCACAGATAGCAGTTTTACAGAAAAAGTTAAGCTGAGAAGAAAGAAAGGTGAATGGCGTTCCCAGTGAGAGGGTCCCCATGCTCCTGGTCAAGTGCTCTCTCTAGTAGCTGGAGCTCCTTGGTGTGGCAAAGCGACCATGTACAAGTTGTTTTAGCTTTTATCATTATTTCTGAATGCCCTCACCAGGGAAAACCATGAGTTTGGAAGTTCTGAGTAGCCATTTTTGTTCCGTTTCCACACTGCTGTTGTACTTTAGTGCCCAAAGAGATGGTTTCACATACCACAAAGGGTGACAGAGGACTAAACTGACCCTGTGTGCTCCGTGGCAGTTTGGATGTCTTTTCTCTGCAACGAAAGGACTGCACGTGAACAGTTGTTCTTGGACGTTGTCAGGGCATGTGGCAAGAGTTGATGGCTGGTGGCCCGTGGGCTGTGTGGTGGCATAGGGCCAGGGGTCCAGCCTGACAGTGTGGCCATCCCACCGCCCCCAGCGAGGCTGAAGAGCGGGCTGGAGGAGCTAACTGGGAGCAACCTGGAGGCTGGGGCATCAGGCAAGGTCATGGTGGTCGGGCCAGTCAGGCCAGGAACACGTCAGGTTTAGGCTGGATGATGGTTATGACAATTTATATGTGTGTACCTCAGTGTGTAGACATGAGGGATCCTGTTGTGTACACTGTTCATTTAACAGCAGCTCAGAGTTGGAAGCCCCTTTTTGCATAGGCTATTTTATGCCTTTTTTTGAATAGTAACCAACATTTACTGTGTCAGAGCAGTGACAGCAATCCGGTCAGTCCTGCAGAGAAAACATGGTCAGATCAATCAATCAATCAATCAATCAGTCAAGTGATCCTAGTGTTGAAAATGGGACTTGGATAGAGAAACCTCCCAAATGATGATTTTCTTTAGCAGGGAATGGGCCGAATCTGACTAGTTGCTTTCTCTCGATATCTATCTGACTTACACTGTGACTGTTTAGAAGTAATAAAGTATTGCCGGTCTTCTCAGTCCTTTCAAGGATCACCTGGAGATGCTCAAGATGCAGAACTCATGGTACCTTGCAACTATTTCATTTCTGCAACCTTCTGGATTTCTGCAATGCTGCCTTTGTGCATTTCAGCACACTGTTAGATTTTATCGCTACTCCTCAGTTCATCTTTACAGGCTTTTTTGTCTGAGCTGTGTTTGGACTCACGCAGTGTAACTCCATGAAGCCAAAAGATATTTTAGTTGTGGCATGCCCTTTCACTTACTGATGAATTATTATGTCTTAACTACTTAAGCTTGTGCATACATATCAAAAACTTGCTTGACATAATGGTTCATTTGTATTCTCTGTTGTAAATTATATTACCAACAGCTTAGTGATTTAATTAAATTTTAGCATTAACAACTCTGGAATTTTCTCCTTGATCTCTTCATTGTATGATCTTTTCATTCCAAAACTTTGTTTCAGAACTCTTTTGCATGTGTTTGTGAAGGAAGGGAGAATGTCTCAATGTATAGTGTTTAAAATCTAGCCTCATTGGAAATCAGTGAAAAATTTTCTATTAATTCATATTTTTATTAATGCAGAATGTATCTGCAAGTGTATTTGCTTTATATTCTCAGAATTTTGAGCACTTACATCTATTGAATTCTGAATCTGAGTTCTTTATGAGATTAATGAAGTCAGAATTTCACTTTATCAATTCTGTAGCAATCTGTTTATGGTGTTTCGATAGAAGATACAGGTTTTAGATTTAATTTATATTTGTTTTAGATTAAGAAAGCCAAAATGCATGCTTGCCATTGCAGAATAATACTGCCCTTCCATCTGACTTGATGTGGTAGTTTTGTTACCAAATATAGTATAAGTGCTTGACTGAAACTGAACCAATTAAGAGATTAGCAAATACTCTTTTATTTTCATGGTTTTGTATTTTTGTTTGTTATATTTTTATTTTTATTATTTTTATTTGGTAATCTGATTAAATGAAAAATTGTCAGAAATGAAGTTTGATGTGATGTTGTGCCAAAATAGTTTTCGATATATAACCGATACAACTCCCACTGCGCTTACCTGTTTTTATCATTACTTTGGCAGATTGATGAAACAACATATCATGGAAGCATGTAGATTTTTTTTCTTAATTGAAGGATTATTTATAAATTTGGGCTGCTGGTGCAGTGGTGAACGGTGACAGAGGCTGGTAGTAATCAAGCTGTTGGAGGAGGGCTTGGTAGGGTATACCATGAATGGGTCTTGACATGCTGAATTGGTTGTGAGGTCATTTCTCCTAAGTGGGAGCTGCCCACTTGATAGCATTTGTCAACAGGAAAATGCCAAGTAGCGTTCCCATAAAATCAACATTATAAGCTTTCAGAAAGGAAAAAGAAAGCTTTGTGTTGTGTTGTGGGTTTCTTTTTTTTTTTAATTATTGTTATTCTTTTCTAAGATTAGTACTATTGAAATTCTACCAAGTGGCATTTTCATTCCTTCCCCCATCCCTTTTCTTTCTTTCTGTGTTGACAGGGTAGAGACAGAAAGGTTTGTCGTGTATTTTGGGTAAGTGCAGTGAACTGTAGTTTGTCTTCAGAGAATCAATGCTTTGTTTTAAAAGTGGTTGGTTTGGACGGAATCTGTCTTTATCTTTTCTTTTCCTCTCAGGAATCATGTCCTCTGCATCTCTTCAGACAATGCATGCTTGCCCTTTGGCGTTTAATTTGATGGCATGAGGTTCTGACTTGAAGGCGTTTCTTTATTTAGGATCTGTGAATGATGAAAGTTATGAATGCATGGCTCAGTGTTTGATATTTGAGCGTTTGATGCAATAATGGATTATTGTTTTAAACTGCCACAAATACAATTTGCCCCAACTAAATGACTGAACCGACTAGAATTATAGAGGAGTGTTCTGCGGTCAAAGATGAGCGGTCATCTTGTTTTTGAATAACCTACATTTAGTCTATATTAAGTCAAGTTATTGTGTCTGCTGACATTTTTTTAATGTGCAATAAACATGACATTACCCTACTAAATAGATATTTCCTGTTTTGCGTCTTGCATCCTGCCTGTAGTCTTTGCTACAAGATGCATTGATATTTTTCTTTTGTGTGGGGGCGTTCCAGTTATTTATGGAGTGTTTGTGGAAACAGTTCTGGAACTGATTTTAAAAATTGGATATAATAGATCACATTTCTTTCTAGATGAAACAGTGTTTGAAAACGTCTAGAGTTGTAGTACGGTGAAACCATAAAAATATTTTCAATATGTTGGACCAAGATTTCATTGAAATATTCTTCCAGGAATCACGGAAGATGCACAGGAATCTAAATACATAAAACACCATGTAATAAGCCATATCTAAACCATCCATCTGAAGGTCCATTCTTGATGCATCCTTCAGTAGTACGTTTTCTGGCATTTTTAATATAATGAACTTAAAACAATGTTGTTGAAAATTGGCACATCTGAGGAAATGAATGCAAGAAATGTGCAAGATTTCCTTCTGTTGTCAGATATGGCCCATTCGTGTCCATGAGTAAGACCAAGGTGGTGTAGCCCAGGGAGAGAAGTCCTCCACCTTGAGGAGCACATGCCTGCACCATTCACCACGTGCTTTTAGGCAGCAGATTTGTGAGGAAGGAGAAGGGGAATGAGTCTGAACTACTGAGACTAGGGCCAACACTTGCTAGAGCCAGAGTGGGATCCTACAGGTAGTGTCCACATCTTACAGAAGGCAGGTTAACACATGGCTGAGGATGAAATCCACAAAATTGAGGGGCAAGTCTCTTCCTATTTGTAGCAATAGTAAATTTTGCAGAAGAGGGTGAGAACATGTAGCTGTCAATGTGATTTTTGTTTGTTTAAGGTATTTTGGATTACCCTTTATGTTTTGATCCAAATACCAAGTAATATTGAATGTAACTCTAACTTTTTACTGCACAATTCTGTTTCTTTTCCTGTGTTTTGTGTGCATGTGTGCCTAAAAAAAGCTAGAATCACCAACTATAAAAACTAATCAGAAAACAAAGTTACTTTGGAAACAAAGGGGTTTTATACAAATGGATAAAACATACTGATATATCTTTCTTAATTTATTTTATTCTTTGCAGGTAATTGTTTTCATAATTTATTAATAAAATTCATCAGTATTCTGATGTCCTTCACACAGGGGTAAATTTACTTGCAAAACAGAATTGTCACTCAAAAAAACCTCTTGCCTTCCTTTCTCAGAGTCAGTGTGGAAAATCAAATACTGAAATACGGGTTCACTACTTGTGAAATTATTATTTTGGAAAATGATGATCCTGGAGGAGTGTTTGAATTTTCTCCTTCTTCCAGAGGTCCCTACAGTATCAAGGTAGCTGAGTCATTTATTTTAATCATTGTGGACAACTTACTTTATGCAGAGTGCTAGAAAAAAGCTGGATTTTCTTTTTTACAGGAAGGAGAGTCTGTCGAGCTGCAGATTGTCCGCAGCAGAGGAAGCCTCCTCAGGCAGTTTCTGCGCTACACTGTAGAACCAAGAGACAACAATGAGTTCTATGGAAGCACAGGAATTCTGGAGTTTAAGCCTGGTGAAAAAGAGATCATAATTACTCTTCTGACAAGGATGGATGGGATTCCAGAGGTAAAAATTAATATTTTTCTTTCTTCAGATTGTGTTCACAGGCGTACTAGTTTGTCACTTACTAAAATATAGGCAAATATATAGGTGTAGAATACGTGTGTAATGGCTTTTCTCCCCAGTGTCTTCCTAGCCTCCAAACCGGGCATTCCTTGATAAATAGAAGGTGTCTTTGGGTTTATTAGTCCTCAGCGGATTTTTTTTCTGTGAATTGAAACAGTTACGCTTTGAATCCATGTGAGTTTTAGCATCCGTGACATTCTGTATTATAGAGTGCTTTTGTTTAATTGAAATCTGTGTGAAGACCCACTTCCTTTTTGGTTTTTTCTAGCAATCATCTGGTAGCTTCACTCAGTGCTCCCCAGTCTGGACTAATATTGATCTTATAGATACATAGATGCTATACTTGTTTTAATGTTCCTTGAAGTATTACCTGTGAGCTTTTTTCAAGAAATATGTGAAGTACAAAGTCCCATTAGATTAGTAAAGCAAGCTGATACGTTCTTTCTGAATTAGCGTGGTTTTAAAATCTTTGCTTTCCCTGTTACAAAGCCAGAAATGTTAATAAATCATACAGAAAAGAAAACGTAGCTTTCAGGGAGCATTACAAATAGATTTGTAGTAGTGAATTGATGTAATTCTGAGTTAAGTAGACAAAATAAGTCCTTGCCTATTATAATGCTAGATTTTGGGAGAAAATGGTCCTATCAGAGATAGAAATTTCTAATTGTGTCTTTGTTCTGATAGCAATGTGCGAACACATCGTGGATATAGAAAGTGCGTGCGATTTCCTTTTGTTTAAGTTTATACCTCTTTCTGCCTGGCTAGGGACTGTGGATCTTTGCCCATTTGTTTTGGATGTGAACACTGAATATGTATTTTTATTCTGACTGAGTTTCCCTCTTCTAGCTGGACGAGATATATTCTGTGGTACTGAGTGGCTACAGTGAAATGCCAGGCAAGTTGGGGAATGCCACAGTGGTCAACATCACCATTTTGAAGAACGATGATCCACACGGTGTCATTCAGTTTCTACCTGATGAACTACCAGTCACAATAAAGGAAAGTAAAGGAGAAATCATCTACGCTGGTAATTCTTTTTTATTAGAGTTACTGCTTTATCTGCTGTCTGCCCCTGCAAGGCTTCTTTTCCCCATTTCACCTGTCTAGGACAATGTCTGACTCCGGTCTCCACTCAGGAGTTTGCAGAGTGGTACAGTGCCAGCATGATGAGCGGTGGAGGCTGAAGTGGAGAAGGATGGGCTTGGAAAGCCAGAGGGATCAATCCAGTAAAAAAAAGGCTAGAGAATATGCCAGACAGGAGGGATGGAGTATTGATCTAAGTGCAAAGTGCGACCTGGAGGTAGTAGCTCTGTTTGTGGAGCATGAAGAGTAGCGTGCTATGGGAGAGAAGAAGAGAGATAAATCTTCATATGGGTGACTTCGATTTATCTGTTTCTATTCAATTATCAAGTATTTTTACCGGCAAAAATTAACAAATTTGGGCAAGTTTGATATGCTTTAATAATGGTCTCTCTTTTATGTCCTTTCATGTAGTTCTTTCACATATTTTTGGTTTTGCAAGAAGTGAATTTGCTTATTATTTCCTTTCCTTTTTCTTTGTTTCAGCTTTGCTGACCTTTTTCTTCTTGATTTGTGTTGTTCTGAAGATGCACACTGACTGTATATGTTTGCATTTTTTAGCTGCTTACAGAGTTGTAAGAAACCAAGGAAGCTATGGCAATGTTAGTGTGTCTTGGGTTGTTGACCCAGCATGTACCAATGACGTCTATCCAGAGCAAGGGACTATTTTCTTTGATAATCTGGAGTTTTCAAAAAATATCACCATTTACTCACTGCCAGATGAGGTAAATATTTTTAGTGTTTTTGCATGAGTATATGGGACAAAGACTAAGCGCTAAAACATTACAATTTAAGGAGAAAGAAGGAATGTTTGTATTTTAAGAGCCTCGTAGGTGTTCGTAGGAAAAATCAAAATACTTGGGTAAAACTGAGATTACTTTAGCAAATCATAAGAGAATTTGAAAAGCTGTGCATACCTATAAACAAAAACAGTTAGAAGCTGAGAGTAGTTGAATGTGGTTAAATTATAGAAAATTTAATTTCAATAAAACCCTTGTTTTGATAACAGGAATCCTAATTTTTATTTTTAATGCTGATGTATTTGAAATAATATAAGAAAGAATGAGAGTAATTCATAATGAATAAATAAAGCTGTAAAAATAAATTACATGTTTCAGAAGCAGGAAACTTAAAGATAACTTTAGGGCCATCTGTCCAACAGTAAAGATGAGGGGACTTATTTACAAGGATTTTAGACTGATGATTTCTCTGTAACTGTACAAACTGTCATTTGTCATCCCTCTTGACACACTGAAGGATCAATAAATAAAAAACAACACTCAGAAATCTCTGGTTTGTTAACTCCTTCAGCTGTTCATTTTAATTTCTTCATTGTTTTGTATGCAATAAATTAATTTTGTAATACTTTCAGGTACCTGAAGAGATGGAAGTATTCATCATCAGCTTATTCAATGCTACTGGTGGGGCCAGGCTGGGCAATATAACCAGTGCATTTTTACAGATTACAAGGAATGATGATCCCATTTATTTTGCAGGTTAGATATTACTGGTTTTAAATGTAGAATACATGTACTACCCTAAACAGATTTTATTGATGGACCAGATCATTGGCAAATCCTAATTCCAATGGAACTAGTATAAAATGTTGATGTGGTTTGTTGTGTTGAACTTATATTTGTTTCCTTCAGAAGCTTCCTGTATTTTCTTTCATTATTCTCTTTGTTGATGCTGGGATGGGTTAGGTGGCTAAGAACAACGATATTCTCTTGTACCCGCAAGTATTTCCATGCCTTTGTCACATACACCTGTTTCACTGGGGAGAGGGATCCTCTTGGTGAGGATTAAGAAAATAGGTCACATGCAAGGAGCTCAGGCTTGAACTCAGGTAGATTTGTTGCTTGTGTATTTTCAGAACCTCTGGCAGTGAGCGTTAAAGAAGGAAGTGTTGCAAACTTTACAGTCCTAAGGAATGGATCTGCTGATGTTGCTGTTGCTGTCCAGTATATCACTGTTAATGGAGATGCAACAGCTGAAGAGGGAGACTTCGTTCCCAGTGGAAGGAGCAGCGTCATTTTGTTCGATGTTGGAGAAAGAGAGCAGAACTTATCTGTGTATATTAATGATGATGATACCCCTGAAACTGATGAAACGTTTTATATCTTCCTTTTGAATTCTACAGGTAAAATTAATGATTTAATGTATGTTTAGTAACTCTACTTTTTTTTTTTCCTGCAATTTTTTACCAGCTGGGTCTTATCATAAAGCAATATATAAGTGCCAAGTATTACATGAATAAGGTTTGCTTCAACATTTCTATGCAATTACTTTACACATTGTGTTTGGATTTTCATCTTGAATTGTTTAATTGGAAACAAAAATAAAATGATACGGCTGAAACTTTTGCTGCAAAAACAACTGGAGTGAAAGTCTCTTTTCAAATGTAAATGCTCCAGATTAGATGGGGTTTTAACTTGACTACAGAAACGCAAGGCTAAAGAATGTTAGTACTGCAACAGCCTTAGGGAAAGAGGAATTCTTTTAGATTTTTTGCCGTGCTCCATTGTATACTACACAACTGCCTGATTTTTGTAAAAACAAACAGAACTGTCTTATTTTAGAGGAAAACCATGTAAATCAGTCTCTGTTTTATTTTTGTAGTAGTGCAATGAATGCATGCTTTTTTTTTCAGTCTGACATTATAATTTTACAAGGCTTAATCTACAGAAAAATGTGTGTTAGAAATTACCCAAGGTACCACCAGTAAAGAATGGGTTTATTATCTTAGAAATAACATTGTCTTTTTTTTTTTTTTTAAGTTATTTAGCACAAAATGATACAAAATAATTCAGCACATGCCTGTTTTTGAAATAGACGTCTTCTGGAATAAACCATCACTGCTGTGTAATATGGATAAGAAAATATAAGTTAAATATAAGAAATAGGTAAATTTTCCTATTAAGGAAAAGCAGGGCTCTACCTGCTTAATAAAGACCCTCCCCACCCCTAGTCCTGCCAAAACTCAAGGTGTAGTGTGAGAGTCATCCGCAATGGTGTTAGCAAATTTTAACGACTGACTGTCCTTCAGGTGTTATTATTCTGTAGCTAATAACAGGTTGTGAATACACTGCTTATCTTTGCAGTGCAAACTAAAACTAAATTGGATAATCCATCAAAACGAGAACTTACTTGAGGGGCTGTAATTTAATAAAGCAAAGGAAAACTATCACAATTAACCACCAGACTATACTTTCACATTAGATTGTGTGGTCGCAAAGTAAAACACCTACCAGGGATTCAATTCAAGAAGAGGAAATATAAAATTAGATTTCCTCATGTAGGCATGCATACTAAGTGTCTTATCCCTCGTTACAGTCTATAATGATCTGGTTCAGTCAATGAGACTAAGAGAGCGCTTCAGGTCACACAAAAGTGGACACCCTGTGGCTGGTCTATGAATTGCTCACAAAGCTTCACTGATCTCCAGCTGCATCTGCCCCAGACATTGGTAGCAGGCAGCCAGAGAATTATAGGGGAATTTTTATCAATTATTTGAGTATAAGGTAGCTTATCAGTTTCCTGAGGTCAGCTGGCATTCACGCTGGTACCCAGGTCTCTTACAGAACATCAACCTTACCGAAATGATTGGACAAAGCCATTCTTCTCTCTTCTTAATTTTTCTCTTTGGTAATCTCTTTCTACTTTACTAACTTTCTTGAGGATCTACTGGTATTTTCTCTTACCACTCTGTTGGGAACATGTGATGGCTTTCCTCCCAACACACTGGTCCTACAGGAATGGGTAGCTGCAGGCTCCCTTTGCTTCTAACAGGAGGATCATATCATCACACAGCCTCTCTAGAATCATGAAAAATACAGAATATTTCTATATGCATTCCTGAAAGCAAAAAACCAAAATTTTCTTTCTATGATCTGTTACATTTATTGACCTCGATTGTTACATCCCTTTTGAAAATTGTTGCACTGTTGTACCTCAGAGAAAATACAGATAGAGGTATATATGAAGTTAAAGCAGTAAACACATTGTTTACTTTGGAACAAAAGCTAGTCTAACGCTCTTAAATAGGGTGAAACATGGGACGGGGGTGGAAACATAATGCACATGTGTGGACATAGGAAGGGTGTTAGAATATCTCTACAGTGCTAATATACACACAAAAATCCTACTAGGTTCCCCTCTACTTCACAGGTATCTTATATCTTTGCCTTTCAGATAGGCTGTGATATGGGTGTGAATAAACTCTTGGACACTGTTCTTAGCTTGTATTTAGTTTAAGTGCAATATTTCTATTCTAGGTCTAAAGGAGAGCTGGGAACCCTGAATACATATCTTTTTCTTTGACTTGACTAGTTGATCAAACATGAAATACAACCTCCCATAAAATCCTTTCTGCTCACAATCACATCTTCTCTGGCCATGTCACATGTTATTTTTCCTGCAAATTGTACGTCTTGCTCTCTGCATGAGATGCTACTGAAGTATTTTTACTCTGATTTCCTCGTCACTGCTGAGTATCTCAAATATTGGTTTTCACTGATTGTTTTATCATTGTTCGTTTCTTTGTTTGCCTAAAAGCCGTTGGAGTGAGAAGGAAACACCTTCGGTTTTAGAGTCACACTCATTTCTGATTCCAGTTTTGATAAAATTCATCATTCTCTTTTTAGGGGATACTGTTATCTTTAAGGCTGGAGTGGCTACAGTTATTATTGAAGCAAATGATGATCCTAATGGAATTTTCTCCTTGGAGACTTTAGAGAAGACAGTGGAAGAAGGCAAAAGTAACATTTTTTTGTAAGTAACTTTAAAACAATGCTTTTGCACTTTTTTGCAACTTTATGGTATTTTATGGATAGTACTTTGATTTAATCCCATACAAGTTTGCATTGATACAAAAGTATTAAGGGAAAATAGCTTTACTAAATTTTGGATTAAATGATCTGTAAACATATTGAAGACATCAACTGTTTTATATTACCATTTAAAAATGTATACAGAAATTAATGTTAAAATGTAAATAAATAAGACTATGGTATTCTTGTTTTCTTATATTCTCAGTAGACATTAGATACAGAGGAATCTTGATGATTGAGCAGAATATAACCTGGACTAACAGAGAAATAAAAATCTCAACGTACAGCTAAATATGACTATGTGGTTGCTCATTTCTTTTTGCACCCTACTTTGAAGCCTTGCCCTACAAACAACCTATATTACTGTATTCTTTCTGATAGTTGGGTTTTCTTCTATCTGTTAATTACAGATGGAAGTCTATACCCAAAGTCCGAATGTGACTGTCTTCTAGATTGAAAATACTCTTGCCTAGTCTGACGTTTGAAAGTATTTTCCTTCCAGCCACTGGGGTGTGTATTCAAGAATGGGAAGGGTTAAGAAATGAATTTGCTTGGCATCTTACCTTGTTTTGTTCCATAAAGTCAGAATGGGATTGTAATTTGACAAAAATACTGATCTTTCATTATGAAACCTCTAGACAGGATATAAAGAGGAGTTAGGTCACAATAAATGTAATAGTGTGAACAGTTAAGGAAGAGGCTCTTTTCACATTTGTTTAGTTTTCTGTTATATCTTTTTATTTGATTTTTTTGTTTGTTTAATGACTTGAAGCAGATGCCTATGACTATGAATTAGGTCTTTATGCTTGTGTTACACATCTAAAGAATGAAAATCCTTGAGAAAAAAGGATATTAGATATAGTGTTTGGTTGGTTTTGTTATGCTGCTCTTTGTGCTTTATTTTGTCCTTTATAATCTTATTTTAAGGTTTGGGGTTTTTTTTTTTTATTTGATGGTCTGAAGAATGATTACTTGAACTAAACATGTTTATCTACAGGTGCTTTATGGAGGTACATGAGAGCAAGATCACCAGTGTTTGAGGACCTTGCTCAGTCCTCCTTGATGAAATATGTTTACTAGGGAGTTGTCTCTTCCATACCCTCACTACTTTATCTGTTGCGTAGTATGCAACAGAAGGATCAGAGTAGCATATAACCTAATCTCTCAGAACAGCTGTGGCAGCACTGTGCTTTAAAGGGAGAAATTGGAGTTACTGCAAGAGTCGTACCCAGCTGGGATAGAGCGCCCTTGTTAATGGCAAAAAAAGAAAAACCTTTGGAAGCAAAAACAATGTAATTGTGTTGCTGTGCCCGGACTAGTTTTCTTGAACTAATTTTTCCATCTGATATAATCTCTTCATACAACATTTTATCGTGCAAACAGAAGCATAGTTTTTGTATGTAAAGAATACTTATTATACATTTTATTATACATTATTATTTATTATTTACATCATAAAATTGCAAGAGAAAGTGATGTTTAGCTTAACAGTACTACTTTGTTTGCACCTGCATTGGTTTCTTTTTTTCTAAGGTGCCTGGGGTATACCTGGGAGTAGAATTATGCTGTGAAATGGTGGGCCTTCAAAGAGGATTGTGTTGTTGTTCATGGTTGTATTTATTGTTCGTGGTTATTTAGAATGTTGTATATTATTTTTCACAGTAAGGAAGATTAGTGTAATTGTGTTTTCCCTTCCTAATGAATGCTGATGCCTGTCTGCCAGGATGTTCACTCTTTCTGTATCATTGAACAGGGTTTTGAGACACAGAGGACACTTTGGCAATGTCTCATTGACCTGGCAGCTGTTTGATAATGGCTCTGCTCTGAGGCCAGGAGAAGAGTTCTATGAAACTTACGGGACTGTGTTCTTCATGGATGGTGAAGGATCAAAGCCAATAACACTCCATGCTATTTCAGATAGGATTCCTGAGTTCAATGAATTTTACATTCTGGAGTTGGTGAATGCTTCAGGTATTGTCTTCTATATGACCATTCCCTTCATATCTGGTAGAAAAGAATTATGTTTAATCAATCAAAAGGAAACCAACCCTGGAAAGAGCTTTGCCTTGAATCATGTCTTGATATCCTATACTTTTCTGGTAAGGCTTTAGGTTTTATTTTTCATTTAATCCTAATTTAGGTATATGAATGCAGTTATTCAGTTCCTGAATTATGGTTATACACATTTTGGTGATCTGATCTTTAAAAAGGATGCCTCTTAGTGATTTCAGAGATATAGATCTTTGTGTAGTTGAAGACAAAATAAAGCTATGAAAGGCTATGCAAGTCTACCATAATGGATGTTGGTTGGTTTGTTTGCTTTTTTCTAGAAGAGGTCAAATACTTATCACTTCATATGACTTAAATAGCAACTGGTACAGGTTTGCTACTGAGCAGAGTTCCAAATCTCCTGGACTCATTCCACCTCAGTACTATTAGTGGTCTTATGTGCCCAGATACAACTGAAAATATGTGTTGACCTTTCCTGTAAGTGAAATCCATATGCATGCACAGAAGATTTCCTACCTGTAATAGGTAGATCACTGCACATTTTCAACATGGAGGCTCTACATTCACCTCATGATCTTCCTATCATGAACTCTTACTGTGCAGAAATAGATGACTAATGGCAGGACTTGACAGAAGTTTTAATACACAGCTGGTTACTGATTTTGCAAGGTATCTCTGCTTCTGTTTCAGAGGCAATGGGCCAAATTTTGCCATTCCGTATTCATGTAAATCTTGGAGTAATATGAGAACTGAATTTGGCCCCATGTTTGTCAAATGAATCAAAGGTAACCTATCCTATTGACTAATTCAGAGAAGTTGGAGCTAATCTTGTTTTAGCTGCAAGACAAATGCGTGTTTTGCAGTTGAAAAATAGCATACTGCTTTGTTTTCTATGAAAATTGTCACTATAGTGTTTTAAAACAATACAGTTATATTATTAAATCGGAGCATTTTCTAAGACTTTAGAGGCTCTTTGAAGAAGATTTAAGCCATTTTAGATACATATTTTATTAAAAAACCTTTTAAGTAATGAGTAGCTTTCTTCAGACTGTGTTGTTTGAAAACAACCATTAACTTTTGCTCTAATTTCCATTGTATAGGTGGGTCTCCTGGTCCTGGTGGTCAGTTGTCTGAAACAAACCTTGCTGTAACCGTGATGATCCCATTCAACGATGACCCTTTCGGGGTCTTTGTTATAGATCCAGCGAGCCAGGACAGAGAGATAGCGGAAGATGTTCTTTCTGAAGATGATCTTTCCTATATTACAGACTTCACCATCTGGAGACAACAAGGCACCTTTGGTGTTGTCCGGTTAGGTTGGGAAATACTGTCTAGTACTTTCCAAGATGGACTACCATCAATGGTAGACTTCTTGTTGCTGGGATCATTTCCAAGTTCCGTACAATCCCAGCCTCACATGAGGCGCCGTCACAGTGGAACAGATGCTTTGTATTTCAGTGGAAAAGAGGATGCATTTGGGATTATCGGTCCGGAATACCCATACAATGGAAATAATGCAGTAACCAATTTTACGTTTTCAGCATGGTTAATTCCTAATGTCGGTACTGATGGTTATGTAGTTGAAAAGGATGACGATAATGGAACCTTATATTACGGCGTGAAAATCCAAACGAATGATTCTCATGTTTCTGTAGTGCTTCAGTATACAGCATTAGGATCCAATATGACATATATGGCTAAAGCAGCAGTCCTGAAATATCTGGATGAAAATGCTTGGCTTCACTTTCTGATTACTCTGGATGAAGGTATAATTGAATTTTACATGGATGGAATTCCAGTTCTGGGAGGAATGAAGAGCCTTAAAGGAGAAGCAATTGCTGATGGTGAGCCAATAGCCTGCATTATTTTTCTCCACATGTAAAGTTCTGCAATGTATAGAAGAGTCTAGCTCCTTGACAGGTGTATGCAAGATGCTGAAATTATTGTATCTGATTAGTTAATTGAAAAGAATGGATAGAAAATACTGAGGATTTTCAGAAAGCATATGGAAATGAGAGCAGGGGAAGTTCCAAATAATTTAGAACTGTAACAGTGTTTGGATTGCAATAATTTAAAAATAATTGATAATTTAGAATTATATTTATAGATGTATGCTTATCATGTATACATACTGTTATATGCGTATGCACTTAATAATTTCCATAAGATTTACAGCACTGTAGCTGAGAAGGGACTATTTTCTCAGTTTCTGAAACAAAATACAATAATGATTTTATTTCTAGTTGTGTATTATATTACTTGTAAGCAATAGAATTTTTCAGGGTGTGGATTTACTTAAGAGAGTATTTACATGGTGTATGAAAATTATGCCTGTAATTTTAATAGTGTTCCAAGGAACATTAGAGTGTGTAGTTCAGTTTATCTAACTGGATAGTCCCAGATGTGATTCTAGTCGTAGATAAACACTATGGACATGCACTCTGAACTAACAGCAGTGACCAGAGAAGTATTAGACCAATTCCTTTATAAAGTCAGATATTATGTGGATGGAATACATTTGTATTTACTCTTTCTTTTGCAGTTTCCCACTCTTCCACATGCTTTTTTTTTTTTTTTCCCCTTGGAGATCATCTCCCTAATTTTTCTTTCTTCCTCTCGCTTTCAGTTTCACATGTTTTCTTTGGTGGGGATAGGCAGTGGATGATTATCAATTTCTTGAATATAATTGCCTTTTCTGTAGTCAACGAAGGAGAATTAAAAAACGTACAGTGATGCTAAATGCATATACATCTACATGCATATATGTACATGGAGTGAGAATAGAGAGGAGACTTCATTAATTGTATAGTGTAGTATTTTATTTCTGCCTGTAAATTTCCAGTGATTGAAGTCAGAGAAATAAATTTGCCCTCTGTAACAAAGTAGTACCTCTGCAATTAATGTCCATCAGACTCGCAGTGCTGTAGCTGAGAAAGGATTGTTTTTCCCCTCAGTTTCTAAAACAAAGATGTGTGAAATGCAATAATGCATTTGTTGCTAGAAGGATCTGTCCGAGTCGTTGTAAATTTTCTGTATTAGTGGAGATGGCATGTGCTCTGTCTGGAGATACTACAAGTATAAGGTAAGGATTTCATCTCTCTCCATCTAATGTTGGATACTACACAGTGGTGAGCATAGCAGCCCAGTTTTTCTCCGCAGTGTGCCCCAGGACCATTATCAGTTGGTGTGGTTGCTCGTCTCTAGAGCTGACACTCGGTGTCACATGTATGCCAGTACACTCAAGAGCACAGTTTCTTCCGAAACCAGAAAACAGCTGGAAAGAAGAGCGATCTATGTGTTTTAGCACAATAGGAATGAGTATGAGCTACCAGCCCAGTATATTTGTAAAAACGGCAGCTGTGATCCAGTGGTTTGCCAAGTAGGGTAATTGTTTGGAGACAGAGACGTACTAATGCTGTTGTAAAAAACATTTGGAATTTGGTGTACATTTCTGAAGTGCATATTCCCAGTGCCCATAAGGGCTAACGCAGTGATGATGAGTGTCATCGGAATGGATCAACTGTCCTAAGAGAGAGAGACAAAATGGGGCCTGTTTAGCAAAACAAAAGGTGAGGGGGGTTGCAGTTGCAGTTGTGCTCTGGAAAGCTCTCTCTGAAGGAAAGAGAGAGGTTTCCAAGTCTCAAAAAAATAAGGGATGGTGACAATGTGCTGGTAGAACTAGTACAGTGAAAAACCTGAACAGTCTAGGGTGGAATTGTTCAGCCTGTGATGATTCACCTTTAAGACTGAGATGAGGCTTGAGGAACCTCCTGATTTTGCATTTCAGGATCAGTGTGATTTCTAATCCATGGATAATAAACAGTTTACCATTGATTTTTAACATGTACAGCTATTCAGTTGCAGATTTATTACTTTGAAGAAATACAATAACATGAGGAAAATTATAATTTCCTTCTCAGGTCCAGGAATAATGAGAATTGGAGCAGGAGTCAATGGCAGCAGTAGGTACACTGGGCTAATGCAGGATGTAAGGCTTTATGAGCGTAAATTGACCCGAGCAGAGATCTATGAACTCCATGCAAGTCCTGCGAAAAGTGATGTCCACCCTGTCTCTGGGTATTTGGAGTATCGTCAAGGAGAGACCAATAAATCGTTCATAGTGTCTGCAAAGGATGACAAAGAGGAAGAAGGAGAGGAGTTGTTCATCCTAAAGCTCATTTCTGTGCGTGGTGGAGCTCGAATTTCACAAGAAAATACCACGGCAAGATTAAGAATACAGAAAAGTGATAATGCTAATGGTTTATTTGGCTTCACTGGAGCATGTATTCCTGAGGTAAAGTGTTTGTAAGGAAAATTATAGGTGAAGTTTTGGACATAGAAAAATTAATGGCAAGACCAATTGACCTGCACAGGGCCTTGATTTCACATTGTTATTTTTGTAGTTAAGTATAGTTTTTCTAGAATTTGGAAATGTGTAAATTCTGTTCATACAGCCTCAGTTTCACTGGCATTTGCAATATCATTTTTAAAAATCCCCCCAAATTATTTTTCTTAAGAAAATTTATTTTATTACATAAATTGAAGACCAAAGCTTAGATTTTTCTAGATGAACATTTTTTCCTTTGCTTCTGTCACATCTGAGACTGGGTTATCAATTAAAATATAAGATTTAATTTTCTCATTTGGAGAATGGATTATTACAAAGATTTTTATTTTATTTTTCTGTGTCACATGCTATGTTTGAAAGAATTTTACTAAAGTCCATGCAATCACAAGGTGTGATGTATTTTTCCATAATCATTTGCTATCATAAAGTATAAATTGCGTATATTTGGTGTGAATTCGGTTGATATTAGCTGTGTGTTGGGGTTTTTTTAAACATTAACTTGTTCTTTGGTGGTGGCCACCATATATGCCATATATAAACTTGCTGCTTGTTCAGGGCAGATTGAAACATAATTCACTTTTACTTCTTTAATCAATTATGAGGGAGAAAAACATGATACATCTTTCCATTGGTATTGGATTATTTTGGAAAACAAATTTCAGAATACTTTCCAGTTTGGGAACTCTCATGACCTTTTAATTACATTCTTTCTAACAGAAGTGCTTACGATGTGTTTGAAAGTCACCATCTTGCCTGAGTGATACTGGCTTTCAATCCGGTCCCATTTGCTTTCTACGTGCCTACCGTATGCTATGATAATAGATTCCATCAGTCTCAAATGCCACTGATAATACTGCAATGCCACAGATCATCAGCCAACCATGAAGCAAAATTAAAAATTTATATGGCATGTTAATTGTTTTGCGTTTATGTCCGTATCACCAGGGAAGGATTAGAGCTCTCAGTGATGATGCAGATACACAGCATTGTTTTATCAGTAATTTAACTGCTTTATGTGCACATCTGTCTACTGTGCAGCTGAAGGCACAGGCAGTATCTGCACTGTGTTATACAGCAGCTCTGAAATTTAGTGCTTAAAACAGCTTTAGCCTTTCTGGCAATTTTCGGATAAAATTGTTTTCTATTTTAGCTCTATGATCATAACTTTCTGAAACTTATGATCGGTATCAATACTTTGTTCCGAATATGTGAAATTGTTGCTGCTCAAGTCATGTTCTCTGTGAAGACAGAATTGTAAAGAGAACTGTAGCACAGAAAATTTTTGAAAGTTTTTCCTGAATGATTAAGTTTAATTTTAATGTATCTTTTTTTCCCCCATAGTCGGGGAAAGGGGGAATCCAGATCTTTCTTTAAATTATTGCTAATGAAAATTAAAATAATTGACACTAATACAAAACAATAGTTCCCATTGCTTTTGACACATACATTTCAAGTATTTTGATTCTGTCTTTGGCATGTAGCTTGGGGGAGGAGGTCATGTCCAAAACAAACAACAGGGTATAGTTATTCACTTACCTTTGTGGTCCTCAGGGACACACTAGAAGCTGCTGCAAATTCCACTAAGATTATTCTGACCACCATCAAGTTTAGTTTCAGCTTCCTAGCACTCCAAAAGTGCTGAGAGTAACATGATGGCAATTTGAATGGCATTACAGTTTCCATCTTTTGCATTTATTGCCTTGATTTACTTTGACAGTAACAAATATTTCAATTTCTTTCTTCCTTCCAGACGGCCGATGAGGGTTCCACTATATCCTGTGTCGTGGAGCGTACAAGGGGAGCCCTAGACTACGTGTATATAAATTACATTATCTCGCAGGTTGATTCCACGGGCATTAATTACTCTGTTACCGATTTTTCTAACAGCACTGGCACTATCACATTCCTTCCTTGGCAGAGATCAGAGGTAAACCCTACCTTCCTATTAACTATTCATCCTGTCCTTTGCAAACCTGCTGGAAAGCACCTTCTAAGGGTGCTTGACTGTTTCTCATGCAGGAGAGTGTTTCCTTCACATGGCTTTTGTTATATTTGGCGGGGTTTTTTGCATCACTGACAACGAACAAGTGATAACGACAGATGCTTATAGATCTGTGTGTATCTTGGTTCAGGGGTCACTATGTGTGTATGTATGTTTGAATGCACATAATATATGTGATATGCTTACATATATGTATATATTAAATTTATGTATATCTATATGTATATTGAAGTGAAGATACTCCTGGGCGGAAATAATGGATCCAGCTACTTTTGAAACTGGAAAATGAACAGGTTTTGGAACTTGTATTTATCTCCGCATCAATCAAATAAGACAGCAGTAAAGTTCACTGCTGTAATCAAGTGTCTTGCAACCGCTGTTGGCCACGTTCTGTCCCTTTTGCTTAATCTGTTTCTATGAATTCAGTCCTGACCCGTAGCACAGGAATTCCAGATTTATTTGAAGAAGAGGTGTGGGACCACAATGCTGTAGAAAGTTAATGTGTGTTTTGTGTTAGCGTTTGTAAAATAGAAAGGGTGAATTGTTAGTAGAAAATGCTGTTCTCGGTTTCACATTTATCCCTCTGCTGAAGTCAGCGTGGACTGACTGAGACCCACTGACACCATTTGAAAGGATCCCAGTGGCTCCGCTAGAACTGTGGATCTGATCCCAGTTAAACCGTGTAAGTGATTAGAGCTTGGCAAAAGCTTGTGATATCTGAAAATAGTTTGTTCATGTCGCTGTTTATTCAGCTTTGATTCTCCATTGAATCATATTACTGCATTGCATACAGTCATGTGAAGCAAAAATTTCCAAAGCTTTTCTAGTCTGGCAGCATGGATGAGGCCTGCCTTATTCTATCTAGTGGAGGAGGGGGCTGGCATACCCCCTTGCTCCACTGCTGTCTGGTCCAACTTGTTGTCTACATGTGGAGGAGGTCATGGGCATGGCCCTAAGAAACAGATTGGGAGCAGCTGCTCATGAGGTGAGATATCCTGAGAGACTTTCCACTGATGTTTGTAAGCTACGTGTTCCCACACCTCCAAATATGATCACCTACTTAAACCTTTTCTTCTGTATGTTTGTCTGATTGCATCACAATATATAGAAAGCTGGAATTGTCTGAGGTGAATATGTTAGGCTGTGCAGGGCAGGTTATGTTAATTAATAGTATGATCTGCAATCTCAAGTGTCAGGTGGCACAAAAGGCTTGAGGTACTTGCTCTCTAAATTGGATTAATCACTGTAATTTCTCTTCAGAAGAACAATTTCTTCAAGATTTTGAAATCTATCAGATATTTCACTTTCAATATACACGATTTAAACTATGCTTATTTTAAGATATGATAGTAAATAATTGCTTGCTTGGTTATGCATTTATGTAACTTGAAGCACTTAAGAAAACACGCCTTCCATTTCTGATAGCTTGGTAACATTCTTTTGGAATACATATTCTAAACATAAAATATTATCCTAGAAGTTAGCTTAAATTATGTGGAAACCAAAAATATCAACATTACTTTCAGAACTACATAGCAGATACAGCTGACTGACTAATCAAAGAATTTGATGAGCTAGGCAGAGTCGTGAAACTCGTAAGTGATGTATGTTGCATGGTTTGATTTGTCCATGATTTGGTCCTTCTCTAGGTCTTAAATTTGCATGTTATTGATGATGACATTCCGGAGCTAAATGAATATTTCCGTGTGACATTAGTCTCTGCAGTGTCTGGAGATGGAAAACTAGGTTCAACTCCTACCAGTGGAGCAAGTATAGATCCGGAAAAGGAAACTACTGATATCAGCATCAAAGCCAGTGACCACCCTTATGGTAACAATGATGGAGATGATACACTCTTGTTGCAGATAATTGTGTAGTTCTAGCTCAACGGATAAAAACTGTGCTTAACCTTGATAGTTGAGGAAGCAATGCTAAGTGTTGCACTTTATCTAACTTGAGATTAGTTCATAATTTTTATACAAGAGTGAAAGCTGAGTTACTTATTCTTGAGAATATAATGAAAAAGCTTCAAGGCTGCCCTGACCAAACAGGCGATGATTCCCTCCTGAGAGCAAATAAAGGCTGCATGTAGTTGATCCTGTGCAACTTTTTCTTGGATGAGAATTCCTGACGAAGAGGGACATTTCTGCATGCTTATTATGCCAATAAGTACCCAATACTATGACACATTGATGCTCTTTGGGAACAGCTGATTTCATTTTTGTGCTGCGGCTTTATCAAGACTGACATGGATATCTGAGAGAGGGGAAGGTACACAGCACATCCCTGGAAATAGCATGATTGAGACCTAAGGGCATATCAAGAAATGCTTTTTGATTTCAGAAACATTAAATATAAATATTATAAATAATTTGGTTTCAATTTATTGTCATAATCTAAATTTGGTGTGAAAAGCCAGGTAAGTAGTACTTCTTGTCTGCCAGGTCTACTGCAGTTCTCGGTGGGGCCACCTCCTCAGCCTGATGATGAAATGATTCTGCCAGCCTCTGCTGTGCCCCATATTACTATTAAAGAAGAAGTTGGACGCATCAGATTACTGGTAGTTCGTGCACAGGGCCTTCTTGGAACAGTTTTGGTGGAATACAGAACAGTGCCACTCACAGCTTTCAGTCCTAAAGATTATCAGGTATGGCCGCTGCCAAGGTGTGTAATTATTTCAGAATTTTATTAATGTTATTTGTCCTGGAGATAGCCTTCAGTTTGAGTATTTTAGCCCAGATATGATTCTTTTCACAGAAAGACTTTGTTTTATATGGTGATGTGATAGATGAACGTGTAATACTCACTTTAAAAATAAATATGTGACTTTTACCTTCTTTCTGTGCAGCATGTTGTATTTCCTAGGAAAAGCTTCTAGTTTTAATTTTCTTTTTCTTAAGAGAATTGTCAATTCAGCAAGAAAGGATATTCACTATTGTTACTGGGTATATCAAACTTTATATGAGCATTCAGGTGCATGTACAGGTTAAGATTATGTTTGTACGTATTGGGATTTGTACATGTTCAACAAAATAACCTGTATGTATCTGTGTTGGCTCAACTGACTGATATTTGTGCCGAAAAATGTAGATGAATGCAGATGCTTATAATTCTGTGAATTTAGGTGCTTTTTTTATAACAAAGATTCAGCAGATTTTTTAAAAGCTTAAGTGAAAAGTAGATGTTTTGACAAAGACAAACGAAATCAAGGTTCTATTTTTTCATATGAATGAAAACATTAGACTTGAACAAAAATACAAGGAACTTTCCTATTGCAGGCTGTTGTGGGCACACTGGAATTTCAGCCAGGAGAAAGATACAAGTACATTACTGTTAACATCACTGATAATTCTATTCCTGAATTAGAAAAAACTTTCAAAGTGGAGCTGTTGAACCCAGAGGGAGGAGGTAAGGCACATTTGTCAGTCCATTGGTTTTATTTTCATGATCTCTACTCATCCATTAAAATCTTACCTTTCTTAGGTGTACTATTTCCATGTTATTTCTAAAGGTGAACAAACACCCCCACATCCTCCAGACAGCCGTGATTTTTCTTAGGAAAGAACTGTTCTTCAGATATTTTGTTAATCATTGCTGGAAATCACCAGATCCCAAAGAAAGTATATTATTACCATGCATTAGGTCATTTAAAGGCAATTGCTGCTTTTCACATGACATAATTTCATGGTTGATAATGAGAATTAAAATAAAGTAAAAAATACATTAATTTGAATTTTTTTTTTAATCTGTAAATATTTAGAAAATATTTAAGTCTAAACCACCAAAGTACGGGTTTTATCTGCCACTTCAGTGGAATCAGAGGAGTTATGATACTCTGGCTCATACTTTATTCAGCTAGATTATAGCAGTAGGAGACTGTGGGTGTTGAGAGGTGTAGGGAGTTTGTCTGAGCTGGAAGGGTAGCTGGTAGCTCCGCAGAACAAGAAAAACACTCAAAGGAAATGCTGGTGTGAGATGTTAGTCTCGCAGGGGAGGGCCAGCATCAGTGCTCTTACGACAGAAAAACCACTCAGCCCTTACAGAATTTGTTTCCATTGGAGAAAATTTTTAAGGGAGATTATAAAGCTCGTTGGAGGAAAAAAAAAAATTAGAAATGTTGACAGCCATAAAGTGACTTTTTAACTGATGTTATTTTTTTTTAAGCAATCTGGAAATGGAAGTGTGATGCTTTCTGGGAAGTTACATCACACTATCTTGTCTATGGGGCATCATGGCACTATCGTGCAACATAATGATTCTTTTGATAAAACTTCAGACCTTTCATGTATGTGGACCTTTTGGTGAAATTGTTGCTTTGTTAAATGAACTTTTCTCTCTCTCTTTTTTTTTTTTAATTAATTGGAAAACTTAGAGCTAACTTCAGTAATTGAGTAGACAGATACCCTCTTTTTGACCTCTCCAACACCACTGTGGGTACAAAACTTAGGGTAAAGTCCCCATTAGTTAAGCTTTCCGAAGATTTTTCAAACTTTCTGACATGTTTTAAATTTGTGAGAAAATATTAGAATAAGAGACTTTGGGGGGGGGGGGGTTAGCACCTGGTTTATTTTTTTTTAAATTCACATTTCCAATTTCTCCATGACAGACTTCATTTAGGAGGGGTAAAGGGGAAATAAAAAAGAGGGAACACGAAGAGGGAAAGAAGGAAAGAAAACAGAAAACAGAGATGTATGTGTTTTTTCCTTCTGACCTCCCATTGCTATTTCCAGTGTTATAAATTAAATAAGATGTGGCATATACAACACTTTTTCTGGCTTTTATCAGAAATCCCATGTACTTTCATATCCAAAATTGATACCTTCCTAGAATACTTCCCTCTCCTTTTGTGTTGTCCAGAAATGTTTAAATTACTTTCTACTTTCTCTTTATTTATAAATGTATATATCTGTATATATCTGTATGTCTGTCATCTTAAAGTTGCTGAGCTCTTTAGAAATGATGGCAGTGGTAGTGGTGATGGGAACATGGATTTCTTCCTTACAACTGTCCATCAACATGGTAAGCATTTTCGATTAATCCTATTTTTTTATTGCTAACTCTAGTATCCCTCATAAATTACTATACTGACACAACTTGCCATAGTTTTACTTTACTTGCCATTACAGGTGATCAATACAGATTTGTCACAAAGTTCTGTCAAAACATTCTTTTCCATTTTAATTTAGGCACAATTTCAATAGCAGTCAGAGTTTAGTGTAACACAGAAAATGACAGCTTCTGTACCATCAAAACTATATTGTTGTAAAACACAATATAGTAATTCCAGAAGTACAGTTTGCAAAATCATTTTGCAAACAATTTTGCATCGGTATGGTGTTTTGAAAATCAACCAATTTTCTGGAGAGCAAAAAGCAAAGCCACTTTTTCATTTGAAGGTAATTTAAAAATTACCTGATTGTATGCCTTGTTACGTGCTTTATGTTACTTTGATTCTCTGCGTGTCAAAAATACTTTTAAAGAAAAGTAAGCTATGTTAGATTTTTAATGGAATATTTTGATTGGTTCTCATTTATTCTCTTGAAGTATGTATTTATATCACGACATATGGAAAACAAAGATAATTTAATACTAATAAAATTTAAAAAATACTAGATAGAGAAGTAATATAAATTCTAGGGGAAAACCGTAATCATATAGGACTTCAAATTAAACCCTACAGACCTGAAAATGTTTTATGAGCACCCATTATCCAAATTAAATAATTTATTACCCTGTGACAGCCTGATTTTCAATTTTATTTGTAAATGCAAAGTATTTGTTTGACTCTGAGAGTAATTCTGTGGGTTAGCCACTTTTTGGAGCTTCCTGGTTTTTTTTTTAAGTGCGGTTTCCCTTTTCCTTGTTTCCAGAAATGGTTTCCTTAAGTGCCAGGCTCTTTCTGTCTCTGAGCAGCAAGTTACCTCACCCTTTTCAGTAGCAGGATTTACCAGACCTTTTTTTTTTCCTTTGTTTTTCATTCCAGCTAATGTTGGAATGAGACCTTCATTCATCTGCTTACACTGTGGTTTACCATGTAACTCCCCACCAGCTTAAATTCTGCTCCATTTTCATTTGTTAAACCTGTACTTTTATTTCTGTTCCTCCCTTAAAATATGCATATTTATTATATTTTCTGTTGCATAGTTCCACAGAAGGGCTGCCAGGACTGCGTTATTGAAAGTCAGTTCCCTATCCATGTGGATAGTTATCATGCTTCTCAAAACAACAAAGACAAAACAGCGTGGATACACTAGTCATGCTCTCTGTGTATTTTTTGTAACATATTTATTTAGCTGTTTCCTTTCATGTAAGAAAGATGCTAGAAAAAATAACCCGTTTTGGAACTTGCACTTAACAGCTAGCTTGGGAATTGCATCCCACATCCTTGTGACTATTGAGGCTTCTGACGACGCTCATGGTGTGTTTGAGTTCAGTACTGAGTCACTCTCGGTAAATGGAACTGAGCCTGAAGATGGAGAGAGCAATGTTGTGCTGCAGGTTAGAAGGCTTTGAGACTCATAGTGCTGTGCAGTCCTCTTCTGTCTCTGTTTTTACTGGGTGTTCTGTTCTTATGTTTTTGCAATAAGGCTATAGGTTTTATAACAACTTTATCACGCACATCTGTTTTTCCATTTCATACTGAGTTTTCTAATGTGTGTTATTCAGCTTGAAGCTAAAATGATGTAATAATAATATCCACAGTTTTAAAATTACTTCTACTTGTTTACATTTGAGGTACTACTATCTTAAAATAGCAGTGTTGATGATACAAAAAATACAACAAAGCTGAGATGATAAAGATTACACTATTTTTTTAAAAGACGAATTTATTTTTAACCCATCATGTCAATGTCTTTGCTTTATTCCATCTTGTACTTTTATGTTTTTCTTTCTCATAGAACAAAAATTTACAGGTTTTTTTTTTTTTTTCACTTAGGTTGTGCGAACACATGGGGCCTTGTCTCAGGTGACACTGCATTGGATCATAGTCTGTGATCTTACCAAAGACCTGATCTCTACGGATGGGAATATAACATTCGATGTTGGCCAAGCGAGAGCAAACATTACAGTACAGGTTTCTCCTGATGAAGTTCCTGAATTGGATAAGGTGTTTTCAGTTTTGATCATCAATGTCTCCAGTGGTCATCTTGGAAATCATACTAATGCAACATTAACTATTTTAGCTAATGATGATCCATATGGAGTCTTCATCTTTTCTGAGCGAAACAGACCAATAAAAGTTGAGGAAGAAACAAATAATATCTCCCTGTCAATAATAAGGCGTGGTGGTCTCCTCGGTACAGTAATGGTAACATACAGAACTATTGGCGATGATGAAAAGTCACCCTTTCTTCCGCCTGATGTTGTTAGAGCAATAGAGGGAAAAGATTATATACCCATTACAGGTTACATGATCTTCGCACCCAATGAAAGCGAGGCCACGATATCTTTGCCTATTTTGGATGATGATGATCCTGAGAGGTCAGAATCTGTTTTTGTGGAGCTAGGCAGTATTGTTTTGATTGAGAAAGTGCAGGATCGGCCAAGTAAGTATCTTACATATGTAAAACCTACAATTTAAATATGAAGGCTAGTATTTATATTTAATAGGATAAAATGCAACAAGCTAAATGATAGACTTTTTGTCTCTGCCAAACTCTGTATAGTTAATAAATCTCTGAATGTGCTGTTGGCATATATTTCCTTTAGCACAGTATTTTGTCAGGGATGGATGAGCATTTCTTTATCCCTTTTGCATCACCTTATCCAAGGCCTTTCAGGCCAAATATGATACAGTATTGGTTTTGTGCACTAATACCTGTTCATCTAGTGTTGTTCTGTACAGTTCAGTATTAAGAAATAATTAAGCTAGTTTTGCTTATTGAAAGCCAAAAAAGTCTTCTAAAAATAAAGTGGTGTAGAATTGCAGCTGCATGTTGCTTTTTTTCGTGTAGAGGATGTTTGTTTCATCCTTCGTTCAGCTAAATTCAAGTCATTACAGCCTGATTTGTCCTTCAAAGCTTCTTGGCATGTCTAATTGCTGTCCCCACCCCAGATTAATCTTGATGTTAAGGGAAACATCAAATATAATTCTGCTGGGAGGTTGAAATCTTATTTATATTTCAACATAGCAAATGAAAACTAAATTCTTCTGAACTGTATTCATCTTACTACTGGCCTTATGGACAAAGAAATAAATTATTTCACAGTACCTCATCTCTTCAAAAAAATTATGGCTCATATGATCCTCAGTAAGGTAGAATAATAAGTTATTAAAAATTGGGATTTTTCTGCAAGAACACCAAAAGTATGCTGGTGCATTTTGTAGTTGTATTTTGTCAAATTCCAGAAAAGATTATTTTGGTGAAAGCTAGTGGTGACTAACCGTTAAACTCACATGTATGTCTGTGAGATCTATAGCCATAGATAGCAAGCATCTCAGGCATCCCCTCACTAAATTTTCTTTACGTTTCAGTTGTAAATTCTCCTCGACTTGGATTAGTGGGTGAGACAATAGCTCATGTAATTATCAATGCCAATGATGATGCTTTTGGAACACTTCAGCTTTCAGCTTCAACTGTGCGAGTTGCTGAAAATTATGTTGGACCAATCATTAACGTGACCAGAACTGGGGGATTATTTGCAGATGTTTCTGTGAAATTTAAAGCTATGCCAATAACTGCAACAGCTGGTAAGGAATCAGAATAGCAGAAGTACACAGTCTATGTTAAAGTGGAAAGAGCAATACTGTATGCTTTGAGCAGTCAAAGCAAACAAGTGTGTACTGAATGCACTATTGTATAACAAATACGAAAAAAGATACTGACTCTGCTTAGCAAATAGGAATCAAAGCCCTGTGGGGGAGATCATGCATCAGCTTTTAGAAAGCTCTGAGACATCTAGCAAGAAAAATGAGTGAAGGAATTAGGGTGTTTGTTTCTCTAGTAGCCCACCATATCTTCAAAAAAAGAAAATAAATAAAAATAAAAATTCCTGTAGTAGTATGTGTAGCTACTGTTTAATCCTGTGTGCATATTTAAACCCACCATGCATTGTTTAGGTGAGCTTACTGGGGAGGAAGTGAGAGCTGGGGACTCAGCTGTAAAACAAACAGGCAAAAAGCAATCAAAACCCAAGAAGACTTGAGCTTCTAACAATGGGAGGTTAAGTTCTCCAGCTGGTCCCGGCTATAGAGAAGGTACATAAAGCAAGGAGCAAACTTATGAAGTGTACAGGGTCAAAACCATTTAGACAGTTATAAATCAAAGCCACTGTATTTCAGCCGTGTCCAAGATTGAATAGGTGGGTGGTACATTTTCTAAGAACGGGTATTTTAGTTTCCTTTTTATGTAACAGACTTTTCTAAATAAGTGTGTAGCTAGATTGATGTCAGAGTATGCTTTCAATTAGTTTCTGAAGCAGAGCCATTATCTAGTGTATCACAGTTGTTCATGTTGACATTCTTAGAGAGGAGTTTGCCTTGAAGTGAGGTCCACGCACAAAATGTGCCCTTTACTGTAATCTACTTTGACAAAGGTGCTTCTGTTCACTTTTATCTCTTGGAAAGCTAGAGAGCAATTAGAAATCAAAGACAGAAACCTCTTGGTAGTGTGACCTTGTCAATGGAAGGCAATAATGGACCTGTTGTAACTACCCCCTGGTCTAACAGTGCAAACTCTGTTTTGGCCAAGCCAAGTTTTATTTTAATCCACCCGGATTTCTAAAAGGCAATGGGAAATAAAAAAGACTGTGTTGTCTGGGTTTGAAGATAAAGTAAAAAAAACCCAGAACACCATAAAACACAGAGGAATGCATGTGTAGGCAAAAAGAGAAGATAGTATTACTGACAATGTTCATTACAGTGAACATAATGCATTAATATTCTATGTGTTTTATTGTTTTGGTTTTTTTCATCTGCAAATCTAGGCGAGGACTACAGTGTAGCCTCATCAGATGTTGTCTTACTTGAAGGAGAAACAAGTAAAGCTGTGCCAATTTATATAATTAATGATATCAATCCTGAAGTGGAGGAGTCATTTTATGTTCAGCTGCTGAACCAAACAACAGGAGGAGCCTTGCTTGGATCTTTGACTAGGGCGGTCATAACTATTGAGGCTTCTGATGACCCATTTGGATCCTTTGGTAAATGCATCTTATTTGCATATTTTCTCTCTTCTGTTAATACTTTTAGTGCAGATTTGTGGGTGAGCTGTTACTGGGCAACTGAATCACAGCTTTCAGAAGACAAAGACGAAGCCTGGATGAAGACAGTAAAGGAAAAGATAAGATAAACTAAATTAAAACATGTAAATAAGGAGTAATGGTGCTTTAATAAAAAAAAGTATTATTTACTCAGTTGATATAGCAAAATTTTGGAATCTTCCAATAGAGATAGATGGGTTTTAATTTACTTTTTTATTTTTTTTATCTGTTCTGAGTGCTACATTTCTGCAATAGGTTTAAGCAAAAATTTGCATTCTAGTATCTGCTGCTTAAGTACTTTGATATCTTTCTTTTACTAGATAATCAGCCAAAGCAGATTTAAAAAGCTGGGGAAACTGAAAAATAGAAGGAGAAATTAAATTACATTGTCTTATTTTCTGTCAAGTACTTTAGTTTTTCTTCTGCCTGTTATTACCAATAAAATGAATTGTGAATACTTTCCAAGATTAGTTTCATTACACAGGTTTTGAGAAGGGTTTTGATGATTTTAAAGATTTAATGATGTTTTAGAAATCTATCTTTTTTGTTTGCAGTTTGGGGTTTTTTGTGTGTTTTCCTGCCTTTTCCTTTGACTTGCCCTTCTCTCCCTACTTAATACCTCTTTTGTTCCTTTTATTTGTTCCATTTTGTCAGTAGAAGAAGGTAGAGGAAAGAAAGAAAAAATGTCAAAAATAAATAATTCCAGATGGATAATTAATAAATTTATTTCTTAAAAACTATAAGTTTAATACAAGGAAGACTTTTACTTGAAAGAATTTTAGATGGAATACGCTGACTTACCTTTTCACTGACGTGAAAGCAGCTAAAGAGTTTCCTTGCTGGGAATAATTATGAAATTGTCTTCTAAGAGCTTAGAAACGGCTCATGGTTAGCGTCGAAGAGTGGGTATGTTGGAATAAACTTTTTGGATGAGGGCTTAATTTTCACACTAATTTCCTCTGCAGTTGAAAAGATTAATACTGAAAGTTCGCTTTTAAGTTTAAACGTGATTAAAAGTTACTTGCACTTACCTGTGCAAGTACACGCACTGTGTACTTCAGGAGTAGATGTATTTACTTTCAGTGCCATTGTTAATGAAATACGTCTCTCTGTGCTGTCCTTCAGTTTTTCAGATCACTGAATTCACTGTGGAGGAGCCTGAATTTGGATCAGTAACCATAAGTCTGCCAATAATCCGCAACGCTGGGACACTGGGTAACGTTACCGTTCAGTGGGTTGCTACCATTAATGGACATCCTGCTGATGCTGACTTGCAGGTCGCCTTGGGTAATATTACTTTTGCCCCTGGGGAAGCCATTCAGATGTTGCTGTTGGAAATCCTGGCTGATGATGTTCCAGAAATAGAAGAAGTAAGTAAAGCGGTTATGTCTTTCTTGGATACTATTAGAGTTTTAACTTGTTACAGAAATGTGTGCAAATGAAAACAAGGAATGTTCTGGCAGGAAAGTGCAAGAAGTTCAGATTTTACTTTGCTTGTGATTATTGTTAGAAATGCCAAAAATTGTTTAGCTGCATTATTTCTTTTTCTTTTTTTTTCTTTTTGAGATTGTCCATGTAGAATTAACTCAGGCCTCCAATGGTGGTGCTATTGGGTTAGATGGCGTGGCAAATATTATAATTCCTGCCAATGATAATCCTTATGGCACAGTTTTCTTTCATCAATCCTTATATCGAATTCAGGAGCCACTAGAAAGAAATTTGCTTGCAAATATAACAGTCAGGCGAAGGTTTGTATAATGTTTGCTTTATTTATATCTATTCTTTTTTTTTTTTTTTCTCTCTTGGCTATAATTTCAAATGTCATGCTCCTCTTTAAAAGTATTTGCAAGTTTCTTGATCTGCCAGCTCAATGCATCTTTGTTTCATATACGTTGTTCTTCAACTAGATGTCTGCTTATTAGAAATGTACATAAAGTACTTCAATGTAATATACATTGTAATGTACAATGTAAACCTAATGTACAGAGTGTACTTGAAGTTTCATTTTGCCTATTTAATAATCAAATTGTTCAAAACTGCACAAGATCCTGCTCCTGTGATTTGAACTGGAGGACAAAATGGGTCAATCCTTGTGGGATGGAAAGAAACAAGAAAAGGAAAACAGGTTTTATGCATGTGATACAATAACCTGAGGACATCTAGGAGGAAAGATGGCAAGGTTGGGCAGCACAGGCTTTTTCTTCCTTGCCAGCCCTGAGAAAATTAAGTTACTTCCCAGAAACAAATGTCTGCAAACATGCATTCTTAACAGACTGCTACCCAAGCTATAAATAATTGAACTTGCTATCCCAAAAAAATGACAACTCAATTATTCTGGTACTAGCTTCAAGGGAATCCTCTTTAATTATCTATTTGGAAGTTTTCAGCAATTCAGAACATAAGTGATTGTGTTCACTTTTATCCTTAACCCAGAAACATACAGTATATTAGACATACTTCATCAACTAACATTACGTTTTTATTTTAATGTCTTTTAGCGGGGGAAGGTTTGGTCAGCTGCAGATATTTTACAGCACTTCTGAGACTGACGTCGTAGCTCTTGCCATTGAGCAAGGTCAGGATATCCTGGCCTGTTTTGAGTCTCCCGTACAAGGAATTCCTGACCGACCATCCACGACCAGAGTGAACGTGTCGGCAGCAAGTGACCCGCTGTACGCCTGTGCAACTCAGTGCCTAAAAGAACAAGCGTGTTCAGCCTTTACATTTTCCAGTGCCTCTGAGATTCCTCTCTGCCTTTGGCTGACATCAGAGCTCAGCCCATTCGCTAACACTTCAGGATTCTGGACCTACAAGAAAAACGTCACCAGTGCATCTGCTCTCTTTAGCACACAAGCCATTGCTGGTAGTGACTATGAATCTGTTACAGGACATTGGGCCATAATGGAGGAAGGGGAAGAGTTTGCAAATCTCACAGTTACCGTTCTCCCTGACAGTTTGCCAGAGTTGGATGAGAAATTCACTGTGTTGCTTTTGAAAGTTGAACTGATGAACGTCTCAGCCAGCTTAAAAAATCAGCCGACTATAGGACAGCCGAATACTTCCACAGTTATCATAATGATGAATGGAGATGCATTTGGAGTATTTAAGATCTACAGCGTAAGTCCCAATGCGACAGAAAAAGGTCTGTATATCGAAGTAGAAGAACGTCCTCAGACCAACGTGCAGCTAATGATACATAGGACAGAAGGCAGCCTGGGACAGGTGACAGTGGAGTGGCGTGTGGTTGGTGGAACTGCTACCCCAAACTTGGATTTTGTAGGTGCTGGTGAGATTCTGGTGTTCGCTGAAGGTGAGACAAGGTTTATCATTAGTTTCTGTTTTATAAAACTGAAGAATAGGAAAAAGAACCTGACAAGCACTCCGTCCTCTGGACGTTTTGATAAGTGATGTCTTATTCTTAGCCTAAACCTCCTTGAATGCTCAGGATACATATGCAAAAGAATATAGTTCATTAGCATGTAGCAGTTATGTTGCAGAGCACACACAGTGGTAGTAAAAAAAAAAAAAAAAGCATGGAGATATATGTATTTTTTTAAGAAATACTGCAATGTACATTATTTTATCAACTAAATAAGGAATAATAATGCTGAAGATAGTTGTTATATCAAAAATAATGAAAATGAGATTCAAGCCTAAATGGTATTTTGTTAACCTTCATTATATTACAGTACTAATTTTTCATGATGTCTCTTTTTAGGTTCTGAGATCATATTGATTTCCAGCATATTAAAAAAAAAATTGCAAACAGGACGAACAAGTCAATGGCAGACATTACTTAAGTACCACGCAGCGTGGCAGATATATTTTATATTTTCAAAGTCAGAGTTGACTGAACAGTTACTTTTAAAGAATTTATGGGAGTATAGTAAGGATTATAGTGTGCTAGCTAGCTTCCTGAATCAGCTGAACTCGAAAGAGTGGTTGCCAGCGGTGATACTGAGGCTGACATGTAATTACTTTAGTGCTTATAAGTTTAGTACAGACTGTTTTCAAAGTATTTTGAAACACAATGTAGCAAGAAATATGTGTATCTCGTAAACTGATATTCTCATAATCATAAAACACTGATTATGTACATGCACTGAGCAACAGGATTGTGTTGTAAATATGACGGATTGTGCAGACTGCTAATTGATAGTGTTCACACTATCATTCTTTGATAGCCCAGAAGACAAGTAACTAACACGACAGCCTATTGAAATGCATTTCCTGGCGCAGTAAATATGTTGAAATTGAGTGTACATACTTGTGTATATGGTTCATCAGAGAAATTATGCACTTGGTAATTTTTTTACAAGATGATATTCCCTTTTTCTAAGTTAAATTTGAAAGTCAGAGAACTTACAATGCAAGTAAAAATTCTAGACATTCAGAAATCATGCCTACATTGTTAATTTCTACATAGTATATTTAACAATTTGATAATGACATTGGCCCACTTTTCAATAGTAATTGAATAAAACTTCATAATGACATTCAGTAACTTCTAGACAGGTAAATAAATAAATATGCTTCATGTTCTTTTGTATATTTTTTAGGTATTTCCTACAAAATGAGAGGATTAACTATCTCTAAAAGGTGATGTCCATGTGCACACACACATAAGTATGTATATGTTCTTCTCCTTGCAGGGGAAACAAAAAAGATGGTCACGCTGACCATTTTAGATGATCCAGAGCCAGAGGATAATGAAAGTATCATAATCAGCCTGGTCCATACTGAAGGAGGGAGTCGTATTCTGCCCAGTTTTGACACAGTCACAGTGATTATTCTGGCAAGTGACAATGTGGCAGGAATTATTAGTTTCCAGACAGCCTCGAGATCTGTTATTGGTCGTGAAGGTGGGTTCTTTGTGTTGACTACGCTCAATTTGTTTCACATGAGCTTCCATTTCTGTGCTTTCTGTTGATAAAGACTCACAGTGATTGTATCACTGTTCAGAGAATGCCAGCAAGCGGAGAATAACAGCACACTTGGCATGTATTTCTTTGAATTTTAAACTCTTGCAAGCATGGCACTTAAATGAAATCTATGGAAAGGATGAGTAAACCCTTTCCGAAACCCTTTTATATATCATCTTCTATGCTTTCCTTTTTTCTGAAGATACCTTGCTTCTGTTGCTGTTGCAGTTCAAAGCTCCTTTTAGCATTTCTTGTCTTACTCATTTATACCTTATTCCAGAACTGCATGTTACTCCCATCATACACACCTATTCATAGTCATGAGCAAACCTCATCTCTCAGTAACTTACAATTCACTTTAAATCTTGTAGAAAATGTTCCCATACACAGATTTGGGTCATATCTTCCCTCTTCCTGACTCAATAACCTGCTGTTTTAATATTTTCTGTTTATAGTTTTTTTTATGGTAGCTAATTTGGGAATGTAGCAATCTTACCATCATCACTCAGTTGTGACATCTGAGAAAGAACAGTAATAAATTGATAGGGACCAAAGATTTCTACTAGTGCTTTAAAAGAGCATGTTGTGTGTGTGATCTGAGGTTTGATGCAGTCTTGTATAGCATCATAATAATGATACTGACGGTGAATTGCTTTTGGCAGCCTTTGGTGGAATCTCAGTGTGTTGCAGTATCACATCTCTCTGACATGCAAACTGGTGGGCGGGGAAAGTTAACAAGACAGAAATTTGCTGTACAGGAATGTGTGCATTGCACTTTCTGTTCAAAGGAAAAAAGTCTTTTCTCAACCAAAGGTGTTCTGTTTTTTTCCAGACATGAAAGGACATCGTAACCTTCTGGCTTTTATCTAGATACAGTTTGTGTTAATTGTGTGCTTGCGTGTGCCCGGTTTTTGTCCTTTATTCCTCCACATTAACAGTTCTGATCCACCTGCCAAGCCAGCTGCATTCTGGCAAGCTAAAAAGAGCTGTTAATGAGCACAAGGCATTAATACAAACTGTCTCATTCCCAAAGGTTATGATGACCCTGAATACTTTCCACTGGTTAAATATTATTCATAGCATGCTAGCAAATGTTGGCCGTTTGGAGCTGAAATACTCTGCTATAATTTGGATATTACTTGATTCCAGTTCCTCCATTGTGCATTGTTTTGCAGCAAGAAACACCAACCAAAGTCCCTTCGATAAAAAAAAGAATGAGCTGAGGCTGAGTAACAAATACTAATTCTACTTATTTGAAAATGGGTGTATACAATTCTTCTTCATGATTTTATATTTAATTACTTATGTTAAGGTCTGTTGAAGTTAGTTGTTCATATTTTTCCCACTGGTAGCCAATGTACATCATCCCTCTAATATTTCCTTACAAAAAAAAAAAAGAACATATCTAGAAAATATTCAAATTGTTCCTGCCAGTTTTAGCTATACAACACTGTCCTGTGATATAATATACTAGAATAGCCAGATAACATCCTAACTTGATGCTCTTTAAATTATGCAATCAGAGAGGCCAGCTGGGCTGCTCATTTCTCTGTGCCGTGGAGTAAGAAGCCACACAACACCACATCGTCTCTTTCACTCTCGTAGATGTATCGCAATGTTTCTCAAAAGGTTTGCTTCTAAGCCTGTACCTAACACAAATCAGAAGATGGAATTATTCCACGTTGTGCAACAGTGAGGAAAAAAATCAAGTCAGTTTATAGCAATACTAAGACTTTTTCAGTCAGCTGGGGATGGAACTAAGTTTGCCAGATTTCTGCTTCTGCATCACTAAAATACATTTTGACAAATTTTGGTTTAGTTTTGTTCATTCTTTAGTGAGCAAAATAAATCTCATTTATTATTATTTTCAAGCATCTCAATATTATAGATTTCTGCATATTTCACACCTTTGGAAGCCAATGCAACACTACATACTGGCAAACTTAAATTCCATGCACTTGAAAAATGCTGTTGAAATACAGATGCAAGACACTTACATATTATAAATAAACATCTGTCCACTTATATGAAAGTATTGCATAATATTACTAATTTTACCTGCTGATTTATTTCATATTGATGGAACACATTAATTTCACATATCCATATTTAAGATATTTACAATTATATAAACTATATAAATTTTAGAGATGTATATAAATACTTAATATTATATAAGTTTTCTAAATTTTACAAATTTTACAAAGATTTCTAAGAGTTTACTCTTTTTAATTAAAGTGTCCATTGGCTTAAGTGTTACAAATGTAAAAAATACCATATGCCATTACATTTATACGTGTTATAAATGTAAAAAATACCATATACCATATCTTCTTATAGCTGCACATTGTCAATTGAAACTCAGTATCCCAGGAAATTATAATAAATTATGAAAACTTTAAATTATAAATTATTAATTATTTATATTTTAGTCTTAATTTATTTTAGAAATATAAATTATTAAATATTAACATTTTCTGAGTATTTTGTTTTGTAACACTGATGATATTTGTAAGTTCAAACTCACATAAATGGAACTTAGAGATAATTACAAGTATTTTTCCACATGTACTATGTAAAGTCACAAAACACTGTGAGCGTTAGGACAATGTATATCCCTTGCCAGATAGCTGTTGGAGAACATTATTTGTGTTATAGCTGGTACATACAGCATTTACTATTTTGTGTAGTCCACAGACAAGTATTGCTCTTCTGTTTGTGCATCTTTTGATGGACATTTACTTTCTAAGTTATTCATCTGCACCAGGTTCCCTCATATTTTGAGAGTTCTTTCCAAGAGTGAACTGAAACTGGAAAAATCCAGGCTAAAAGAGTTTAGGTTTTTTGTTCCAGTATTAAAAAACAAATGTGTTATATAACTACTGTGAAGCTCACTATTAAAAATATGAATGTTTTCTAGAAAAATTATTATAACTGTGACACATGATTTTGGCTTCTCATTTTTATAATTGGTATGTAGGACAGGAAACCCCAAAATATTTCGTGTTACCCTTTGTTCCTAGGAGAACAACTGCAATTCCATATTGTAAGAACTGCTCCAGGACTGGGAAATGTTACTGTTGAATGGAAGATAGTTGGGCATAATGTAAAACAAAATTTTGAAAACTATTCTGGGATACTCTTTTTTCCTGAGGTAAGTCCATAGGCAAAGCTAATGGCTACAGGAGAGTATTGTAATTAGAACTGAGCTGAGAAAACGAGTGTGCTTTTATAGCACTCTTTGTTTCTTGGTCTGGTTATTTGCTTGCTCCCTTACTCTTGAATTCTAGACTGGATGGAATTTATAGTTTTTGATACTTCAACTTTGCATTTCTTAAAGGTGGTGTTTAAAATACATATGATGCAGTGATATAACTTGTATTTTATACAATAATGACTAATCACTTTATCAATAAAATAAATAGGAGACATTGAATACAACATTGTATGTTCACTTGCTGGATGACCATATTCCTGAAGAAAAAGAAGAATACCAAATTATCCTATACAACATCAAAACAGAAGGTAATGCAGAACTATAGCCTGCTATATCTTAACACTATCATTTAGTAGTACAATATTTTCCTATGTATTAATCCATTTTGGAGGTGTAAGACTAAGCATACTGCAACTGCTGTGAACTATGCAAAGTTCATTCACATTTTATTGAAACAGGCTTGATCCTTATGTGTATGTATATATGTACACACACTACATATATATATAAACATACATACATACATATATATATATATAAAGACCCCACAGTGTCTTTGCAGTTTTCCATAATTGGTTTTAATCCTGAGTTAACTGAGGATTAATTTAGTGTCTATTTGCTTCCCTTTAACTGAATACCGACTTGACCTTACTAATGTATTCTGGATACAGTTGCCATGAAGTAAGTGGATATTTTTATCTTTTAAAGCAGTCTTATCATGCCACAAGCTGACTTTCTGATCTGTCTCTGAATTCAAGGAGGTCAGAATATTTTATTCTTGCCATTCAAATTACAATGAGAAAAGCAGCATGAAACCACATCCCTTCTGAAAATACCCTTTGTTAAACTGAAATTAATGTCCAAACACTGAACTAACTTGACATGGATTGTGCTGGGTGCCTTACCAACTTGCCAGATTCATTAGCTGACTCTTGTAATCCATCAGGATAAGCATAAATTGATACAGCAACAATTATTCATGAAGGCAACACTTGGGGAAGGGAGTAATTTCTTAATGGAATGATTGAGAAGTTGAATATAATTTTAACTTTTGTAGTTAATTCCTGGGAAAACTTTCTTTTTCCTTTTACAGTAGAGGAAGTTTAGGGAAGTTGATATTTGACACTGACCCATTAAGTTTTCTCATTCCTTAATACGTTTTTGTGACTTTGTACTTAGTATGCATACAATTTCTATTGTGATTGTATGTTCCTGTGTTTATTATAGAATGTAAATATATATGCATTCCACACCATCTGTAAACTTCAGTGAGCGCATCATGCATTTGGTTTAATTTCATTTGCACTGATACTGACTGTCATTTGGATGTAATAATAGCAGTAATGCAAGACAAAAAAATAAGTTGCATAAGACTTTATTCACTGCAGTCCATTGATTCTCTTGCAGGAGTTTCTCCTTCGGGTGCTGCTGTTTTGGATAGTCAAGGATATGAAGCTGTTCTGACAGTAGAAGCTAGTGATGAACCACATGGAGTCTTGAATTTTGCTTCCCCATCCAGGGTAGTTTTAATTCCAGAGGAAAACAAAACAGTTCCGCTTTTCATTAACAGAGAATTTGGATCTCTAGGTTTGTATAATACGTCCGAGAGAAAGGAAGTTTTGTTTTGGTAATCAATAGGCAAATGAAAGCCATGACAGGGAGGCTGGAAATTCTGAAAAATCTTGGGTACAGTTGAGATTTTCAGAACTTCTAGGCTTCTTACTGTGTGCTTGGACACTAAGCTTTAGTTAAAACTGGAGGCACAGCCCTCATTTCACAGCAAGGAGCTGTGACGTAACTAGTTGGCTATTAGGGTTACTACCTTTATGTCTAATGAATCTGTCTCAATGTCTTAGTCTCTCCAGAAGAAATAAAAAACATAGGAGAAAAGGAGCTTGTACAGAGCTATCATTACCACATATTTCCCCTCTAAACTTCCAGAAGTTGGCAGCTTAGGAATGTCCCATGGAAAAAGTTGCATTCAGACTGCTGAATTCAGTTTACGTCTCCCCTGTGAATTCCTTATTCCTTTGTAAATCAAATTGCCTTTTAAAGTACATAAAATTAAGTGGTATTTAATTCCAGAATTCAACATGCTGTGTGCAAAAATATTTCCTTGTGTTCGTTTCCTGAGCGTTTCAACTTACATTGTGAGATAAAGTGTAATAATTTCCCATTTACCTTTTTAGACTATATTTAGACTTCAGTGATAATCCCTCTTAGTTTCGTTATATCTGTTTTGAATTGAAGTGACCAGTTACAATAAATATTCAAGATCTGGACACACCACAGATTTGTGGAGGTATTTTAATGACATTTCTATGTTTACCCATTTGTTTTTTAATCTCCATGCATATCTAATTTACTTTTGGAACACTACTCAGGAAACTAATGCTTTAAGATAAGTATCCATAGTAAATGTAAGATCTCTTACTGAAAGTCCATCATTATTTATTAAAAGTAAGATTCTTTTATAACTTATATTTTATTTCAAACAGACTAGGCTTGAATGTCATCTGTCATTCTATCTCCAGGAACACTCTCTTTACATTTTCCACTTGACTTACCCTGGCAGATCAGTGAGACATGGCTTTATTATAAAAAAATTACATCTAACTTTTCCCCTTGGTAACATATATCAGTGTGTCTCCTAATTTTATTCTTTTTTGAAGTCTATGTCAATGTATCTGAGAAAGAAACTAGATTTATTAAGCTGTATTTCCCAGCACTATCTTTAGACCCTTTCTTAGATATCAGTCGTTCCTGAAACATTCTACTTCCCTTGGCACCAAACCTGATATTAATAATACATTAGATGTCCCAGGCAGTACTTCAGCAGTGTAATATTTGCGGTCCACAGCACCTCAGATGTCCGAACACATTTGGTCCTAATGCTTTTTGAGTCCTGTGATGTTGGATGAATCACCAAAGGCTGGACTGAAAGCACATTAAAACAATAACAAAGTTCTGTTGGCTCCAGATTAATCTTTTAATCCTTCTGTTTTTGCAGTTGGTCTTTTCAATTTTGTGGATGAGCATTTGATCTCTTTTCTATTCCAGCGAGCATTATGTAAGAATTGAAAAAAATTATATTTTTTGTCACAAATTGAACAGGTGCTATCAATGTTACGTATGCCACAGTTCCAGGCTTGCTCACCTTAAGTAATCAGACAGAAGGGACCTTGGCTGAACCAGGAGCTGATTATATAGCTGTTTCTGGCTCATTGATTTTGGATGAAGGAGAAACATCAGCTGCCATAAATATTACTATTCTAGAGGTAAACTCTAAACCTTTTCATTCTATACTGCTCTGTATGACATCAGAAGAGGAATATTTTGAAACCTAAAGCTTGCAACCTATATATTACTTGAAGCTATATATTTCATAGTCATTTAGATAGGAGGTTTTAATCTTAATATTAAAATCACAGAAGGAAAAATAATAACAGAAAGCAGCTCTACCTATGCAGAAATGAAATTTAGCTGTCTCATCAAGACTTTACTATCTGATACTCAGAACAGTGTGATTCATTGCTTGCTACAGGCTCTTACTTTCTCAGTGGTTGTGGTTTATGCCTTTAAAATTGGGCGGAAACTTATTCACAAGAATAGTTTAGTGTCACCACAGAGTCTTTTTCATGAAATATAATGTCTTACTTCATAATTCATTCAAGATAATCAATTTTACACCCAATAAAAGTGTTTTAGGAAAATGGAAAAATAAATTAATTCTAGTGTTGCTGTATTATTAGAGACTTCTAGTGTGTTGCTTTTTGGTGACTTCTGTAACAGTTTCTTTGAAGACTCTTCTTAAATTTGTGTTTTGCAGGATGATGTACCAGAGGTGCAAGAGTTCTTCTTGGTTAATTTAACTTCAGTGGAACTCATCATGAATCACTCAACTTCATCCCCACCTAAGCTGGGTATAACAACTGATACAGAATTATCTTTGGTTTTCCTTTTATATGAATTGTGTGCAGATTATATTACTCTGGCAAATTATCATTACTCCACTTACTTACTAATTATGCCAATATGAGACAGGGTATTCTGAAAGAAACATTGTAGAATGTCAAACATATTAATTACTACACTTCTTTCCTTTTTAGGCTCTGTAAAAATCACAAGGCAATTTTCATGGAGGAGTTAGTAATTAACAGTTGGAGAGCACAATTATCTGAGTTTTATTGGCAGTGTCTTAATCTGATTTTCATTTACAAAGTACATAATAGAAACAAAAATGTAAAAAAAATAGTTTATATGATTCCTTTGTTCACTCTTTTAAAAGTCTCTTTTTATTACTCTTTATCAGATTTACTTTTAGGAGTCACGTCCTGTGGTTTTCCTACTCTTCCAGTGAACTTCATTTATCATTTGCTTAGTTAGCTCCTCATTCTGCTTCTGAATTCAGTAGCGTAGCTGCCACTGGCTTTAAGGGCAGTTGGATTATCCTGTAGAACTAAAGACTATATACTGATTATTTCTAACGTCTTCTTTGACTCTTTTCTCTTTTCTTTACATGCCTATAGAAGTGACTGAGTTAATTCGTTACAGATTGAGAGGTAACTGACAAGACTCATTGCTGATTCGTAGAGACTGAGTTGTCATTAGTCGAGTCTAAAATCTGAAACATAAAAAGAGTAACATATAAGTACAAAGGATTCTTGTGAAACAAATTGTGCTGTATAGTCTCAACTTCTGTTGTAAGGGGTTGGCCGTCTCCTTGAATCGTGACCATCCGACCCTGCTGTGATATGTGTATTGGGTTAAATGTGCTTAGGATGAACAGATAATAGCTTTAACCCATGAGGCAAAAGTTTGTCCTAATTGTAAAATCTCACTGCGAATTCTGTTATCAGACCATTTTCTAATCTTGCTTTCCCTGTTATATTTGGATTTTTTTATGATTGGTGCTTCAACTCCTTGTTGGTGCAATGCATTTGTTTAGGTTTCTAGCAATCCCATGCCCTGTACAAGATATTTGTAGTATTTGTAGGAGGTGTCTATTATCAAAAGAGATGGGTGTTCTGCATGTGATACAAGCATGGGCAGTCAATCCTGCACATCTGGAATATATTGCATGTGCTGTTGCTGTCATGGCCATGTGTGTGCAATATGTGGAGTAAGTCTGGTATATCTGTGATGTAGAGTTGAACGCGCCGAACTTAAGTGGCGTTTGTTTCTGATCTGAGGCTTCACTGATAAGGAGCAGAAATAGCAAGCATAAAGACAGTTCTGTTGTTTTCTCCATGCTCCTCTTGCTCCCCATCTTCTAGAAAAGGTGGAAGAAAGAGCCTGACTCAAATACAAAAGTGCAAGGAATTAAAAAATGGGGAAATGATCAGCAGCTGAGAATGGTGAAGGAAAAAAGGAATAAACTTAATGGACACAAGAAAGAGCTAAGCTGGGGTAGGGAAGTAGGGGGCTGTCAGGGAAGGGAAAGGATGCCAGACATGAAATAAGATCTGATGTTGAAAGCAAAATATTACAGATCCTGGGTGAACTGATCGGATGACGACAAGGGAAAATGCAGGTTAGGAGTGAAGCTGAAAGGTCTGTAATTGCTAGCACTCCCTCTGGATTTCTAAACCTCAGTAACATTTCTGCTGTTTGTGAAGAGGTTTTGCAGCTACTGCTGATCTTCACTATCTCATAGTCACAGGTTTAGATTAATGGCAATGACCTTTTACTTTTATTCAATTTTATCTGAATTGATAGAAGTATTTCAAATGCACCTAAATATAGTATATTTATTACAGATTCAGTGGAGTCAATTTTGGTTTAGAAATTGTCATTCTTTTCTTCATTTCTTTTTAAGTCTTATTGAAAGTAAGTTGAAGTAAATTAAGGTAGTCATGAAGTGTTGCTGTCTGAACAAATTAAGGCAGCATTTTCTCAGAAGAAAGTCAAGTTTTGACTGTCAAGTTCTGGTCGCTGAAATTAGTGGACATTTCTAGTATTAATCTGTTCTTCAGTATTTTTACAATAATCTTTCAGAGTTATTGTGAAGATACATACGTCTTTATGGAGCAATAGAATGTTACAGTACATAAACAGCCTACAAAGAAACTAACAAAGAAACTACAAAAAAAGCCTACAAAGAAACTAACGGTCTTCGTAGCAGAATCTGAGGTGTGTGCCAGTAAGGTTTATGATCAGGCACTGAAACAAGAGTAGGAGATGAAATACTGGATCATTTACTATTCTTTCTTACTCATTTTCCCTCCCATATTCAGAATGGCACAGTCTGAAAGATCATAGAATGGCCTGGGTTGGAAGGGATCATAATATCATCATCTAGTTCCATCCCCCTGCCATGGGCAGGGACCCCCTCCACTAGCCCAGGTTGCCCAAAGCCCCATCCAACCTGGCCTTGAACACTGCCAGGGAGCCAGGGGCAGCCACAGCTTCTCTGGGCAACCTGTGCCAGGGCCTCAGCACCCTCACAGGGAAGGATTTCTGCCTCACATCCCATCTCCATCTCCCCTCCTGCAGCTTCAGGCCATTCCCCTTGGCCTGTCACTCCCTGCCCTTGTCACCAGCCCCTCTCCAGCTTTCCTGGAGCCCCTGCAGGGACTGGAAGGGGCTCTAAGGTCTCCCCGCAGCATTCTCTTCTCCAGGCTGAACCACCCCAACTCTCTCAGCCTGAGGTCTCCATAGCAGAGGTGCTCCAGCCCTCGCATCATCTCCGTGGCCTCCTCTGGACTCGCTCCAACAGCTCCATGTCCTTCTTGTGCTGGGGACCCCAGAGCTGGACGCAGCACTGCAGGGGGGTCTCACCAGAGCGGAGTAGAGGGGCAGAATCCCCTCCCTCGACCTGCTGGTCACGCTGCTGGACACGCAGCCCAGGACACGGTTGGCTTTCTGGGCTGCCAGCGCACACTGCTGGCTCATGTTGAGCTTCTCATCAGCCAACACCCCCAAGTCCTTCTCCTCAGTGCTGCTCTCATGTTGAATGCCATCATAATAAACACACACAATGAAGATAAATTAAGATTCCATGACAAATCTTGCTTTTTGTATTTCTAAATTTTTCTGTGCTGTGCTTTCCTTTCTAAATTTTCTTTAGTATTTTTTGTATGCATTATTAAATGTAACAGTGGTAATTCAAGACACCGTGTTTGCAGTTCTAATAATAAGATAGTAAGGACAGATTTTCTTTGAGCCTTTACAATTATCTTACCCACTGCCATTTTCTCCTCCACATTTTGGCGACAGGACATTATGTATTTCTTCTACAAAATTAGTAGAGATTTAAGAAATGCTTCTATTATTCTTGAAAATCATGACAATGGACTTTATTGTTCTTTCATTTTTGTCCTTCTGTTTTCTGTTTTAGATGTGGAAGGTTTAGCTTCTCAAATTATTATTGATGCTAATGATGGAGTAAGTGGAGTAATTCAATGGGAAAGTACCAAGTAAGTCTCCTTGAAGAACTCACCATGTCAGTTAGTGATTGGGGTTGTCCAATGATTTTCATTTTCAGTTAACATTAAGAGTCCTATTAAAAATAGGGCCAGATCTTTCAGGTGGCAAAGCATCATTCAGTTCAGAAGAACTGGAAAGTGTTAAGATAATTCACACACTGAAAACCAACATTTACAGTATGTATTCTCAGAAATTTTTTGCTGCCTTGTACTTACTCTCGCTGCTGTCCTTCCATATTGTGAACTTGCATCATTCCCCCAGCCACCATCCAGCATTCCAGCCTCTGCATCCGTGTCAGCGTCCGCGCTGGCATCTCGCAGATCTTTTTCCCTGATTAATTTCCAGGAGCTAGGAAGAAGGCATCCATGAACATAGACAGGCTTAATCTGCCACTACTAAGCAGGAAAAAAGCACAACCTCCTGTCACTTAATGCCATTTAAATAAGAAACAAAGGTAGAAAGGTTGTGTTGGATAATTATGATGATGCTGATACTGTCATGATGCCTTTTTCTTATGAAGCAGAGGGAGTGATTTGAAGTGAAAATATAACAACTATACAGCATCTTACTCAAAAGAACATGCTGAGTGAGCACTGATAATTTTTCTTGCTTTTTGTTTTAGTTTTGAAGTTAATGAATCTCACGGGAATCTGACAATAATGGCATACCGAAACAGAGGATCATATGGCAATGTGTCTGTATTTTTTTATGCCCAAAATTTGGAGGCACAGCTGGGTTTGGACTTTAATGTGACCTCAAGGGTAAGTAGCAAATTCTAAATTTAGTACTTTTCATTCCCTCAGCTTCCTCAAATGAGTGTCGTCTTGTTTATTCTGCAGAATGATCAGTAGTGCAGCTAGATTTTTCAGCTTGTTTCACTTGCTTTGGTCATCTCAATAGAGTGAGATAAAATTAATCTTCTTATTTTACTGTTTCTTTCTTTTTGAATACTGAAGTATTTTGAAATACAAGACGTTGTAAACTTTCAAACATCTCTCTCAAATACAATTTTGCTCAGACAACAGCATATAAGGTTTCATATAAGGTTTCATATTTTTTACCACAGAACTTTCAAAGTAAATTGCGCTTGCTTGTCCTCATTCTGTGATGTGCTGAACTTTTTTACTTCTGTTTCAATCAGCTTGTAAGGGACATAGATATTATAGGTTGTATTGCCTCCTCTTCCTTCCTATTTAAGACAGTTCTGTTTACCTTATGTGAAAACTTCTGTATGTGTTAACAGCTGTTAAGTATTCAATACTTTCTGTGTTTCAATGCTAGACTCTTTTTTTTGCTGATGGAGAAAGGAATAAGTCTGTTGTTGTTACGATTTTTGATGATGATATTCCTGAAGGTGATGAGAAGTTGCAGTTGATTTTAACAAATCCCTCTCTGGGGCTGGAATTAGGGGAGAACACAACAGGTAAAACTTAGTTTTGATGTTCTCATTCTTTGGAATTGTATAGCAGTCATTTTAATTTCATTCTTCTCAATAATCATATTTCAGAAAACACCATTGCCCTGCTATGGTAGATCTTTATACTGCTTTGGAAAGTTCTTAAATGTCCTTATGAAATCTATGCAATTAACAAGATAGTATGTAAAATAAGGAATCCAAAAGTGCAAAAGTGAGCTTTTTCATAAGAGAGTCTGTATTCTTCCTGTCTAGAAATCTTGCTAAAGTAAAATACTCACCTATTCTCTTCAAGTAATTACCTTTACTAAAGGAAGAATGGATTTGTATTTGTACATGTTTTATTTATATATATGTACAATTACATTTACTGTGTTAATTAAAGAATTTTTCCATTATTTATTTCTCAAAAGCCACAATTACTATACTTGCCAATGATGATGGCCATGGAGTTGTGTCATTCAATAACAGTGATCACTTCTTCCTAAGAGAGCAAACAGCTCTCGATTTGATGGAAAGTGTTGCAGTATTAACTATTATCAGAGAACCTCCTCAGGGGATATTTGGCACCGTGACTGTTCAATATCTTGTAAGTGAAATCAATTCTTCAGAGGCATCAGTGGATTTGACCCCTTCTCAAGGATACATTGTGCTGGAAGAGGGAGTCAGATTCAAGGTAATATGATAGTTGTTAGCAAAGAAGTGAGGAAAGATTTTTGAAATTTTTTGAGAGATTTCAGAAATGTCTGTGTTTTTTCTTGTATTTATATTTTTTCTTATGTTTTCCTTCATTCTCAGAGCAAATTGAGTCATGGGAGTGAGAGTGCATAAAAATTAAATATGCTCTTCTGTAACTATTTATCTCTTTGTAATAATTGAGGTAAATTGAAAACAATATAATGGATATATAATCTTTATGTATACATAGGAACATTTCTTTGTTTGTATTCAGCATGTAGCTGGAACACCAACTTTGAAATGAAGTGATAATTTGCAAGTGTAAAGAGTTAAGGTTGAAGTAAAACCCCCATTCTGTAATGTGATAGTTCAGCTGGTCCGAACTGAACAGAGTATGCTGCAACAAATGCAAAAAGCGAACAGCTCTCAGAGTCTTGCTTATTCTTCTGGGAGTATTAAGCTCACTGCCTCTGTACTGTCTCCGTAAGTCTGTGAGCTAGAAATGAGCTAGCTTAAATTTGTTAAATCCTGACCTTTCTGAAGTTTAATGGCAGTTTGTTTATTTTATTTTATTTTATTTTATTTTATTTTATTTTATTTTATTTTACTCTTTTCATTTCATTTCATTTCATTTCATTTCATTTCATTTCATTTCATTTCATTTCTGAAGCTAGGGTCAGTAACAGGTTAGTATATTATGGCTAGTGGTATAGAATCTGGAACAAACCTTTCTGGAAACACTGGTTTTCTGAACTTTAACTACATTTGGCCAGTGTGGCAGATCTGTGGGACATCAAACACTTTGTAACACAATCTGCGAATATGCAGAAGTAAACAAGGATAATAAAGGTTGTAAACTCTAGTTTAGTTCCAGATCCATCATTACTAACTGTTGCGGTTTTTTTCTATAGTAAAGCTATGTGTAAGTCTGTAACTTTTGCCTGTTTGGTTAGTGGGAAGGATGACAGTGAGCCCCAAATTACCTCTTCCTAGATAATTCTTTGCTAATTTGAGACCACTTTGAAAGGATCCTATTCTCATCCACAGTGGTGCACTAGAGGGAAAGAAGCATCAAGAAGAGAGAGAGTATTTCAGATATCCCTCTATTCTTGACTTTTTTCCTTCTTTCTTCCCAGCACCAGTAGTGGAATTACCCTGTTTCCCTGGAGCTAGTTTAGTTGCCAGCTAAAGTAGCTTAAAACCAACTTGACTGAGCTGTATTAGGAGATCAGGTAGCTGTATGGGGACTATGAATTACCAAGGAAGGTGTAGAATAAGTAGAGAACTGACGTATGAAAAAAGGATCAAAACCTATTACATCTCAGAGGGTCTTAGGATGAGAGGAGAAAAAAGAAGGGGAAAAAAAGGGGGGTATGCTTGTCCTCCTGCTGCACCAATGGAGGTGACTTTAGAACCTCAGCATGAACCATCCTTGCCTCACTTCTGTCCTTTCCAGTTCCAAGAGCTGCTGTTCTGCTGTGCCACCCAAAGGCGTACAGTGACAGAATAGAAACAGGCTTGCGGCATCACTAGCTTTCAGCTCTCAACAACTTTCTATGCTTGTTTCCTTGTCAGACGCTGCATATTTCTGCAATACTGGATGAAGAACCAGAAATGGATGAGCACTTTATTGTCACCCTGTTCAATCCAACTGGAGGAGCCAGACTAGGCACAAGAGTGCAAACTATGATTACAGTATTACAGAACCAGGCTCCACTAGGGCTTTTCAGCATCTATCCAGTTACAAATAGGTACTAAATGCTGATTCAGTTAAAAGGAGATTTTTCATATTCAATAGAGATGGTATCTCTCTACAATTTTGTTTTTGATGAATCCCTTTACAGAAATTCAGCAATGCAATTGTAAAATGTTTGTAATTTTGAAAAGTACACTGTCAAATACTATTACTGCTATACAGAAGAACAGAATAGCACTTAAAATGGACTATTCATCATGAGAAATGTCAATTTCTCTGGATTTTTTGATTTAAAAAGTACTTCATTAGTGCCTAAATATTCCACTAATAGTGATCCATGTTAAGAGCTCCAAACCTCAGATCAGTGCCCAGAGAGTCATAAATTTTATAACTTATTTTTGATTTTAAGCTTGTGTAAAACACACTTTCACTCAGGGCTGTTTTTCAGAAGCAAATGAACCATATGAATGACATTTTCAAAAATCATTCAGCTTAAACCATATAGCTGGTATGTTAAATTTCAGGCTTGTTTAAAATTTTGTTGAATTGCCTGTGATTTTGCCAAGGTCTTGTGGTAAGAAACATAGGACAACCTTAATTAATGTAGTTACCAGTCCATCAGATAGCAAACCCAGTTATTAATATTTTCTTTTTGTTTCTGTTGTATATTCTGCAGGACAAATTTCCTCATAATTGAAGAAGCCAACACTACCGTTTATTTGAAAGTTTCACGGAGTAATGGGCTCAACGTGTCTGTGAGTGTTGAGTGGGAGACGTTGTCGGATACTGCATTTGGCATCAGTACGTTCACTTTATCGAGAGTGTCCACTGCTTTTGTCAGAGTGGAGATAGCAAGAGACTAGCCAAACATACAGGACATGTAACTTTGGAATGTAAATTGATGTTTTCAGACTTTATCACATTAATTAATTTTTTTCTGAGCATGTCAAAATCCGTTAGATAAAGGAGCTTAGCTGCTTAAGGGTCACCTTGTCATCAGCCTCTGCTGCCAGAGTTTCAGTAATCTATATTGCTTTCCTTGCTGCTTAGATGAACATTATTGTCACCAGACTTCTGTTTAATAAAATCTGTTCTTTACTACTTGTAAATTTGGATTTTTCTAACACAGTCTTAGAGACACACTTTACATAAATCTGGCATAGCCTTAGTCTGAAAAAATGCCACCACAGGTTTTCTATCATATCTCCCAGTGTGCCTACTGAGATGCATTTGTGGGAGTCTCAGGCTGTAATTTCACCAACACCTTAATCTGGTCCAAGTCAGCGCTGACACTGAAGGAAGCCATCCTTCCACCTCTGCCCGCTTGTTGCCCTTTCCACGCTGAGCGTGTTTTGTTCCAGTACTGATACGTGTATAGCTGCTCACTAATCCAGACCGAAACTAACCAGGCAAAAAAGGAAATGCCTGATTTTGAACATGGATGAATACCCTGTCTGGCTTAGCAGCTGGTCTAAACTAGGATTGGGAGTCTGGATCTTGGAGTTTAGTTCTGGCAATGCAGTGCTTTTTTCTGTAGGCCAGTCAAATGGTTTAGGCAGTGTAGGAACCTTAGTGCCATGACGGCTTGTTGTGATGAGGGGCAGACGGAGCACAAACGCATACATTTTGTAGTTTCTTTGTCACTTTGTTCACTATTTGCTAACTAGCTAATTATCTCACTAGCTAAATTCCAAACGGAATCATTCTGAATCAGGCTCAAATTGCCTATGCATCTTCCATATGCAGTTGTAATATATGAAGAATACACTTAATGCTTAACTGTCATTACATCATCAGTACTATAATATTTCCGTGCATTTACGTACACTTATACCAACTATTTAGAGACATCAGCATTTCTGCTACTAGGACTGGTTTTGGCAAGTAAATCATGAAAATGACATTGAAAAGGACCTCAAGAATAAATAGCATTTTCTTTTACTATATTGCAGGGGGTAGTATCAGTGTCCTGTCTGTCTTGCAAAGTTTTGAGGAGGACTCAGTGTCTGGCTGGTGTTTCTTTACATCAGGAGAAATTCTGTATGGCATTCTGCTCCGTAAGCCTCCAGCTACGTTCTCTACTGTCTACCAGTGGAAAGGAGTTTTTGTTCCTGTCGAGGTAAATGTTTGTTTGCAAACACCAAACATGCTACTTAACAAGGAACTTAAGTCTCAATCTTTTTTTATTCCTCTCTCAGAATTTCAGTATGTGGAATCCTAACAGCTGTGTGTCTTTCCAAATCCATGCCTCTCCCTACCTTGTGATTACTCACGGAGGAGGCACGCAGGGAGCTTCCAACAACAGCGTGTATGCATTCCTGCCTGGACGCAGACTCTTGAAGGTAAATCTGTTTTACTTATAAAATCATAAAATAATGGGATTGGAAAGGACCTCAGGAGGCCCTCCAGTCCAGCCATGTTTTAGAAAGAAGCACTCTGTGCTCGGGTAGTTCGGTGCTCTAACACTGCGTGACTTCAATGATGTATTTTTACAGCTGGTTATCTACTGTATTGTTATATTTATATTTTGGGGGTGGAGGAAAATGACCTGGCAAATGAGGACAGAAATCCTGGAGCAATCAAGTCATAGAACATTTTCTGAAAAATACATGATAAGTGATACTAATTTTGTAAATTAACCCCACCTATATAGACATTAAACAAAAATTAACCCCACTTAGATAGATATATTTTAAAAATTTAAAGACTCCACTTATATAGACATATTTTAAAATATATGTAATTTTATATGTTTTATATATATAGTTTTATATGTAATTTTGCAATTTTAAAAAAATATGTATGTGTGTATATATATAAACTTGTCACTTTAAGTGACTTCCAAACACCATTTTTTTCATATTTCCCTCACAGATACAGACTCTTTCTGTTCTGGATACCAGACATGTGAAACATTTTTCTGTGGATGAAGAAGACTACTTGATTTTTGTGAGACACACAACCAGTTCCAGTTCTAGTTCCATCCAGGTTAGAATACACTTGTCTTACCTGGCTTTGATGTGGGTAGTTTCTTTAGTTTTGACTTTGAAATATGAAGGGATAATAAAAAAATATTTCTGAAAATTATTTACATATTTATTATGGATTTATAAGACTTAAAATTCTAAGCTTGTTTAAATGTAGCAATACTCTCTACATTAAGATAGAATTTACCTTTGGTTTGATTTTATTACTAGTGTTATTTCTGTTTGGAAATCTAGCATGTTAAACACCTACAAGAACAGAAATAATTCTGACCATAAACCTGTTCATCTGAAGAGCAGGCACAACATCTTGCAGTAAGGTAGTTACTTACTGATGTGCTTCTACCTTAATGTAGGATCCACCTTAGAAATGAGGAATTCAGTTCACTATAAGTCTTCCCAGTTTTTCAGCATGATGCTTGATTTCTTTTTTCCTGGTGCTAATTATGAGTATATAAAGAAAAATATTTCATATTTCCACAGGTTTTCCAGTGGAATAAAGAGGTGTTTGTGCTGCATCATCAACTTCCACTTTACGGAGCTCTGAACATAGCCTTGTTTCCTAGAGGAGGCATTATGTACCTGTTAGTTTCTTTGTCAAATACCAGTCAGAACATGCTTTTGTACCAGTGGTTGAATAAGGAGTTTAGAAATCTTCATCAAGTACCAGCAAAAGAAATAAAACATATGGAGACCTGGATTTCTGGATCTGATATCTATTTAATTATTGCAAAAGGTATTTAGCAGAAGACAAAGGCTGAGTTTTCTCAGGATATGCTGGCTTGTTTGGTAGCAAAGGCTTTTGGGGTAAAGGAGTTTAGGTAGGACTTAAAGTTTTACTGGGGGAGTGACAATTCTCTGATCAGCGTTTTATCAAAGTAGTCTCCATTTTGTCCCTCAGAAAATAAAAGCATTGCATTGTTCTCAAATACTTACGAAACTAATGAAATATTTTCCCGAGAACAATAGGAAATAGTAATTCTATTCATCTAGCTGCTGATTGCAACCTTTCTAAGCTTTTCTGAGCTTTGTGATTGTCTTGGTTTCAGCTGGGATAGTTAGTTTTCTTCCTAGTGGCTGGTACAGTGCTGTGTTTTGGATTTAGGATGAGAATAGTGTTTATAACACACTGATGTTTTGCTTGTAGCTAAGTAATGTTTGTACTAAGTCAAGGACTTTTCTGCTTCCCATGCTTTGCCAGTACGGAGGTGCACAAGGAGTTGGGAGGGGACATGGCCAGGACAACTGACCCAAACTGACCAAAGGGACATGCCATTGTCTATTGTCTACTGGCAGTCTTAGTGTTCTTATATGCGTATGTGTGCAGAAAAGCCCTTAAATTCTGTCAGTGGACAAAACATCCCATGGAGATCAGTCATACTATGGAGGTATGCACCAAGTAAAAAGGAAAATCTGATAACTGGTCTCAATTTGTAATTAAAGCTGCCAAACTCTGCCTTTTGAATGGCCACCAATGTGTGATTTAACTAACAGGCAGCAAAATAATGTAAGTTTTGTCATTTTGTTTCTTTTGTAGAATCTGGAAATTCTTCTGAAATTTTCATCTGGGAGACCGGGCAGTCTACCTTTAGGCACTTCCAGTCTCTTCCAGTCTGCACTGTAGGAAACATCCATGTTTTCATGCCTCCTTCAGGTTTAGGTAAGACTTGAATGACAATATTTGTTCAAATCCTACTTTATAATGCTAGAATTGCAGAAATATACATGCTCATTTTTTCATATTATTTATCAGACTTTAAAAGTTAGCATAGTCAATTGTGCTGCCAAGGGCATTTCTGGCATTGAAAGGCAAACTGTTAAATATATCACTGAATATTTCTTTTTTATCCTCCTTGCTTAATGTAGTTCACATCCTTGTATCTGGTAAGGACACAACAGCACTGTATTCCTGGAACTCGGAAGGGAACCAGTTCTCTGTAATGCTGGAAGCCCCGTACGCGGATCATATCACTTCAGCTACTGCAAGATCCCTGAACTCCAGCAAGAGCTTGATTGCTCTGTCTGTAGAGTCCAACTCCCAGATTTATGAGCTGACCAGTATCTCCAACCAGTCAGATTTTATACCTAGGTAGGTTTTTTCGTTTGTGTAACTTTCACCCAGCTCTTGCATTTCTTTTTCTGTGATACTGTTTTTGTTACAGTGGAGAGCGTTATAAACTTCTCTGTGTGGTGTCCTTATTAACACTAAAGAGAATTTTTCACAGGTAGGTTTAAGGTAACCTGAAGTCAAACAGCCTCACAACTGGCTTTAAAAGATGGCAAGAAAGGACTTGCAGTTATGACTTGATTTTTTTTTTAAGCTTTTAGTTAGGATAAATGAAATTACTTTCATAACCAATTTCAGTTACTCTATGATCTACTGTAATTTCAAAAAACCCCAACACCCAAACATCACAAACCCCACAACCTTTAAACCTCAATTTCCTCCTCAGGAATTTAAATAATAATTTCAGCTCCAAAAATGCTCGTTAAATTTACAGCAGTGCTTTCAAAGTTCATTAGTCAGCTATCCTCAGTTTATAATTATTTGGTATGTGTGTTTTTATGCTAGTTCAGGTGAATTGATATTTGAGTCTGGGGACATGGAAGCTGTGATAGCAGTCAATATCCTGGATGACATCATCCCAGAGGAGGAAGAGTGCTTCAAAGTGTGGTTGAAAAACCCTAAGGGAGGTGCAGAGATTGGTGCTCATGGTTTTGTTAACATAATTATTCCTTCCAATGATAATGCCTACGGAGTCATTGCGTTTGCTCAGGTAAAACTTCTAAGGTAAATCATTAAAATATGTATATATAATTTCTGAATAGTGGAACAGAAACATACTAAAACTGTCAACTGAAGCATGTGACAGGATTGTTTTTCTAAAGTCTTGTAGCAACCTGAGTTAGAAGCTTTTCAACATCCATTTGACATTGCTATGTGATTACATAGAACACAGGGTGATAGAAAATCAGTTCCACTGGCTCTATTTTGAGATTTTTATAATCCCCTTACCTTTAGGTTAACACATTAGTTTATCAGCTTGGTTTTGCCACAGCCTAAAAATTCAGTTTTCAGCGGGCATATATGATATCATCATAGAGTCACTAGTGGTTGGTTAATCAACAGAATTATGTAAACAAATCTGAAGATCCTTTTCCTCTGAAAATGTCTTAATTGAGTTATGTCATGAGATTCGCCAGTCTGCCAGAATAATATAATTTCTTTGGAAAAAATGTCAGACTGAAGTTATTATTTGGAGTGGTTAATTCTTAAATCATCAAACACTGTAGAAATTATCTAGGCAGGTATATAGTAAATGCATATGTGAAGATATGTGAGGAGGCTGAGTAACAGTAAAATAACAGCAGTAAAAATATGTCTCTTTTGAAGGTCTGCTTGTTTGGTATCTGCTTCATATGGTTTGGACATAAAATACTGTACTTAAAAAAACCCCAAAACAACAAAAAAACCCAATCAAAAAACACTGAGTTTTTTTGCCTTAGGATAAAGAAGCCTGACACTTTAAATTCTTATGACCATGAAACCTGGGAGTATTGAGTACCTCTGAAAATTAGGACATATAAATATTTAATCAGTGAACATGTATTTAGCTACATGACAGTAGATTAACTTATTGATGCTCAATGTCAGTGGCCCCCAGATCCCTAAAGAAACTTTTCTTTATAAGAAAATAATGTTATGATTCTGCTACTTTATGTTTTCCAGAGCTCTTTATTCAAGCAAGTTGAAGAAATGGAACAGGACAGCTTAATCACTTTGAATATTGAACGTTTAATAGGGACATATGGACGAGTTTCAGTAGAGTGGATTGCTAATGGGAGTATAAGTGATGTATTTCCAGCTTCCGGAATGGTATGTAGTAAGATCACTGAAATTAGGGAAGCACTGACTGCATTGTCTCAGACAATAGGTGCAGCTGTACTGAAGGAGAAGGATAGTATGTGTTAGATTGCCCCATTCTTATGTTAATTCCTGCTTCCTGGTTCTTTGCTGTGATTCTGGCAGTTTGCACTTCTGGCTGGCACACCATACCGCAGCATCGCTCTTGCTCTTCTAGAACCAGATATTGCAGTGCTTTCCAGGCACCAGAAATGTCTGTCTGTAGTATCCTGTTCCCATCTTCCTTTCTTCCTGCTGTGAGATCCAGCTACTGTATCAAATTATCTGCATAGGTGAGAATCTGGGAGGGTTTGATCTTCCTCTTGACCTTGTCAATACAACTGAGAGCTTCAGTGGCCCAGGAGACTATTGCGAGTCCCAGTTTTCCCTGTTACTGAGGCTGTATTCCTGTTAAAATCCAGTGCTAGCCAAAGCTCTTGGTATGCCTTAGGACTGACAGCTGCCAGGTTCTTTAAGTCAAGGGCCTCCACTTGGTGGCCATCTGTAGAAGACACAAAGCCCTGTGGGCCTGGAGGCTGTAGAGCTGTTACACAAGCCACAGCTGAGGGAGCCAAAAGACTGTAGAAATAAACCTCACACCTGGAAATAATGGGTCTGAAGTAAGATAAAAAAAAAATTAGAGAAAAATTAACAGAGGGGAAATCAAGGATGCCAAAACAATCATACCAAAATTATTAAAATACTCCTTGGGCATTCCAGATGGGTGCGGCATGATTTCCCTGCATTCTTTTGCAGGTAGGAAGAGACAGAAAGGTAAAGTAAAGGTATAGTATTCTTCACTGGAAATTTCAGTTTATCCTTCAGTGTAGGTGTAGCCTATGTGTTTATAGACATGTCTTCCTTGTTGAGAGAGACCTAATCAAGTGGCTGGCCCTTTGAATTTAAAAATAAGAAGAATATACATAGACAAAGTGTTCCTCAGTCCTTTTGTCTGAAAAAATAAGATCAACAAAACTCTTGACTAGGCATTTTTTCAATTAGCAGTGATACTGATACATATTATATGTTCATCATTCTTTTGACATATTTGTGGTGGGTTGACCTTGCCGGCCTGTCAAACCCCCACGCTGTTGCTCTCTTATTTCCCCTCCTCAGCAGGACAAAGGGAGAAAATAAGGTGGAAAAACCTGTAGGCAGTTAATAAGAAAAGCAAAAGCCACACATGGAAGCAAAGCAAGAAGAGGAATTTATTCTTTACTTCCCATCAGCAGACAGATGCCCAGCCACATCCCGGGAAGCAGACCCTCAGTACACATAGCAGTTGCTTCAGACGACAAATGCCGTAACTGCAAATGGTCATCTGTGCATGTCCCCCAGCTTTCCCTCAGCATTTATGGGCTATTGGGAGGAAAACCTTGATGCTGTGGGAGCACTGCTGAGCATAGCCAAAATGTTGCTGTGTTTTCAGCACCATTTCAGCCACAAATGCAAAGCACAGCACTGTATGTGCCGCTGTGGGGAAGGGTTAACTCCATCCCAGCCAGACCCAGTACACTGCAGAAGAAAGGATGATGAGTTGTCCACAGTTTCCTGAATCTTCCTCTTTTTTCTGATCTTTGAGAGTCTTAAATGTAAGCGTATTATGCAAGAAACCTCAGTGAAGACCTTTCAATAATCTGAAAGGTGAAAGATAACAAGTGGAACATGAGCCAGCTATGTGTGCTTGCAGCATACTGGTCTGAGGCAGAGCATTGCCAGCAGGTCGAGGGAGGTGATCCCACCCCTGAACACAGGACTGGTGGGACACATATGGAGTGCAGGACCCAGCTCTGTGCTCCCCAGTACAAGAGACATGAGCGATTGCAGTGAGCCCAGCAAAGGGCCATGCAGATGATGAAGGGACTGGAGCATCTGATTCATGGAAAGAGGCTCAGGAAGGATCTTACAACTGCGTATAAATACGTGCAGTCGGGAGTCAAGAAGATACTTCTCAGCTGTGTCCTGTCCCTGCAATGGGCACAAAACAGGAAATTCAGTGTAAACATAAGGAAAAAAACTTTACTGTAAGGGTGGTGAAACACTGGATGAGGTTACCCAGAAAGACTGTGAAGTCTCTGTCCCTGGAGATACTAGCCAACTGGCTGGACATGGCCCTGAGCAGCCTGCTCTTAGCAGGGGAGGTGGGACTAGGTGATCTCCAGAGGTCCCTTCCAACCTCAGCCGTTGCGTGGTTCTGTGGTAATGAAGATACGTGATCACTTTGAAATGACTGAGCTGTTTTGTCTAAACTGGGAGTGCGCTGGCAGAAAGAGGTCTCAGGTTGAATGCCTGTTTGTAAGGCAGATACTATAGATGGCTTAACTGTACCAAACTCATTCTTGACTGGGAATTTAGTCTCTCTGATTATTAGGCTTCCAATTGAGAATCTATTTCTTGCTTTGATTTTTTTCATCCATATTTTACTACATTGCATTTTTCTCAACTTGAGTCCTTCTGTTACCTGTCTGTCTGAATCTGTGTTGGGTTTGTGTGGCAAGGTTTTGGTAGCGGGGAGGCTACAGGGGTGGCTTCTGTGAGAAGCTGCTAGAAGCTTCCCCTGTGTCTGATAGAGCCAATGCCAGCCGGCTCCAAGACGGACCCAAGCCAATCAGCGCCTCTGTGATAACATATTTAAGAAGGAAAAAAAAACAATTAGAGCTTTTGCAGCCAGAGAGGGGAGTGAGAAGATGTAAGAAACTCTGCAGACACCCAGGTCAGTGCAGAAGGAGGGGAGGAGGTGCTCCAGGTGCCGGAGCAGAGATCCCCCTGCAGCCCGTGGTGAAGACCATGGTGAGGCAGGCTGTCCCCCATGGAGGAAGGATGAGGGGGTGTAGAGATTCCCCTGCAGCCCATGAAGGACCCCACGCCGGAGCAGGTGGAGACACCTGAAGGCAGCTGTGACCCCGTGGGAAGCCCATGCTGGAGCAGGCTCCTGGCAGGCCCTGTGGCCCTGTGGAGAGAGGAGCCCACGGTGGAGCAGGTTTGCTGGCAGGACTTGTGACCCCGTGGGGGACCCACGCTGGAGCAGTCTGTTCCTGAAGGACTGCACCCCGTGGAGGGACCCACGCTGGAGCAGTTGGTGAAGAACTGCAGCCCGTGGGAGAGACTCACGTTGGTGAAGTTCATGAAGGACTGTCTCCCGTGAGAGGGACTCCACGCTGGAGCAGGGGAACGATGAAAGAAGTCCTCCCCCTGAGGAGGAAGAAGCGGCAGAAACACCGTGAGATGAACTGACCGTAACCCCCACTCCCCGTCCCCCTGTGCCACTAAGGGGGGCAGAGGTTGAAGCCGGGAGTGAAGTTGGGCCCGGGAAGATGGGAGGGGTGGGGGGAGGTGTTTTAAGAGTTGATTTTATTTCTCATTCCTCTACTCTGTTTTGCCTAGTAATAAATTAGATGAATTTCTAAGTTCGGTCTGTTTTTCCCGTGACGATAATTAGTGAGTGATCTCTCCCTGTCCTTATCTCGACCCACAAGCATTTCGTTATGCCTTTTCTCCCCTGTCTGGTGAACGAGGGCAGTGATAGAGCAGCTCTGGTGGGCACCTGGCCCCCAGCCAGGGTCAACCCCCTATAATCTCATATTTATTTATTTTTTTATTTCCTTAATATTTTGGGGGTTTTTTGGGTGGTGGTGGTTTTGTTGTTCTTTGGTTTTTGTTTTTTTTTTACTTGATAGAGTCTTACACAATAAAGTAATGGATATAACAATATTGAAAAGAAATTTGACTTCTTTTTTCCCTCCCTCTGAAACTTTAGATTACGTTTTCAGAAGGTCAGGCCCTGTCCACGATCACCCTGACAATTCTTGCGGACAGTGTTGCAGAGCTTTCGGAGACCGTGGAAATCACACTCACCCACGTTACCACTGTGGGTGTTCAGGATACCACAAAAGGAGCTGTGATTGATCCCAAAAGGGCAAGAGCCGTGCTTACCATTTTACCCAGTGACTCTCCACACGGTGTGATTGGGTGGCATATGGAGTCTCTCTTTGTTACTGTCACAGAGCCGGAAGGTAAGTCTGTTTCATGATTCTTGGGAAAAAAATACATCTTTTTTCAAAGTCAGCATTGTTGATGCTATAACATTGGTTATATATGTATATGTAAAAATGTATGTAATATATATTTTATGTATACGTATCTCAGCATTATTCTATACAAAATCTCTAGAAGAAATATCCTTTAAAATATGTAACTATGCTATTTCATTACATACATTCTATGCTGTTTTTCACATTGCATTTATCAACATTATCCAGTAATTTTTGTTTAAAAATCCTGGCACCTTGTGTTGCAAATCACTAATACATAAAATAATTCTGTTTGAATGAAAAGCCAAACTTGCCCGTTTAATGGAATTAATATATTTTTAAAAAGAATTTACATAGAATTTCCTCATGAATTGGGTCAAAAAGGGAAGCTTTTTGTTCTGTGGGGCGGGGGAAGGAAAGAAGCAGAGCAAGAGTGAATTCCATTTCAAGACAACTGAATCGGGGTTTTTTTCTGCTTGCCAGCTGCGTGTTTGATTGGGTTATGTCCGTTTTCCTTCCAGGCACCAAGCGAAATTGCAAAGGATCTGCCAGGCAGTGGGCCAGAGGAGGACCGCTGTGATGCTCGGGCTCCTGCCCTCCCCGCTGGCCCCGGGACCTGGCAGCTGGTTGCTCTGGCATTCCACCAGCCCGGTGGATTTCCAGCAGCTGCCTGATGGGCTATTCATACTTCAAAAGCCCAATTGAAATTTCCTGGCAATTTAATATTCTGTCCATATTAAGAAACAACATTTATGAAAAAATACATTTTGCATCAGAATATTATTGCAGAAGAAACCTCCTCACCAGTTCTATTTTAAAGTGAATTAGTGCTGCCCCTTTTTTGGCACCTGAAGTACTGTGAAGGGATTCTGTAGGTTCCTTACATACACACATACGCACACGTTCATACTTTGAAGTTAGGATTCAAGGCATGTTCTTAGGTTTCGTTTGCTGCAGTTTCTTTTCCAGTCTTTAGAGGCTGTATTTTTAATGATTTATATACAGATGCTAACTGTGAAGTATTATCTAGTTAATACAAGTAACAGAAGGTAGTCCAGAGTACAAAACCTCTTGCTTTTTATCTATTTCTCCAGTCATAAACCCAGCACTTTTAGCCAAATGCTGTGTTTGGTGATTTATTGGGAAAAAAATTGCAAATCTTCTTTCCCAAAAGGGATCTGAGCCTGACTGATATGAGCGTATCTCATTTTCATCAGCATTTGAGTTAAAGAAATGTAAAATGTACAGCCAGAGTGACTGCCTCCAACACTGCTTTCTATATTGGAATCAATAGTGATCCCCTAGGCACGTAAAGACCAGGCAAAACAGCGAGATAGGAGTTTTGAAGGAAAACTGAACAAAAATGGCAATGTTGAAGTAACAGCTTGTGTAGCAAACATTTAAAACTGTAAATATTCCATATGTTATTCTCCCTCTAGATCCAGTTTTAAAATGCTTTGCAGATGTAGACACTGTGTGGTGTTCATACCACTTGTATGTGCTCATTTGCCCAAATCATTGAATTGTCCAAGCATTGTTGTGTGCTAAGCAGAATGGATGTGGGCTCTGCAAGCAGCTCCAGTACAATTAGGTGAGCTGAAAATCAAGCAGGACAAGGGTTACAACAATCACGACTTGATTTTCTTCCCCTCCTTGTTATAGGTCAAGTGAATTCAACTACTCTTACTTTACAAATTGTTCGAGAACAAGGGTTTGTTGGAGAGATTGCAGTTCACCTGAGCAGCACGCCTAACTTTGAACTCCCCCTCTCCAACCAAGCAACAGAGAATAAGGACTATATACTGGAAAAGAAGACAATTGTTATGGCAGAGAACACAACAATAACTTCTGTCATAGTCACTATTTTGCCTGTGAGTAGTCCAACAACAACTTTAGCTAAGAATGTCTGTCAAGGAAAGGGAAAATAGTACTGACTCTCTACCAGAATAGAATTTAGCATTCTGGAAATGGCTAAGGTGGGATTCTTGCCTCGTCAGACTAATAAGAATTGTACTACTAAGAACTGCAGCCATCTCTTTCAAAAGAATTTGAGTACTCATCACTGAGAATGAACCAAATTCTTTGTTTTGTTGTAGTCCCCAAATTAACATATAATAATGACAAAGTAAAAAGTTATAAATGTCTTAGGTGCTTGCTGGTTTTTCAACTGGTTGCGTGTTTTTACAGAGGATGTATTTTACTTTACATGCCACTTAACACATTTATCCTGTGGTTCAGGAATCATTAATTACTCACCAAAAATACGTATATCCTTTGAATATATTCAGAATGGAGGTATTGCTTTTCAAGTTCTGGCTTACTTTCTGAAATGTAACCACCTTTCCTATAGATAGGAGAAACAAGTGACAGCCAGCAATACTTTCCATTTGGGGAAAGTACATTTGGGGTTGGAACTAGATGATCTTTAAGGTCCCTTCCAACCCAAACCATTCCGTGATTCTGTGATTCCGCTGTTCTTACAGATCTGGAATCTGACTGCCAATTTCAGTTTCTAAAGCTCAGCAAAGGTAGTCTTTTTCACCTTTTATACAGTGTGAAGCAAGGGATTGGTTATATTGTGCCAAGTGCTGGGAATTTTTGAACAGTGAGCAACCTACAAGTAGTCAGCTTCCTGCACATATTATAACTTGCAGCGTTTTATTGAAACAGTGACATTTAAAAATATTTTTGCAGGACAATGTTCCAGAATTACAGGAAGGATTTATAATCAATATTACTGATGTGCAGCTGGTCGATTCTGCCACTGGAGGTCAGCCAAGCGTGAAGAGGCTTGGATTAGAAATAGCTGAAATAACAATTGAAGAAAATGATGATGCCAGAGGAGTATTCAGTTTCAATGTTACAAAGGTAAGTAAGTCTGAATGAAAAATATAAAAAGTAGCATGCCAGCAGGAAAGTCCGTGTTTTCAGACCAGTTTTGATAGTGTTCTAATAGGGTTTATGACACCAAATGGTTCAGGATAAAAAAGCACATACCAGACAATCAATTCCTTCTTAAAAGTTTTTTCACAGTTAATATATGAAATTAATTAGGGAGCTGGAAGTGCTAAAACTGGTACCATAGAATATTCCGAAAGGGCCCTCAGGAGGTCATCTAATCCAGACCTTTGCTAGAGCGAGGTTAATGCTAAATTCAGACCAATTTACAACTGATTATGTATTTCTTCATTTATTTTACCAGCAAGTCAATATGGAAAAAAAAAACAAAACCAAAAACCAACAACAAAAAAGGTTGCTATGACACTCAGGAGTTTCTTGTTGAATTTACAGGATATAACTGGTGCTGTTGCTGGTTATGAGGTACCACCACCACAGAACACACTGAAACTTCCAGTTGTTCGACAGGCTGGGAGGTTTGGGTCAGCAGCTCTGTATTGGGAAGCCATTCTTTCAACTGCTAGCTTTGAAGACTTCACACCATCATTTGGAAACCTTACGTTTGCAGATGGGCAGGTATGCACTTGTGGAAAGTTTGTCTCTGAGTTACCAGTTTAAGAGTTTCTCATGTTTCCTTCCAGCAGATCTTGCATCTTTTCATGAAAACATTTTATTTATGGCCTTATGTATGTGAATGATACTCCTTACTTCAGTTCTTTAACATGGAAAAGCAGAATGTCCATAAGCATTAACCAAATAGGACTGTATGCCTTTGGTACCTCCACAAGTGGACATAATTTCTAGTAATAAAGCCTGTTACACTGAGAATTTGTAACATAACCTATCTTCTTTATATATTCTCAGAATAAGCCTCTATGTTTTCTTAGCTGTGTTCTACATATAGTTTTAAATTTCATGCTGCCCCTAGCAATACTTAGTGTATACAAGGGTTTTGATTTCAAGTGAACAGAACTGGTCTTTGGCAAATGAGGATATACTTTGTGAGGAGAATTTTGGCTTAAGTACAGTATTGTCTACCTGCACTTTCTACTGAGTACCAAAGCAGAGCAGTCTGCTGGTTTTAACATAGAAAATTTACGTTGATGAACTTAAAAACCACATTTGAAATTTTGTTGTTATAAGTATACAAGTGTGATAAGAAATAAGCAGAACAGAACAAAGTGTGTTTATCTATTGTTAGATAAAATTTACCTATTTTAAATTTCAGATTTTTTCAAACAATTCACAGAATATTATAACTAAAACTTTGTTGCTCTTTTATTTTTTTTTTTAAAAATTTCTGCAGGCTACAGGAGAAATAGAAATTACAATCATAGATGACAGTGAAGTTGAATTCCTTGAGATATTCCAGATTGCCCTGGTGAGGGTAACAGGTGGTGCAAGACTTGGGGATGACACCATGGTAACTGTTGCTATTCCACCAAATGATTCCCCTGTTGGAGTATTTGGGTTTGAAGAAAAGAATGTGAGTTTGATTCAGGTTGCACTCTTTCTGCTAAAGCTGGCGGTGGGTTTGTGTCACTAATGCATAGACAATTTTGGTAAGCCTTCACTGCAGTGGAAGACATGACTTCATTAAAAGGCATATTAGTGCTTGTCTTCATCTAGCTGTGCAGGATGGTAATAACAATGAAGGTGCTGCTGCATAGAGGTAGATTTCTGCATGACTGAATCAAATTAATTCGGTATACTAACAATTCAGGACATCCCAGGTAGGATTTTTGGTAGTCTGTCAAATATTAAAAAGGTTCTGTAATAACCTGCATTACTGAAAGTAAAATTTGGAAAGCAATTATGAAAGGCATCTCATCTTAGTTCTTGTCAGTGAGTGATTCTTCTGCTCTCCATTTTGCTGATGCTGTGCTGGCTTGTGACTCATTGTCTGTAATTGTTTTGAATCGTAGGGTGTACAGAAATAACACAAGTGACTAATCTCTGCTGGCAGAATTCACCACAACCCTTACCTCTGTTATCTTCCTGTTGATTTTCACTTGTCCTTATTTTACATTGTCATTGATAATGTTTTTTCTTTATCTCTAGACTGTATCGATGCTTTTTGCTACAGCCTTTCATACTTCCTCCTTCTCTTTCTTCATCAGGTAACAGTGAAGGAACCTCAGACATCTGACGACTCTGCTGCAGTTGTATTGCTCACTGTAAGTCGAAGTCAAGGAGGACGAGGAGCAGTCAAAGTCTTATGGATTCTTCAGGAAGCAGCCAGATATGATCTGACCCCTCTGAATGGTACCCTTCACTTCAACGAGGTATTTCTGATATTGCAATAAATTATTTGCTATTAGATTTATACATACTTTCTTCTTCTTATGTTTGCATGGTTGTTGTAACATGTTTATAGAAGTGGAGGGTATTATAACATGAGGAAAAGGCCAGTTTGATCTGGTGGGTTAGCAGTATGCAGTGTTTTTTCAAACAGAAAGGGAAAGCTGACATGCTCTTTTTAAGGCAGCATAACACAATCATCAGGAAGATAGGCTCTTCAGATCTGAATCATTTTTACAATTAAGAAAGAGGAAGAACAATGCACTGTGAAGAATAATTACAGAAATGTTTATTCCGTTGTATCAGACAACTGAAAGAGAAAATTGATATTGGAAGGGTGAGAAGGATAAATAAATGCTTAAAATTTTAGATTTTAAAAAATAAATAACAAAACATCCTAGTGACATTCAAACTGCACAGTGTTATTTGATTTGTTTCATGACAGCTTAAAACTGAAGTAGAAGCCAAAATACTCGATGTTGTCAAGCTATTGTTGTTATCTTCATATTGGTCTTTTACAGTCTACCCAAAATACTTAATGAAGAAAAGTGTTTTAACGTAAAGCATAATCTCTTCTATCTGTACAAGGCTATTTTGCATTGAACACAAGTTGTTTCTTTTACTTTTAATAAGCTGGAAAATAGCTTTTTTTGTAAGCAACCAGCATTTGGCAAAGTATTGCCATCATTTTGCTATCATTTCTCTACCAATAGTCCTGGACATTGTTTTTCCTTCTTGAAGTTCTTATATATACATACATGTAAGAATACAAGTATGTGTGTATGGTGTACTAAAGTTATACAATGTATACCTACATTTTTTCTATATTCTTATTTTAAGCATTTGCTACTGCCCACTGACAAAAATGTTGATTAGACAGGAATTTGCCATGATGTAATATATTTAATCTTAATAATGATAATCCTTAGAATGTATGTATTCTATTGAATATGCACTTTCTGATGGAAAAGATTTTGTACAGAAAATTTTCTCTAAGCTGAAAACTTCTGTGTGAATACAATTTAAAAGTAATTTCAATTGTTATTCATTTGAAAATAGTTGGGCTATTTTTGGGGTGGCACACAATGTTTGAGAGGCAATTTTACTACATTTCAGCCAAATCAGAAATGTCATATTTTAAAAAAAAAAGTTACAGAATATACCAAGCGTATGCACGCTTAACACTTGATTCGTTAAAGAAAACAACTTTTTTTAATAATACCATATTTTTTTTAGTTTTGCTTAATGTATATATAATATCTTCTGATCTTTATGTGATGCAGACTGAATCCCAGAAGTTGATTGTGTTACATGCGGTACAAGATGGTCTGCTGGAGGGGAATGAAACATTTACCATTCAACTAGTCTCTACTGGTGATGCAGAGATATCCCCTGTAAATGGTAAAGAATTAATTCATTACGTTCTGTTTTGAGATGTTTCATATGACAATTCTAGTAAATCTGTTCATATTATTTTAGTCTTCAGTGCTTATATATTCTGTGTGCAGCTAGTTGGTAGCAGTTTTGACTGTCAATCTTTTTCCCTAACTTGTTTCCTTGTCTGAAGAAATCAAAGAGAATTCTAGACCATAATTTTTCATTCTCAATTTTTGGTATAGACTTTGTGTTCAGATAGTTAACGTTGCCCATAAAGAATTCTTTAACAAAAAGAAGCAAAAAACCAAACTAGGTTCAGACCTGTAAGAATCATAGAATAATTTCATTGTAAGGGACCATTCAGGCAGGTCATCTAGTTGAAGACCTTGCTCAGGGAACAGGAGACTTCACAATTAGATCAGGTTGCTGAGTGCCTTGTCCACTCAAATTCTGAATATCTCGAAGGATGAGGATTCCAAGGGCTCTCTGGGAAGTCAGTGCTTCACCACTCATGTCACAAAATTTACGAAAGTTAGCTCATTAGTTAGTTGTCATTTACCACGAGAAGCTTTGTTCTCTTCACAGGTGTGGCAACCATCATTATTCTGGGTGATGAAGGAGCTTCTGGGGTGGTTGGGATAGCCCATTCATCCAAGCATGTTCTGATTGGAGAACCTTCGGGAAATTATAACGGAACTGCTCTTATTAGGTAGGTGCATCACTCATTTTTCCAAAGGAAGGACAACAGCTCAGTTTCAAAAGCTACAATACTCCACATTTGGCAAGAATTTCTTGAGTGCTGCATTTCATTATCACTTATAAAATCAGAACAATTTTTAAAATTAGATGCTTGTTTTTAAATAAGGGCAGAATATACTATGTATGTGTCTTTTTGGTATTGCTGGGGAGCTCTAAATATTCCTCTCAGTCTTCAAATTATTTGCCACATTGATGCATTAAAGGAAAGAGGATTCTAATCGAAGGAAGGGGGGAAGAGAATCAGTGACATTTGAAGATGCTTTGTGCTTTTCAGGATTCAGTTCAGGATTGGTGCCTGTATTTCAGTATATTGCTATGATGGCTAGCATAATGAAAGCAGCAACTGGATTTTTAGTTGAAACAAGATGCAATTATTTCACTGCATTCTGTTAAGTGAAAACAGGATAAAGAAATGAAGATGTTACCATACCTTCCAAGATTATTGGAAAAAAAGGGTTACAACACTTTCCCTTGGTGAACTAGCAAATATAAGCAACAGAACAGCTTCTCATGCAGCCCTGAGAAGCCCAAAAGACACAGTGATGCTTTGTGCAGTAGTAGTTGTAGACCATGTCAGGTATAGACAAATTTTTGCCATGATTTAGTTCACCAAGACTGATGTCAGGAGTAGGATTAGGCTCTAGGTTTTTAGACAAGCAACAGGCAGAACATTTCTCAAGGGATCTCATAGTAGTATTCTAATGTTCTTCAGCCTTAAAAACCAAATTGTGCCTGGGCATTACCCTTATGTCCCATTTCCCTTCTGTTTTGCATGTCTATCTCCTGAAAAGCAGAATGGAACCAAGAAAGCTCAATTTTCAGTTCCCACCTTTGGGTTATACGTGCAAAGAAACTTTAAAGCGCTCTCGGTAAAAACACAGCTCAAGATGCCTCCCAACACAGGGAAATAGAACAGAACTGCAGAAATGTTATTGTGAAGATCTTAATAGTGACTTAGTACATTGAAATGCAAGCTTCACAGTGCTGATAACGTTTCTTTCATGCACGATATGCTATACTGTCTGTCACTGGATAGGATATCAAATATTAAAGGTAGAAAATTAAATCCGTGTTTGTCTTCTTACCTGCAGCCTGATACGTGGCCCAGGGATTTTTGGTGAGATCATAATATATTGGAATATAACACCTCCTCATCATACAGAATTTATTGAGACATCGGGGACCTTGACAATGCGAGATAGGCAGTCTGCAGCAGTTGTTCTAATTCAGGTATATGAGAGATTTTACACCAGTAGCTATTTAAAGTACTTCCTTTTATTTAGCTACTATCTTGGTTAGAAATTAGTTATACCTCTCTCTCTGGAAATGGTTTAAATCCTTTTAGCTTTGACTGATTCTTCTCCGTAGGCTGTAGATGATGACCGTCCTGAGGAGAAGAATTACTACCAGTTTCAACTAACTGGAATCAGTGATGGAGGACTCATAAATGAATCTAGCAGCACAGCAAATATTACCATGGCCGCCAGTGATTTTCCGTATGGAGAGTTTACATTTTCACAGGAACTATTGCAAACAACAGAAGAAGAAAAATGGGTATTAGATTAAAATTCCATCTTACGTAAAATATTGATAGATAATAATATTGTTGCTAGATTTATGCTTAGCTTTAGGGGGAAAAAAAAATAATCAAAGATTTATTCTACATTTATCATAGCACAGTGTCCAGAATGGCTGCCTGAGGCTTTTGGAGTTTTTTAATACTCTGAGAAAGAAGGCTATCTGCTAAGTTACATGTACTCTGTACTTACTAAAGCAAATAGTTGTTATCTGACAGAACCATTGAAAAGACGCCTTTAGAACAGACTCTTAAAGGCAACTGTAACAAAAAAACCCCCATTTTTTTAAAGAAAATGTCCTCTTTCCCTCAGGTTAACATCACTATTGTGCGTTCCAGGGGATCCTATGGCAAAGTGCATCTTTGCTTTCAGATAATAAATGGGACTGCAGAGGAGGGAATTGATTTCACTCCCACCGTAAGGGAATTATTGTTTGAACCACATGAGGAGAGTAAAATTATTTTGGTTGAAATTCATGATGATGACTTTCCTGAAGGTCCTGAAGACTTTTCAGTGATGATTACCAAAGTGGAACTCCAAGGAAGGTAAAGATAAAATTCCTAGTTGATTGATTACAAGCAGAAGAAAAAAACTATATTTGGAATCTGATCTGCCTGCATAAAGTGACTGCTGGATTTCAGATGGTTTACTGTAAAATTTCATAAGACAGCTATAATAGTAATCATAATAGAAATTGGATGTATGGGGAACCCAATTCTTTTAATCTTAGTATAAAGATTTTGCTGATTAAGATTTATTAAGGCTAAAAGTCCATACATTATATACAAGTTGTCAAGTTGCATGAAATTCAAATAAGAAGATAAAATGAGGAAGAAAAAAATTAAAGATACACATTTCTGTGAATAAACTACTATTTTTGCAAATATAATGGTTTGAAAAAGTGTCATCAAAAAGTCTTCAGTGACAACTGTCAGAAAATAAAAGTATTTTTGGTAATTGACAAATTGTCATACCTGCATCTTAATACTTTCACAGGATTTTTTAATGTCATTTTCTTTGTTATGTTCTTGCAAGTGGATTTGATTTTACCATAAAAGAAAATGGTCTACAGATGGATCAACCTCCAATAATAGGAAATATCTCCACAGTACGAGTCACTATAGCAAAAAGTGATAATGCAGAAGGCATCATAGAATTTGATCCACAGTATAGCCTTCTACAGGGTAAGTTTACCTTAAGTTTTCGTTGTGGTTTAGCAGATAAGTCTGTGGCTATGGCATAAATTTTGAAATAAAATAACTTTTTCTCTGTTATTCTTGCAGTGGAAGAGGATGCTGGATTAATCATGATTCCTGTTGTGAGAAAGCGTGGAACTTACGGCTATGTAACAGCTGATTTTCTTTCTCGAAGTATTTCTGCACTTCCCAATGGTGTTGACTATGTCATCCATAATAATTCTGTCATTTTTTATCATGGCCAGAACCAGACTTTTATTTATGTCACCATTATAGATGATGAAGAAAGGTAATTAATTTTTCAGATATTTGTTCGCTAATTTACTTCTGAGAAATCCTTTTTTAGCATGTGCAGTGTGCCTGTGTGTAGAATTGGAACCCAAAATCAAATTTCTGCAGTGCTGAAAAATCAACTAAATTTAAAGGTGGGGTGGGGGGCGGGGGGGGGGGGGAAATGAAGCTATTATTAGAGATTCATAGTTCCTGATAAATTTTATACAAACAATTTTTTTTAATTAGATTATCAGAAATTTTGGGTGTTAATAGTACTGCTGTGAATAATAAAATATTTTGCCATATTTTTTTTTAATCTGAGTAGAAAAGAGAACATTATTTCAGATAACACCATTCTATGCAAATGGCAGGAATTTTCTTCTGTATGCTTACAGAGATGACTTTTGTATACCTTTAAACAGATCCAGCTAGATGCATGACTGAATTATTAAGTATAGTTTTAATTTTTTTTTTTTTTCCCTCGGATGTCTCAGAATCTCTTTTTCTTTTTCCATGCAGTGAATTTGCAGAGCAGTTTGAAATCCAGCTGATGGGAGCCACTGGTGGAGCAATCCTTGGGCTCCACCTAGTGAGCCAGGTCACTATTGCTAAAAGTGACTCTCCCCAGGGCATCGTCCGATTTCTCAACCAAAGTCGAATTATTCTTCCCAATCCTGATAGACCCACAGCAGTGTCCCTGGTACTGGAAAGGACTGGAAGATTGTTGGGGGAGACTCAGGTGGGCTCTGGCTGTCACAGGCTGAATGCTTCCCACTGGCTACATCAAAATCTCCTGCATTTTTCTTCAAGAGCTTCGTGACAGTTTTCTAATAGGATATTTGCGGCTTTTCATTAAGCATGAATTGCATGTAGTTGCAGTATAACAGAAAATGTTGATACCCTTTTAATCTTCTCTATCTCCTCCTGCTAACTTTTTTTTATTATTGTCTGGTGTACTTTGTTTTGAACTAGCTCCAAATCCCATTGACAATATGGTTAATTTCATGCACCACCACTACTTTAATTTAATTCAGTTGAATTACTTCGTAAAGGTGGTCAAAATTTTTTCAGTAAATTGTTTATTGAGAGTTTTCTAGACTTCTTTTCTTTACTTTATACAGACCACTGACAAAGTAAAAGTAAGAATCTGAACCAAGGTGGGCCTTTCATAGTCTTGGCCAATGACTGGAAGATTGACAGTAGAGGCCATCAGCTCCTGCTCTCCCCATATAAAAATTGCTGTGGCCTTCTTTGTCTTTTTTTAAAAGTCATTTTAGAAAATTGGAAAACAATTAAAATGGCCAAAATAATATTTCTAAAGTGCTGAATATGACCTCCTCAAAAGCAATCTAATTTGTGGGAAGTTTTGAAAAAATTCTAATTTTTAATTAGGCTGAGGAAGTACGAAGAGTCATTAGTTGAGGGATTAAAAACTTTTATTGCAGTCTTATAAGAAAATATTTCTCTCTTCTGTCTTGATATCACACTTCACAGCTAATGGTTTTGGTGATGAGTATTCATTTGGGGAGCTTCGCAAAACAAATCAAGAAAGGGAGAGAAATGGAAACTGGGCTGTGTGTTTCCTGTTATGTGCTAAAGAAATCTCAGTTTCTCTTCTATTACTGATATCTAGAATTTCATAAACTGGCATTGTGGCTAACTAACACTTCAAAGTTTTCACTTGTAGTTTGTCATGTCTGTTTTTCCAAAGGATTATATATTTTCACACGTAGGATTAATTATGAATATTTTGTACTCTGTATTAACAGCAAAGATTTAAACATAGCTAGTTACCAGATACAAGAATTTTGTTGTCACTTGTGGTGCTCTCTGATTTCTCCCCCTGGGAAACTATTATAATGTATCACCACTCTAAATCTGAAACTGCTATCTTCCACAGATTAATTGGGACATCTTGGGGCCCAATTCAGAAGAAGTTTTATCCCCTTTGAATAGTGACATTGGTGACCCTGTAAATGGATCATTCTATTTTGGAGAAGGAGAAGGAGGTCTGAGAGCTATTAATCTACAAATCTATCCTCATGAAGAAGTTGAGGTTCAGGAGATCTTCATCATTAGACTGAGTCTCATGAAAGGTGAAACAGAAATAGATCCTAAGGCAAACAACATTACACTAATAGTAAGTCATTATTGCTTTTCTTTCTTCTGAGACCTTTGTCGATACCTTTGGTATTTGTCCTGCAGAGCTTTGAAAAAATAATAATTTTTGCATAGCTTGTCATTTGGCTTTTTTGTCCCTTGTACTACTTAGGTGAACTATTACAGCTTCACTTCTTAAAAAAAGAAGACAAAGAATCCATCAGTAAAATTTGGTCTATAACCCCTGACCTGGCCCTCTTATTTGCAGATTTCTGTGGTTCTCTTTGGAGAGAGCATGGATTGGGTCCTCATTTCTAAATGTCAGTTTGTTGTTCATCCCTTCTTGACCTCTTTTTCTGCTCCAGCTATCATATAAAAAATAAAGGAGAGAATCTGACTACTGCAGAGCAAGAGAAATGCAGAAATTTGTGGGAGAAGGCAGAGGGAGTTGTCAAAGACAAATCATTGCTCTAGGGATACTGCAACTAAGGAAATATTTATAAGGCTGTTATAAGAAGCCTGCAAAAAAATAAATCTTTCCTAGAAACTGGATTTTTTTTCCTTTTTTTCTGGTCTGTAGAGTGTTGATGGAATTAGCTCCGATTTCCACAGACTCCTCAATTTCTCCTTCAGGGACCCAAGTTTATTCCTTGGACTGGAATGTGCCACCCTGCATGCCAATGAATCAGTCCTCTGGCACCTAGTGATTCACACAGGTGGATGTGGATGAGCTCTGTCCCAGAGGGCTGAGTTTGCAAATGCATAATGTTAGAAGAGTTTCTGTACTAACCCAAGGAGTCTGAGCATTTCCTGCTTTAATGGCAGAATATTCAGAAATTCAGAATATTATGAAATAAAACTCTGTCCTTTTCTTCCTTGGAGAGTGCTGAAAATCTGAAAAGGGGACATTCATACTTTCTCTGCTGTCTCTTAGTATCTTGTATCCATGGGATATATTTTCCAAATACTTTCAGAATTACTTTACTCTTTGAAACATGTTTAGACCATTTATAATTTACAAGTTATTTAAAGCTGAGTGAGGCTCAACTCAGTGGACAAAATCATTGTCATTGCCTGAATTTGTTTATGTATAATGCTTTCATTAATCCAAGCATTTATTGGCAACATCATATTTTGACTACTGTTCAGTTTACATCCTGCTTAAACTTATTTATGTATCATTGTAGGATTTTCTCACAAAATAGCAAGTTACCCATAGATTTCATATAACTTTGCTTTGTTGTGTGTGTGTGTGTGCATGTGTGCGCGTGCACATGGGCTTGATATCACACCCTTCTCATAACTTGATGGTCCTGTCTACTGGGTTGTTGGTTTTTTTACTCTCTCATTCTCTCTTCTAACTACTAATGTACTCTTGAGTCTTCTTAAGAGGAGAAAACTCAGCAGGAAGAACTAAAGATATGTGCCCTGTAGCATCTAGCAATGAAAATCTCAATGATTTGAACAAGAGTACAACTCACTTTATGTTTCTGATTTTTGGTTTGTTTACTTTTTTACAGATACAGAAGTTTGGTGATCCCAATGGAATTGTACAGTTTGCTCCTGAATCATTAGCTGAGAATAACTATACAGAACCCTCAGCAGCGGAAGGGCCACAAAGTATTACACTGTTTGTCAGACGAATTCAAGGCACGATGGGAAACATAACGGTATTCTCACTCTTTTCCTAATAAACAGTACAATCTGAAATCACCCTATCAATGTATAGAGGAATATTTATTTCTGTGCCTCTCAGTTGCTTGTTTCTCAAACTTCTTTTTGAAATGTTGCCTTTTAGACTCAATTTAGCAAGGTCTCAGCCCTAGAACTTGTGGTTTGGAGAGTCAGATGCAGTGTCCTCTGGTCAGGAAAAAAAAAAGAAAAACAGTACTGCAGTGCTTCTGTCTCTCTCTCTCTCTCTCCCTGTGCTATTGATGGGAGAGCAGAACAGCACATACTTACATAGGAAGCTTTCTGTGAGATCATCACAGTTTGTTTTTTCCCAGGCACACTTAAAAGTAAGAATCAGACTGTTTTGAACCATCACTCACATTGATTTTTACATAAAGTTGTTTAGAAGTCAGAATTTTAGCAGGTATTTGTTTAATTAAAAAAAAATAGTTAATAAAAGCATCTGCTGTGTTTAATGAGAATCTTCACGCCTTTCTGATGTGAGGAATCTTGGAAATAGGAAAATCAACAAGGTTGTCTTGGTGCAAAAATAAAAATATTTTTTAAATGGTTCAGAGATTCCATATAGTTTTAAATAAACCTTCTGAAGATACAGAAAGGAAATCTTCACATTCATAGTCCTGTTAGAGGAACACCACACCCTCCTTTCATAAGATAGTTTGTGTGCTTCTTTCTATGCATACCTAAACCAATTTCTATTTTACCTACTTAAAACCAGTCTGTTCCATATCCTATCTATACTGAATCCTGAATATGAACGTTTCTGACTCTGTGGGTAATTTTGCTCTCTTTTGTTTTATGCATTTCGTAAACTCCTTTCAGGTTTACTGGGAAATACGCAGTGAATCTGACATCACAGGTGACTTTCTTAGGACAGAGGGATCTGTTGTCATTGCTGACCAGCAGAGTACAGCTGAGATAATTATCTACCTTTTACCTGATGACGTTCCAGAACTGGATGAGAACTATGTGGTGCAGCTGGTTTCAGTAGAAGGTGGAGCAGATTTAGACCAAGAGAAAAGAATTTCAAAGATGAATGTATTTGCAAATGATGATCCCCATGGAGTGTTTGCCCTGTACTCTGATCAGCAGTCAGTATTAGTAGAGAGAAACCTGGATCGGTATGTTCAGATTAATGTAACTCGGCATGCTGGGGCTTTTGGAGAAGTGATTGTTGAGTACCACATCTTGTCTCATCATGAAGAAGCACTAATTGCACCTGAGAATGAGGTGGGATACCTCACAGTAAAAGATGGTGCCAGCTTTGGAGTGAAAAGAGTGCCAATACGCAGCCAGGTCTGTATTATCCTTTCAGTTCCCATGAGATCTGTTGTTTCCCCTTGTGTCCATTGCAATACAAATGTGCTAGAAGAAGATACTAAACTCTCAATTGTATCCACTGTGAAGAAGTGTCCGCAGAAAAGAGAGTTTTAGTAATACAAATTTCCTATTTATGGAATAGAACTGGGTTTAAACATCACATTTTCAGATAATAATTGCAAAATCACTGCTATGCATGTGTTCAAATATTCAGTTTTTCCTTCTGCCATTGCTTTGTGTTACTATCAGTTCAATATTTTATTATTATATATATGCAAATATTTTCTCAAGTTTCCCTTTTGGATTGTAAATGGCGATCTATTAGTGCTGACTCATGAAGCAGCAGATAAATTTACCTTCAGTTCTCTGTGTTCCCTGGTTGCTTGTTATTATTATTACAGTCTTACATCCACACTTACATCCTTTTACACCCATCTTCTTACATGCTTTTAATCCTAAGAATTAAAACCAAGCTGAGGCCCACTGTGTTAGATAGATAGAAATTAATAAAATGGCAGTAGTTGCTCTACAAACTCACATTCCGACAAACTGCTGGTAAATCGTATTCACAATGTTTACATTTTAGCTGTATTTCTTTGAGAAACATAATCAACAAAAGACTTGTCTTGAAAACACTGCTTTTTGTATGGAAGTAGAACTACATCTGCAGATCATGCTGCTACTGAATTCTTTGAACTGTTGGATATCAAGGTTTTAGTGGAATTAAATTTCTATCTTTTTGTTTAAATTCTCTCTCAAAGGCGTTTCTTTTACTGGGCTTGAATTTTACGCTGGAACTGATTAATGTAAGCCTGGTTAGGGGAAGTGCCAAGGATGTGCCTAAAATATTAGGAAAAGCAAAGTCAGCTGTTCTGCTTATTCCTGAGGAAGCTGCCAATTCACAGGTCAGTAGACTGGCTGCAGTGTAACACTTCTAGCACAGAAGGGAGGTACACTTCATCACAAAAGATAGCTGCTGTAAGAAGTCAGCTCTCCGTTTGAAGTTTTCATCATTGCAATTAATGCAATTTAATGACTTACGAGACTTTTCCAGTTATTACTTATAGTGTATGTTATCTTTTCTCTGATACAAATTCTTACAGAAATATGTAGAGTTTGAAAATGTCTCTTCATCTATAAAAATGTAAATAGTGTAAATATAATGGTTAATTTATACTTTTGTTTACATGACATGGAAGTTCTGAGACTTAAAGGGAAATAAACTAATTCTGGATAATGTTATTGCTTTAAGTATGGCAGCCCCAAAGTAAATAACAGCACATATGCAGTAGTATGTGCAAAAAGAGGTGGAGGTCATGCTGGTTTTTAATGCAGTCGACAGTGCTAATCACTGGGTGGGAAACTTTCCATTTGTCTATTTTATATGAGAGTGAGAAAAGAGAATTTGCCTGTTCTGATATGGTATATGTGCTACAGTTCCCTTTTTGTCTGTCAGGCAAAGACAATAGCATCCTGGGGTTTTATCTGTTAAATTTTACTGAAGTTTTTATTGAATTATTTTAATAGTCTTGAAGCACTGTTCTGTCTTTTAATTTGTGATTGAACTTAATTAAAATGATCTTTCTCTAAACTTTGTTTACTACCATATATCCCTTTATCATTGCTTTTAGAATGTGCGAATTATCCTTTCAGTCTCATTTGTTGCTTGAAGAAAATGAAAAGTAGATCATGCTAGCAAGAATAATTTTGTGAGCAATGTTATGTGGCAACAACTTACTTTTCACTGGATACACAATTAATAATTTATTTTAGATGTGTGTATGTACATAGTACTACACTTGTTGCCTGTGAGCATTAAGGGCAGGTTTGTTTGGTTTTCTTTTGCACAAGAGACACAGAATGTTATATTCAGTGTTTTCAATAGTGAAATGTCACTCATACTGGTTCCTTTTCCCTGAGATCTAATTCTTAAAAATCTCAGATGTAGAACGTTTGTTAAAGAGTTGTGGAGGAAGTATGTATATATATACACATGTGCGTATGTATCATACATACGTATATATATGCATAGTTACTGTAAAATGCCTATTTTACAAACTATAGTACACTTTCACGTATGTTATTGCCCATTTTTATTCCGTTTCCCATAACAAAATCTATTATGTTTCTACAGGTCGGCTTTGAATCTGTGATTTTACGACTTACAGACATTGTAGCAGGGACCGGTCAGGCTGTCATAACCAGAAAAGGAGTTTATGGCTCTGTAATAGTCAGCTGGATTTCAGGATACCCACCAGACCTAATCGCTGACTTTGCTCAGCCAGGCAATATTACTCCTCCATTTGGTAAGTAATTGTCTGAGAAAACAGCTATGAAAGTTTTGTAAGCGATGATACCACATTTAATTATTTGTAGCTCTACATGCTTCCTCTGTTAATGAAGAGTCATTAGAATGAAATGGTATGCTCTATTTTTTATCTGTAAGGGATATGTTTATTTTATGAACAAAAATAGAACTAAACATCATAGATACATGGCCTGGGAAGTGGGCACAATGCTATGCCCCTGAAGGACAGCTTTATATAGGAAAGACCTTATCAGTCCCTATCTCAGCACGTTCCCAGGTAAGAAAAGGATTCCTACTTAGTGATTTTTGACTTGTGCTCTCTCTTGCTCTCTCTTTTCCTTCAGGTACTGTTGTATTTTCTTCCGGTGAGCAAAGTAAAGTAATTGCATTTCAGGCTACTCCAAGCCTAAATAAACGTGAGTCATTTGCCATCACTTTAATGGCAGTGCACAGCAATGTGTCTGGTGGGGCTCGCCTGAGGTAAGGATATTACTGGTACTTTTGAGTTCCACAGATGCTGTAAGAATTATGTACAGACATACACCTTGTACAAACCCTATGAAATTACAGGTAGCTAGCTAGCTGTTGTGCCTTCTTTCATAAATTTGTATGCCTTGTCTCCGGTAGAAACAAGTATCAGTAGGGCGGATCTGACTTGATCAGAACTGAGGCTTTTCTCCAGTTCCTATTTCATATCGCTGGGATCCAAGGTACCTGGAATCTGTCTAGAATGATGGAGATAGTTAAGAAAATGAAGAACCAAGATTAACAGTTTTAGCCAGGAAGCTGAAGAATTAAAGGAACTCTAACAGTTTTCATTAGTATCTCTAAAAATCCGTATTCACAAGAACTTAGATATCAAACATCATTTAAAATAAATAAAATGAAACAAGGAATGCTCAAAAAATACCTAATTCATATAAAAATCACTTTTTATTCTTAAACCCCAAAACCTTACCTGAGTTTTCCATCTCAGCTAAGTTGTTATTTATTCTTCAAACTATTTTATTTTCATTCTTTGTTGCTCATTGATCGCTAAAGGTTTGGACATAGAGTAAAACTGCGTCTGCAGAAAGGTATTGGCTTCACCATATTACAATTACATTGGTAAATCTGAAGGGAGTAAGGAATGAACAGGATGGCTAAACTCCCAAGACTGAGCCCTTTTCTCCTGGGCTTGTTGGTCCTGTGGGCTGGTGTCCACAGAGCACTCTGTATTTACCCTGTATACCTTGAGTATACGAGAATGACCTTTCCTGGGAAACTTAAGACTACATCCCACAGGAGGTAAAGCTGACCATTACTTGGAAGAGTTTTTGGCTTCCTTAGTGGTGGAAAGGGTCTAGTTAACCAAAATCACTCAGTCTAATTGTAGTGAGTAATGGGTCAGTTCTACAAATAGGTGTAAGACCCAAGGTTTGGCAAAGAGTCTTGGTCTCTATGCTTGTTTTCTAATCAGAAAATATATATTTCATATAAGCAAAGTAGATCTTACATTGATACTGATAAGGCTCAGATCTGGAAAATGTTACTGTCAGTAGTGTTGTGAGGGGGTAGTTAGCATTTCAAAGCCCCACTGGAAGTTTTGAAATAACTTCCCTTCCCTCTCTAGTTTCCTGGCTAAAATTGCAGATCTCCTAGCACCTGTCTACCCCACAGTTTTCCCTTGATACAGGAAGTTGGTTCTGCGGTTAAAACTGGTATGACTCGGAGCTGCTAGATCGTGATATATCTCCCTGTGTTGTGACCCCAATAGAAAGACATCATATTTTTCTTTGCCTCTCCATCTTCTCAGTAAGATTATGTATCCTTTACTCTGTATCCTGTGCTGACTCATGATGCATTAAGCCTGTGGAGTGCTGTTTGATCCAATTGCAAAAACATTTTTCAGGGAACCTCTTTACATCTTGCTTTGTATGGTTGCTATTTCTCCCCTCTACTGTTACACAGTTTTTTAAATCCACTTTCTTACAGCCAACATTGATTGTCCCCTGGAAATTGTTCTGCTTGGGTGTTTCACTTTTCATACTTCATATTTCCTCTCTCAACTTTGACATCTTTTCTGTTTCAGATCAGGATTTACAATAGCTGAAATTGAGCCAATGGGGATCTTCCAGTTTGCTCTTAATTCAAGGTCTGTTTCAGTTGAAGAAGATGTTCAAGCAGTCACACTACATGTCCAAAGATTGTTTGGTTTTCAAAGTAATCTCACTAAATTGACATATCAGACCATTCCAGGAAGTGCCAAACCACTAGAGGACTTTATACCCATCTACAACGGAGAGCTTATGTTTTTACCTTTTCAGACAAATGCTGTGATAGAAGTATCAATAATTGATGACACTGTGTCGGAAATGGAGGAATTTTTTTTTGTAAATTTGACTGCTGTGGAAATTTTGGATGTTCAACCTGTGGATGCTACCTGGAGTCCACGTTTGAATCCAGCTTTCAGCGTTGCAACAGTTAATGTCCTGGCTAATGATATTCTTCATGGAATACTAAGTTTGGGGCCAGAGTTTATATATGTAGAAGAAGATGCAAACGACGGTACCCCCAACACAGTGACACTTCATATTAGAAGGACCAAGGGTTTTACTGGTGATACTGAAGTAATCGTTAAAACCTTTGGGGGAGTGAGTGCACAGAGTGGAGTAGATTCATATCCTTTTGGAAATGTTTATGGAAAATCAAACTTCACATGGGCAATGGAGGGGGAAGATTTTGAGGAACAGTCAGTCTCTCTGACTTTGCTGGATGGAGAAAGAGAAAGCAAGGTGTCCATAAAAATTTTTGATGATGATGAGCCTGAAGGACAGGAATTGTTTTATGTTTTCCTCTCAAATCCTGAATGTGGAGCTCAGATTGTGGAAGGAAAAGATGAATATGGATTTGCTGCTTTTGCAACAGTAATTATTGCAGGTAATATTTTTTCCCCCAGAAAGTTAGTAAATACATCTGTATTAAATAGCAGTAAATAACTGTATGTTCTCATAGCAATGTAAAGACTGGAATTCTATTTGATAATAAGCAGGGTATTCTACTCCCAAATCTTGAATTTTCAAGATCAGAGGAAGCATCTAATGCACCAAGCCCACCATGCATCCCTGAGAAATGTAGCTCAAAATACATTTATAGATGTTGCTTATCTCTGTCCTTGCCCTGTTTTACTTCATGAATGGAAAAGGCTAAGCTTGAGTGTTTTTCTTGCAGATGTAGTAGCACTGCAGGCTTTTTCATTTTTCTTTCCCATTTTGTCACTTCTACATTGTATGGGGCTTGTACACAGTACAAAAAAGAGTTTCTGTTTTTGTTCTTGATACTGTGCAGTTCGTTTCTGCAGTCCAATTTCCCTTACATATCTATCAATCAGACATCAATTTAATATAAACCAAGTTTAACCACAACATAGATTAATTTTTAGAAACAAGTTTCTGTTTATCTTCAATATATGTATTGACATTTAATAAGCACTGGGTCGGAAGTAGATTGCCTTTTCAATTGCAAAATAAAACCATCACTACCTGTAAGGAGGAATCCTTTAGAAGCAAGATTTAATGGTACACTGTGAAGACATTAATTTCCTCTCACTAGCCCTGTTTTTCCTTCCCCACTGCTGTTTTGCTGAAGTTATTTACATTCCCATGGGAACAATGCAGTATTTCGCAACTCCCTAGTTCCACACACTGAATTAAAGATGCAGGAGAAAAGCTGATGTAACAATTTGGGAAAATAAATGGGTTCAACAACATTAGGGGTGGGATGAATAAGCAAGCTGTCCTTGCACGACCATCGTTATCCCATAACCAACCATGTCCATGTAGGGGCACGCTTAGGCCCATTTCTGTGTAGAAAGAATATGTTTTAAAGGTTACAGTAAACATAAAATAATATAGCTGAAGTGATGCCTCCTATGGGCATTAAAAGCCAGGTTTTTGACACTGTTCTGGACTATTGTAACACCTAGTCTTTTGAAGGCAAGGGACACAGGATTCAGTCAGTTTGCTGAATGCTGCTGAAAATTCAAGCTTACGTGCATAGATGGTGCCAGGACTCTCATAAGGGATTTACTTTCAACAATGCTTACTCTACTGGTTAAAATAAAATTTAGAAATGCCAACATTGGAAGTTCTAGATAAGTATGGAGTGTAAATTAAAAGTAGAAATATTAAAATAAATTTTCTCAAGGCATCTCCAAGTCGTACTTTGCAGCATGCTTTTGATACCTAGTTTTTATTTTTTTTAGTGGTTATCCACATTAAAAATATGTATTTAGTCTCAGCTTAACTTTCTTGCTAATTACTTTGATGGACTGTTTCCTATATAGGAAGTGATCTCCAGAATGGCATTTTGGGATTCGTTCCAGAAGTACAGAGCGGTCTTGTACTTGATGAAGACTCAGAAAACAGAGAGGTGCTGCTGATTGTCACAAGGCAACCAGACAGGTGCAGGCAACAGCTGATTTAAGTGTCCTTCCCACACGCTGCAATATGCTGTGTTGAATCACAGAGGCTGCTCTTAGTGGAAGAGGTTATCATAGAGTTTTGTAGTAAATCTTTGCCTTTCAGCTCCTATAATAACTCCCCAGAATTTCGCAAACAGGCTTTTAAGTTGCGGATGCGATTAGGTCTGTCACTGTACTGTTATAAAGCAGAAATGGAAAACAAAAAACATTTTCCAAGTCATACTGTAAGGCAGCAAGTGTGAAAGTTTTGCTTACGGTAAAGTGTTTGCACTGCTAAAGGTGTAATTCAAATTTGCATCTCCCTGTGTAACGTTATGTAGGTATGAATACTAAAATGAGCAATTAAGAAGATACCTGTCAGTACTATGCTTATGTCTTCACTCACACAGATACTATGGTTTTCCTAATTAGCACACATATATGTTGTACATATATGTGTACTTTAAGCAAATATGCTCAAGTTCTCTAGGTTTCTTAAACTTAGAAGACAAATTCAGCCTGGCTTTCCAGGCAAATGGCTACTCTAGTAGTAAGGAAAGTACCTGGGCACATCCCTGTCTTCCAAGAACCAGTGATTCAGGTAATCTCATGTTTTCCGGACCAAAAATTGAGAAGAATCTGGCTGCCTGTAATTGCTTTATTTTCTTCCTGTGTTACTTTTTGGTAATCTAAGCAGATTTTAGAGGAAGGAATTTATAAAGGAGAATTTTTCATCTTGAAGCAGTTTGTTCCCTAGTGATAAGTTTTGAATAATATAAAATGTATGTTAGCTCTGTGGTTTATGTTTCCTAAAGCAATAGTGATCTCTATTTTGATTTGCTTACAGGGCTTTTGAAGATGTGAAGATCTTTTGGCGCGTGACCTTTAATAAAACAGCTGTTGTCCTTCTGAAAGATGGCATGAACTTGGAGAATGAACTTGTATCTGTTCTGGGAGCCACTACCTGCATGGCAGGTCAAACAATGTGTAACATCTCCATTGAAATAAAACCTGATAATGTAAGTAATTATTGGTCATTTGTGTACAGCACTATGGTGTTGAATTGCAATTTATTTAGATGAAAAAAACCCTCTGATCCAGAGGAACTGATGTGTAGGACACAGTTTGAAGATGGTAACTTGACATCTTCTCAGTTCCTCTGCAAGCACATCTTTATTTACAGGCTTGCACCACCTCCATTGTACGTGGTAAAAATTTGGGAAGAGGATGAGTATTTAATTTGAAGAGTAAATTGTGGATCTCAGATTTTTATAGAACAATAAGAAAAAAAAGAATGGAGTTATTTCAGTGAGATGTGTATTCAAATACTGGGCTCTTATCCTTCACACAGTAAATTTTTCATCTATAAAAGCACTTCTTAGGGTGGTTTATGGAAAGCATATCATATAAGTAATAACTTCTTGTTCAACAAAAAGCTTTTCTTGCAACTAGTGCATAATTTTACATGCCGAAATTTAGCACAACGATCTGTGAAAACTCTACTCAATCATAAAACTGCATAAGAATCTCTGAGTGTCTAAAAATCTGTCACTGTGCACATCCAGCTTGTGAGTAGCGAAGTTCAATTTAGTAGCCATTATCCACTAAAGCCATTTGGCATTCGTCAGTTGGGTATGCTTAAGCCCAAGAGCCTTGAGAGGCCCAGCTGGCACTCAAAAATGCAGACGTCATTGAATTAATACAAAGCACAGCATTCAGTCATTTTTATTGAAAAGAGAAGGGAAAAAAAAATATTTTTATGTGAACACCTACTGGTTAGAGCAGTCCCTTAAGAAAGGAAGGATTAATGTTTGCCATTCTTTCAGAGTGGAGAGTTTGAAACTTGCCAAGAAATTATCCCAACAGTCAGGCTAGTGGCAAACCTGAGGTCTGGGAATGGAAAAGGACAAGATGAGAAGGTTTCCACGTTTTTTCTGACTACATTCTAGAAAATAATGCAAGATGTAGAATGTGGGAAATAGTGATTTCCCACTAGGGAACAAGGTGCGTTCTCTCAGTTCAGTAAGAGGGCCATTTTCCTCTTTTCATCTTCAGATGTTATTTTTAAATTACAGAACCAATGAATAATATATATATGAGTGGGGCACAGGCCGCCACACTGAGTAAACTGGGATTTTGAACCAGTTTAGTCCAAAGGAGTGATATAATTATTTAATGACAGCAGTGCGGCAGCTGCAGACACATGCAGTTGTACCGCGTGAAGCACAAGCGTGTGCCACTCGTAACAGGTGCTAATGAAAGGCTAAAGTTCCCTATGGCATTCCAGTAAATTTGTGCCTGTCATCAATTAGTCAAGATCCTTCCATTTAAAGACATACTTAATGATAACTCAATTAAAAATATATGCTATTTAACCCCCAAAATATTTCCTAATTCTTCTTCCAGTTCTTCTTCCATAAGATAGCCTATAAATTAGTAACAAATACATTATGAAATGATGAAGTAATAAATACATTCAGTAAATATTTTACAGTTTTTATGAAATATGGTGTGACATATTCTAGCTTGTGAAAGTTTTTAATCACTTGTACTGACTTCCTTAGCTAAGAGCTGAATCCTGCTTTCCTAGAATTAAAGTAGGATTTCCAAAAATCCAGAGCTGAAACAAAAAGCTATGTTGCTAATAAAAAAATTGTCTTCAATGATCAACTTTTTTGTTGTAATGCTGTTGTCTTATAAAGAACTACTTTTTTGCTAGTTTGCTGCTTCATGAGTGCATGTAATAAGCTCAGATGCCTTTTTGTAAGGCAAAAATAAAGTGAAAGAGCAAATTCTTCACAAAATGTGCAGCTATGTAACTCCATAATCTGGAAAATTGAGCTGTGTAAGAGTTTACCATCATATCTCATGGCAAATTTACAGCCGCAATACATGTAGTATATAAATAGTTACTTCATTTCAGTAAAGTTCCATTCAAAACTTGAGATGTCATTATTGCACATAACAGAGTGGTGCCTGCTACAACATTATTGGTTTTAGGATATACTTCATTGTGCTTATGGTGCATTTCAAGAAGCATGCTTGTGTTAGTACAAGTAATCCATTGCACATACAAAAGAATGCATAATTTTTTTAAAACTGAAAGTAATTAGTAGGTCTTATAATGATATGAAAATCATTATTTACAGGTGCCTGAATTTGAAACATATTTTTTTGTTGAGCTGTATGCTGTAAGCACAGGAGCTGCATTGAACAGCAGTGCCAGATTTGCTTTTATAACAGTCCTTGAAAGTGATGCTCCTCGTGGTTTAGTATATTTTGCTGTGGGATCTCGTTTTGCTGTGGCTCATAAGAAGACAACTTTAATCAGTCTGCAAGTGCTCAGAGATTCTAGTACATCAGTAATGACAACGGTTAGCTACAGCACGCAGGTAAGACTTCTATTATTATTTTTATTATTTAACTTATTCTTCTTATTAAATCATTGTTCATTCTCTAAAGTAAATGTGACTGTAATTAGCATTTTTTCAGGAAACAGTAAAACATTTGCTGGGCCCATATTGTCTGACTTCTTTGGTTTTCCATTAGTAAAAAGACGACGTTTTCATTGCATTCATAGAAACTCAGATTCATAGGTGGTTTGGGTGGGAAGGGACCTCACAGCCCATCCAGTGCCACCCCTGCCATGGGCAGGGACACCCTCCACTAGCCCAGGTTGCCCAAAGCGCCATCCAACCTGGCCTTGAACTCTGCCAGGGAGCCAGGGGCAGCCACAGCTTCTCTGGGCAGCCTGTGCCAGGGCCTCAGCACCCTCACAGGGAAGGATTTCTGCCTCACATCCCATCTCCATCTCCCCTCCTGCAGCTTCAGGCCATTCCCCTTGGCCTGTCACTCCCTGCCCTTGGCACCAGCCCCTCTCCAGCTTTCCTGGAGCCCCTGCAGGGACTGGAAGGGGCTCTAAGGTCTCCCCGCAGCCTTCTCTTCTCCAGGCTGAACCACCCCAACTCTCTCAGCCTGTCTCCATAGCAGAGGTGCTCCAGCCCTCGCCTCATCTCCATGGCCTCCTCTGGACTCTCTCCAACAGCTCCATGTCCTTCTTGTGCTGGGGACCCCTGAGCTGGACGCAGCACTGCAGGGGGGTATCACCAGAGTGGAGCAGAGGGGCAGAATCCCCTCCCTCAACCTGCTGGTCACGCTGCTGGACACGCAGCCCAGGACACGGTTGGCTTTCTGGGCATTGTCAAGAGTGATTTTTTTCATAGTACCTTCCAGTGGCCTCAAAGACTACAGTCAATCAGTCATTAAATATATTTCTTTCTTTGTTCTACGGTTCTTATGAAACTCCAATTTTTGAGGCTTCTTTCACTGAAATTAAGTTTTTATCATGATGGTTATGACTATCAACATTCAGATAGCAACACACTTGCCGTTTTAGGCCACAAATTTATTAATACACAGATCACACTTAGGAAAAGAGAAAGTACTTTCATCATATTTTATTCCACGTTCTTGAAATACTAAACTTGAAAATTGTTCTTCTGATTGAAAATCTCATGTGCCATCCCCATTCACTTTTTTTATGTTTACAGCTGTAACAGCAGAGTCTTCTAACTATTGACCCTTTTATGTCTAAATTAGTACCTCATTATTATTGACAGATGATGAAGATTGTCTTTTAGCAGAAGTAACACAGAGGCAAAAACATGGTTCCTTCCACTTCCCTATAGTTGAGACTCCAGCACCAGGGCACAGGCTGCAACAGGGATTCCTCTAAGTTGGCCAAAGCATTGGAATAGTGCTTAGCCTGATCTGCTTTGAATATGTGTGATTTTATACCGAAAACCATTTTTTGGGGGGAGGGTTATTATAACAAAGCATTGTGTGACCAGTGTACTTCCATCACTCTTTATAATAAAGGACTTTGCATTCTATTATTATATTGCATGTATATGTATTTTAGCTGCATAGGATTACATGGTGTTTCCATGCATTTATTATGTAGTAGCTGGCCAGTGTTTTAGTTGGATGGTATGGTAACAAATTCTCACATTCTTTCCAGCCAAAAGTTCATCATAATTTAGCTGTTAAATGGAGGAGAAATTGCTACCGCCCAGTGTATAGGTAGGCTAGAATATAGGGGGCAATTCCTTATCTGTTTGTATTTTTTATATAAAAACCCTTCTTTGGACATATTTAGGTTTTGAGGGTGCATGGCCAAGTACCAAAGTATTGGTACTATTGGTACCTGTAAAATAAGAGGTCATGGCAGACAGGAAGTGTGAGGCGCTAACTGGAAACAGATGTTTATCTCATTGCTACAAAAGTTTCTTAAACATTGTTCTTGTCACTAGTGCTTTTATTACCACTTATTTCCTGGTTTCCTAATTCTCAATTGGAAGGGATAAACAAAAGGAAACTTCTGTCTGGAATTTGCACAGATAATGTGATCATGTTCTAGAGCAATTCTGAACCGATACATGCTACGTTGATTTACAACATTCTTCTGCAAACTCAAAAAAATGTCTGATTTATTCTATAAGTAAACTTTACCAGTCAAAGCGAAACATTTTCAAAAGGGGGCTAGTATTTCACAAATTAAAAAATCCTTGTTTTTTACAGTAGGAGACCTTTTTAAAATTCCTGAAAAGTCAGTATACAATCTGAACTTATTAAATTAATGGATACTGTTGAAAAATCGTAGCCCAGAATGTTAGTTTCCACTTAAGAAAAGTTTATTATATTACCAGATATAATATCAAGGTTATGACAACTAACAAAAAGAGCAAGAATGTGAAGAATGAAACAGTATCTGCAAGCCTCATGGAAGGTAAAAATAGTGCTACTTCACAGGGAAATGAGGCCATATAGCATTCCTAGATAAGTTCATCTGTCTGCCTTGCATGTGTATTCTGTAGTGTTTGCTTTGCCTTCGGACATAAATGGATTTTTCTTCTTTTAAGTATTTATACCAGGACTGAAAATATCATTAATTGATATTAGTTTAGGCACAGATTTCCAAAACTTTTGCTTTGCTTTCATTTAGTTTTTATGTATCTGTGATGCCTGTCGGTAACCTGAACAGAGGGACTTCATGCTGCAGACAAAAACTTATATCAACCCCTCCGGAATTCACCTTACAGATGTGCTAACATTTCTGTAATAACTATTCACCCAGAAATCTTTATGATTTTTGTTCTGGAAAAGAAAGAGAGGGATCCTGTTTACTATTGGCAATATATATAATTCTTCCCCTAGGTTGTCACTGATTACAAGTGCAGATTGCAATTTCAGGGAGATGTTTCATTTAATGTAATTGTTGTATCATTCTTAACTGCATTTTGAAAGAGGACTTTTGTATTTGTTTGTTTACACATTTATATTTTACCCATTTAAAATATGTGTGCTCTACAGCAGCTGGTTTTGAACAATTGTATCTATCATAATGTTACCTAAAACTCTTTTGGTTTGTTTTAAGGAGCTTCAAAAACCTGAACCTATTGGTCGGACCTTCATATCTCCAGCTGTGGCAGGACAAGATTTTGCCAGATCTGAAGGTTTCTTGACTTTTGAACATGGACAGAGAAATACGTTTCTGGATGTGACCCTGACTCCCAAGACAGGATCTTTAAACCCATTTCCTAAACGTTTCCAGGTTGTACTTTCTAATCCCACAGGCGGTGCCAGAGTAGCTGATGGGTATGGTATTGCTAACGTCACCATTGTCTCAGACTTGGACTCCTTGCCAGTTTGGGGGCTGATTGATCAACTGCATCAGCCTCTTGATGACACCATTTTACACAGAGTCCTCCAGAATCTGAATGTCAAAGTGGCTACAGAAACTACAGAAGAGCAGCTTACTGCTGTGTTGCATATAATAGATAAGGTATTTCCTTATCCTGCTCTTTCTTGAATGACCAATGACTTTAATAAGAGTATAACAACGTGTAGGCCTGTGATAAGGTCAAGGTTAGCATCCACTGCAGTGACCCAGGGGCACAGATTGCAAAGGTTAAATCAGAAATTGTGAAGTCCCACAGTCAAGGAAGAAGTTTGTCTGCCACTAGTTAGAATGGTGGCAGGAAATAAAATATCAAATAGGTTGAAAAGACCAACCAGTATTAATTTTGCTAATGTACCTATAGCTCAAGATCTTCTGCTGTGTAAAATTTTCCCTTTGGTGCCATACTTGCATGGAGCTTATTATAGTTTCTTGACTCTCAGGCCACGTCTTTGTTGGTTGTAGCCCTGGCACAAGACAGCGAGACCCAAGGTCTGCTCATATCTTCACAGCTGACCGCAGTCAACACACAAGCAAATCCTACCAGAGCCAGCTGGAGTCTGCTGTGCTTTTAACCACGCATGCAGCTTGTCTTGTTTCCTGCAGAACCTTTGGGAATTGGGTTGGCAGGGTAGCTGAGCACTTTAGCATTGCACTAAGTTCTATGAAAACTCATTTTCTGGCTTTCTGGCTCTTTTGGATTTGTGGAATCATGCACGGGAGCTGAGGCAACATTAAAATACCTAGACACAAAGCAGTATAATGATATTCATGAACAACAGTTCATTTCTGATCGTTGCTTTTTGACACAGAAAACAGAGAAAATAATGTAAAAAATTCTCAGGACTCAATCTTTGATTTGTGAAAGAATGAAAAATTCCACATGGTTTCTTTAATAATAAAATCGCTATCAGTAAGCGTATCTTTTTGTAGTTTTGACATAGACTTCACCTCATGCCTTGACAGCAGTTATCGGAAGGTGGAAAAAATATTCTGAACTTTCAGAATGAGCACTGGGCTAAAATGTTCATTTTATGAGGAAATGTTATAAGCAGACTTCAGTGCATAAAATGTTTGATTTCTTCTCCTCTCATTAGGTTACAGATGTAGGTGAAAAACAGTTACTCACTGATAAAAGTAGAAGTCTTTTCTATGAGATACTCTGTGCTCTGGCTAGCCCGAAACGCGAGGACACACGAGGATATAGCCTGCTTGCTGAGGTGACTGAGAAGTTTGCTTTTTCCCTCTTGACTGGGATAATGTGTGGATCACCAGGAGAAAGGTTAGTAAACTTGAACTGATAATATGTTTTGGAAATACATGACAGCTTACCAATACAGTAGCAATTTAAATGACATTTTTAGATAAGGGACTTGTCTATCAGCTGTTACCTCCATGAAGATGTGTTGCACTCTGTCACAATCTTACAAAGCTTTATATTGGCACTGTGAGCTGGTGTTGCAAATAACTGGTGTATTGATATGGGGTAGCTGTGGGAGTAGGAGTCAGGAGATCTGGGATGTATTTAGCTCAAATATTGCCTGGGAAAGGATTAATTAATCTTACTAAGAAAATAATATGTAATTTCATGATGGAGAGCTATTTTCTGAGACTTAGATGACAGTAAGAACCCAAAATTTCTACTGGCATACTCTAATTTCTGTGTGCTTGGTTTTGCTCACTTGAACATTTTTTTTTTTTTTTTAAAGCTACTTGTAGTTTTTACATGTAGTTTCAAATTGCTAGTTTTGTCTGCAAGCACATAATACACTGTGGTCAGGCTAATGGGCAGGGGAAATTGGTGGCTGCAGAAATAGATGACATTCTTTTATAAGACAGATGGTTTTACAAAGTGGGTTTCTCCCACTGTGAACCTATTAAAAAACTGGTAGTTGAATTTAGAAAAAAAATACGTTTTTTCCCCTCAGAAAACCAGCATGGTTTATATTTCTATCGCAACTTCTTTTGGACATGTAACTTTTCTTGCCATTTCCTAAGTTGTAGGGGATATGAAGCCCATCTCAGCCAAAAGACAGTAAATGGTGTAAATATCAGCACTATCCTGAACAGTGTCCGAACTTGAAAGTTCAAATTCTTTACTCCTAGTATTTTTTCATCATCTGTTGAGAATAAGAGGTAAAGCAAGATCACCCATTTTAAGGCCTCTCTTTCTTATAGACTCATCTCTACGTCAAGTTATAAAGATGAGTATAATGATAACCTGGTTTACTATGGAGGGGTTTTGGTTGCAGATCACAGTGAGCAAAATCCAGAGGGGACATGAAGAAGCTGAAGTACATAATAATTCAGCCCCTCTTTTTTCACAGCAACTGAAACTGTCTGTCCATTAAATGTCATAAAGCCTAAAAACAATGGAGCAATAAAGTGTTAATGAAAATTCATTTTAGAGTCATTCTGTGAAGAATAGTGAAAGCTCAGTTCCACTTACCAGCCTAATTGCTTTTCCTTTTCCACAGAGGTAAAAATATCCTTGACAGCTGCCCATACATTGCCATAATGGCTCACAACTGGTTTCCTCAGCAAATCAATGGACACAGATTTGATGGAAAAGATGGAGATTCTATTCAAGTACCTGAACATTTACTAGAGGTGTCTGTTGTGTTACCTCCTCCTCAAGAAGAGAGCTGTGAATCTGTACAGTTCACAGAATATAGCAGCCAGCAGTGGTTCCTTACTGGAGATAAAGAACTTGCCCTGAAGAACAAGGTTTGAAGATCATGCAATTTCTTTTTTCAATAAATTAGTTTAATTTAGCTATTGCTCATTTTAATGTATTTAAAATAATATGACCATTTTTGCGTGTGTATCTGATTAAAATGAGCACTGACTGTTCAATTTTAATATTAAATTTGTATTTACTTTGTACGTGTTGTTTCAGGTGTTTTCTATGAGTTTGAAGGGTCGGAGTTCACGCCCTTTGAAAGATAACAATGAAGTCATTTATCGGATTTATGCTACAGGAAGTCGGATTGTTCCACAACAGTCTCTATGTCTCCTCTGGAATCAAGCTGCTGAAAGGTTATTTTATTAATCTGTTCAATTTTCCAGTTTTTGCTGTGAACCTGAGTGTTCCTAAGATGTGATAACTCCAATTAGATTGTTTACAAGTATAAAATGGATCCATTTCCTATTTGCCTTTTTCCCTTAACTTTCCTTGCCTTTGTAGCAGCACGTAAAACTTTCCATATAATAAAATGTGTAGTTATTCTAGCTCAGACATTTCTCAGACTTCTACTCCTGCCTTTTTTCACCAAAATACCATTTAGATTATGTAACAATGTGTTAGGAAACGCTGACAGGCCATAAATTCCATAATTGCATCACTTCATTAACGTTACTGACTTTTTACAGTTTTTATCAAGCAACCCTTCAAGTCCATTCTTACAGAAGTAAAGAACTAAACCTGCATCTCTTGTGTTGCTTCAAGTCACTGGCTCAGAACGTTCCTAATTTGCTAATATCCACTCTTTTCCTTCGGTCTGTGGAAGACACTGAGCTAAAAAAAAATGTTAAGGAACAAACTAGGGATTTATCTAGTCTGGTGGAGACAGGATACTGGTATCCTGTCTCTAATGGTGGCTAAAAGAAAATGCCCAGGGAAGCATAAACGGTAGTTCCCCTAATACTATACTCTCCAGCGACTGTATGAGCTGAATGTCGTTTTGTCTATTTCATACCCCAAATGATTTGTCTACCACAAACTTGTCTAAACTTTTCTTGCACAATCCAGAATTTTAGCACTTCTTTTGACAATGATCTCTATAGGGCTATTACTTTTTGACAGAAAAGCCATCTCCTGTTTGTTTTGAATATTGGTGCTACTAGCTCAAGTTGGTGTCTCCTGGTTTTTGGAACAAATGGTGAACTGCTGATTATTTTCCTTTCTTGTTGCTACTCATACTATTCTAAACCATGGTATAAAGTTTTCTGTGTCTGCTTTTCAGTGCCCTATTATTTGATTAGCCTGTGTCTTTCCTGTTCACATGCTATGAATTGGTGAATTTGGAGAGAATTATGTTCTGTATCCTGCTGAGATCCAGTTGGTTTAGATATGAATTCATTAGACTGACTGGATTATATCAGTCTGTCAGTAATATAAACTGTTTCTCTTCAGAAAGGAGATGCAGCAGAGTTTACCTGGATGCTCTCGTTCTTTCTAGACACTGCATCTTAGAGCAGATGTGATTTCCACTAGAAATGGCTTAGCATGTCACCTGTCTTTTCAAAGACAAAGAGAACATGAATTTTAATTTCAAAACAACAAATAGCAGTATAAAATGAAGTGTTCTCCATAACGGGGTAAGATATTGTGCAAGTTAGGTGACAAACTCTTTGAAAAGTCAGGCATAATTGTTGCAGAAGTTTTACAAATATTTTTTAATAAAAATATTTTTTTCGTTCATGAAAAAGACATTCATTATCTTACATTCACATTTGTTTGAATCATGAAAGTAAAAACAAAGCTATAAATAATATTTTAATTTCGTGTAAATGTGCTATGCTAGAACTGCACCTGAAAGATTACACAAAACCCCTATGCAATAGTTTAGAAAACTTGGTACTTCAGAGATACAGCAACAATTTTCAGTCCTGCTTACTCTGTAAAATATGCAAGTCCATTTCCAACTTTGTGAATCTTTTGTTTTGCAGCTGGCTGTCTGATAGCGGGTTCTGCAAGGTGGTTGATGACACGTCAGACTATGTGGAATGCTCTTGTTCTCATATGTCCATTTATGCAGTTTATGCCCAAACAGATAACTTGTCTTCATACAATGAAGCTTTTTTCTCTTCTGGATTCATCTGCATTTCAGGTCAGTTGATATAAAATAGTTTTGTTTTTAATAACAACTGACAACCTGTAAGATTGTTTGATTTTTAGTGATCTTAGTAACTGATGACAATCTTTTTAACTGGAAGGGTATTGGAGAAATGTTAGCTACCCTCCTGCTATTGAAGTTGCCATCTGGTCTAGTATTTGCACACTGATAAATTTTGCTACTGAAAAAAAAAAAATGCAGCAAAGAAATATGTTTCCTTGTGATGTTTCATTGAACCATACAAAAGAGAAATATGTCATAGAATCATAGAATGGTTTGGTTTGGAAGGAACCTTTAAATATCAGCTAGCCCAACCCCCATTGGGAGTCACTTATTTGGGAGGAGAAAATTAAAAATCATAAATTCTCTTGTGCCCCTAACAGCAGTGCAGTTGTCTTTGTCAAATCTTTCAGACACTATTCTACCTAGCATGTGAGCTCTTTGGGAGTTTTAGCTGACGATTTACACCCAGAAGTGATAATTTGGAGGGAGGTTCCATATCACATGTGTAGAGCTTCATTACACTCTGCTGCCTAACTGCTACCTGACATCTTGGGGGAAGCCCAAGAGTTTACTAGTTCCTGACAGCATGAGAAACAAAAACAACGCAAAGCAACTAAATCCTCTATTTATCCCCTCCCAGAAAACTGCCCTAACAGACTAAAGCCAGGCTCCTTGATTGTTTTAAAACTTCAGCCATGAAAAAAGAAGACAGAGAAGAAAACCCTCTGGTTTTCACCTACTTCATACAAATTAATTGTTTTATTTAACAGTAATGAAAGAAATTTTTGGAAGATAAAAATAAGTGGATTTTAAAATACAATTACGTTTCTAACAGATTTTCTTAGTGAAAGTAAAAAAAAAGCCCAACTATGATGAACAAAAGTAGTTACTGGTTTACAGGAAAAAAAAAAAAAGTAAATTGATGAGACAAATATGCCATAGAAAGCAAAATGCTATAGAAACTGAAGAAAAAACCTATACAAAGTAAGGCAATATGCTGTAGAAACTGAAGGTGAGAGAAATATTTTGCTGAACTGGAAGCAGTAAAATCTTACAGATCCTAGCACTGGTCATTTTCTGTAGTTGTATGTCTCTTCAGAATGTATTTCAAAAATTAAAACAGTTTAGCCTGGTTAAGGGTTTGCCTTGAATATAACTGCAGTGCCTTTCAGATTCTTTGTCTGGTTGAAGGCATTTCCTTGCGTGGTTATTTATGTTTAAATCTAGTGATTAACGAATTGCTTTAGACTTGAGAACTGTAAGGATATTATTTATTGCTCTAACATCTCCACATAGGTGTGAAGCATTAAAAAAAAATAAAATTAGCACAGTAGAGTGAAATAGAATATTATTATTTCTGAAATTTTCTTATATAGATACTTTTATAAATATAATTAGGTAATTTTTGAAAGGTTTAGAAATAATTCTTTCTGGAATTATTTATTTCATTCATATATTACAAATACTTGTAGTTGAGCAACCAGTCTATCTCAAGAGGCACAAAGGTCTGCTGTAAGTATCCAATTCCTTGTCCTTCCTGTGGTGTGGAAGAGCACAAACAATTAACTCTAGATGAGCTTTAGAAGTGTTTTCCTTGGTGGCTCGCTTTCCCAGAGTCCTTCTTCCAAGAACTGGGCTCTTCCCATTTCTGCTGTGTTCATGTTCACAAATGAATTAGTGAACATAAAAGTGGCATTATTCTTTCTGAATACTGCTATAATAGATTTCTATGCTGAACACAGATTAAATGGGAGACTGGTATTTAGAAGGTTATATCTATCTCCTAAATTTATCCTAAAATTTATCTCCTTATTTATCCTAAAATTTATCTCCTAATTTATTTGATTCTAAAAGCATTTTTGGATGCAAATGACAATGAAGACTTACCTTTGGTTTATATTTAACTATTGTGACAATCATCCATATCATGCACAAATTAGAAAAAAAAAAACCCTGCAAAAATAACTGGGTTACATTGTGCAATTATTTTAGCTCCCAAGCCTATGAAAAAGGTAAATAGATGTTAGTACTTCAGTAACAAGTTCATAAGTGATCCTACTGTGAACCAAAGTGAACATATTCTCTCTGTAAGTTTTTGTTTTGTTTTTTTTAGTGGTTTGCACCTTCAAGATATCCAGCATTGTTGTTCTTATCTGGCATGGTTTATTAGCTTAAGCTCTGAATTTTCCTTTTTTTTGTTGTTTTTTTTGTTTCTGTGTAGGTTTTACTTTGGCTATTATCTCCCACCTCTTCTGCACCAGGTGTGCAATGTTTGCAGCTAAGCTTCTCACTCACATGATGGTTGCTTGTTTGGGTACCCAGGTAAGAAAAAAGGCCAAAATGTAAATTAAGTACATTGTTACTTTCCTTTTCCACACTTCCATGGCCATGTCTGAACAGACCTCCTTTCTTTTTCTGCATTGTAAACATTTTTGGAAAATGTAAAATTTCAACACACGATACTTACAATTAATCCAATATTCATCTCCTATCTTGGGAATTCAACTGAAATTATACATTTTCTGAAATATTTAGAGAAAACTTATGGTTGATATAGCCACATGAGAAGATAGTCCTGTATGTTGAATAATAAATGTTTTGATGATAGGGTATATATGAGATGAAAGAGTTCCATCATTAACATCATTATTAAACAGATTAAGTAATCATAAATTCTGTGGGAAGAGTTTATTTTAAGTAGTAGATTCTGAAAGCTCTTTTGCACTCTAGTATTTGTAGGAAGGTATAGTTATGAAAAAATTAAATAATAAACGAGAATAAATTGTAGAAAATCTTCCCAGTTCTCTCATGCTGGTTCAACTAGTAGGTAATAGAATGTCAGCAGACTGAAAGAGACTATGTCTTTCTGTCCTACAAAATATTATAACTTCCTTAGCTTTTGGACATCTGGTGCAATGGAAAGCTATGAATAACCTCAACTACCTTAAAATTACTTTATGGAAAGATCCCTTAGGAAAGAGATTTTATGTATCTTTTTAATGCTATAAAGATGACGTAAATACAATTTTAAATATATGCTCAAGGCCAGGATGCTGAGAGAAGGTAAGCATATTAGCAAGCAGGTACTCAGAGGAATGTGTGATGTCAGGGAAATACTCTGTAGATAGTCAAAACTAATCAAAAAGTTTAGTAACTGGCATATCTCTCAGACAAGCTTTTGTATATTGCCGTGGTTGATGTATTATTTTATTCATGTTACTTCCTGATGCAGCTCTTTGTTGTACAATGGGGTACATTGATAATGTTCATCACACAACTGGACTTAAAATAGAAGGAGCTGGAAAGTTCCTGACAGCACTTTAGAGATCACTGGATGCCAGCCTGTATCCTGCATCCTAGGGTGCAAAAGTATTTTGACATCTCTGTTCCTGATTTTTGAAACACGTACTTAATGGTTTGTAATAGCTCTGTGTAGTGACACAGGAAGCTAGTTTGTTCCAGGGACCTTGAATATGCATGGTTACTAGTGTACAAATGTGCAGACTTAATCTGGGACACATAGCTCATAACACTGGTAAGTGTTGCATTTGGTAATGTGTCAAGATTATACAAAACAAGACTACTGGGAGCTTTACAGCGCCTTTTACAGTCTAATGATAGATTTTGCAAAAGCTTCTTTTGCGTTTCCTTTGTAGTGAGTGTTGTGTTGTCTGTGTTCCCAGAATTATTTCATATTTTGCATATAATGGAACTACGCTTACCTATGTTGCGTTTTTTCTATCTCCAATACTTTTCCATTTCATTGGCAATATCTTGCAATTCCAGTACAAGAGAAGCTTGTTTCTTTTTACAGTGACTTTCTTTTTCAGAAGTCGTCTTTTGTTGTTTCTCTGTGAGGACTCCTTACCAGGTCTTTCAGACTCTTTAAAACATCCTAATTTAAAAACAGAATCACACAGAATGGTTGAAGTAGGAATGGACCTCTGGATGTCATCTTGCCCACCCCCCCTGCTCAAGGGGACACCTAGAGCCAGTTGCCCTGGACCATGTCCAGGTGGCTGTTGAGTATTGCCAGGGATGGAGAGTCCACAGCCTCTCTGGGCAACCTGTGCCGGTGCTCAGTCACCCTCACAATGAAAAAGTGTTTCCTATTTGGAAAGGAAAAGCTCCAGGTGGAGCCTCCTGGGCTTCTGTTTGTGCCTGTTGCCTCTGGCCCTGTCCCTGGGCCACTGAAAAGAGCCTGGCTCCATTGTCTGTGCACCCTCCCTACAGGCATCTATATACATTAATAAGATTCCCCCACAAAGCCTTCTCTTCTCCAGCATGAACAGTCCCAGGTCTCTCAGCCTTTCCTCATAGGAGAGATGCTCCATCTCTTAATCATCTTGATGGCTCTTTCTTGGAGTACCTCTGCTATGGAGACAGGCTAAGAGAGTTGGGGTTGTTCAGCCTGGAGAAGAGAAGGCTCTGGGGAGACCTCAGAGCCCCTTCCAGTCTCTGCAGGGGCTCCAGGAAAGCTGGAGAGGGGCTGGTGCCAAGGGCAGGGAGTGCCAGGCCAAGGGGAATGGCCTGAAGCTGCAGGAGGGGAGATGGAGATGGGATGTGAGGCAGAAATCCTTCCCTGTGAGGGTGCTGAGGCCCTGGCACAGGTTGCCCAGAGAAGCTGTGGCTGCTCCTGGCTCCCTGGCAGTGTTGAAGGCCAGGCTGGATGGGGCTTTGGGCAACCTGGGCTAGTGGAGGGGGTCCCTGCCCATGGCAGGGGGGTTGGAACTAGAACTCAAACTGTTCTATGATTCTATGAACTTGCTGTCCAGCAGCATGCCCAGGGCCTTTTCTGCCAAGCTGCTTTCCATGTGGGTGGCGTCCAGGATATATTGGTGCATTCATTGAAGGAAAGTTGGTGTTGCTGTTTTGATGATGATTACATAGTTCTTTTAAGTATATTGCATACATTTAGACGTATTTAGTAATTTTGGTTGGAAGCCACCTCTGAAATCTTTCTTGTTTAAACCCCTGCTCAAAGCAAGCCCAGCTGGGGTCAGGTTGCTCAGGACTCTGTACAGTTCAATTCTGAGCATCTCCAGCAATGGAGGTCCCACAAGCTCTCTGGGCAACTTGGTCTAATGTTTGACTACCAATTGTGAAAAATGTCTCCCAGTACCTAGTTTAAATTTCATTTGTTGCACCTTGTCTCCCTTGTCTCTCAAGCTGTCAGTATACATCTGCAAGAAGTGTTTGGCTCCCTCATTTCTAGGCATTTCTGTGAGGTAATTTATAATAGTGATAAGATTTCCCACTCCCACACTCTTAAGACAGGGTCTGAGAAGTTAACTTCAGCTTTTCTGTCTACTTGCTGTTTTTTGTTTAAATACACTGCATTTAAACTGTTACGTGAAATGCCGATCTGTGCAGAATAATACTTGAGAACAGTTCCATGCTGTGTGTAAATATAGCAATTTAGAGATAGTCTTTAGAATGGTTCTAAGTCCTGTTGCTATTCTTGCTCAAGCCCTAAAGTCCGCAGATCTCCTGATCTCTTCTCCTTTTGCCATGCAATTATTCTGTAGGTTTAGAACAAAACTTTTGAAAGAGGATTTTAGCAGGGTAACTGCTTAGCCAGCTAGCTAGCTGAGAGAGGAAGTAAAGATGGTTTGGGAGCAGGTGTTGAAGAAAAGAAAGTGGCTTTAAGGCAGAGTGAAAAGAGAAGGGACGTGTTTGACAAGAGTGAACTGAGCTACTGTGCTAGCTGTTCTGAGCAGCTGAAGGAAAATCTTTATGCAGTTACTTGTGTAGTGATATGCTGGCATATGTTCTGCCTAGAGAGAATGAGCCTGATTGGGAAGCCTAAGTTTAACAGAAAATTCTAAATAGAAGATGTTTGTACAGCTATACGCACTTGCAAGTATCAGGAGAGTATATGTATGAGCGGATATTTACATTGCAATTAAATGTTTTGTGGTCTTGCTAACCAATGACCCTGTATGAGAGGAGTTATTTAAGACAGTTTTAATTGACAACTTACTATGTGAAAATCAGCACTTAATAATTCCTAGTTTAAATACAAGGAAAATGTTAGTAATGTGCATTTTTATCTAGTAATATTTAGGCAGTAGTAGACATTGGTTTTGTACCTAGTAGATCTCAAACCACTTTAGAGAATGAAGGAAGCTGGTGTTTCTCTATGCAGCTATATTTTTACCAGAAAAAAAAAAACCTAAGAAGCTTCTCAGGTTAGCTCCATGGTTCTGTACATACGTGAATAATTGGTTTTCCTCTAATGTCTGCACTGGATGTTTATTTGGCTTGTAGCATTTTTTTTTTAATTGCTACTGGTGCACTAATTACTGTTATCTGCAGATGGCAGTAAAACCTTGTCAACGCATTACTCAGAAATTTGCTATTCCAAACTGTGCCTGCTTTGTGGTTGCTCACAGTAATTCGTTACTCTGTCAGGGATGGGGAATGGTGATTCACAATATTCAACCTTCATTTCACTATTAGTGTGTCTAGATCTTCCAGCATTAATGGATCATTTGTAAAGCATTCAAGAATGGATGTTTCACCAAGTGTTTGTTGAAACTCATTGGAAAGACGTAAAAGCCTAGATATTTCTAAAGCTTTCTTTTCTTTTTTCCATTCTGATATTTTTACTCACAGAATCATGATGTCTCTAGCAAGCATTATTTCTTGAATCATTAGTTAGTCATAGTATTCTCTTTGTTTAACCAGCATGTTATAAGTTTATGCAAGAATACCTTAAATGCAGAAGGAAAAAAAAAAAAAAATCACTGGGCTGAGATTTTAATTTTTGGAGTAAATTTATGTGAAGATTTGTGTATTTGAAAAATTAAAGCATAATGAGAACATACTTCACAATGTCTCAATACAGTCATACTAATCAATAAAATTCTCCTTTTCAAAAAACTATAAACGGAGATTACAATCTTAATAGGAACCATTCCTTATGGTCCCGTGCTTTTGCCTGGGAATTCCCAGGCAGAAATACATGAATAAGCACTTTGTAGGTGGCTTGTGCATGTACACTCGGCTTGATGCATCTTGTCCACATTGAATTTCAGTGTGTATGCATCAGCCATTTCTACAGCACATGCTGAGTATTGCAAATGACATGAACATGTGCTGAGATCCGTTTAGATTTTTCGCATGTGCACTGCTGAGCTGCTCTGTATATGTGCAGTAGCTATTTCTCTTGAATATTTGAACATTCCCAATCTGTTTACAGCCTTAATTGTGTACAAATGGCCTGCTATTCTACTGGCCAGTAATGCAAAATTAAATTCTAACAGTCAAATATAAAAAAAAAAGGCATATGGGGAACTGTGTTATCCTCTTTTTGTCAAACAGTAAGTGTACATTTTCCAATTTAACCAGTCCTCAAGCTACAGTAGCGCTTAGCATCATCATAATATGGCAATAATTACCAAGCTGGCAAGCCAAATTCATCCTGCCATTGACTTTGGTAGAAATGCTTGATGAATAATTATACCTACTGTGTTTAACTGTTTGAAAACTGTGCGTTACTGAACCTGAACAGAAATACAAACATACCTGTCAGTTATGGTTTTTAAGAAGAAATTGTGCAAACAGTCCTCGTGAAAGAAAAAAAAAATGTTAAACATTTATTTGAAAATTATAAACTGCAGCCTTGGTAGAATTGTTATTTTATTATTTGGACTTACTCAGATTCGGAGGAAGATAGAGAAGCCTTCATGTCAATTCAGTCCTCCCTTATGGTAAGCCTGCTCTTTTTAGTCAGCTGATAAGAAATACTAATTAAAGAGCTGTTTCTGAAGAAGTGCATATGAAATACTCCTTGTGCATATGAAATATGAAACTCTTATGGAATGGGAAACAACAAATAATTTTATGCATAACTATACAGTTAGATCCCAGTTGCCCAGGGTGAGGGAATTTGCTTTGTAAAACCTAATTTGTTTGAGGACAGCTAGGCTTGAGATTTGCTTGTTCTGATTTCCTTGCTGTGACCTGACAGCAGTAAATGATGCTGAACTCGGTACCATCTGCCCTTCAAGAAGTTGAGCAACCCATAAGATGTGAGAGGGCACAGAGAACCAAAAGAGAACTGGACTCAGTGATCCAGGATTGGTGCCCACTCTCAAAATTCAGCTCCATGTTAATGCATTTTATCCTGTTACTCTTCAATGTGAAATGTTTCAGTAAGAAGAATGATGAGTGCTAGGTAGTCTTCTTACACCCTTAATGTCAGCGTTCCTATCTTTGGGATAAAAATGTCTAAAAATTCTCATTTAGAGAAGGAGAGATTCTACAGGTGGTAGTTACAATGGAAAATGGAAAAGATTTCCACTTCTTTTAGGGGAATATTGTAACATAGTCAGTAAAACTGGATATTCTTTGTATTTTGGATTATTTGGTGTCATGAAAGTGATTACAACCTGTCTCAAATGAGTACTCAGCCATTAACTCCCTCGGTGGGATATCATAATGGCTAGATTTCTTAAGAACGTTATGCAATCTCTCTGTCCCTGCACAATTTGTGTTAAGACAATTGTGGAATATTCCATTCATCCTGGGATAAGTGAAGTTTTCATAGGATGGGCAGATTTTCCTGCTAAGCCTTTTGATGTTGTATTTCCTAAAAAAGGAAAACAGCCCTTCTGGTAATCATTTAATCTCACAGGAATAAATAAGTAAATATTCTTGGAAGTCTGTTTACATTACTTCCACAGAGGCTGGGGTCACGCTCAAGAGTCAACGTTAGACTTCAGTTGATACCACATGATTTACTTAGTTGATTAAATATAAGAATGACAGTTATGTTTCCAGCAACTCTGTATTTACAATTGATTTTCATTTTGTAGTAGAAAAGTAGCTAAATTAGTTTAAATTGCTGCATTTCTGTTAAAATTAGAGTTTGGTACAGCACAGCTAGCTAAGACATGTTGGGGATGTCAGAAGGGAAAGACGCATCAATAAGAATGTTTATGTGGGTAAGCTGCTCTCACCCGTTCCTTACATGACATTTGTATGATCACAGTAAATGATTGTGAGTTGCTGTACAACCGCCACACTGTTCTGGGATATGCCATGTCTATTCCTTCCTCCTGCCGATAACGTGTGCCAGTATAATACAGCATGTAGTGATTTCTTGGAGTGTCACCTGTGTTGTTGCCTTTGCAAGAAGAATGAGCACCTAAACCTTTCCTCCCAGGGGCTATGTTAGTAGGTTTCATACTGAATTAGTTAATTATTTATTAGCTGATATCAGTCATTCCTACCAAGTCAGAGCACAGTGTTAATTTCATGCAGCTTCTTTCAGACTCAGTTTCAACCCAGTCATAAGTAGAATTATTTGGGGTTTAGTTCACATAAAAGACAATTTTGTAGTAGAATAATCTAAATTGAATGGTTTTATAGCAAAGCAGTACAGTTTTATGATCAGCAATGCTCCGAGGGCCCATCTGTATTACTTTATATTACTATTTGTGAGTCTGCAATATCCAAGGAGAATCAGATAGTCAAAGCTGAAGCTAATCAAGGATTTGTAGTAGAAGAAATTATTTATCTCAAGATGTCAGTGGCTTTATGAGCTGTATTGATCATATATACATATACACACATACATTTTAAATATATATATATAAGGTGTCCTCTGGTGATAGATAGGGTGTATGAGGTCCTTTAGAATCCAAGGGTCAAGAAATCCTTATCTCAAGCAGTGGGACACCTGGTCATCAGAATAGGTATTACACATAATATAACAGTGAGGAAGAACAGCTGCTGTAAAACAATAAGCAGTTCTTTACCCTGATCACCTAAACGTCATGTGAGGAATTGGGAAGAGTATAGCTTACCCATGGGAACCTTACTGCAGCAACTTTCCCTCTTTTCCAGTAGAGGGAATTGCCCATGGAGTTCCTGGCCAGAGTGTGCAAAGTGGGGAGGAGAACAGGCATGAAATTGCTGTGGCTCTGAGAGGCTTGATATAAACATGAGGCCACCTGCAAATACTTAAAGCTAAAGCTCAGGCAAAAGTAAGAGGCAATGCAGATGCTGTAAGAGTGGATCTTCAAGGGCTCAGTTTAGAGAGTGTGGGGATGTAGAAGCAGCTGAAATATCCCATGGAAAGAGGGCAAGAAGAAGCATTCTAGTAGTCATGGCCAAGTGATGGTGCAGGCAAGAAATAAATCTGAGATACTCATATAATTTAAATTTTATGTTGTGTTACATCAACCAACACGTGATTTTGGTCTTTCACTGATAACTTATCACTACAGCAGAAACCATATATTTCTGCTTTAGTTATTCATAGGGATAATGTTTCTTTACCACCCTTGCTCACTTTTCTGATATTGAGTCACCACATAGTATTGATGCGCACGCTGTTAGTATCTTCTTATAGATTACCTCTTAGTGTTTGCCAAAACTCAGATATATGAGCAACTCTATAACATATGTTAGAATGCTGCTACATTATCTCACACCTCCTGTCCTCATTGCAAACAGTCAAATGTTCTGTTTATCACTTTAAAGTGCAAGAGTATGAGATTTCTATCAGCTACTAATGCCTTCCAGCTCTTCTTTCATTATACCCTATTTTTTCCCAACATCACAAACAGTTGGGGACCACACACAGAGAGGAATAGACAGCCACATTCCCAAGTTGCCTATGCATTGCTTTTCTCTGTATCTTAGCGAAGCAGGTTATGCTGCTGCCTCTCTCTGCTTCATGCTTTTCATTGTCATTTTTCAACTCATACTCCCATTTTCTGCCTCCTTTCTTCCTCTCCCTTTGTTCTGTCCACTCATGCATGCCATGCTGCTTTAATAAAAAAGTAGATATCTATTACTTCTTCTAATTAACAAATCTCCCATTAAATCTCCCACTCCTCATTTCCCCACTAAAGGCTTTCCTCAGCCCTGTCTTGATGGAGAGAAGAACTGCAGCAATTGCTATTACCCATAAATTCAGGTCCTAGCAACAGCTGTGCAGTGTTAATCTGAAGTTTCCAAAACATTCTTAACTTAGCTTATCTTTTGGAGGAAGAAATCCATAGGCGTTCATGAGCAATAGTGCTTCAATGGTTTTCCTTTACAGCTAATTAAAATTATACTAAACATTGAATGTTTAGCTTCTGTTTTTATTCAGCCACTGTCACTTTTTGTTTGCTTACTTCCATGTGCAAGAAAACTTTAAATGGGCCTTTTTGTTTCCATTTTTGGCAGTTTCTCATGACCTATTTCTTCATATCTTCCAGGCAGCTAATGTTCCATACACAGTAGATTAACAAGTCCATTTCAATCCTTAATTAGATTAATTATTAGTATACATGAAACCAGAGCCTGACCTTGCCACATTCATATGGCAAGTGCAGTTTTAAGCGTATTGGAGTCCTGATTGCAAAAAACTTAAGATTTTCATAACCACCAGCTTACTAATGATTACAGTTTACTGTGATTAAATACACTTGTATAATTTCAGATAGTGTGATCAGCAGGCTATAGTAGAATTTTATACACTGGTGGATGTGATTTTGTTCACATGGTGATTTTTTTCCTGTTGTGGTACAGCAAGTGCCTTTTGAAAATGATATTGTGTGGATTTATAAGGATCAAACAGGTCATAACACGAAGATGAAAGACAGTTCATTTTGGTTATTCTTTTATTGTCCCGTGTAGGTCATGTCAGTATTTTGTGCTAAATAAAATATAATTTGAAACTAACACACTAATACAAATGTAGATCTGAATGGACTCTGAAGAATGACCATGAAAACCATAAATGCTGGAATGATGGTGAATGATCAGTGAAATAAGTAATGGCTGTATATTAACCAGAGGGAGAAATGAGGAGCATATAAAGTAGTTCACTTGCAGAAAAACCCCCAAATTAATTGTATCCAGTCATGAAAAAGGGCTTAAAAGCCATCATGGTTGATCACAGATTATGCTATATCTCCATGTTTCTATTTTATTAAGAATCTTTTTTTGTATTAATTGATTTGGAAATTCAAGCAATATCTAAATGATTGCTTGCATAAGAAGGCCTCATGTAATAAAATTGCAAAATATATGACCAGATCATGTTACCTACTTCAAAACATTGCACAAAGCAGTTCAAACGCACTGAGGTGCTATTTTGATGGGAAGCCAGTCATTGAAGAGGGATCATATGTCATATTCTGCTCAGTTCTTTCTAAATTAATAGCTAGGCAGAACTCACAGCTGGTGGACAACCATTCATTCAAAGAAAATGAAGGAGCCATGAAAGCTCTTTTTTGAATATGATGGATAAAAGAATAGAAACCAACTTCTAAAACACAAGGCATGTGCATCAGTAGAAATTAATTTGTGTGGCTGGAACATTTTGCTGAGGATAATAAAATTTTATGTGTCTCTAGGAGAGAAGAGGGAGGGAAATAAGCAAACATGAGATAATGACTTTTTTTTTTAGTTCACAGCTGGAATGGGATAGGAATCTTCCCTTAGTCAATAATTGGGGGTCAGCTGGCAAGAAGTAACTTGGAAAACACAGGAATTAAAAGTCTTAAGAGTGTCTATCTGTGAGTAAACAAGCAATTGAACCAGATGAACAGCCAGCCATCTCATCATTTACTGGGCATATGACATATCTGCTGCACCCAGAGGACAGATTTTCTGATGAAAAGTGTTAGGCCCCTCCCCACTATTTATCCCTGGTTCTTGCACAGAGTGTCCAAAGACGTGCAGCATTTTATTGTGTCCTGCAACAGTTGTAGACGGATACTGCTGTAGTCCATGGTCTGAGAGAGAGCTGTGTGTTCCAGCCAGTCCCAGCGCAGATCTTTCACCACGGTATAGAAGCAGGTGGCAAACAGAGGACGTAGAAATGTTTTCACTATGTTATACAAGGTCAAGTGGATCCTCCTTACGTGTGCTTTCAGCATGATTGTGCTCTACAGTTTCCAGGTTCAAAATCAGGAAAACCCAGCCTTGAAAGTAAGTTAGGAAATAATTTCTTATTTTGAGACAAAAAAAATTTTTCTAAAACAAAAACTGAAGCCCTGGTTCATGATAGGTGACCTGTTGGTTTGGGTTTTCTGGGGGGTTTTTCTGTGTGTTCCTACAAAGAGAACAAAGTTGGGAAGAGAGGGAAGTCATACAGTGTAAATGTGTCCCATGACGATACATCAGTCCTCTAAATCGAACAGATACATGTATTTTTCCCACCATCTCTTTCACAGGTGTGCGTGATTCAGCACAAAATAAGCGAGGCAGATAGAGAAATGCATAGCCAAAAAGTGTAGATACAGAACTGTCTGTTCTGTGTAAATTCACACTTAAAAGTGGTTCATAGTTACAATTTGTTACTTCTGAAGTATTTTTAAAATATTGCAAGTTGTGCTTGAGTATAATCTGTGATCTAGATACAGACAATTACATGAACATTTTCAAAAAGTCTCCACGGGAGATAAAAGACTGAGCTGTGTAACAAAATATATCCTCTCATTTAATCATGCTCTTTAGCTGGTGCAGATGTCTTACCTTGGAGCAGAGTTTTGGGTAGATGGGTGGTTAATGTGTTCCTAAACCTCATCTTAACGATTGCCAAGTCATTAATTCATTATGATACACAGAGCCCTACCCTTGACCTGGGAAAGGTTAAAGTGATGTTCATATATTAATCTCTTTATTTTGCATGAACATGTAACTTGCCTTCTACTTTATGCAGACCAGTATATGGCATTAATACTTTGCAGCTCATTACTAACTTTTGGCTGAGGTCAGACATGATGGCAACTAATCACTTCAGGATAATTATTAGTTTGGATGTCTCAGCTTCCCAATGTCAAAGAACAAAAGCTTTCAGGATATATTTGATAGTAAATGCTATCTATTGTTGAAATATGTTTTGTTAACGTCAGACTGGTTTCTTAAAGCCTTGTGTAAATGTGGTTTCACTGGAAAAGGAATGGAATAGAAGCAAGTAGGGAAGTTGGATGAAATGATGTTCACCATGTGATTAGTACGTCTAAAGCATTAGCTCTTCAGCCACCTTCTGTGCTATAAAATCCTATGAATTAGTGATGGAAAGGTCACATTTATCTTCCTCTACCTATGTCAGATATTTCCTCCATAATGTATTCTTGGTCAGGTCTATTTAATAGAGTTTTAAATGAATTTAGCTTTGATGCTTCTAGCATTAAGATTGTAAGCTTTCTTTGTTCTGTGCCTGTATGCTCAGTACTACTAAAAGGATGAAATCAAAGGTGAACTTGTTCTTAATTGTACTCATAGATCATTCCTGACACAGGAAGCAAATGTTAAGCTATGTTGCTCTTCTCTTTAGAAGCATGAATGAAAAACGGGTCTTTTTATCACACGCACAAATAAGAAGTAACTGTTTTGAAATCCAGTGATAGCCGTGGACTGAGCCTGCAGCTGAGCTTGGCTTGCTCTGGCCAGGAGCAGGAGTTCCTGGGAACTTCCTACCCAGTCCTCACTCTCTTGCTGCCTGGAAGATTTCTCTTCAGATTTATAATAAACTTTTACTAAGCTCACCCTAATTTAGGGGTCTAGAAAGTATGCATCGTAAAATAATAAAATGTGATGAGACCTCTCTGAAGATAACCGTTCACAGCTGTCATTTTTAACATCCTGCTGCAGTATGTGACACTCATCCACACACACAGAGCTGCAGTAACTTTCACAGCATTTGCTAATGCTCTAGGTCTTTCAGGTTTAATTTTTTTATCTTTATATTGAGACCGTTCACTTTTGGAGGCGGAAACACAACATACCAATTTGCAGATCTAAGCAGTCTGCCCAAAGGCATGTATCATTCTTTACCCCAGCTTTCACAATGGCAAGTGTCCTTACAAAGCTTCACCATGGGAAAAAGCACCTTCAGAAACTTTCTGTGTCTGGAAAGGCTGAGATGTACAGGTGTTATATAGTGAGCCTGATAAATGTCACATTCCAGTCGATAGTCCGTTTACAAAAGGGAAAAAGAAGCCACTTATTTTTCTAATCTCTGAAATTACTGACATGTTATCTTCAAAATGTTGTGATATTCTACAGGATTCTCCTAACATTTAGCTATGTATAACGCAACAGTTGTTCCCTTTACCAAATTAACTGCCTAATTAGTTAATACATTTTTACAAAACTGGAAACATTTTTTATAAAGCAAAACCAAATTAACGTGAGCTTTTTTTTCAGTAGTTCATTGCCCACTTATTTAGTCCATAGCTGTATACAGGTTGCTCACTCGTAGCTTCATTGGTTTGTGAAGTGCTGCACTGTTCGTGATACTTACAATGTGCTAAACATTATAAACAGAAATTGGAAGAAATGAACTCGCCTTAGGCATTTTTAATATAAAGAATCCACTTTGGCTTTAGCTCCAGCAGACGTCTTTCCTGCCTGAAGTTCCCACTGAACCTTGCATCATATTACCCTTTCAGAATATTTAAAGTTGCTGAGGGTTGTTGATTGAGAAATAATATATATATATATCAGATGACTCCAACTTTGGAGGTCATCACTTGCCGTCAGTGATGAAAATGTAAGCGCTGTATCTTCACTTGGCTTATCTCATATTCCCCTACAATTTAGTCACAAGAAAATTGATCACAAGAGGTTGTAGTGATGCTGTCCTAACATGCACTGAATGATCTTGGGTGCTAAATAATCCTAGGTACATCCATTACTTAGAACACCAAACTACAGAAGAGAAGTGCTTTGTAAGACTTAATTTGGCACCATCCTAGTTTTTGAGCTACTTCTAGTTTGAGCTTGGATAGACTTAATCTTCCTTCTAGTAGCTTGTATGGTGCTAAACCACAACACTACTATGCAGGTGAAGAGTTGAACAAGATGTAGCTATAGTAGCTAGCTTTCAACCAAGGTCCAACATTATGCTTTCAAAATGTCAGATGGATTTGCTACTTTTATTTAAGGGGAGAGAAGCATGCTTTTTAAATAGGATTGCAGTTCTACAGAGTAGAATAAGTGGGTAGAGTCCCTGTAATTTCATTTTCAGCATTTCTAGTCTGAAAAAAAGGGAGTTGGGATGTATTCTCAACTCAGGCTCAACATTCTGCTTTCTAATACTGTTTCATGTCCACTTGTCAGGACTTTGAACTAAGCATTGTAGATTATTTTCATAAAATGAAAAAAAAAATCATGAGGTTAAGAATAGGCTTTTGTTATATTAGAAACTAATATTCTTTAAAGAATCTAGCAAATTATGAGCTGTCATTTGCTCACTAATAAAGTGGGTTTAGATGATAGAGATAGATGGATTAATTGTGGTACATGCCCAAAAATGAATGATTTCTAGGTCACACTGTTGAACATATTTTTTAATATAGCCAGTGCTTTCTAGGTAAGATTTGCAAAGGTTTTTGTAGTAGCTTCCTATGACAGACAGTACTGTTCAGAAAAGTCAAGTATCACTGACAAATTAGGAACATGGATTAGTCATCTCAGACTGTAAGTTCCCTTCCCTTTCCCTGTGCTACCCAAGACTTCCCTGCATCTCAGGTGGAAATCTAGAGAACAATATTTTCCTTATAGTTTGCTTTTATCCTCAGTACAACTGTGCGATCAGTTTAATAACATAATTGCCCTCTCTTTGTTTATCATGACCTAGCAGAAGACTAGCAGTTGCTATACTCTCGGATGATACAGGATTTCTAAAACTAATTCTGTTTTTAAGTTCTATGTTTGGGTTTATTTTTGCTTGTCTAGTTTTATATTTCCTTTTGGAAGTATTGTGCTGAGAAAAACAATGCAAATTTTAAGTGCAGCAATAGCATGCTATACGTAGTGCAGTTGCAGGATGTGTTTAGTGTTGTCATATCCATGAAATTCCGTTCCAAGCGTAATCCCAACGCTGACCTCTGGCTTGCTTTGAGTCAGATAAAGTTGAATATTTACCCTGAACTGCCTGTATAATTACAGTATTAGCCAAAGGGGTAGACCCTTCCCTGAAATATTTGGTCTTTAAAATATTTTGAGAATGATAAAATGGAAAATATAATTAACAAGAGGAGTGATAAATTTACTGTCCCACTGAACAGATCAGCAGTATGTAAAACGCAAATGGATTTTATCCAAAACCTGTTTCATCCTACAGGTGTTGATGAACTTGAACTGGGCACATGTAATTGTTTTTTGTTCTATGTGATATTAAAATATTACTTCCCCACACCACCATCATTTGGACTGTAGATATGTAAAACATCCCCTGTTTCGCTAAAACACCTATCCGTCAGTGTTGATAATGTAGCCATACCCTAGAACAGATGACAGAGCTTTGCTGGTCTCTGTGGAATTTTTCATGGTCTTTTCTAGAAGAGATTTTTTTCTTTCATTGTTTAAAACCTGGGTACTCAGGGAAATACTGTGACAATATATTACTTGCAGTTGTCCCTATTTTTGCTTCAGCTGCTAAAATATCCCTCCTAACTGTAATAGGTGTAGAGCCAAAGGTATGGAGTAGGTTCAAGAGTAAGTGCACTTTTAATATATCCTTCTGCTTTCATTGGATTTTTAGCAAGTCTGGAAGTCTGTTAAAAATAAGAAAAAGTTCTGTAGATCTCTTTATCGTTTGAAAAAACCCCGATTTGTGTCCTTGGTCTTCACAGTTGACTGCCCTTTCCTCAAGGTACTGAGGTTTCTTTGTCTCTAAGCCCAAGGAAGAATCCTGCTATTTGTTTATTTTAGGGGTTTGTAGGTGTTTCATTTTGGTTTGGGTTTGTTTGTTTGTTTGTTTGCTTGTTTGGGGTTTTTTTGTTCTTTGCTTTGGCAGACTTTCTTATGTTGGTATAGGTCATCAATATAGCACTTACTGATTTTCAATTCATTTTGGGAATGGTGACCTTTTTCCCCTGTGTGATAAGATTCTCATCAATTTTGGCCTTTTTTTTTTAATTCTTATTTTCACACTTCTGTATAAAATGATGAAAGTTTTGACTCTGTATGTTTCTTGTCAGTGGGTCATTTCTTCTCTTTCTGTGTTTTTGCTGGTATTTGTTCCAACATCAAATCTATTCATGAAGGTTCCTTCTGTCATGTAGTTGGTTGGTCCCTGCTTAGTAACACTTGAGGTGACTTACGCAGAGCTATGAACAGAGAGTGAGTTTGACCCAAATACAGCTGCTGAATAGATGTGCATCATAATAGGAATTAACCGGTCATTAATAGACAAATCATAGAACAGAACCACAGAACAATTAGGATTGGAGGACCTCTAGAGACCATGTAGTCCAACTCCTTGCTCAAAGCTCCCCATGCAAATTAGAGAATATACAGAGAACTGTGTATCTTAATCTGATCAAACAAGTATATACTTAAAAGTGGCTTGTTCCTTGCACTTATGGACTTTCTGGATGGATTTGAAATTCAAAATGGGATTTGGAGATTTTTTTTTCTTGATATAACTCACATTGTCCAAATTTATAAATCAAAAGCTTCGCATTGAAATGGATCATAATTAAACAATAGTCTCAATGCTCTAAATAGTCTGAACAATTCCAAACACCATTTATTTTTCAAAATGCTATATTTAATGATTACACTTGGAGGTGTGAACTAAGATACTTCTGATGGTTTAGCTCTGCAGATCATGTTGTTGACTGCTGAGTTTTAGAAAATACATTTATTTGGTTAATTTCAGTAGTTCCAATGCAGGTATTTTATTGTATGATATGTAATTCTGAGTCATGTGGAGAGAAGATTCAGTCTTAATCACTTTGGTTTCAGAGATATGTGGTTTTAACTTAAGAGTTTTATAGAATACAAAAACTTAGCCTTACCAGATACACTAAGTTTTTAATATTGTTTTCTAAGCTGTTTTCAAGCAATTCAAGCGAAACAACCAAACCAGACTTTCTCTCACTCTCTAATAAGCTGCCCAGAATACCTGTGTAGGCGTATCTGAGCTGCTCACTGTCACCATTTCCTGCTGAAGACTGAAATGCTGTTCTAGAGGTTCTTCTTGCAGAGCAGGTTTGACCAAAAGCAAGACTACTGCATATCTCTCACAGAATCCTTTAGAAGCCTAATCTCCACCTTCATTCCATTTTCTAATCTGTTTCTCTTTCACGTGGTCTCTATTGATGTGATCACTTGTTCCTCTCAAACTTAACTTTGATTTAGAGTATGGATCAAGATCAAGCAGTGTAGTGTAAAGTTAATTCCTGTCAATGGTGTCCCACTTCATGTGAAGTGAAGGTATATTTTATAGGTCAAACTTTTTAAGCCTATTATGATCAAAATATTTTCTTTATTTTACATAGAAAAGCAAAGAAAAGCAGCACACTGTGGTACAGGAAAATACTCCTTTGTTTGAAAAAAAAAATTTTAAAAGCAAACAAGTGAAAAGAAATTATCATGTGCTTTATACATTGTGTTGAAATTATTAATACGATCAAGAATAACAGCAGAAAATATTTCTGATAAATCCAAGCGTGTACAGGAGAACCAAAGCTTCTGTTAGAATTGGCCCCTCCTGAGCTAAATGGGAAGTAGAGTCCAAACAATTTTGTGAGAAACTAGAAAAAAGGAAGCAGTTCAGTGCTGCAGTCACTCAGTCCTGTTTGATTTACCTCTGACTTCATTTTACGTTCACTGCCAAGTTATAGCTGCTATATGCTGCTGAACTGTGCAGGATCCACCTTTCTATTCAGAATCTTTGTCAATAATTGTTCACAGGAATCAAAATCAACAGTTTCTCTTGCAAATCTTTGTTATAAACAACAACAAAAAGTTATTAGCATGGATAGTAATTAATAAAATATGAGTTGAGAACAAAATTAATTTTCCCATAATTAACCACAAATTTCATCACTGAAAAAGTCTACATCCTCAAAGTAGTGGACTAAGAAAATTGTACAGTAGCCTATGTTAGCATAGACTTTCTGCCCTGTGTTTTCTAGGTATTTTTGTTAGACAGAGGTGGAGCTGCGTGGGCACGTCACAGACGTTTTACATTGTCAGAACTGTTCCAACCGATGTTCACAAAGGCTGACTTTAGCCTTTGTGAGTGAGTTTCTTCACTTCTCTGTAGGGGTGTCTTCGTCCTGCTAGTATCAAACAAAGCAGAACCTAATCAGTACTTGCAGTGTTAAAACATGCACATAGAACTGAGCACTAGTCACAAAGTTGTCCGACAATAACAAATATTTCCTTTTTTTTTTTTTTTTTTTTTTTAGTATAAACTCAGAATATGGGTGTGGAAATTAAGGTAGCTTCTAAAATTTTATAAGAAAACTATATGCAGGGAGGTATAGAAAGGGAAGCATCAATGCTTATTTTTGCTTAGGTGGTTATAGAAGTATATATATATATTTTAATTAGACATCTAAAGATTGTCCAGCTATCTTGGATCAGTAATATGAATCTTATATAATAAATTATGGGGTAGAACATCAGAACTGAAATTACATATGATAAGATAAACTTCTTTAGTAAAAAGGTTAGTTACTAGACTAACTGAAAGTTACTAGTTTGGTTACTGCACTTGACACAGTAAAAAACATTTGTTTTTCTTAGCTGTCCAGTTTTTATCATTAAATCATGATTTACTTTCTTGAGAAATGTCAATATAGAAATATTTTAAATTTAGAATTTCTTTCAAAATCATTGCTTTAAAAAGCATGTGTTTATAATTAAGTAATTCCTTTTCCTTGACTAAACAAAACAAATGAAAAATTAATTATTTTGGTTGGTTTGACATTGGTCCATTTATTTAAGTGACATCACAGTGTCTATACTATGACTTTGAAGACTTAGATGATGAATGCTAAATTAATTTTATTAATTGATAACAATATATGAAACTACATATGATAAACTATTTAAGTCATATGTGAAAGTGAACACATACAAGGCAAAAACTCATTGTAGATTTTGTATTTGGGGTGATCATTGCTGTGAACTTCCACACAACTGCTAGAGTCAGTTGGCCACGTTGCAGGCATTTCGAAGACAACACAAGCACAATAGTAATTTTCTATCCCACCTGATACAATCACAGATAGCGTGGGTTTTTTTTTTTTTACAGAACAGGAATTAAATGGTTGGCCTGCAGTTCCCGGAAAAGTTGCTCTCACTCATTATTTCTGGCTTATTTATGTTTAAAAAATAATAACAACCAAGAATAAGACACTATTCAGTAACTTGTATTGCCGGAAATGATGACAGTGTTAAATAGATTTTCTTTTTGTAAAGAGGTCCAATTACTCCATTATTAATGATATTATTTAAGTACTCATTAAATGTGACATTATTTAATGGGTTCATGTTCGTTTAAAACCTTCATTAAAGGATTACTGTGGGGGGTTTTGTAGTCTTGTATTTTTCCATCCATCCAGTGTTATATTTCCTACTGTCCCTATGAATTCAGAAACTTTTTTATTTGGACAGTGAATTTGGCATCTTGGGCCCTTGATGAAGGTGAAGATTATGTGGTTTTCAGGTGATACAAGAAACTGGAAACAATTAAGCTTCATCGGTTTCCATTGTTGCACTGCTTTTTGCTGGGATAGAGTCAATTTTCTTTGCAGTAGCTAGTGTGGGGCAGTGCTTTGGATCTGTGCTGGACACAGTGCTGGTAACACGGGGATGTTTCCGTTCCTGCCGAGCAGTGCTCACACAGAGCCAAGGGCTGTGCTGCTCCTCACACCACCCCACCAGCGAGTGGGCTGGGGGTGCACAAGGAGTTGGAGGGGACACAGCCGGGACAGCTGACCCCCGTGACCAAAGGGATGTTCCAGACCATATGATGTCATGCTCAGCATAGAAAGCTGGGGGAAGAAGGAGGAAGGGGGGACATTCGGAGTGATGGCGTTTGTCTCCCCAAGTCACCGTTACGTGTGACGGAGCCCTGCTTTCCTGGGGATGGCTGAACACCTGCCTGCCCTGGGAAGTGGGGAATGAATGCCTTGCTTTGCTTTGCTTGCGTGCGTGGCTTTTGCTTTACCTATTAAACTGTCTTTATCTCAACCCACGAGTTTTCTCACTTTTACCCTTCCAATTCTCTCCCCCGTCCCACCAGAGGGGAGTGAGTGAGCGGCTGCGTGGAGCTGAGCTGCCGGCTGGGGTTAAACCACAACAATACGAGAGGGATATATATACATAGACTCAGTTACAGAGAAAAGAGAGAGCAAAAGACAGAGACTAGCTAGACCAGAGAAGCTATATTAAACTAGCTGAGGCAGACTGGAAGATTAAGCTGAAAACATAAGCACTGGTGCAACTTACAACAAAAAAAGGTACACAAAATGACAGACTACAGAATGCATGCACACTTAAATATAATTTTTTAATTATATCTTTTCTGTAACAGCACTAGCAAATGTGGGAACCTGTTGGTTGTGCCCTTCTAGTGCCTTCCTGGTTTTTCTCCAATTTATTCCTGAAATCTCACCTGTTCAGGAGATTCTGTTTGCTTCTTATTTTTGCAATGCCAACTGGTTTTGAAGTATTTCAAGTGTGTTCCAGGATGGATTTATTTTGAAGAAATGTCATCTTCTCTTAATATTCTGATTACATATGCTATAGTTAATCTAGTTACTTAGCCTCTTGTAGGCCTCCCAGATTCATGAGGCACAGAACATTTTCCTCTGAATTGTCCTAGAGTGATTCAAAGTGCAGAGGCCATAATACCCCCATTTCTACTCTTTGCCAGGTTAAACAAAATTTGTTCCATAAGCAGAGAGACTAGTATGTTTCCTTCCACAGTAGTTAGTGGAATTTTCCTTGTTTTTCTTTCTTTCTTAAATCTCGATCAGCTGTTGCTTAACAGTGACTCATATCATGCTCGTGCTCATTATAGCCATCCCTCCATCCTCTCCTGCTTCCCACCCTCGGTATTTGCTTGATTTCTTCCATCCTTCTTTCTTCAGCAATCTCCTTGTCTAAGCCCACTTCACTCCTTCACGGATCATTACCATCCATGACCTCTTCATATCCAGTCCTCAGCTTGACTGTGTGCTGGATCCTTTAATTTGACATTCTGCTCTTCTCTCATAAAAGCCTTTCTCCTTCTGATACCTCCCTGCAACTCTGTTACTCCCCACACTAATCCCAACATAAACTTCTTGGATTTAGCTAAGCTAATTAACTCCATTATCTCCTTTTTATTTAACCAGTACCCCTTGTTAACTCTTCAAATGAAGGTCACCAGTTGTTGCTGGGCACTGTACTCTCCTTATTCTTTCATGTTGTGGGATTCCTTTTAATGCGCTCATGTACAAATGCCTTCTCTGTGGTGGTGAACATGAAAAAATTGTCTTCTCCTTTCCCATGAAACATCACAGCAGGATGCCATTCAGGTCCAAAACAACTTCGTTGCATGGTAAACAAGCTTGCTTCTTTGAATTGTCCCATTGGTCTGCTCTAATTGTGTAGATGAATGTGGTGTGCACAGTTCAGGCATGTTTTGAATACCTAATAAGCTCTGATGAGAGAACATTAGGAGTGCACGTAGCTTAAATTGAGATACTGCATCCAGTAGCAGCAGGGTAGGAGGTTGGTATTTTGAGGAGACCTGAAGAGTGATCAGAGTCGGAAATTTGAAATTAATAAGCAGTAGCAGCTTGGAGAGAGAGCATCAGTCATCTTTCCCCTAAATTGTCTACATTTAAATGATTTATCTTTTCAGAAAATTTTCCCTCAACTATCATATTTGTTGACGGGAAACCATGAGAGAATGAAAAAGTTTCTAACAGAAGTGATACGACTTTCAATTGTTTTTTAGAAACTATAAACACAGGAAGAGCTGTACAATGTCAAGGGTATTTTTATACTTAATTCTCAGAAGTAAGTATAAAATAATACCATGTTTTCTCTTCGTTTAGTAACCTGCTAGGTTTTGATTATGAAGCATATAGAAGCTTTAAAAAATTGCACATGCTGATTTTGTTCATTTAGTTCTTTGATTAACCACATATGATGTTGATTACCTAAATAATATCATTGTATGTTGTTCCAGATGATTATGATCAGAATTTTTTTATCCCTACTATATAGGTACATAAGCTTTGCTTAAAAAATAGGGACAAATAGAATATAAAATCTAAGCCTACAACTCCAAGTGTATCAAGGCACTTCCTGTAAAGTAAGTCCTCACACCTAATTTCTGAGCTGTATTTACTGCTGTCCTTTTTCCAGTTTTATGGAATTTTGTTGGTTTATTTGATAATCACTATGCAGTGCTGTTCTTCCCATGCAGCACATGAGCAGGTCTTACCTTAGCTTCCCCTTTGAAAGGCTGGTTAATGGAATGCTGTTCCCAAATCTGCACAGGAGGCCCTCCATACTATGCGTTATAACACAGTAAAATGCAGAGAGCTTTAAGTTACCACTAATGGAACCTGGTTTAGACTCGCAAACTGGACAGCTATGTTAGTGTAGCATTCAACTCAACCCAATTACTTCTACCCAGAGGCAAGGCTTATTTGTTTCCATCTAGTCCCGATGCAACTGTTCTTCTTCCAAACACCAGGCGGTATTTGTGCAGGCTGCTGTACTGCACTGTTGGGACAAAACGGCTTAGGCTGTTGGAATTGTCCAGGACCCATGTGCTAGACACCTTTGCAAATGTGCGTGTGTCATTAATATACTTTGAATCAAGTTTTAGCATTCAGATTAGCAACGTGGTGCAGTATATGCATTTCTCCACAATCTCATCTGCTTATATTTTTTTACCTGTTCTACACCAGCTTCCACCTTTGATTCTTGTTGTCTGCAGAAGCACTCCCAACTTGTTTTTCCACTGGTAACAAAAATAGGATAAAGCAAGTTACAGCATTAATTAAGAAATTAGATTGGACAATTTAATACTTAGGAAGGCTCTAATGCCTTCTTTTAGGTATAATATTTACAAATAAAGGCAGCTTGGAAAGAAAAAAGAGAACATATACTTATGAAATGGCCAATGTCAGGAATTCATAATTTCTCAACTGTTGAGTCCGATTTCTAGCAAATTGGGCTACTTGTCAATTTAATGTACAGTGAGATAGAAAAAAAAGTTCATCTATATATTTGATGTTCTTATCTTTTTACAAAGCAGAGAGTATTGACTGTGATCATATAACAGACTATTTTTGTGTGTCTGTTTGCATAGCTCAAATGAGACTCATACTTCCAATGTGCTTTTTTTCTTTCTGTTGGTTTTCTTTTCAGTACACTGTACTGGGTGTGGTCAAGATGAAGTTATTTTTCTTGGTAACAGCCTCTGTAGTGCAGTGTTGATAACACACCAGAGTATTGACTACTGCTGAGCAGCTCTTGCACAGCGTCGAGGCTTTCTCTTTTTCCCACTCTGCCCCCCACAGCGAGTAGCCTGGGGGTGAGCAAGGAGCTGGGAGGGGACACAGTCAGGACGGCTGACCCCAACTGACCATACCATATGACGTCATACTTAGAAATAAAAACTGAGGGGTGGGAGGTTGGTCTTCCTTGGAGACTGGCTGGGCATCTGTCTGCTTGTGGGAGGTGGTGAGCGATTGCTTTGCCATCACTTGCTTTTATTCCCTCTTTCCTTTGCTTAGCAAATTGTCTTTACCTTAACCCATGAGTTTTCTTGCTCTTGCGTTTCTCTCCCCCATCTCAGTGGGGCAGGGGCAGTGAGCAGGCGGCTGTGCAGTGCCTGGGCTCAACCCACCGCATACACCTTGAGCTACTGGCAGCCTGGGAACGCTCCAGCACCCACCCACCCTCCAATGCAATTTCAATAATAAATAGGTAGTAACTGAGAATTAGAAAAGAAATCATAACTTTGTGTTACTTTTAGCAAACGCAAACTTTATGCACTGCAGCAAATGTAAAGTTTAATTGATTTTTCATTTGTATGAATATTTGCCCCATTATTTCTATATGATGTAGCTGAAAGCTAAGGAGGAAAGTATTTTCAAAATTTTTATTATTTTTCTAATTTTTCATTTTCCACCATCTTGCAGCTGATGTTTTGGTTGAAGAAAAACTAGATTTTAGGAAGGAGAGAAGCATCACAGTAAGGTTTCCTTTCTAAACACTCAACTATAACAGCTCTGAAATACTGCAGGAACAGGCATTTGTCCTAAGCAACTGTTCCTGACAGAATAAGAATTATCTTCTTGGTGTCAAGTATATTACATTTCCTTTCTAGAAAAAAAAGTAAACAGTCTTCCCAGTAAAATTATAATGAAAACTGTGAGTGGGTTTTACATGTGATAAATGTTCTGACTAACATTTTAAATGCCTAGAAAAAAGGACCAAAAATCACCGTCATAAATTTATTAATTTCATATGTACGGTTAAATTTCATATGTATCAGTGAACAAATTTACTCAAATACCAGTTTCTTGAAATAAATTCAACAGAATTTTCTTACTAGATTTTTGGCTAGCTGCTTTTGGACATGCATATTGCAATATCCAGAAATAGATTTTCTGCTTCAATCAAGAAATCTGTAATTTATCAGTAAAGGTCACCCACTCCTTTTACTCTTTTCATTTCTGGAATTTCAAATGCTACTGTAATTTGTCTGGCCATGCCACTATTGCCTTGATTTCCCTCAGTCTTCTTCTGCCCAAGGATTATGAAATGTCTTCCCTGAATCTCACTTAACTCTGCCTTAAGGAATAGCAATGAATGGCTTGCTTTTTGTTTTTCAAGGTCTGCTTCTGCATGAAAAGCAGAATATACCTGACTCTCCAGGGCTTTTTTTCCCCCTTCACTAGTATTTTAACCTTTGCCTTGTTTTAGTGGACGTTACAGTGATATTTTTCCTTCTCATGTTTTCTCAGGCAATTCTTACTGGATAGAAAAGGTCACAAAATGATATTTTTATTCTTTGGTTATTTAGTACTAGATGGTAGAAATAAATTTGCATCGTGTTTTGAAAACTTGTCTATCAAAACACAGAATAGCAAAGATACCAAACATGATATGTCATATACAGATTTTTCTCATGAGTTCTGAACCCTGCAAATAATTCCATAATTGCTTGATAAACATAGGTTTAAAATTAATATTATGTTGATTTAGGAATTATATTAACAATAAGACTTCTAGTACATTTGAGGGGAAAAAAAGCCTCACTATTTTTTTCTTAATTTCTTGGTATACGCCTTCACTAAAATTAGAGCTGGCGAGACATTTTCTGAAGACTTATCTCATTGTTTTATTTTTAGAATGAAAAGTTTGTATTTATTTCTGAGCCAAGTGACGTGGTTTAGCCCCAGCCGGTAGCTGGGTGCCACGGGCCGCTCACTCACCCCTCCCCCGGCGGGATGGGGAGGAGAACGGAGAAGCAACGGCAAAGCCTCGAGGGTTGGGATAAGGGCAGTTTACTGGGACACCAAGGGAGAGGGGAACAATCAACAACAGTACTGATAACAGATATTCACAATGGGTGATAACAAAGAACAATTTACCGATCCGATGACCAACCGACCACTGGACGCTCAGCCTGTCCCAGAGCCACACCGAACCCGCCCCTGCCCGACCAGCCCCCTGTTATGGTGAGCATGATGTCCCATGGCATGGAATAGCCCCCGGCCAGCTTGGCTCACCTGTCCTGGCTCGTTGGGAAATTAACTCTGTCCTTGCCAGAACCAGGACACCAAGTTATAGAGAAAAAGAGAAAGAGACTAAACCTGGCTCTATTGAGTGTTATTAAAAAATGGAAAGCTGAAATTGGAAATGCTGATATGAACCCTATGCAGTATAAGCAGAGACGTGCTGTTTGAGGTGTCCCTCTGGGATAAAGGAGAATGGCTGAGCAGGCAGTTAAATCTCCTGAGCTGTTGCTTCTATTGAAGGTGTCTCATGCTTTTCCTCTCATTTGCACTCCAAAAGTGTTACAAATGGTCTTCAGGTTAGTCCTAATTTCGAAATTTTTTTTTTATCTTATTTTTTTCCTTTTCAGCAAAAAAAAAAATTCATGAGTTCTACATAAAATTCTTTCTTTTTAATGACTGTTTGTGACCCACAGATGTCAAAGAAGCTTGGAAATTATCCAGGTGCTTGCTTGACAATGTGTTATCAGCTGTTAATTCTGCCAGAGAATTTAAACTGCATTTTTTGACTCATTCTTTGCATGTGTATTTTTACTAGTATATGAGGAGATTGGGAGGGGTTCTTTGGCATAGGTGTCCAGGTTGGATAAGATAGCACACATCTTAGAAGAAAATTAGAAGCAGGTAAGCCTGGAAAGAAAGTTTGTACTGCACTGCAACATGCTGTGTTAACATACCAAAATGGATGAGGGATATAAAAGTTTTTGTTATCCATAACAGGTTGTACTGGGGATCTGGTTTAAAGAGGAACCTACAAACATGTATTTTTTATGTCCGATCTTTCTTTCCCTTCTCAGATTAAAACTTTTTCTTGTTGAGTTTTTAACTCAGCATGTGCTGCTGAGATACAGCGATCTGATTTTGACTCTTTGGTTTAGTTTTTCATAAACTTCAAACATAGATGCCTCAGACTTGACATCTCCCATCTTGTCTTCTTATGATTCAGTTGTTCTTTCCTCAAAAAAACAACAACAAAAAAACGGAAAAAAAAAACCCTGAAGGTGTGCCGGCTTCAGTAAATGAGAGGTAATAAGGCTCAGCATACATGTGCCAATGAGTCTGTAAAGAAAAGTTGCCACACCTTAAACCTCAAGCAGTATTCACCAGCCAACATCACTAGGATTTAGCATACCAGCTCGTATTTGTTCAAACTGTTGCCACATGAACTAATATTTCAGCCGTGTTTGCCATAGACAGACCCTGCCAGTTCCCACCTTATCTCCCTTTCCATCCCGAGTACTGCTTTTGTAGGGCTTTGTCAACAGCGCTGCATTCCTTGGCTTTTATTGAACAAGCTTTGACGATGAGGAAAGCGTGGCACCAAAGATGCTAATGTCCCAGTGCTGCTATTGCAACTGATGCCTGTTTTGATTTCTCTTTCCTCTTCCCTATGTGCCTGTCAATGAACAGGTTCATTTTTATAATCTGTTTGGATTCAGTCACTGCCTTGTAAAACAGCAACAGACCGTGACCTTGGCAGGGTAGTTTCAGGCTGGCTGGGAAGGTTTGTCATTGCTCTGTCTTAGCGATAAATATTTTATACGTAGTACCCACTCTGAGAAAGTGTGCTAACCCCTGCATATAAAGCTCCTTTTTTTCTTCCAGACATAATCTGCTTTTAACTTGTCAAAACTGAATAGAGGTTGTGTGCTCATACATTTACAGTGTGACTTTTTTAAAAGCAGAAGTACTAGAGCTTTTGTCCAAGTAATGATTTGTGAGTGTTGTTGATAGTCAGCTACAGTCAGTTTCCTAAGAGTGAAACTTTAAGATGGAGATGCAGTCCCACATAAACTACACACCCTAACGTGAAATGTTTCAGCATGCCCTGTTCTCACCCTGAATAAAGATGGTTCATTTCATCTTGGGACCTGACTACCAGGCTATAGGCTAGTCTGGGTGGGAGGCTCCCTCCACTTCACTTTTTGATGCTGTGCCAGCTTGAAAAAAATATATCAGAATTCCTTAGGTCAAAGAGAAGGGAGCAAGAGGGAGCATGACTCTGTGGCTAAATGATTGGGGCACCTATTTAGAAGAGGGGAGATCCCAGATCTGATTTCTGCTCAAAAGACTGCACAAGAGCCTTATGTTAAAGAGTTATTAGAGTTATTTGAGTTCAGAGATGTGAGTCTGCCCCCATGCCAACCCACAGGTTGAGGAGGACATGGAAGCCAAGTCTTTACACTTAGGTGGATCTGACCACCATTGACCTGTTGTATAAAAGAAGGGCATTGTTACCATCTGAAACATTTGTGGTTTTTAACAGAAAAAGGTAAGTCTCCTGACAAAGAAATTTTCTGGCTGTGAACCCCAATCAAATATCAATACCTCCTTGCAACTCTGAATTGCAAGTCTACCTTCTGAAAAGAGACAAGTTTTTATGAATGTTTCTCCCTTCTGTATTCCCTGTTGATGGGAACTCATGGTCTGTGCAGGCTGTGCTCAAAATGCTGGGGGCTGTGAGGTACGTTCATGGGACACTGTGGCAATGATGGGACCAAGACCCCCCTGACCATGGCCTTGTATGCGCTGAAGCATGTTCTTGCTGTCTTATCTCATGAGTGTCCACCTTGGAGATCTGTTTGTAGCATGTCTCATTGGAGCTACCTCTCTGACAGAGAGGTCTGACTCCTAGTTCAAGCAGGGACCCAATACAAGATCCAGGGAGCTACATTTTAGGGCTACAATCTTTTGGGTTTTTTTTTTTTTTTTTTTAGGTTTTTAATATTACATTATCTGCTTAAGACCACACAGGGCATTTATGGTGATACTGGGAGTTCGCTGAACGTGTAGACCTCAGATTGGCACCTTAACTATACTTTCTCCATAGCAAAAAGCATTATTTGCACTTAAAAGACTGCATTTTCCCACTCTGATGAGTGTTAAAGAGAGTAATCAAGCATGGTTTTGACAATGTTTGGCAATAGTCTGAGCGAGATGCTATAACAGCTTCCATGGTTTATAAAATATTATTAATGATATAACAAATTCTGTAAGTTTCTTAAGGATATACCATGTTGAGGTACCTTGATATTCTGGAGCTTTTTGTTTTTCACATATACTTGCTTTTTTCTTTGCTATTTAAATTGACAATCTCAGTTAATTTGCAGTGGGGCTTTTAGTTTCCTGTGCAAATTAATGAAGCCAACCCTAGGGCATAATTCAGATATTGCCAAGCCTCCTCAACTCCCTCCCCCAAATAACAGCGAACTGTTAAAAAAATGTTTCATACACAGAAATACCTACATTCATGCATTTCAGCAGCTATTTTTTTAATATATAAAATCAGAACTAACTTCATTTGTAAAACATCAGTGATTAAATAACCAGCTGTAGAGAACATTAAGCAATATAAAAAAAACCTGAGAAGCCAATGTCAAGGTTTCGTTCTCTCGGAAGAGAATATCCTGGATCATCTCTTACTCTACTGCAGACTGGAACCTAAAACAGTAGCAATTTGATAGAACAAAAAATCCTAGATGTGCAGATCATTCAATTCTGTATACTCAGTGGAGCTGTTTAATCATTTTAGGCCATGAGATAGCTTTGTAAGTGCTGTTAATGCTTATGCTTTGTTCTTTACTTGCTTTTTTTTTCCTTGACTTGCATTTTAATAAAAAAATTTATAGTGAACAGATATTCATATAAAAAGATCAAGAATAAGATAACGTTACCTTGTGCTATAAAGGCAAGCAATTTATAAAAGAGAGTACAGTTACTTAATTTTCTCTGCTAAAGATATACTTTCTTTGAAAGAAAATTAAGTTATTGAAAAATAAAATCCTTTGGAGAAAATAAGCAAAAATTAAAGAGTGTTTTCTTTTCATTCACATAAATGTGAACAGGGAGTAATTTTATTGGCCTTCATAGACTCATAGAATCGTTTAGGTTGGAAAAGACCTTTAAGATCACCAAGTCCAACCGTTAACCCAACACTGCCAAGGCCACCACTAACCCACGTCCCCAAGCACCACATCTAAACGTCTGTTAAATCCCTCCAGGGACAGTGACTCCACTACTGCCCTGGGCAGCCTGTTCCAGTGATGGACAACCCCTTTGGGTGAAGAAATGTTTCCTAATCTCCAATCTGAACCTCCCCTGGCACAACTTGAGGCCATTTCCTCTTGCCCTATCACTTGTTACTTGGGAGAAGAGACCGACCCCCACACGGCTACACCCTCCTTTCAGGGAGTTGCAGAGAGCGATCAGGTCTCCTTTCAGCCTCCTCTTCTCCAGGCTCAACACCCCCAGTTCCCTCAGCTGCTCCTCATCAGACTGGTGCTCCAGACCCTTCCCCACTCCGCTGCCCTTCTCTGGACTTGCTCCAGCACCTCAATGTCCTTCTTGTAGTGAGGGGCCCAAAACTGAACCCAGCACTCGAGGTGCGGCCTCACCAGTGCCCAGTACAGGGGGATGATCGCTGTCCTGGTCCTGCTGGCCACACCATGTCTGATAAAAGCCAGGATGCTGTTGGCTTTCTTGGCCACCTGGGCACACTGCTGGCTCACATTCAGCTGGCTGTCAACCAGCACCCCCAGGTCCTTTTCTGCCAGGCAGCTTTCCAGCCACTCTGCCCCAAGCCTGTAGCGTTGCCTGGGGTTGTTGTTCTCCTTAGCCCTCCTTTTGTTGTCAATGTAGAAACATTTTTTATTGTCTTTTATGGCAGTAGTGAGATTAAGTTCTAGCTGGGCTTTGGCTCTTCTAATTTTCTCCCTGCATAACCCCATGACATCCTTGTAGTCCTACTGAGTTGCCTGCCCCTTCTTCCAAAGGTCATAAACTCTCCTTTTTTTTCCAGAGTAATTTCATAGTAATGACCCTGAAAATAATACCATTTGAAGAACATAGGACCAGCTAGTTGAACAGCCTGAAGAGGGAAGTTAATGTGTCAAGAATTCTGTCTGTAAAAGAGCAAGATAGTGAATGAGATTTCTTTTGTGATGGATAAGTGGCATTTGTATTGCATTTGGTGACTCAGAAATGTCACCTTGTTCATTGGCGATCTTACCCTTTTTAAGCTGTCTCATTGGTAGGTTCATGCACGTTGACAACGGCAGTCTTCACATGTCTGAGGTACATTGGAGGCTTCCACTCTCTGCTTTGCACATTATTTGAAATACTTCTTAATATTGCCTGGGTGTCAATGATCAGCCTTCAGTGTTTTTTGTCTCTGAACAGTGTCTCTTCCAGCCTCTTTGTCTTCATCATTAATATCTAAGGCATCAGAAGACTCTTTATGTGTGGGCTTCACAAATTTATTATCTTCCTATTCTTGTTAATCTCCCTCAGTTTGTCTTCCTTCAACAGATTTATAAGAGGCATGATTATATTTTTATTCTGAGGTACTCTTAATTTACATAGGACAGCACCAAAAAAACTTAGCATTTTTGCTGAAATTGAAGGTATCTCAATCACTTTGGACATTATTCATTATGAGGGATCTTTGTTTTCTTAAATGATGAATAGGATTGCTCAGCAACTAAGCGACAGCATTAGACTGTTGTTATATATGGTCTGTTTCTTATATGTGCAAAGCCCAACACTGCAATTTTTTAAAATTTCTTAAACGTATATTGTGGTACATTGCCAAAAGGAGCTCATCATAGAGATTGTCTGGCAAATATTACTTTGCTGTAATTTACCACACCACTTGCCAAATGGCTGTACTCTGTAACTTAAATTATAAAAACAAGACTGTAAGAGTGCACTGTCAGCAGTCAGTTGCCAGCCTTTTTAGATATGCCATGAAAAAGCATGATGTTCCTTAAAACTGTATGTACTACAGCTAGTGGAAACATGGCATTTTATAATTAGTGGTGTTGCATGGATTTTTAATGTAAGGCAAAAATTCACAGTATTAAAACAACATGATCTCATGAATATTTTTGTTTGTGGATAACTGCAAACTCATGCAAACTAATTTGTTTTTACCTTTTACCACCAAGTCCTTTCTTGAATTAATTGGCATTGTCTCAGCTTAAAAAAAAAAAAAGAAAAAGCTTTTTAAAGTTTATCTTCTAATCTTTATTACAAACATAATCATCAGCCTTTGTATGTGAGGTATATAACCTGGGATTTACTGTGAAATCTTCCATCTCCTTGTCATGCATATCTAGGCCGAGATCAAGTGTTTTCTTTGTAACATTCTAAAGATCAGTTCATTAATTTATATCCCAAATCCTTCATATACACTCCAATATTTTAATTGCTTCCTGGAGCTCATTTGCATGAGGTTGAATTCTGTCTACTTAAGCTCATCTTGCAAAAATTTTACTTCTTGTATACCATGCCATGCAGGTGACATAAAGTACTTTGAGTTGCTCCTCTGGGTCTCATGGAGCCCACATTTCTTGTCTTAGTTTTCAGGAGCAACATTATGCAGACCTAGTCCTCCATACATTTTTTTTTCTTTTATTATATATCTCTCACCTTCATAGAATCCTGGAATGATTTGGGTTGGAAGGGACCTCCCAGCCCATCCAGTGCCACCCCTGCCATGGGCAGGGACACCCTCCACTAGCCCAGGTTGCCCAAAGCCCCATCCAACCTGGCCTTGAACACTTCTGTGGAACCTTCTGTTTTATGAGTGATGTCTCCTCTCATTTCCTTCCCTTTGGTTACAGGTTCTCATATACAAGGAAGATAAGTAAACAGACTTTCTTGTCACAAATTAGACATGATATTTGGGTATGATCATAGAATCAGAAAATGATTTACCTTGGAAGGGACCTCTCAAGAACATGTTAGAAAAAAACCCTCCTACTCAGAGCATAAACCAATCTATCATAGACAATACTTATTGATTTGTGTTAATTTTTTTAGCAATAGAAAGTACACAAAGGAATTATTGGGCTAGCTAAACTGTTAGAGAATGGAGAGAGGAACAGAGAAAACAGAAATGTCAGCTGAGGCCAAAAGCCTTCAATTTCCTACTTTCTTTGGAGTTTCTATTTCTGGATATTAAAAACAAAGTCCTCTTCATGCCTACAACTTAAAAAAAAAATGAAAAAACCCCACAGAACAACCCAACAACAACAACAACAAAAAACAACCCTTAAGCTAATTATTTAGTATTGAGTATTTGACAGAATGAGATGGAGAGGTTGAGTTACAGCGAATAGATGCTGTCTCTTCAATTTATTATCCCTAGTACAGTTATGGGAATTTTAGGTCCAGTAACTTTGTCTTCCTATCAGGTAAACTAGTTAAAAACAGTTAAATAAGAAGCAAGAAAAGTGCATGTAAGCATGAGTGCAACTACCTTCTTTTCCTGACTTTCTAAGGTGGTAGCTGATAGAAAGCTTACAGAGATGCTCATTAGGTCCTGATGACTCACTGCAATATTGGCAGCTCATTTCCCCATTCCAAAGAAGAAGATGTAAGAGTGGGTTATCTGAACAGAGGAAAGAGGGGTATGGGTAGGTATGAGAGAAAATCCTGGAAGGAACAACACCTGGACAGAAGAATTTTCAGGTTGTGGTTTGTTCTGCATTAGCTTCTCAACAGGCTAACCTTAAGGAGCAGTACTACTCAGGCTTCCATTCTAGTTCATAGAATGCTTATGTGGGATATTAAAGTAAAACAAATTTTTAAATAGCAGTAATAAGTTTCTAGAATAAAGAGTAGCCTTATAGTGAACAGCTATTTGCTGAACTAGTTTTCAGCAAATGGTATAAAACTTCCATGCAGGGATACACTGGAACTAGCCAAAAGCTTCTATGTGTCCAACTCTCATCGGTAGGGAGACCAACTTTAGGCTGCTCTGATTTTCAATATAAAAGTTTTGAAGTTATAAAATGCTATTTTCCAAAATGGCCTGTCATCGTCTCGGTGTGGGTCAGAGACAGCAAGTCATCTTCCCCGTGACTTCTCCCACAGCCTGGTTCAGTGCCTCTCCGGAGCTCCAGTTCTGCAGCTGCCTATCCCAAAAAGCTGTGCTTTGGTGCAGATTTCCTGTTCTGCCTCCATAGAGGGGATTTTTCCCCACCACTTTCTTGTACCTTGTTTTGCCAAACACCCTTTTTGCTGTACTGTCAAGCTACTTAGCATGAGTCCCATGTGCCTACCATGGGATGGGTATGCCATATATCAGAAGCAAGCATTTTATTGTGGTCCTGGCTTGAAAATAATGGCGTGTAGCCTATTATGAAGACCAAACAGATTTTTCTGCATTCATTCTATAGGACAGGATTTTTTGCTATTGGCAGAAAGAGACAACATGCAAATGTTAGTGAAGCAAACTGTATTGGCAAAAAAAGGAATAAAAATACTTGGAAATGCTATCCCAGAGTGTTCAAAAAGTTGTTTGAAGATAGCCTTGTAAAGTTTCTACTTTGGTTTGACAGAATTTGTGTTGTTTCCCTTCTGCTATGTGTCTGGCAATCATATATAGAGGTTCTTTTTTTCCTTTTTCCCCCTCTTTCAGGGTGAAGAAATGTCTGTGTAGGACTATATACACTCTTCGCTCAGTAGAGGGCACATGCTCCATTTTCCTCACACTATGTAGCAATAAACTGATTAGATTTATCAAGCGTAAATATTGTGGTTTCATCATTTCTTGATGTGCTAGTTAATCTTGCTCGAGACTGAAAGCAGAATATGCTTCTGTTTGGTTTTTCTTTCCGAAAGCTGTAAAAATCCAAGAAAAACATGGCATCTTTTTGGTCATCCTAAGAAAGCAGGAACTTGTAAAAAATGGTAGCTAAATTTTCTTACTGAAATCTATATTTAATTGAGGAAGTGAACTCTTTTCTTTGCATGCATCTCCCAAGCTTGTCAAAAAGAGGAGGTACAGATCCATCCATACAAATCAGTCAGCTGACCAAAATCCTTAAGAAAATTTGTCTTCATGTATGAAGACAAATTGTTACTGTAAAACATTTTAAATACTGAAAATGTTGCAACTGAACGGTGCCCGTGCTTCTCCTGCAAAATGTATGGTTTCTTAAAGCAGACTTTGCACAAATGAGTATACTTTTTTAGTAGAGGGAGTATCAGAAAATGTGGCACTTAGTCCTACAAATCAATAGCTGTAGGCATACCACAGAGTCTAGCTTTCTGAACAGTTATACTCCAGCCATGTACATCTAAGGAGCAATACCAAGATGAATCCATTAATCTGTTGCAGGGGTGCTTAAAAAGCTGACTTAGCATGATATGTCTATCTCCTCTCATTTTGATAACAGCTACAGATAGCTGATGATGAAAATTAAAGTAGACTAAGAACATGTATCAGCTTAACATCATTCTCTGCAGACTCCCACAGCAACCAGAAAGCTCTCATAAAGCCCTTCCAGCCTATGAAATGCCATTAACCAGCTGGGAAGCCAACATGCACCATAAAGTTCACTTGGAATACTCTAGCTGTTTCATTAAATCACCTTCCTGACTTTTTTCAGTGGGCAGAACAATGTAAAGAAGCATGTAACTCTGATATCTGGATGTGTGATACACTTGCTTGACAGAAGGTAACTTCCAAGACTGCTGCACTTGATGCTCTTTCAAAAGCATCGTAATGAAATTCTACATTATTATAGTCCCAGCAGAATTGTTGGAATCTGTTTGGAACAGGGAGTTTCCGTGATGGAAGTATTGTCATGGAGCAGATGGCTCACTGTTGCGAGGCTGGACTGTATACAAAAAATGACTAGCAAGATCATTGCAACCTTTCTCCTTTCTCTAGCATATAGGTACAATCCCATGCATTTCACCTAAGTTATTCCCACAGTATTATATTAACAAATGTAAGGATAGTAAAATACACATAAATACACATGCATGTCAAATAAATAAAGCAGCAAAGGCCAATTTAAGCTCTTCATAAGAGATAAGATATTAGTCACGCAGGTTTTGCTACTGAAACCAATGGGATGACTCACACAGGGGAATAAGACAGTGAAAATCTGGCTCTAGGTGACTTCGGAAACCCATTATACTCATGGACTGAAACAATTGTAATTTCACAGTGGCAGTTTAGCTTGAAAAATGTCATGTAAAACACTGCAGAAGAAGTGAATTGTGATGTGGCCAGCTTAATTTTAAGGAAAGAGTTTTTTAATTGTTTAAATGAAAGAATTTAAAGTGAAGTTAAAGTGTAAAAGAGTTCTTTAAAGCAGAGAGTTGCTCATTAGAGCCTCACAAATAATTGTCACTGTCATTTGAATGTTGCTCCCCTTGTACTGCCTTTCTACTGTATAATACCATAGGTTGTATTTGGCTTAAGAATTTTTTGGGGAAACTTGTTTTTCAGTGACCATCACACAACTGATGTGTACAACTTAAGCTTCTCTCCATCTCTGAGATTAAGGTATTCCACCCTGCATAAAGTGTTTTGTAGCTCATTATTAGTATATTCGCCTTGGATGCATTAGTGCCACTTACTGAGAAAGAGTAAGATGTTTGTACCTTTGTCTGCTGTGTGCTAGCTGAGCATCCTAACTACTACGTTATTAAATGTTCCGCAGGAGGGATTCATTTGTCTTTGAACAGATTTTTTTTTTTAATTGACAGCTATAGCTGGTAAAGTAAAAGTTTCTGCTTAAATATCTTACTGATGGAAAATCCCTGTATGTGGAATTTTACAGAAGTGGGGATGATTATCATTAGTGCTTTGTTTCTCCAATCAGAAATAGTAAACGAAATCCATTTTTGAGGATTAGGTGTGATAATGTTGGTGACTGTGTTAGACAGAGGTACTAAACTGTTAACAGCAGTATTTTTCAGCTTTTTTTTCCACTAATGAGAAAAGCCTGATTTTTCTGGGAAGGTGCACTTCTTTACTACAAAGGAGGTGATATGTTGTTGTGATGTTGGTGTTCTGCAGTTGTGAACCCAATGTGAACTATCCAACATGGAAAATCATTTGCTAGCTTTGTTTTCTGAGTTATGTGCCTCAAAGTGTTATGCTTTGGGGTGTGCTGACAGTAGGTAAATGCAGTTTATGTAGCAGACAAAATGTAGTCTGTCCAACCCCTTTTATAGCATTATTTTCTTGTCAAATATTTCTGATTGTGGTGTTCTTGCAATGCTGTCCCTGGTACTTTTGATGAAACTTAACAGGTCTAAGTCCAGAGTCTTAGATTTATGGATTAAATAGAATTAGCTAGAACTTGCCCATGTTTGGGCAAATAGAAGCAGGGATCTGCAAACAAAACACAAGTGTGTTCAGGCTGCCATCACTACTAAGTGTGTTCTCTAGTACTATAATTTAATGCTTTTGAGAAAGTGATATATGCCTGTTACTGGGCCTTTTCACAAGCAAAGCAAAGTACTGTCAGGACATTTGGGCAATGTGGGCTAGTGGAGGGTGTCCCTGCCCGCAGCACAGGGGCTTGGAAATAGATGGGCTTTGAGGTCCCTTCCAACCCAAACCATTCTATGATTCTGTGATTCTATGACATTATCCTTTTGTACAAAAGTAATGCTTCTGCTCCTTACCTAATCTTAAAGCAACAAGCAGGCAGTTTAGATGCTAAGCTTTTTGTTATTCTTTTATTGCAAACATTCCAGAGAGAGATAAAAGTGGGGCATGAAGTGAGTTTTGTGGCCAGGAATAGATCAGTTTTCAAATAGACAAACAAAAATTATTAAAAAGATCATCTTAGGTAATCGTTCACAGGCAAAGAGGTTGGAAGTTGTGCATTGGCTTTATTAACTTTTTCATTCTCAGTAAATATAGGTATGTGCCAGCATCTCCAGACCCAAACACTCTCATTCAGCAATCACGTGTTGACTGCATGGGCAAGTCACCTTTGTATCTTTCCAGAGTTCATGCTGAGGTCTGCTTTGTGTTCATTCTTATTGTGTTTCCTGGGAAACAGAAACAGTGTAGAATAATAGTGATTTACTAAACAGCTGGAAATACTGTGTTGGATGGCAAAGTACATTGTATGCCCATGATGATATTTTTCCTTGACTCTGTATAAGCATCATTCAAGCTGTTTTTACAAATTTCAAATACCAAATAATAACTGGTTTTGTTGGAAGTCAGGAGAAATGTTGGAAATGTTGTTCACAAAGCACATATACAGAATCCCATTTTGGCTTCTCTTGCAAGAATATGCCATCAGTCCTTCCTATGTGGTTGGGAAATGCTGCCTTATGTGTATCTCCTGTGTGATCACGGCTTATGTTTCCCAAAGGAGTATGAACAAAGGAATATAAAGGTCAACAATAAACAAGAAGTAAATTGTGCTTTCCTGCTTTATTCCTACAAGCAGAACTGGAGGGATTTTGAACACTTTCTCTCATTTATCAGAGTAATTAAAAAAGATTAAGTATTTTGAGTCTTAACAGACTTAATTTTTCAATGAATTTGTGGGAATGCTCAAAAAGCTTGTATGATTTTAGAAGAGATTACAAATTTGGTGGTTGTTCACAATATTAAAACTATGTAACAACAGTAGAAAGAAAGATGCATCTCCTCCATAAGCTGTAATTTCTGTTATGTATGAACTCTGTCTATACTGGGAGAAACATTTGCTTGTGTTATACATTTATTTGGGATTGGTAAAACCTTAGAAAATCATAGTGAAAATCAGAGATTTTAAAACTGTGAAACAGAGATCCACAGCAGTGGAACAGCAGAGATTGAAAGTCAGATGAGGATACAGTGTGTGAGCGTTTTCCTGGAAGAGAACATCTTTCTGTGAGTCAACCTGGTGGAGAAAGAGAGGAATTACCAAAACGCGGGGAGAAGCAGGAGACAGCAATTAGTATCTTTGGCTTAATAATAAAGGGCATGACTGGATAATAAATCAAGTTTTGCTTAGATACCTTCTGGCCCTTTAATCCAAAATACAGTACCATAGATTTTTAGATGGCGAGGCTCCTGATCACTGTGCCTTTTCTTGTGTGGTGGAATAATTAGAATTGGCCTGCTCGATGGGATCCACCCATGTAAATGGCCATTAGGTGGAAGAACCTTAGTTAATCATTTTCTCATTGGCAGGTGACATTATACCAAAATAGAAATATTGTGCTCAAAATTTTAATTTTGGTCAAAGTTTCCAATGGGTTAAACTGAAGCATTTTGTTTCACTGATCCAGACCAGCCATTGGAAGTCTAGAGTTGGCAAACTCTATAGCAAATATCTTTATGGAAGGATCTCAGATTTTTACCTATTGTGCTTAGATCATGTACACTGTGGTTTGTTAAGGTACGTTTCTCATGATAGCAAAAGAAAAATTAAAAAAATATTCAACATCCTTACTCTACAGAGTTGTAGAGAGCCAAACAGCAACAAAACAAGACAACCATGCCTGAGCCTTCCAGACTGCTGATAGTGCTCAGCAAGGGGAACTCATAAGGTAGGGGCACCAGTGACGACATCAATGACTTCAAAATGAGTGAACTGAGAATGCTATAACAAGCAGTTCCAGAAGTGCACTAGGAAGTCCTGGGATGAGGTTCATTCAACACATCTTCACAATTAAAGCTTCCACAAGTAGCCTCTGCTGCAATTTAACATTATTCTCTCATAGTGGCCATGACTCATGACATTAATGCCTTTTTGTTGATATTGCTGTGTCACCATAGACTTTTTGCAGTGCTGTCTAGGGGACTATGGTAAAGATAGTCAAAACTCCTCTAGGCAAAAAATGATCGTATGTGTTGGCATAAAAAGTTTCAGCCAGCTGGATGTCTCCTGAGTCAAATAATATGACAAAGCTAAGTCTGGCAGATGAAAACCTCTCAGTGTGGAAGGTCTTCAATGTCTTCTGATTGCTATGGTAGGAAAAACAGAAGTGAAAACGCTACTAGAAAAATACTACGCTAAGCCTTTTTATAGACTGATGTTTCAAATGGTGTGAGTAGATCTGTAAATTGTAAACTTCTGGCACAGGGTGTAACATTCCAGAAAAAGAATATTTTTTTTTCACAGAATCAGATTTAATGTTTAATAACAAACAGTGTGAATGTAGCCCAGTGAACTTTAACATATCAAGGACAGTGTTCTCAAATAAAGTGGCCTGTAAAGGTGACAGAGTTCAGTTCTGGTCTTGTAGACCTTTGAAGCGAGTTTGTTTAATTTGGGGCAAGTTTATATACATGAAAGAGAACTGTATATTTTGGCTTTGGAATCTAGATTGCTGTTTAACCACCATTCATAATTATAGTATTACTTATTAATCTTTGTAGCCTTAGGTCAGGAGAGGTCTGAAATGCAGCTGCATGGCTCAAGCACGACAACTTGTCTCCTTTCAAGCGACGGACAGTTTTAAAAATAAGCACGGCAACAGCATGTAATACTTATGTGTCATCTTTTCAAAGCCCATCACAAAGTGCTTAAAAAAACTTTGAAATCTCTGTCTTGTAGATGGAGAAAGTGGGAGGCAGAGAAGCATCCTTACTCTTCTGTGAGTCCTTACATTAGGATAGGGCAGAGCCAGGATTCAAACTTCGGTCCCTTCAGTCCTAGACTAGTGGTCTGTTTACTCCAGTGTGAAAAGAATCACAACATAAGCATATTCTTAGTAAAAAAATCTAAATTTTGTCTGCCAATTCAATAATCCCATTTTGTCTTTGAGACACTAACCAAAGTTAGGATCGATACTACATTCTGAGTTGCTTTTCCAGAAATTCAGTCTTCTAGCTATTAGGATTTTCTTTGAAAGGTTCCACTCTGAGGATGCATTTCTACCATAAATTTTAAGAACTTGCAATTGACAGCAGCTCAAATTCTCTGTTAAATTTTCTGCTAAAAAGCAGTTCCACTGCCTGCTGGAATTCAAGTCTGTGAAGGGTTATTTGGGGTCGGTATTCGGGTAAGCAGTATTGTCTGTTTTCACATTGAGCTATATAGTCATTGTTAGGCTAAGATGTTAATGTTTAAACAAAGTTCCTTAAATAATAGTAGCCACTTTTAAATTTAATATAGGTAAATGTAAATATAGTTATTATTTTTTATGTTTCTCACAATAGTTTACTTGAAAGCATTTAAAATTCTGCCTGTCTGCAGACCCATTTCTCATTTTCTTCTGTATTTTCCCAGATTTTTCCACAGTAGATAGGACGCTAAAGTCTTACCACAGGGCAGACACTGTAATTTTCCATGTGCTACTTAGAAGTTTATGTGAGATTTGAAATTAATCACTTATACAGTTCTCCCTCATAATGTGGTTTATCTGTCACTGATTGACCAAGGTAAGTATAAAGTTCTTAAACTATTGATGATGCCTTTCTATAAATTAACAGTGACATTAACCCACACTCAAACAATGACTTATTTTGCTGAAAAGTCTCTCCCTTGAGAAAGGGGTTGAAACCATAGTCAGAAAGGGTCTTCCTATAGTAGCCCTTGCAGTGCTAAAAACATACCGTGGTTACATATAAATATCTCCTTTTGTTTCAACATACAAGTCTACAAAGGGGTGAAGCGAGTAGTCAAACACCTTAGGGAGCTATAAACAATTATATTGGAGCCAGAAGCTCCAATCCTTTTTCCGCAGGAAAGAAGACTTTTCCTTTTTGTTAGCAGCTGGAACAGAAACAGGCAAGATCAGTTCCAGTGGTTCCCTTGGTAGCTCTCCTATTATCCAGAGGAGGAAAAGGAGGAAAAAAGTGAGGAGGAAATTATTTTTAAGGAGCATTATTTTACGTTCACAAACAGAATTTTGCAAGTAGTCTCTTGTTTGTGTATTATATATGCTGGAATGAAGAAACCTGCCCCATGTGTATCTTAAGAATTAGCTAACCATGTGTTCAACTTGAGTAATGAAGACTTGAGGTGGTTCCTGAGTGGAACAGCCATTGTCTCCCATCTCCAAACAAATTAAATGCCAATATGAGAAGGTATGAAATGATGAAAATAATATTAGGATTACCCTGAAAAACATTTCTCTATATGAACTCCGCGTATAATCCTTAGAAACTGTGAATGTTTAGTTAATGCTGGATTCAGGAGGAGCTCTTCCACTTTTCCTTTCTTGAAAAAAAAAAAAAAACCCCAAACAAAAACCCAATTATAGTTGACTAGGATGAGGGCAAGGATGAAATGGAGTTTTGTTGAACATTTACTATTTAAAACTTATTTGCAGGTCACACAGGACCACAGAGGTCAAAACTGAGTAGGTTGTGCTCACTGTCACACCAAACAACTCTGTTCTTCAGTGAGTGTTGACCGTCTCTTACCTGCAGTGGAAGGCACTGGTCAGGGGGCAAATGGTCATCTTTTACTGTGTAAAAGGCAGTGGACCCATGGGATATGTTCTGTAAATCTATAAGAAATAGCCATATTCAAAATCATAGCAGATAGATAAACTAATCAGATGTTCATGCAAATCCTTTCTGGAATTTCAGGAATTTCATGCCTAGCTAGATTTGTAAGTGGGATGAACTCTTGTCTGGCACTAACGACACCACCTCCTGTTATTACTTCACTTCCTAATTTGATGCCTGCCTTCAGTGCACATTAGGGAACATGCCTGTGCACCAGGAGAGAGAGGGGGGTTTTGACTGTAATGCCTGCATGTTCAGGCAGAAGAAGGCCAAGTTTTGTGTGTCTTTGACAGTGCATTGTAGTTGTAGGAGTGATTGCTTTGAAAGTCACTTACTGAAGGATCTATACTAGCCATGTAATACTAAAATTGTCAGTGCTAATATGTCCATGATCTCATACTGATTTCTCACATACTCTATTGCAAGAGTATTTTTCTGGCACTTAGTCTTTTTTTTTTTTTTTTAACGCAGCATTCATTTCAGTTTCATCATTGGGAGAAATGGAAGATAGTGCAGTAAAACACATACTTTTTCTTCTCCTCCTTCTTATATACTTCAGGTATTTGAGTTTATACCAATCACTTATAAACTGTATTCTTGAACCAATTTGTGTATGAATAAATTTCAGTTTGCTGACAGCCAGAGCAGAGTTTTCTACCCACAGCACCACCTACTGAGACCCAGTACTCCTGTCAATGATCTTGTCACTCCCACCTTCTGCTTGCAAATGGTACCAAAGTCATTTGTAATTGGTCTTTGTGACTTTTTCTTGCCTTGAATCACAAATAAAAGGATATTAAAATTAAAAAGGAAAGAAAAGGAACGTTTTCATTAAGAGCACATAAGGTATTTGAATGGTGGTGTTTGCGACAGATTTATTACAGTGTCTCAAAACTGGCAAACCGGCGTGCAGCTGTGAATTAATTCTCTGTAGTGACGTGAATAATGTGAAAAACATTTAAACATACTGGCTGGATAAAGCTATTAATATTGCTTCTACATTTCAAGTTTAAAATACATTAAATTACACAGCCGTCTGATTATCTGGCAGAAATATTTTAAGACAAGTGGAGAGTATTTTAATGTGGCTGATACCTGGCAGTTCATTCCCATAGAAAGCACTGAAGAGTTTTCTCTTCAGTAAACAAAAATACTTTCAACCTCTCCGTACGAAGACTGGCACATCTCTGGTGAGCCCGGGTGCCAAGCGCTGACCCGCTGCTGCAATCAGCGTGGCTGTGTTCTCACTTAGCTGTCCTCCAACAGCATTCTGCCACAGTGGGAAAACGTACCGGGAATTAAACCTTATCACTCAACTAACAATTAATTAATAATGTTGGGGGGGGGGGGGAGAAGGTCCGTTTTGTAACTAAGCTGCAACACAGTTTTTAACCCTCTGTCACATTGCAAACGTGCTTTTTCTCTTAGGGGATAGTCAGTTTAACGATAAACTCTGTTCTAGGTTAATTTAAACATAAAAAGTAACTGTCACAACTCCAAAATATTAACTCTTTACATGCAGTGGTACTGCTTCTGAATACTGTCGAAGTTTTTAAGGGCTAGGTAATCTTTTTTTTGTGTGATTCCTCAAAGCATGAACAGTATTAATTCTCCACGTCATTTACAGTTGCTTCTGGCTTCTTTCTTTGTAGCCTCTTCTTGTATTTCCAGCTGGTGGTTTTATTCTTCCGTGTATCTTGCTTCCATTCCTAAAGATAAATTTTAATAATGTATTTTGATTGTTAGTCTGGATATCATGAAGAAAAGAAATCGAGAACTTTAAGTCAGGGAAGATGGTGGGAAACGGGAGAGAAAAGGGGAAGTTGAAGAATACTAATTTTCAAGTCAGCTTCCCCTGACTCATGCCTCGCCAGTCTGGCTGAATTTCTTTGTTTAGGGTCAGCTCAGGCCTAGAGGAAAGAGGTTTTAGAAGAATAAAAGAAATGGAAACCTGTTCGATTGCTCTTGGAGCACAAAGCTTGAGGTTTCACTGTGCAGCAATGTCCTAATGTGAGTGCATGCTAAAAATACGTTCTTCTCTGAGTTTTGTGGCTTGCTAACCTCTTCGGAGATGCCAGTTCATAAACTGGTTATGTCAGTCCTGTGCAAAGAACATGAACAACCTCCTTTTCAAAGGTGTGTCTCATAGTCACAAGACTTGAGCCTAGAAAGAGCTGACCTTCAAGAAAATAGGTGGGCTTCCAAGATTTTCTGTTCCTCAGGGGTATAAACCATGACTTTTCCCCTCCCCCTATGCTCTGATCCAGATTTCTAAAAATGCTGCATTGCAAACTCTCTATTTAACATTCCTCTGATAGTCTGCAAGTCTGTTTCACCCTTCTTTTAATGCCTTGTCCTCTCCCCATCTCTGTGCCAACTGTCTCTTCCTGCATCCTTTAGTCACAGCCCAAAGCAAACAGCGGTCTTGGGTTTGCTCCGTGTGTTCTGCCATGTTGTTAAAATGTAATAAAAAACCAAAAGCCACTTTGAGTGAAGGTAGGTATTTGCAAAAATTGCTTCCTGAGTGTAAGGAGTTTCATGAGATTGAAGATAATATAATGAAAATCTGCAAGTCTCTACATTTCTGGAACAGAGATTAGTGTAATAAAATGATGATAAAAAATCAAAATTCAGAGACAAAAATGAACACAGAACAAATCCCAATATATTTGTAAAAATGTACTAATTTCCATCTCAGTTTTATAGCATTACTGTTGAACTGTTTACTTCTGCAGGAAATAAAATATAATGCTCCATCAAATAGTAGAGTATGCTATCAAATGTAATAAACAGTTGCTTGGTCTTTACTTAGCTGATAGTAATCTCTTCAGAATTGTCTTTTGTTTTCACATTCTCACTGTCATCAAAATATTACGGAAGTGATTCCCACCTGTTTGCAATTTAAATCTTAATTCCTGAGGGGTGTATTATTTTGAATTTTAGTTTTCTACTTCCTGGTCAAACCAAATGTTCTTTAATTCTGTTCTAAAGAGAAAGTTAGGCATTTTGAGAGCAGGGCGGTGCTATTTACCCATGGTCTTGGTTAGCCGGGAATGAGTTGATGCTCCTGGTAAAATGATAACTTTGGTACCTTTGTCAAGACCTTTGTTGACATACATCTTTTCTGAAAAAATTAAAAGAGGAGTTACAAAATTAGCCAAAGTAGATTTCAATATGAAGAACAGGTCACTTTTAATGTGTGCAGATGAGGAGAAAAGAAAAAAAAAAAAAAGGTCCTTTTTAATCCCAGAAAGGCCTCCTGTATTTTCAGTATAGGAATTCTAGTGATGATAAGCATAACAGTGCATGAAAGCATAGTAAATCATATGAATTGCTGCATTTCTTGGGAAACACTTGATGGCAATCTCCTTCCAGGTCTGTTTAATTTAGACAGTGACAAAACCACCAGAACAGAAATGATGATGGGGGATTTCCACTTAATGAGATGACTTTCGCTTTCACACAAAGCAGATATGCCCACTGAGAGGCAGTCTTTACCCACGCTCCAACCTGAAAGCTCGTAAGACTCTTCATTCATGTAGGGGTTTTGTACCTATTCAGTGTGGAATTTCTTTACAATTAATTTACCTAAGGAGGGAATGAAAGGGAATCCTATATTGCAGTCTCTAAAACGCTTTGAATTAATGCTCTATATTCAGCAGTCACATCAATAAGTATTGAAGTGTTAAGTAAACAAGTTTGAGACAATGGAGAGAAAAAAATATTAACAGAATGTTGAGCTCATTTGTTCTGCATAGATACTAATTTTTCTAACCTTAGGGGTTTAGATTTGCACTCAAGACACAAAAATGCGGTAAAACATAGGAAAATAATCCCATTTTTTCATATATTAATTTGTACTTTGTAGTAAGAAATGCTTGAAATGACTAATCACGTGGAGTGAAAAGTAGAACTTATGTTTTTCAATTACATTCACATTGCTTCCAGATAAGATTCTGAACTTGTTTGCTGGCTGTGTACAAATCAGGGAAGCAGAGAAGAATCTGCAGTGAGGGATCTGGGTCTGTGTAGGAAGGGTTCAGCCTGGCATAAGCTATACACCTGGGGTTTTGATCCGTCTGCTTGATTCCATATTTTCATGCTGTATGCTTGCATCCAATCAAACAAAAGGTAGAGATATATATGTTCATAAGGATACGCTAAATTATAGTATGATTCATGTAGTAATACTGCTGTAGCTGCAGTTTGCTCACAGTAAAATTTGTAAAAGATAATATCTTTTATTACACCAGCTAGCACGGTTGGAGAAACTAGATAAGTCTTCTAATATGCATTTTTAGTGATGAAGAACTGACAAAGGGGCTGGTGTCCCTCAATTTCTGCATTTTTAGATGGTTTGCACAAATTTACTACCTCACCAAATGGCTTTGCTTCACTATAAATTTTGTCAGTTGCCATAGACCCGAAGGGGCCATCACAGCAGCCTGCAATTCCTGGAAGAGTTTAGGAGAACCTTACTTTTTTCCCCAATACATTTCCCTGAACTCCCATCCGAGTGGCTGTGCAATGCAAAAAAATGCAGTGTGTGAACCTAATCTTATCCAGTGACATTTTATTCATCAGACCTTGGAGAGCAAGGATATGCCTGTGTAGTCCTTTCCTGGCAGAGATAAGCATACACTTCTCGTGCTTCACACTGAACTCAGGCCAGCTCTGAGCAAAACCTGTTTAGCCGCAGTTAAGAGTTGCTTTTTGTTCAAACTAACATGGGACTCAGCCTCTCAGCAAGACTTATTTTCTCAAGTACTACACAGTGTTAGCCAGTGTTGATCTGGAGCTAGCTCATGTTCAGCTGACTTAAAGAAAAAGGCAGATGAAATCACATCTGTGTGCAAGATACAACGCAGATTAAAGCTGATCTTATGCAAGATGGCTCATGGCCATGCATGGCAGAAGGTCTGTCCTCACTGCGCCAAGGGGCTTGGGGACACCCGTTTGAGGTACCTGCACAGATGAGGTTAAGTAAGGAACTAAGGAAATTAAGTTGTTTTCTTTGAAATGGTGAAATTCAGTTTTGCTTCGCTGTTGAGAAGCGAACACAAGCAAGCTCATCCACAAATGCAGTGTGGAAGTGGCATGGAATCAACGCGAGTTTGGAGTTCCCAAGTTATTTCGGTGACAGTAGTTGAGTACATGAACATATTAAGAAGAAACAGAAGAGCAAAGCATGTGGTGATGAGGTCATTTCAGTTAAAAAATTAATGTGCATAACACCTTTGACCTTCTAGTGTTGATTAATTTAACACATGGGAGGGGTCTGAGGAGACCAATTGCTATTATTAGTGTAGTTGAGCATAGGAAGTGTTTGAAGCACTTGGTCACAGCAAAACCATCCCTCTTTCTGTTGGAACAAGCAAAATATTGAGACTAAATACAGAAATGATCTCTCGGGAAGATCTGAGATGTGTGACTGTTTAAGACGAACATTTTTTGTGTTTGGTTTGTGTTGCAGTAAAAGATAAGGAGGATAATACCATGTTCATAGAAAAAAAAAAAAGAGGCTATAGAAAAAGTGCTTTTGTTCACATCTTGAAAGTAAATGTGGTGATTAATTGCTTTAGAATTATCAGTTAAGCAGAGGGGGGTTTTGCTTTCTTGTATATGCACGCATGCACAAAACCCTTCAGCTCAGCCTGTTTTCCTTCCACATGTGATTTGAGCGTATGCTCTTCAGAGCTGGCGTTCGGAACTCTGCTTTCTGTCTCGGCTTTTTCTTGCCTGCAAAATTACCACACATATGTGGGAAATATTCATTGTTTTGGGCCTCCTAAACATAAACAGCCTTTGGTTTTACAGCAGCAGAGCTGCAGAGGAGCTGCAGCCACCTCAGGGAAGGAATGTAAACTGGGCTAGGCTATCAGATCACAAATGGCTCTTTTTAAAGAGCTTAGATCTGAAGTTGTTTGACTCCTCAAGAGAAAAGTGGTCTCTGTGCTATGCGTGGCAGGAGCATAGTCAGTGTTTAAAATGATCCCAGAAAAATTTATTTAGCCATGAATATTTATTCCTCTCACTCTGAACGCTGTATCCAAGTTACTACTTGAAGAGACTTCTCCATTGCACTACATTATACAGTATATATCATGGAATCATTTTGGTTGGAAAAGACTTTTAGGATCATCAAGTCCAACTGTTAACCTAGCACTGCTGAGTCCACTGCTTTCCTGCAAAGTCACAGAAGATTTTCTATTCTTGCAGCTAATTTTGTCAGTCAACTAGTGGTACATAGAGTGGTCTGGATATCAGTTTTACTGTCATTAAAAAAACCAACCAAACAAACCAAAAAACATGGTTATTATATATGACAAACTTTCCTTACTGTTCTAGAAGGTAATAGAAGACATTATTTTTGAGCTTAAAAATTCTGTAGCATCTTAATACTTTCTTGCCTAAAAGCAATTTTTGTGCAAGGAGGTTCATTTGGAAATGAATTTGAAGTACTCCCAGTTACTTTTTCTGGTTGCAATCTGACACAATGAAACAGAAGATGGTTCTAAAATTACTGCTCTATTAGGAATGGACTTTGTTTTTCTTACGAGCTAGGGTCAGTGGATCACGTAATTAGAATTATTAAATGCAATTTCAATGGATTAAATGTAAATGGCTGAGGGTAGTGCTTCTTCACTATGAAATCCAGAAGAATTTATAAATAACTAACATTACAACTAAAATAAAACAATTTGAAGTATTTGCACTAAAAAAAGGCTAGCCCTCGGTTGTGACCTTTTAATCAAATGGTGCCCTGCAATATCTGGCAAGTTAATCAGAGGAGCTGCCGAGAGCTGGAGCGGTGCTACTGGGGCTGGGGACAAAACCCCAGGAGAGGAGGGGATGGGGACGGGGACACACTCGCTGGGAGAGGTGTCTCATCCATCAGGCAAAACGTCCCCACTGGGGACCCACCACTGAACCCACTGGAGACCATCGGTGGGACAATCATTGCAGTCGGTGGGAGAGGGTCGGTGTGGTCCCCGGCAGCAGCACGGACCTTGGGGTTTTCTGGATGCTGCCTATATTGCTCGAGATGGGCTGATAGAAACAGATGTCACTCGGTGTTAAGTCTTTACAGGGAAAAAAATAAAACAAGAATTGGAGAACAGGAGTCTCATTTGCTCTCCATTTTATAATCTTATCCCCCCTTCCCTTCAGTGGCATTATTCCTCCTTCTTGTCACAGTAAGTGGAATCTGTGTCAAGGCTAGAAGTTCATCTTTTTGAATAACAAATAAACAATACTTAACAGGAATAATTTTCAATTTATCACAGAACAGCTTTGTTTCAGAGAGGTATTCTTTATAAAAACAAAAGTTTGGGCTCAAATCCTGCTGGATGTTAACACAAATCTGGTTTCGCTGAAGTTGTCTTGACTGCCCCATGCCATCTCCCTCACATGCCCCGTCTGATCTCTGCAATCAGGTGGCAACCATAGCTGGAGCCTCCCTACTGATGCCCAGCAATCATAAAAGAGTCTTGAAGCTGCTTACAGCTGATGTAAGTAATGATCTCCCTCTAGGTGGTCTTTTTTGCCCAGCCAGTTGAACTGGCAGTGCTAGGAAAGCTGCATGGACCCATTTTTACTTACCCACCCCCGAGGGTGAATCCTTGCAACACAAAGGCCAGGTAATTTGGAAATGGCTTATGGCAGAACTGTACTCTGGAGCCTGAATTTTCATCCTAAAATATATTCCTAGAACTTGAGGATGTAGAAATAGACCCAAGTCACAATTTCAACTTTACTCTGATGCAATAGGTTTTTTTCCTCATTCACGTGAGAGCTTGAAAGTTCCCTGGTAGCCGTGAAGCTGCCTGATTCACACCAGTATGAGGCTTTGAGAAACTGATGATGAAGCCATAGATTCTGGCTCCTTTTTCCCCAAAGGATTTGCAGAATTGATCCAGATTCATTAGTTTGTCCCACACCTACTTGCAGTCCAGGCACAGAGAGGCCTTTTTTCCTTTAATCGTATTCTTTAACCCCGGCTTTTCTGTCTGAATGCTGAATATTTCCTTTAGTGTAGGATCTATTCCATGTGTTCCCTGCTAGATTTAGGCTAAACCCTAAACTGGGTTCTTACAGTTCTTCAATTTCTCCTGTTCATTTCTTGCAGCTACTCTAACTCCTCTTTTTTAAGTGGTCACTTCTGTCCATTTCACTTTCGGACCCTTTGTTGTGTGTGGCTTGTTCCACATCTGCACAGCTGACTCAAGTACTGTGGGAATAAACTTGCCACTGTATCTAGAGTGAGCATGCCACTTAAATCTAGCATGACACTTGCCTTAAGTCACCACCACCACCACCATCATCATCAGGGCAAGGAAATGAAGTATTTCAACACAGTAGAAGACTTTAAAAGCAAGTTGGAGTTGTATGTGTCATCTTCAGAGAAAAGTGCTGGATGCAGAAATGCATTATCAACCCATCCCAATTTAATATGCACTTTTTGATGGATGACAGAGTCAGTCCCCTGCCTCTGCACTCTCCCCATCTGCCCCAGGATGTTGGACATCCTCCTCTGAAAATGACTACATGTGCCTGATGAAACCAGGAATCTATGAGCTGGTTTTTGTCCTTCTGTCCTACCATATCTGCAACTCCAATCTAGTCAATAGATTCCGTGGAAAATGAGTTGCTAGTCAGTGTTGAAGTATGATAAAGCAGAGGTATTTTGGATATTTTGTCTATTTTCTATAAAAACCCAGGGATGCAGTTTACAGACTTTTGGACCAAGGGGATCCATACAAAGTGAGATGCAGAAAGGCGAGCCCATGGCCCACAGCTTCTCTCAAGAGAGACATGAGTCACCAGTCAATCCTGTGACCAGTATGCATATCAAAACCTAAAGCTATTAAAACAACATTAACCATGTTGGAGAGCATCAGCTAAAGCAGTATGCATAAATGAGAGTATATGAGGACACTAGTACACCTTTCTAGTCACAGTATTTGAAAGTTATAACTTGTTTTACCTACTGCAGTTTCAGAACATCTACAGTGCTTAAAATTCATCTGCATCTGGATATGATGAGTCCAAATCACTGGGTATTGCCTGTGCTTTGGGTATGACAGATTAAATATCTCTTTTACTCTAATTCTATGCAAGGCTTAAGGATTTTTGCAGTTAAGAATGGTTTTGAAATATCTGAAGTGTGAAATGAAAAGACTGTCTCACATCCCAGTTTTTTGCCCACCCTTTTCATAAACTACACAAATATTTTCATGTATTAATGGAAAATAGAGTGGGTGATTCTAAAATGTAGAAAGCAAACCACCTTTCTATTTCTGTCACTTTGAATAAACAGACAGCCATTCTCAAATTAATGAACCAATTTTGATGTTCTACAAATGTGCATCAGGAATTTGAAGCTAATAAGTGTGATAATAAATACAAATATGATCAAAATGGTGCCCAAAGCATGGAATATGTTTAAGTGCTTCATTCCCAGGGTGCCCTGCTACTAGTTTACCAAACTAATGTTTCAGATGTAAGTAATTGTAAGTAATTAAGACAGAAACATGCAAAAAAGCATCTGACTTAATGACAGTACAGAACCATGTGCTCAAATTCTTCTAGCATTTGTCTGGAGATCCTGACTGTGAAACAGGAATTGAACTATATGAACCTACATAGCCCAGCCTTGGGTGTGGCTATCTAATTTAATAGATAAAATACAGATAGTAGTTAATTCTTTTTAAATATAAAAATCTATATCTCTACATTACTGTTTTAATAGAAGTCCCTTTAATAACATCTGAGAGGTCATTTTGAAGGATTAAACTTGAATCACTTTTTATTTTTAGAAATTTTGCTATATCTGGCTTTTGACTACTATCTGCAAGCCTGCTTACTTTAGACAAAGAAATTAATGTGTGTTCTGCATTCTCATTATACATGAGAAACTATTACAGAAAACGTATTATCTAGTGCACACCAGAACCTCTAGACACTACATATCAAAATAGTGAAGTAGGCATTATAGAGTAATTTTTCAGACTAGTTTCATACGCAGATGCTCTATTCCAGAATAAACATCAGTTTATTTTAAATCATTTTTGCATGAAGACAATTAGAACAACAGTTATTTTAGGAATAAATGACTTTCTCTGCAGTTCGTTTTCACATGTTGGCATAACCACAGAGGACAGATTCTAGCTAGATAAGGAAGTTTCTATGTTTGAGTTTGAAAAAGCGCTTCAGTCTGTACCCCTGAACAAAGTCCGTGGCAGCAGGATACAACTTCTAAATTCTATGAATACCTGAACCACACTTGGAAACTTATTTTTACAATACTGTTTGCATACTGAAAGTTATACTTAAGACCTAATCTATGTTATTGCTTTAGGTTAGTCTCAGTTCTAGGATCCTTGTACTTTTTGGCATATTTAATGCATTTTTCTTTGTTTGTCTGTTTTTAATCTAAGTTATTGGTCAGAGCACTAGTGACCCAGTTCCTTCCCGGCTTGTTTACAGATGAGGCGAGTTTGTACAGAACAGATAAACTATTACTACAAAGACATTATTTAATGCTACTTAATAATCTACATCAGCTGGCATGCTTCTAATGGTTTTATTATAGGCGTCTGAAAAGTCCTGTCTTCAAGTGGAATCATCTTAAATCTTTACTGCTTGCTATAGCCTATGTCATTTACTGATTCACGTTGATTATCATGGGTTCAAAAATCAATTCCAGTAACACAACTAAATCCAAAGGTTTTGCGTTCTATTTTTGTAAGGGAGGGAAACCTCCTCCTGCTCTGTAATCACAAAGTGTGTTGCATAGAGAAAGCAGCAGTTAAAGATACCTATGTCACAACAGCTACATTGAGCACTGAACTGATCATTCTCTAGGCCATGTTTCGACATTTAGAAGGAATCTGGATCAAAGATTGCCATAAATATTTAAAAAGACCAGCATTTCTTTAATATCATAGGTTACAAACAACAGTAGAACTAGGGAACTTACCTGTGAGCCCTTGTTGAAGAATTCTTGGTTTGTATTAAGTAAATTTCTCCTCATGTGGTAAAAGCTTCTGGCAAAACTCGAACTGCATCAATGAAATATTCTTTCATATCACACCAGACTTCATCTTAGAATAGCTCTGCCCACCAAATGAGGACAGGTCCCGTAGTCTTGTGAAGGTCTTGCTTTGTATGCATACACCTCTGTCTTTTCTTGAGACTGCAGAGAGCGTGCACTCTGCCAACAGAGGTACTACTGGTGGTAAGCGTAACCATTTACCATCACCAGCCTTCTGCTAGAGGGTACGTTTTTAGTGTACCTGCTTTTTGAGCTGCTTACGCAGCCACTAATTCTGTAAACATGACTCAGATTACCATTAACAGTTTAACTAGGAAGTCTTTGCTTAACCTGGTGCATTTTAACTGAAGAAGAAAAGGAGAAGCCCCTGAAGGTGATCTCCAGACCAGTATAAGGGGACTAATCTCTAGGCAGAGGTTTGATACTAAAGCATGGTGAAGCCAGAAGGCACTATGTGTCTGTAATTACATCTTGGCTATTTCTTTTTAAAGAAGATAGGTAAATAGTTATTCTTCACAGCTGGCTAGCCATGTGGAGAAGCATGGGAGATCTCTGCTACCATACTTAAAATATTAAGCAAGGAGGCACCCTGATTGCATCCTGACCCCAATTTATGGTGAGTCTGCCCTACCCTGTGTTGTGATTCCTACGGGGGGGGGGGGGGGGGGGAAATCTCCTGTGGGCATGCAGGTGGAAAGACACCTGCAGATTACTCCAGCCAACATCTAGATGCTGGGGAGTGATTTCATCTTTCTCATCTCCAACTTATTTTGAGAATAGAATAGAAAATATAGAATAGTTCCGGTTGGAAGGGACCTACAACGATCATCTAGTCCAACTGCCTGATCACTTCAGGGCTGACCAATAGTTAAAGCGTATTTTTAAGGGCATTATCCAAATGCCTCTTAAACACTGACAGGCTTGGGGCATCGACCACGGGGAATGGGGCATTGACCATTACTAACTATTTACATAAAGCATCAGGAGTTAACAGATTTGTTTCCCTTGCAGTAATTTTACTTACCCAATATCACATATCGCTGACCCTGGTTAGAGTTCTAAATTCAAATGGTCATGCTGTTAAATTTGTGTACACTTATTGCAGGAAACTTACACCTGAATTTTAAGAAAAACTATATCCAGAAAGGAACTGAAAAGTCACTTTATTAATAGTTTTACCTGATATACCCCCAAAGCATATATAGATCCCACTTGAGAAACTTGTAGAGCCAATTAATCTGTCATGGCAGATCTGCTCAGAGTCTACTCTGAGCTTCTAAGATAGAAAATGATACAAGGCAGACGTTACCATAGAAAGTCAACATCCATCAGAAGAGCTTGTTTTGGACCTGCCAAATCAGCATATTCAGACTGCCCTGAGCTGTGTCTGGCTACTTGAAACTGGAAAAGACTGTGGAAATATTTTTGATGGTTTTAAAAAGAGGCTTTTTCAGCTTCTATTTGCATCCTTATAGCAAAAGTGTTGTGTTCTTGAGGGTCTGGCAGTGGCAGTCATGAGGTCTGGCTTGTGTTCTGTAGTGAGTGACAAAGCAATGTGTGTCTTTGTCCCGGATCTAAAAGGAGGTGATAATAGGAACTGTCTGTATAGGGTACTATGCCAGATACATTGTTCTGAACCTGTATATAAAACTAAATGGGTTAGGACCCACTGAAAGCCTACTAGTCTTTATTTTTCCTTATTTACACCCCCCAAAAAAAAAAATCAAGTATAACTTCTCAATGGGTGTCACTCAGCACATTCTTTGTAAGGGACAGCGTGATCGGGACAGAGGAGAAACCATGTTAGAGGAGGCTGTGCAGCCAGGTACTTGTCTCAGACCTGGTTTGCGGAGAACACCAGCTACCCCAGCCTTTCCCCTAAGCTGAGACTAACTTGTGCTGCTCGTCCAGCTGTGAGCTGCTGTGCTGCGGGTCACGGTGCCTCACCCCCTGCCATCCCTCATCCTGCACCCTCAGATTGCCTTGGGGAAGCAACAAAAAGCCCCTGAGCCTAAAAATGGGAAGGGAAGAGGGGCAGGGACTGAACCCAGCGTGAAACCAACTGGCATCCTGCTCAGCTGGGGGAAGGGAATGAGTAATGCACGGTTGCTGATGTCTAATCACTACTTAAAATGGTTGCCAGTTCTGCTGCTGATTAATAAAGTGTAAACATCTTTACACAAAAGCGCCGTGGGTCACTGTGGTGTAAATTTACCATCAGTGTTTCAAGTGCTTTTATTTTAGTTAGCTGTTTGGCTTTTCTTAAAGTGCCAGTTTACAGTGACTTATAATCAACATACTTCAAAGCAAATAATTCATCAAAACAAAAAATATCTCTAAAATACACAATGTATGCAAATTATATAGTAAGACTTTGGAGGTGCTGTTCATAAGGCACTTATGTTTTAATGTATATGTTCACTGACTTAACTGAAACCAGAAATAATGCTAAACCCACATGTATTGTTTTCCTGGTGTCAGTTATAAAGCACCACTCTCTGAATTATGGTAATTTCTGAAACAATTTAGTGACCAGTGAAGTCATTTAGCATTCATGTAAATTCAGAAAGGAACTTCAACTGCTTATTTTAGTGTCATTAATACTGAATAAAAATGAAATGAAATGAAAAGTTAGTTATTTAACTTTTCTTTTGACCCAGTTAAACACTGGTTTTAATCTTCTAAATTATATAACCTTTTCCTCTGTGCTCTGAAACATGCTGCGTGTTGTATTGTTACTTTTCCCAGGAAGAGTGACTTAGAATTTTTGCTAGTGTCCATAAATCTCTGCAATTTTTTTGTACATCCTTTGTTGGTATTTTTGTCCCAGCATTTAAGATCAGAACAGAAAACACAAGAAGAAAAGTCAGCTTACATCAGTGCTGTCCTGACCTACCGCACAGTAACAAAAAGTATGATTCATATGCACTATTATTAAGCAGTGTCCCTGTGTTCGAGGAGGGAACCCCTTTTTTTACCCATATAAAGTAAATTCAAAGCAGAAGAGAGCAGTTCGGTGAGGACATGGGACTTTTAATATGTTTATTTTCCTATGTTATTGTTCATTGCAATTAAGTCCAACAAAAGGAACAGCACTGTAAATTATGCCTTTGATACTGTTCCTCTTTTGAGATTGGGTTGGTATAACGACAGATAGCATGCAGTTGGGCTCTTTTTGTTTTTGTTTTTTTTTTAAGAGAGATGCGTGTAAACAAGCCGTATAAGGAAGACAATCATCTGCTATGTGAAACAAAGAAATAAATTTTGAATTATTAAAAGAAAAGAATAAAATTGATAAAAGAGAAAAAAAATACTTCATGTGAAAAGAAATGAAATTACCACTGTTAGGATCCATTTCTGTAAGACATCTATGAAGACATCTGTCTAGAATAAGACAATGTTTAAAACTTCATGAGTTTGTACTGTGACACGGGAATTTACAGAAAGTATAAAAATGTGACATAAGTGTACTGAAACATTTTTCACTCGCACACTCCAGCATTCTAGGGGAGTCGGACGCTTGGTCTGTGGGTTTCTCCTGGTGGGAAGGATCTTTTTCTCGGCTACAGGAGATGGGATGCTTCCTGCTCCGATGAGAAAGTGAAACTGTCCTGAGCCGGCAGATGCGGCAGGCCCCAGCGCTGCGCACCCTGCCAGAGCTAAACGTGTGTTGTCCTGCTGCTTGATGCTGCGATACCTGCCAGGGTTAGCCTTCTTCACAGCTTTTTCTCTAGACCGTTGCAACCTGTTCTCTCTTTTTGCTCCACCCAGCACAAGGTGCTGCCTTTTCAGCACTTCTTCCAATTTGGAGGAACGGTTATTACTCTCTGATTTATTTTCCTCATGTGAAAATATTTTTGCAGTTCTTAAAATTATAAATCAGGTTTTGATAATACTTTACTCCTCTATTATTTTACTTTTACCCTTTATTTTACTTATGACTTAGGGATTTTAACTGAATATTTGCAATATCAGTGCTGAAAGTTTCAGTTTTCCAGTATTTCTGATGGAGTTACGTAGCTACTATCACATCAGATACACTTGGGTCTTTGTAAAATAAAAGTGTTTCCTGATGTTCAGATTGGAGCCTCCTGTGTTTCAGTTTGTGTCTGTTGCCTCTTGTCCTGTCACTTGGCACCACTGAAACCTCCACCTGGCTCAATCCTCTGTGCACCCTCCCCACAGGTATTTATATACATTAGCAACATCCTCACCTGATCCTTCTCTTCTCCAGGCTGGACAGTCCCATCTCTCTCAGCCTTTCCTCACAGGAGAGGTGCTCCAGCCCTCAGTCATCTTCACAGCCCTTTGCTTGACTCTCTCCAGTTTGTCCATGTCTCTCTTGGATGGGCAGAACTTGGCACAGGACTCCAGATGTGGCCTCACCAGTGCTGAGCAAAGGAGAAGGAGCATCTCTCTCAACCTACTGGCTACACTCCTCATGCAGCCCAGCATGCTGTTAGCCAAGGGCACATTGCTGATTCATGTTCAGCTTGGTGTCCAGCAGGACCCCCAAGGCCTTTTCTGCTAAGCTGCTGTCCAGCTGGGTAGCCCTCAGCATGTACTGGTGCCTGGGGTCATTCCTTCTCAGGTGCAGGACTTTGCACTTCCCTTTGTTGAACCTCATGAAATGCCTGTCAGACAGTTTCTCCAGCCTCTCAAGGTCCTTCTGGATGGCAGCACAACCCTCTGGTGTATCAGCCACTCCTCCCAGTTCCATGTCATCTGCAGATGTGCTGAGGGTACACTCTGCCTCATAATCCAGGTCATTAAAGAAGATGTAAAGCAGGACTGGACCCAGTATTGACCCCTGTGGTACATCACTAGTCACTGGCCTCCAACTAGACTTTGCACCACTTATCACCACCCTCTGGACCTGGCCATTCAGGCGGTTTTCAACTCACCTCACTGTGTCATATCCAGCCCATAAATCAACAGCTCATCTGTGTGGATGTTATGGGAGACAGTATCAAAGGATTTCCTGCAGTCCAGATAGACAATATCCACTGCACTCCCCTCATCTACCAAGCTAGTCACTTCATCATAGAGGTTTATCAAGATGGTCAAGCATAACTTCCCCTTGGTGAAGCCATGCTGAGTACTTCTGTGGATTTTCTCATCCTTCATGTGCCTGCAAATGCTTTCCAGGATTAGCTGCTCCATCACCTTCCCATGGATGGAGGTGAAGCTGACCAACCTGTAGTTGCTTGGGTCCTCCTTCTTGCCATTCTTGAAGATGCAGGTGGCATTTGCTTTCCTCCAGTATTTGGGCAGTTCTCCAAATCACCGTGATTGGTCAAAGATTACCAAGAGCGGGCTCACAATGACAACAGCCAGCTCCCTCAGCACTTGTGGGTGCCTCCCATCAGACCCCATGGTCCAGTTACTGAAGTATTCTCAGACCTTATCCTTTTCCACCAAGGATCATCTTTCTTGCTCCAACCTTACCCCTGATCTCTGGGACCTGGGATTCCTGAAGGCTGGTCTTGCTAGAAAAGACTGAGGCAAAGAAGACAATCAGTATTTCCACCTTTTGGTTCAAAGTAGAGCTAAGGTTCATTTCCATGTGTCACGTGCTTTAGCCTCATTTTAAAGTCCATCATATGGTAGCATTTCAGCACTTAACACAGCAAGCTGTAATTACTATTATTCTGTATTCCACTTATTTATTCTTCATACATACTTCTTATTTAAGTTGCAGCCAACTGTCCTGGTTTCAGCAGGGACAGAGTTAATTTTCTTCCTAGCAGCAGGCATAGTGCTGTGTTTTGGATTTGGGATGAGAATAGTGTTGATAACACACTGATGTTTCAGTTGCTGCCAAGCAGTCAAGGACTTCTCAGCTTCTCATCCTGCCCTGCCAACGAGAAGGCGGGGGGCGACCAAGAAGCTGGGAGGGGACACAGCCAGGACAGCTGACCCAGACTGGCCAACGGGATGTTCCATACCATATGACGTCATGCTCCATATAGAACTGGGGGGTTGGCCAGGAGTTGGCACGGCTCAGGAACTAGCTGAGCATCCGCTTCAGGTGGTGAGAAATTGTGATGTGCATCACTGGTTTTGTATGTTGTTGTTGTTGTTATTGTTGTTGTTATTATTATCATCTTCCTTTCTGTCCTATGAAACTGACTTTATCTCAACCCACGAGTTTTACCTTTTTTTTCTTTTCAATTCTCTCCCCCATCCCACTGCGGGGGAGTGAGCGAAGGGCTATGTGGGTGTTTTAGCTGCCCCCCGGGTTAGACCATGACACCAGCCTACTCCTCAGTTGGCTGTTGTTTACCTGTTTGGTGTGGAATTGCTTCAGTCTTCCCTTTTTCTCTTTTATACAATATTCAAAAGGCAACTCTCAGACTCATTGTTTTCTCTGTAAATTTCTGTAACAAGAAGTTTAGCTCTGCTAATTCTGAATTTAGATTTTGGTAAACTCTTTTATCATTGGAAAGTTGGTTGATTGATTTCCTCACATCATCTATAGCTGGCATCAATGAATATGCCATGTACATATGGTTGGTCACATCATATGACAATGTTCTTCTTCTGTGGAATTTTTGTCAAGGTTTTTTTGTGGTATAAATCAAAGAGAAAATAATGTAAAATTTCTGGTAAAAATTTGCAGTGAGGCAGGAAAAATATTAAATGTGACTCAAAAATAACAAAATTAAAGTCTTCGCATTTTCAGAGAAGATAGTGATGTTAAAGATCACCACTGGGATAAAGGCAAGATGGTGAATAGAGTTAGGATGGAGTCAGGGTTGTGGCTTCTGAGGCGGAAGGAGAACCCAAAGGATAGGTGCATTTGTATGTTGGAACAAAAAGGTCCCTATTCCTAATTTTGGGAATGAGACCTTGCATGAGACCTTGCATGTCTAGCAGCAAACGCTCTTAACAAATCCTTCAGTTCAGAGTGCTACTCTATTATATATTAAAATAATATATTAAAAGAGGAAAGGGATTTTGGTAACTGCAGGCCCAGTAATTCAGTCTCAGAAGCATGTAAAAGTTCAGAAAGAATTCTATCAAAAGACATACAGAGAAAGGGAGAGTAAGACTCCCATCATGCGTCTCATAGTTTTCTTTGATGACATAAATGCAGTAAAAAAGATATGTCACATAATTAGTAAAATAAGAGTGGAGGAGGATTAGTCCGAGAACTCGAATGTGGGAAGAGTCAGACTAATGGGAAGAGACATCTACAAGAGAGTGGCAAATGACGAGAGGTATTTCACTGATCCTAAAGGACTAGTTTGTGGAACAAAAGAAATAATGTGCCCGGGCAAAATGTGCTGATGGCAGAAAGTAGAGAAGCAGTGATGCTATGAAGTGGTAGCAGGGTAGCGTGTGGAAAGATATGAATAGCTTTGAATACTGAAGTGTGAAATACAGGGATATTTCCCAGAACAAGGTGAAACGTCATAACTTGTAGGGTAACAGCAAAACTTTAACTCTGTGGCAAGAGGTAGTCAGTTGGAAATGAGAAGAAAAACTGTGTGTACCGAGGTGTTGCCATATACCAGAAGAAGTATTTGCATGGTAAGTAGGGAGATAAGGAAAATGTTGGGTGAGAATCTTGTGAGACCTCTGCAGCTCTTCTCCATCCAACCCTGAGTACGTGTTTCCACGAAGGACAGAGACAAAACAGCACCAATATAGAGAAGGATGGTGAAATTGGTATGCAAGCTGCAAAGGCTTTTGCACAAGGACAGGCTTTCACACATGTGACTATACATTTCATAGCACAGTACATAGGATTACTCGGAGAAACAAGATAAATTGATCCAGGCAGATGCTGTATTTGCAGAGCTAAACTGCTTCTGCTGTCCAGCCCACCTTAGGCGTCTCCACAGAGTACTGCGCTGTGCAGTGATTGGCCTATTTAACCTTCAGAAATGAAGTCTGAGGGAGAATACTACTACTTTCCGTGAATTCATGATAGTGTAAGCCCCAAGGAGGAGGAAATCCTGTTTAACCTGAGAGGCTCCCAGCAGAAGAGCAAATAGATATAAATTGACCATGAATAAGTGCAGGCTGGAAACTAGGAGGCGGCTCTTAACGAGCGTAGGAGGGATGTTCTGAAACAGCGTACTGCTTGGAAACTGCAGTTCAAAACCATTCTTCTGCATAGAGGAACATACAGTTTTGTAAATCATCTGGTTTTTTTCATTTATAGTTTGGTGTCGATGACTTAGGTTGAATACCAAGGTGCTAATTTCCTTCAAGTAATTGCTAGGTAATTGTCTTAGAGTTACAAAGGAATTGCAGTATCCTTGATTAATTAACTGAGTAAATGACTGTCAGATGGGAACCCTGTCAAGGATCTTTTTGCTCTTTAACAGAAATGCATCAATTTATCATCTTTTATTTTTTAACTTTTATGTTTTTCATTTTGTCAAGAGGAACCTTGTGATTGATACACTATCACTGCAATTTTGAATGTGGCACAGAACTATGGCACACAAATTAACAAAATTAGCAGGCTGCTACTTGAGTGACTTAAGTCACTTGTTATCCCTTAGTTAAATCATTTTGGGTCAAGATTGATCACCTTGACAAGGTCCAGGAAGAAGCATTATGTTATAATCTCTGCATAGAAACAAGTGGCAGGTTATAGAGATTGAAAAATCATATGATGTCTGTAAAAAGAGAGTCTAGAAGATGGTAAAAACATGTTTCCAGGACTTGATCAGTCTGCTTTTGTGTTCTCATCCTTTCTTTGTCTCTTACTCTAGTCTAACAGTCTGTCCTTGGCATATACACAGAGAAGACGAGGTGGTAAAGCCTCTCCACCCAGATGCGTGTCGTTATTTTGCTTGTTTTAAGTAGGAGGATTTTCTCAAGTTTTAGGAAAAATAATGCTGGTACTGTTTGAGTTAGCTGGTGCTACAGAGTTGTTTACACAAACATTTCTTGTGTTTAGCCCTAATGGAAGGCAGCTATTGCACACATATTTCAATTGTGTTTAACCCACTCCAGACAATGGCATTTGTTTTAGCAGCGTCAGCATTTGGCAAATAGCGGTCTATATTAAGCTGTGTGTTAACCTCTTAATAACTGAATGGTTATGGGGTCATGGTTAGACTCCAGTTCCCAGCAGAAGACTGATGAACCCCACATAAAATACTAAAAGTGCGTTTTTTGCCTGTAGATAATGAAATGCATCTCATAATTGCTTTTAGTCCAGTTGCTGTCCAGTTGCTCATTCTTATTCTTCTGTTTCATGGTTAGATAACATTGTCTATCTGTCAATTTACAGACCCTGCCTTTATAAGAATATTTTTATAGTAAAGAGACTGCGTAACAGCTATCGAATACCATACATGTATTTTTGTTGTAAATACGATATCCGGGTATATGCTAAATCACTTGGTGTACTTTAACTTCCTTCCCCACCCCATCTCCTGAAAATAAATATGTATATAATATGTAATTCTTTATATATATTATAAATATAAAATCAGTCTGCACAGTCTACAAATTGCTATTACTAAAAAGTCAATGGGCTGTTCAAAATGGTAGTATTCCTTGTAAAGGAAAGGAAAAATGATCAGTTACTGCAGGCATTCAGTAGGTAAATTGAGCCTTTCTTTATGTGAACACTTTAATTCTGTAATGAAGTCTGCTTGTAGAACTATTTCCTCTGTAAAGGAATTCACAGAAGAGAGAGCTAAAAGTTTCTGAGTTGTGTTTTAATTTTAAAGGCTATATTGAAATTATTTAGCAGTGTTCACTACAGTTGGGGTGGAATACCTTTGTTCCTTAGACAATGCATTGGCTACTTCTTTGGCCAACCTATTGTCCTTTGACATTTGACATGTCTGTGGAAGAAAACTTACATCTGCCTTGTGAGTGTGAAATCCTGGTTTGCTCTTAGGCGACAGAAGACACACTAACTCCCTTTCGTCTGGTAGTGCTCTCTTATGTGATGGGGTATAATACTGCTACATGTCTGACGGTCTGAAGACAGTAAATGCCTCTTCAGCTTGTTTACTGGATAACATTTCTGGACTTACTGAAATCAGAAGATAATGTCTCGTTTTATTTTGTGGAGGAAAATCTCCACCCTCGGTGGAGTGCCTAATGTTGCGTGGCAATTAGTCTGGGGAACAACGTTAAACAGTATTAAGTCTCTCTATAGTCTTTTCGGGTATGGATGTAATGGATACTAGATTGTCTGCAAAAAGTTTAAAGCTAGTTTTGTGGCTGATGGTGTTAAAGGATCACTTCTTTTGAATGAGTATTAAATGTCCAAGGTATTTCTCCTGAGACTCTGGAATGGTAACTGAGTCTATGTTTTACTTCCAAACTGAAGTTTGGGTGGGTTTGGGTTTTTTTTTCATTATTATTATTATTAAATTAATGTTGTTTAATTCTAATATCCATGTATTCATTTTTTCCCTGCAGATTTCATTTCTCGCCTCTGCTTACATGAGCCAACATCTCTCAGAGGAAAGCTGCTCTGCCCTTGCATCTGTTACCCATTACCTTTACCTCTGCCAGTTCAGCTGGATGCTTATTCAGGTTGGTCTCTTGGTCTTTTTCACCCCTTCCCTAAAACCTCTGTAAAAGTAACTGACACTTAGACTGTGTTTCTGTTATATCTTAGTATATCTATCTCTGCAATTCAATGCTACTAGACACGCAAAACATTAGATGGTCTTTATTAAACCTAGAGTGTCACAGCTCCAAGGGTAAATATTTGAACCCTATAAAGACTTTTTCCACTAGTATCCATTATAACCGTGTAAGAATTTCCACATCTCACTTCATCCTATAGAATTCATTTCTCAAAACACTGCAGAACTATTTTTATTAGAGTTAATAGCTTTTCTAAGTATTTCTTATTTAGTCTTTTGAAACTGTCTCTTAAAGGTGAAATGCACATGTAAACTACATTGTCATTTTTGGAGTCAGTACCATGTTAGTCATCAGACTTGAATAATATGACAAAGAAACCTTCAAAGTTTTGCATTAAAATAAGGAGTATATACATTTGTATCAGAATTTTGACACAGTAAATGGTGTAAAAACCAATTGAACTAATGTGAGAGATCATGGACAATCAAATTTGTTATGGAAAAGTATCAGTTGCAAATTAGTCGAAATAACAAGCTGTGAGGTTATTTGGAAAATACGTTATAATGACCTTGTCTAGAAATGTATAGTTAGCACCAATGTGTGTTATACTATTTATTTGTGTAGGGTTTTTTTAATAGGGTTTGGCCATAGCACAGTTATTATAGCATACAGCTTTATATAGGCAGCTCCATACATTACCATACAAATCCTCCAATATGCAGGTTGTCAGACCAAACCAAGAATTGCAAATCAAGCTGTATCTAAATACAACTTTCTCTCCCAGTGACATTCATGTGATACCCGGCATTTTTCTGGGATTATGTCAGGCTCGCATTCCTTGAGAACCCTCGCGGCCTCTCTCACAGCTCCACTGTGCTTGTTGGTCTTCATGAGCTGCAAGTAGATGGTCTGTCATGTACAATGCTGCTGCAACTGCTTGTAAAAGTGGAGCAGACAGATCTAAGCTACTCTGTCTCTAGTGACACTAATACTCTTTTTATTCTTGTTGGTTTTTCCTGAATTTATGCAGTTAGCAAGATTAAATATTATCTCCAGTGGATGTTACTTTCTACTCTCCCAATATAGATATTCTTCTGCTGTACTTTTCATTTACCTAACTTGGCTTATGACTTTCTCTTAGGTTAACTAACCTAAATTATTTTTTCACCTGTAAATTATTCTTCTTCACAGCTGCTCATTCACTTAATTCCTAAGTCGCTTCAGATCTCTTGAATGGTTACTAATTTGGACAAATTAATGCTTTTGAATTGCTGTTTTACTGGGATATCTCATGTTTTGACTGCTCAGTGTTTGATAGTGTTTCATCTTCCCACCCTATGAGTGTTACATCACATTAAGTTGCAAGAGGATTCCCTTTTCTAATGCTTGCTCTTCCAAGGATTAATCACTTATAGTGACAAAAAAGTTTATGACTGTTAACATTTGGTCATTTTTATGTCTGTAGTTGAAATCCATTGTTATTTTCACTGGAGTAGACTTTGGCCAGGTCCTAAGAGCTTGCATGTGTCATTGCATTTAGTGGAGCCTCAGGCTAGTGTTAGTCATGAAGACTCTTCATGCAAATCTGAGGGGACAAAGGTGCTTAAGGGGGAATCCTTTCTAGCCTGCTGAGTGATGAGCTGACAAGAGCTGCCAGGAGTAACACTCAGAGTGAAGGAGATTGCCCCTTTTTGTAGGTGCAGGTATTCAGCTGTGAATAACTCCTGCAATTTGAAAGACCCAAAAGGAAAGAAATCATCTGAAACAGAGATCAACCCAGCCCTCAGCTACAGTTTAACTCCTCTTGATTGAGAAGAGGTCCTGAATTTATATTTCTCATTGCAGAGTGAGGAAGCAATGCCAGGGCACTAAAGGAGTGCTGGGGACATCTCTGTGCTTGGATTGGTCCCCATGACAATATTAGCAAAGCTTGTGGATCCGAGGGAAAACCAGACTGATTTGGGAAGTCTAGATGCTACTTGCTGTCTAAATGGCACATTTAAATGCCTGGGAAATAAATGTGTTTCTCAGCATGGTATTCTTAATACATATGACTTGAATGGAAGGCAGAGTTAATAATGTATTCAATTCTGTAGCTCAGATCAAGGATCTTCACTGTCTAGGCTCTAGGACAACTTCCTTATGTTGTTGTCCTAATCTTTCCATCTTTGGCATATTGCTAGGTATAGTAATTATACTTAGCATTTTATCATATTTTAATAGTACTTACAACAACAAAATCTATACCTTCATATTCTAATTCTTTTTCCATTTTTAGCTTCTTGTATTTGTAGGCTTACATTCAATTTCAGTATTTGTACTACCCACATATTGACTGAAATGCAGGAATGGAAAGGACCTCAGAGATCATCTGGTCCATTTGCAGAGTCAGGACAAAGGCCACATCAAATCATCCTTGCTTGTCTGATAATTCCTGTACTTTTGTATTGCATTGTCTTGTTTCTTGTCTTGTATAGGGGTATCTTTATAAGTTGCAGAATGTTGATAACATTATCCAATTTTTTAAGGATGAGGCTTTCTTGACTGCAGAAGGAAAGGAGTAAGCAAGTTGCAAATGACTCTCTGTGCCCACAGAGTGAGCTTAGCCTGAAATATTTGCTTTATACTAATGTCTTCATCCTGACAAATGTCTCCTCACGCAAATATACATTGCTATAGCAGAAGCCTGTATTTTCAAATGCAGTCTGTGCTTTTATCTTAGGAGTACACAGTAAGGATGCCTTTCTGTATTCTATAGTGTGACATCCATTTATCAGGAAAAATAAGTCTCTCCTTTTAGCATTTTCTAACCTGTTGTTACCAAAAAAAAAATTTACCAAAAAAAAGTTAAAAGCTGGTTTTTGATGAAAAAATTAAAATTCTATAGTTCTCAATTGCCAATTCTGACATAGAGTAACATTGTGTGAAAAGGTGGATTCTCTGTACTTTCTTGAGCCATTGCTACAGTGGAGTAAATTAACAGCAAAAGTGGCAGTTCAATAAGCAAACCAGAGAGAATGTCATGAGCTTGCTGGGACCTATACCTGAATCCTCCTCCTCTGTGGATTTAGTGGCAAGTTAAATTTTCTATAAATTTATTGCAGATTTTTAAGACAGGTACTTATCTTACAGTTAAGTTTAATACTTATTTTTAAGAATGATTTATGGACCGCTGAACAGCTTTGAATTATATGGAAGCGTGCAACCATTCTGAAAATGAAAGCTGTGGCCATGCCTAAAAAGAAGGAAGAAGGGAAATAGAAATTTTTCCCACTCAGTTGGGGAAGACTTTATTTAAAGTGTTTTGCAGCTAATATTTACTGGATATCCACAGACTATCACTAAAGATAAATGAATTAATTACTAAAGAAAGAAATAAACAAAAGCACCCCACTTTTGGGATGGTAATTTCAGTTAATTGTCTCATTTAAAAGAAAAAAAAGCTTCACTGAAATTCACATTGTCTCATTAGAGTGTTATTTGAATTCATAATTGTTTTGCATTCTACACCAGAACAATCACAACTTGTACATTTGTTCTTCCACCTGAGCAGATGGAAAATGGACTGTACATTTCATTCTTCTCTAGTACTGGTGATTGTTGCAGCATGGCAACAGGAAAGGATTTGCTAAAATTAGCTCCACTATTTGTATTTCATTGATTAAATTTTGGAACATCAAAAGGGGTTGAAGAGAAGAACTTACCCAGATAGAAATGTCACCGCACAGGAAATGGTGAACTATCCAAACCCCCGTACATCTTTGCAGCAGCGTTGCTGTTAAAGTGTTCTTCTGTGATAAATGAGGTGAGATAGGTAAATATAGCTAAACAAACACAGAGCAAGTACATGAGGTACAATTTCTTTGAAAGCAATCTCAGTTGGATGACTGAGAACAATGTTCACCAGATTGTCAGAATTAGTAGAACCAACAATCCCTGAGCGTAAGGGCATAAATCAGTTGAAGGATTTTGCTGTCTGGAAATGCTCGCAGTGAAGCACAGCCTAGTCAGGACTACAAGGGCGTGTAATTTGAAGAATGTTTATTTGTATAAGGTGACAAACAGAATCTTAAATGGATTCTCAATCCCATGCAAAAGTTGAGAGAAAAGGACAACCAGTAAGTAGGGGAAATCTTTTCACAAACTGTGGATTTGTTTTCCAAATACCATTTTCATCCATTTAATGTTTTCTTCCTGTGAACGTCCAACAATGGAATTAACAGTTTTTCTGTGTTCTTTCAAGCTACACAGGGCGTCTACAATTATATGGTAGGATTTTCCTCTGCTCTTTTAAGGAAAACAATCTTTGCCTTTGTTCACATAGAACCAATCACCAAATGAAAAGAATAAATGCCATAATAATTACTATATAATTATTATAATTATATACACTGGACATATGTATAAAATGTCATTCTCTAGGGGAGCATTTAAAGTGCTTACTAAACTAATATTTTTTTTTGAAAACAAGTTGTTAGCATTTGCAATGTGCTTTATGATTCATGACAGAAAATATTGTATATTCATGCTATATAAATCACAGGAAAAAATTAACCGATGAGACTTACATAAGTAATCCACAAACCACTAATTACGTACTTGATTGTGAAAATTCAGTCTGCTTGAACAAACTGGTAAACAAACCCTTGGCTGAGGGGAATCTGCAAAATTTCGCAAACATAAATAATCACTTGGCAATCGTCTTACCACTGTATATGGGTTTTACCTATCCTAACAATAGACAGCTGCAAAATAAGCATATAAATCAACATTTTTGTATGAAATCCCTGTGTAGACAATGGAGAGAGGTGAGTATGACGGGGTAAGGATCAATGGGTCCCTAAAGATGTCTGTCTCCATTGACTGTCAAGACAGGCTAGAGGCATAAGTTTGAATTAAATGCCTTCTAGACAGCAGAAGTCAAAATTAATCCTTCATTCACTCCATATAAAAGGACAAAATTACTGATATAACATGCAGAGCTATAGCTGGTATAATAGGTTTGAAGTGGAGGAAGTGAAGAAATATTTTGTAAAACATACTCTTATTATGGATAGTTTAGGTGTTTATTAGAAAGTAGTAGTGTGTGTAGATGTGTATAACAAAATACTTAGCATATTCTAAAGTATTTCTACTATTAGCGTCTCAAAGAAAATGCAAGGATCCAAGCAAAAATTTAAGTATTTTGTTTAACTTGAAGGGTTTCCTTAGTCATACTAGCAATTATTTCAAAAGATTTCAACAAAGTGGGGAAGGGTCTGGAGCACCAGTCTGATGAGGAGTGGCTGAGGGAACTGGGGGTGTTGAGCCTGGAAAAGAGGAGGCTGAGGACAGACCTGATGGCTCTCTGCAACTCCCTGAAAGGAGGGTGTAGCCAGGTGGGGGTCGGTCTCTTCTCCCAAGTAACAAGCGATAGGGCAGGAGAAAATGGCCTCAAGTTGCACCAGGGGAGGTTCAGATTGGAGATTAGGAAACATTTCTTCACCCAAAGGGCTGTCCATCACTGGAACAGGCTGCCCAGGGCAGCGGTGGAGTCACCGTCCCTGTAGGGATTTAAAACACGTGTAGATGTGGTGCTTGGGGACATGGGTTAGTGGTGGGCTTGGCAGTGTTGGGTAAACAGTTGGACTTGATTATCTGGACAGTCTTTTTGAACCAAAACGATTCTATGATTCTATAATGCTATGATTAATTTTGATTCATGTATGTTTTTAAGTTCTTAGTTACGCTGTTTGATGATGAATTGATCATAAGAAGACTCAGATTGTTGTAGGGATGCATGTGAATTTACATTTACTTATTTGCATTTTTTTCTGAAACTCTTATCCAAATATTACACAAAATCACAGAACCATTGAAGCTGCAGGGCATCTTGAGACTGTCTAGTCCAACACCCTGGCTCAAGCATGACCAGCTAGGGCAGGTTGCCCAGGACCATGTTCAGTTAGGTTTTGATTATCTCTAAGGATAGAGACTCCACAACCTCTCTGGACAGCTTGGCCCAGTGTTTGACTTCTCCACAGTAAAAAAGCTTTTTCTTGTGTTCAGATGAAATTCCATGTATATCAATTTGTGCCTGTTGCTTCTTGACTTGCCATTGGGCCCCACTGAGGGCAGTCTGGCTCCCTCTTCATCACTCCATCCCATCAGGTATTTATACACATGAATAAGATCCCCCTGAACCTCCTCTTCTCCAGGCTGAACAGTCCCATCTCTCTCAGCCTCTCCTCACAGGAAAGATGCTCCAGTCTATTAATCATCTTTATGGCCCTTTGCTGGACTTGCTCCATGTCTTTGTTGTACTGGTGGGCCCAGAACTGGATCACAGTCAGAACTGTTGAAGGAGGTTAGTGCATTTCCTACAAGAAGATACATAGAGCTGAACAATAGTATAAAAAGACTCAATACAGATCAGATTTAGCAATATTATATGTCAGTCTTTTCTGTGAAGACATGGAAATCCAAGAAGAAAGTTATTTTTGCACCACAAAGCTATTTTTGCACTGCAAAAATAGTGCTTTCTACTAAACAGGATGTCCCTTACTCTCTGATACTCTAATTCCAAATGTAACATTTATATAAATAAGCATATGTATTTTATAGTCAGTCTCTTTTGATTACTTAAGGGAAGAAAATGAGAACAAAATATTTATGTTGAAAAATGTTCATATATACATGTGCTGGGACAAAAATATGCTGTGTTATGACTTTCAGAGTGATTTGCTTTTTGGGATAGCTGATCATCCACCAAGTCTACTGATTAATATTCTGCATTATTCTTCAGGCTGTTAATTTCTGGTACGTCCTGGTGATGAATGATGAACACACAGAGCGGCGCTATCTGCTTTACTTCCTTTTGAGTTGGGGGCTTCCAGCTTTTGTTGTGATCCTACTTTTAATTATCCTGAGAGGAATCTATCATCACAGCACAGCACAGATTTATGGCCTTGTCTACAGTGATCTGTAAGTTTTCCTTTAAAAAAGCATGAGCTAGCTATTGTACTCTCTATATTGTTTTATATTTAGTGTGCTTGCATGTAGAGAAGGGGATATGCATACATCCAAATGCAGTAAGGGTTGGGGGGATTCCTTGTTTGGTGGAGATGAAGCACGTATGTCATCCATATGCAATGCAGCACTTTGGGCTTTGCCCCAGTTTCTCCACAGTTCCATCCTGGCTGAGCGTTGGCAGAGCCAGCTCAGGCATGTCTGCTTTGTGGGTGAATTATTTATTCTTTTCTGAGACTGTGCAATTCCAGGGTAAAGGATGGAAATGGCTACTGCTGCAGAAGTGAGCGAAAGAGCATGTTTTTCTGTGTTTAAAAAAAATAATGACCAAACCATAACCCCCTATCTCTTCGATCATTAAATATATTCTCTGCTAAACAACATTACTACATTAACATGTCAAATATATTTTCTGAAGTGTTTCTCTTGGAATATTGAATATGTTACATTCCAAACAGTTCCTAATTTGAGCAGGAAAATATCTGTCTTTTATTAGAGGGGAAGATACAGTGTGCATCATTCCATTATAACAGAACAAAATTCAGTTCAATGTTTTTTTGTCATACAAAGGGAGTTACTGTGAGAAGTAGATACTGGAATTCGATATCTGTATGGTTTAATATGTGCATATACATATTTATGTGCACTTATAAATATTACTTGTGTATACATTTATACATATACAGTGAATGACAAGCAGGGATACCTGACTTAGGTAGACTGGGTACTACAAGCTGTCTAGCCATGTTAGCCAAGGTTTAGTTCCACGCTGATACACACCAGCTCTCGACTCAGAATTGTATCCTAGGTCCACAATAGCAGACCATTTCTGATATTCACACTACGTCAGGGAGTGCTGCGTAGCTCTATACCATGCTGTATACATAGATATTTCTTTGCAGAACATACCGAACAAGAGTATTGTGTTTCTCTTCATGGTAAAATGCTTCTCCGTGCATGGTAAACACAAGAAATCTTTGTAGCATAATCAAGTCTTCTGATTGCGATCAGACTGGGCTGATGGTATCATTATGCAATGAACCACAGTCTCACAGCTGTTTTCTTTTGATGTCCATGTCATTCTTTCAAAAACAAGGAAAAATCCCTAAGTTCTGATAAAATTAATAAGTAGAGGAAAATTACTCAGTCCAACTCATTTGCCCGCATCAAATATAAAACTTTTCCAGCATCTCATTAAAGTGGGCAAATGCCAGAAACAATCCCAAGCTTTGTGGGTATACAGCTTATTCCAGCTCAGTCCATGTGAACACTGTAAGGAGATATCTGCAAGAATTTTCATAAATAGCATCAATGATAATTGGTACTTTGAAGAGCACTTTAAAAGTTGCTCTTAATTATACAAAGAGGACTTTCAAAGCCAGAATGTAGGAGAGAGGACAGACTGAACTACATGACTTGGTTTGTTTTCTCCAAACCAGGATGTAGTAGTGGAAAAAGTAACAATGAGATTTCCAAAGTGAAGGTTATTACATACTAACTTCAGCATCAGCCTCAGACATAGTTTGAGAACATTGGTGTGCTGCTAAGGAGCTCATTTCACGTGAGAGCTTGAAGACTGGTTAAAGCAATAAAAGCCGTGAAGCCTGTTCTCTTAGCTCCCTTCTAAGTGATCGCTCCTTCAGGCAAGTCATTTTTTGCATTACTGTGGTGTCTGACCAACTGTTTTGTTCCTAACTGGAATGCCATGGGCACAATTAATAGCACAGGATGGCTATGCTGATATAACTTCATTTTATGCTTGTACTGAATGAAAAAAGACTTGAGCTGTGTTGGATTTTGTGCTTCTAAATAAGTATTATGACAGGGTCTTCCTTCAAATATGACAAATTATACACACAAATGCATGGGTTTTGTACAGTAACTCCCATAACATGTCACTGTATAAAACTAACAGGTTGCTATGGTGATAACAGTAGTATACATATTGGTGATTATTTTCATAATTAGCCGAGTTTATGTATGGCATGAATAGTGCACTCTCTGACATTATGTGAATATTTTTATGATACTGGTAAATTTGTCTGTATCAATGCCACCAAGTAGCATAATTTTTTTTCAGATTGTAGCTCAATGATGTGTGAAAGAGCTAACTGCCAAGAAAGGGCTCTTCTGCTCCTCATTTTGCTAATTTTCCCGTTGCTCAGCTGAAGAGGTGAAAGGCTGTTTGAATAGTACAGGAAAAGTTGGCAATGGAAGGCATATCAGCATAACTTGAATGAAAGAAGTAGTGAGATGAGTATTTGCTCAGGATGGGTTTGAATGGTGGAAGACCAGTCTCTGGATATCTGTAAAGAGAAATGTGGGGTTTCCATGAATATCTAATACAATAACTTTACTAAGGAAAGCAAGAAGGTTTGACCCCCTCTTAAAAACATGCATTAGCTCTCAGGTCTTCTCTTAAAAAAGAATAACAAGTTATTTCAGAAGTCGGTGTCTACAACTGCACCTCTGCTTCATTTCTGTGTGTCATAACTGTTGGCTCAAGCATGTCATGAAACTTCAGAGTGCGGGCATTCTCTGTGTGTGGCTGACTTGTAGATGGGGCTTGGAAAAGCATTTGCCATCTATCCTGATTTTTACTTTTTGCATTGTGGTAGAAGTCTTACATGAAGGTTTATCAATGTTTGCAAATGAAATCTCTAATATGACTCTAAATTTCAAGTGTATTGTCTACGCTGGTCTCTGGTATCCATGCTCTAAAATATATATCCTTGCTTAAGAATTGCTGTGATGGCTGAGGCATTAGTGGGTTTTAGTGATGAAGCAGGTGTCTGCTCCTTTCAACCGACTAATAACTGAAAATTGAATTTAGCTCTGAACTAGATGATTTAAAATCACTCTGAAAAGAGTATGTTATACTTCTGTATTTCTGAGGTTTTATGTCAAGCATTCAGTTTTCCAACCCCTGTTTGAATTTGCTGCAATCTCTGTCTAAAATGTCTTCTAAGGACAAATTCTACCATTTAGGTACATGCTGCTTTAAAAAAGTACTTCCTTTTGACACTTCTTATTGCACTGAATGTCACCATGACTTTGTGTAGTGACGTAAGTAGAGACCTTAGGATAACTTTTCTTTTCCATTTGTTTTCGTTTTTCTTCTCCCATCTGAGTCTCTTTCAGGCTTATAAGCAAACCCATAATCTCTGTTTCTTTACAGGAATTGTTCATTGCCTTCAACACTTTAATGCTCTCCTCCTCCTTTTGAGAAGTATTTTTCCTGTTGAGTAAGAAACTTAGGAACACATGAGTTCACAACAAGACAAGAGTTCAGCTTAAAAACTAATTACAAAGCTCACTGTGGTTCCAAATCTTCACACGGTTCAACATTTGCTGTTGTCCTGGTATACACTGCTAGCCAGTCACAGTCTCATTTCTAAAAAGCTTTTAGCTAAGGTTTGCAAAATTAGTTTGATTTTAGCAATATGTTTAAACTGATAGTGTATTTCGAATAGACACAAAGACACAATTCACCTGGTATGGTGGAAAACATTTGGAGGCAAGTTGAAACTGTACATATTGGCAAAGAGAAATGTAAAGTGCAACTGAGAGCTGAAGAGAGGAATGTGAAGAATTACGTGAAATCTAGCCCCCAACAGTTTTATGCCAGTCTCATTGGTGGTTACTTTGAAGAAAAATTTCAGACGTATAGGCCTCACATGTATCTTTAGAGGGATTGCATCACAGGGAATTTACAGGCTGCAGGCAGCTCTGGAAACCAATTCAGGTATACATATAAACCCTCAAACTGGTGAACGACTTGAGACTAGCACAATGCAATCATCTTTTACAGAGGAAGCTGGATTTGGGTTCACGACACCTTACAACTCTCTTACACTTACAAAACAAAGAAGCAAGGAAAAGAACTTCTAAAAGGGGAATCCTTGACAATAAAGTAGCTTCATAATTTCTCATTCAACCCTGAAAATGTAATTGTCCACACTTGCACACAAGTAAAAATTTCAATACCCTTTGAAGTCAGTGGAACCACACCAATTTGCAGGGTTTTGCCTCAACTCATCTGTTTTTGAGATCAGAGGCCAGAATTATTTAATTACAAGTATCAGGTTTTGCTCACAAGCATGAGTTTAAAGTTTAATTATGCTATATTCACTGGACTTGTACCCAAGAGATTGTCCAGAGCTATAATAGATAACAGAATTGGCCAGAATCACAGCTCAGATGAGCCTGAACTTTTAACTCACTTGGGTGGTTTGAAAACTCTTACCTGCAATAGCATCAAAGTATGTTTTTTCATGAACTTGAGAAGTACTCTTGTTGCAGCTTTAAGCTTTGAGTCTGACTAGACCTGCTTCTTGAAACTGAACTCCCCTAAGAAGGCCAAAGGACTGTTTTTATTAGAGTATAAACTAAAACAAGTAACCTTTGAAGTGGAGAAAACTGGAAGTGATTAGACATGACAGAAAACAAATTTAAAAGTTTATAAACAAATATCTCCCAGACCACTGTGTCCTTGCAAAAGCTGGTCAAGCTGATTTTCAAACACAGCTTTTGTCAGGCTTTAGTCTAACTTTTTTTGATTCAAGCAAACCATATGGTTTCCCCTAGATCCCAGAACGGGTTTTTTTTGGTCATTTCTGAGATGTGGCTGTCTGCTCCTTGCACTTTCAGGAGCTTTTCCCTCTGGCAATCCCTCCAGTTTCTAGAAGTGTCTCTCTTTTAGCAGGATCATTTATTTGCCCAAGGAAAGAATGATCTGCCCTCTCAGGAGTTCCCACCTGATTCATTCCTTTTCGCCTTTAAAATCCCTGTGGCAAACAAACTGAGCACAGAAGAATCACATGTACCATTACAATACTTTAAAATTATAGAAGTATCCTTGTATTTGGTTTCAGTGATAGTTATATGGTGACATCTCACAGTAGGAAAAGGCTAAGCTAAATGTTCTCACAAATACATCTTCTTTGTACCATGTCATCTGCCATGGTGATATCTATGAGAAATTATGAAAGAAGATTGTCCAGCAAAATTCCTATCCAGAAAAAAAAACCCAAACCAAAACCCACTTCTATCTCCTCTACAGTCTAGCCCAAGGCAGAGGTTTTTTCCACCAAAGTCACTGGATCTGTGACTGTGCAGCCACGTCCAGGGAACAGGAGAACACAAGGCTGCAAAAAGCTGGAAACAATGAACTTTTTTCTGTGACTAAGAGTTACGACTCTTCCTGTTACTCACATTGCAGTTTCTCTGAATCAAGCTTTTATACATGGGCACTGCACGGGGCACAAATTAATGTCTAGGAGCCATGACCAACATTACTTGGAAAAGAAACTTCACAGAAAACATGTTTCGGTATCAGATGCACAGGCAATGGGTGAAGGGCACTTTGTGTGTCCTCATGTGAGAGGGAGTCAGAGCTCCATTTCAGACAGAACAAGCAGTGCAGTTGCTGTCTGAATGCTCCGTTTCCTTGAGCAAGTCATACCCTGCTGGGCTGTAACCTGAACGAGTGATAAAATAGAAGCGTGGAGATAACTCATGCTCTGAGATACCAAGTCTTAATTGTTGGTTTGCTTAACCCCTGCATGCTGAGAGCTGTACAATGTGCAAAAATAGAGATAGTGTATGCTCCCAAAGACACTCTCGTGTGGTGAAGCACAAAAGCTAGCAGGGCAGCAGGGTTCACGTCACTTGTGAGTGTAGCGAAGAAGTGGAAGTCTTGAAAGAAGCATGAACCTGTCAATGATTATGCCCTGCTTGTATATATGGTGTTATATAGAGTGCGTTAAAGTTGCACGTGATGAGAAATGTTTGCTTTAAAGTCTTGCCAGGACTGGAAGTTTGAATGATAAGGCCTACCAAAGATTTCTTATGCAAAGAAGTTTTAATTCATAGAGATAGGTGGAAGGATGGGTACAGTCTAGGCTCAGGGCTCGACTTGAGCAAAAACATAAGATGTAATAATTCAGGATGTGTTGTCTAGGTACTTCTCCGAGGTTCATTTGTTTTGATACTGTTGTAAAGATAAAATCTTCCTGAAGCAGATTTCCAGACACTACTTTTTGTTACGTTTTATTTCAAGTGCTACAGGCCCTCAACTTCTTGTTATTTACTGCCTGCACACAAGGAGGACCCCATAAACCTTAATTGTTTGTTACAGATGGAGTCATACTTTAACCAAACACCTTCCAGGCTGGTCCACTGACAATCTAATCAGACAAAATACTGGATGATGCTTTGGGTCTCACCAACATGTGTGACTCTCTCACTGCTGGCGCGCATTCTGGGCACGGATCCCTGGCTTGCTAGCTGTTCCTTAAAATGGAGCCTTGCTTTCTTAAACCCAGGGACTTGTGCCGCTACCAGCAACAGGAATTCTTTAGCTTGAGTGAGCTAATTTCCGTCCAAGTATTTAGACGAAGCCTCGTGTCCCCCTCCCCATATTATTTTGAAAGTGCTGAATTTAGTTCTGAGTCTGAGAACAGCATGCTTGAAACACCAGACTTTTACAGGCAGGAATAGGTAAGAAAATAGCTAAGAATAGCCAGAAAAAGCATCCAGGGGTTTTAGTCGGACTGTCAGACATGCTAAGAGGAAGAGATTTGTATGACAAATGGACGTGGAGTTCCCATCCCCTAATGCCTGAGGCTTGCTTTATATTCTGTGTGGACTTGGAAGCCTCTCCCCACGTGGTCCTCTCTCCAGCTCGTGCCTCCTGTTAGCCCAATTTTTCCACCTCCTTTCTTCTCAGTTTGCTGGCAAATCACCTAGGATTTTGAAGCTTTCTCAAACCGCTGTTGCTAGAGCTCAGCACGGAATGATGCTTGGACATCTGGATGTGAGGCCGAATGCTGTGTGAAACATGCAGCTGAAGCAACAGGGGGAAAAACCTGCATTTTTCACTGGCTGATTTCTCACCATTCACTGTTTTGCCCTTCTTGGCAGGGTAAATTAGACCATGCTCAGCCCTGTGCTACCACAGGAGAAATGTTTCTGATGAACCAAAGCTGCTTGGTTTATGTCTACACTGCACCACAACACAGACATTCCCACATATATAAATATATATATATACACACACACACACACACTGGGCAAATTACTTCCCTGACTTATACCAACAGTTAAGAGAGTACAAAGTTTGGTCTTTTTGTATTCTGCACTTGTGCTTTATTTTCTCAACTCCTCCATTATTTCCAATGTGTCTGCCTAATGTGCTACCCACTGCTAAGTATTATTTAAAAATATCTCACTGCTAAATGTGATGGCTTTAATTAACTTTCATTTCTCCCTCATTACCAACATATGTTTTCAGTGGAGGAAAATAGTTGGGGGTTGGGGCAGGGGGCTGAGTGCTTTTTATATCTTCGCAAATATTTACTGTTAGTGTTCAGCAAATGTTAGCATATCAGAAACAGACATAATCACTGTGTTGTGCTTTTAAAGCGTTAAAATAAAGAAAGATAAATTCTGGCTGATTTGAGTGATGGAATTTTGAAAAGTGAGTAGAGAAAAATAATTGTTATTAAAGTAAAACTCCCAACCAAGAAAAATAATTGTTATTAAAGTAAAACTCCCAACCAAGAAAAATAATTGTTATTAAGGTAAAATTCCCAACCACTGTTAATTCTGACAAAGCAAGGTAGTCTCAAAGGCTTGCAAGGGTAGGTTGTTCCAGGTGAAAGTTGCACCCACAAATGACCTTGGGGCCTGATCCTTCAAGCAGGTTCAGAGGAGGGGATTTTTGTGCCCAAGCGAAACTCCAGAGACTTGTCTGAAGTTTGCGTAGTACTATGGCAAGAGCAACGGAGACCAGCTGCGGGACGGAGACTTGCATCCCTGCCACTGGCAGCTTTTAACAGTTTTGTATTTCCTTTCAGGTTGTGTAAGAAATTAGCAAGATAGTCCCTCCTACCTTATGATCTTTAAATAGCAGAATACCGCCTACTGCTACTAAAAAAGCTCATTCTTACTTTATCTGTTTCCCAACAGTTCAGAAGAGCCTTCATCCGATATGCTAGAATATAGCAGGAAATGCTAAAATAAGCAAAAGTGAGATCAATACCAGCAACTGGTTCTGACTACTTCATTGACACTGACGTGCTGTTCATAATAAATACATACATGTAACCTCTAGTATTTGATCTTCCTAAAAGGAGTAGGGGGAAAAAAAATCGGGTTTTTTCTTAACTTTACCACAGCACTGTTCTGCAATAGGTGGATTTTGCATTCACATTTTAGTTACATTAAATACATGGAGACGGACTGCGTTTAATGCAGTGAGCTGCGCTTTGGGAAGACAAACTCTCATCTGCGCTATGTAACAGCACCAGAAATTAAAAGTGTATCTCACCAAACTGTGCTAAGGTATATCTGAGAAAAAGGAACTAAGGTTTAGCAGATTGATTTGTATTAGTAGTATTAAATTTGTCAGTGAATAAGAATACAGAATCAGTATGTCTAATACAGAGGCTGTGAAAGAAGCAGTTGCAGTGCACTTGTCCTGGGCATTTATTATGTTACAACAAAACATGCAGATCAAAAAAAAAGTGTACATACTAAATATTGTTGTGAGGCAGGAAAAGAAAACTTTTGCATGACATTTTGTTATTCTTCATGCCAAAGAGCAGAACTATGAACAGGAGCCTCATTTATGTTTCACAGTTTGCACATGGAAACATCTCCTTTTTCAGCTGCACTTATATTAAAATCCTTGGTTTAAAGAGTGGATAGAACAAGTACTCTAATCATCTGCCTTAAAAGCTAGTACAAGGGAAACATTTTCTTGAATGTGAGAAACTATAACAAATATTAAATAGTTAAAAACCAGAAAATAACTGTAATAATAGATCATTGTTTCAAAGCCGTTGATAATGAGCAATACACATGGGAAGGAAGCCTTAGATGTAAACAGGAGCAGATAATTCATTGAGATCAGACACATAATTCTTTATATAATTTTAAAAATGCAGTATTAGCAAGAATCCTGCTCTAAGAAATTTCAAGCAGGTTTCTACCAGCTTATTTTCCTGGTCAAATGCTGAAGGCTACGAGTCTTCTGGGACTTCTGGGGAGATCTGCCTGGGGACTCTAGAGCTTCCAGTGCCTTGGAAGCCCAAACTGTATTAACGCAGTGCTTCTGCTAGGTCCTTGCTGCTTCTCCTTTGGTAATTGGTGCTTCCTTAGTATTTACTTTCACAGGAGGAGGAAAAAAAAGTAGTAAAAAAAAAAGGTACATATAAAGTTGTTCAGAGAAATTTCTAGATGGTGGTATAATGAGAAGACTGAAACACAGTGGTCTCCATGTTCTAAAACAATAGCAGATCACATTTTTGGGTTCTCATTACAGAAAAGCATTGCTTGGGCATTTTATTTTTCCCCTTTTCTCAACTGTTTAGCTCTACAGTAACAGCAGCAGTAGAGCAAAACAAGGAAATTGTTTTTTTGCTTTATTATGCAATACGTCTGGTTTATTGACAAGACTGTTGCACACACTGACTCAAACTGAATCTTCTGAAGATCCTGTTCTTTGCTGTTTCAAAACAGCATCTTGGCACTTCTTCATTCTTTGTTCGTGGCAAACTGGATTTTCCCTGTTTCTATCCTTTCCACTGTTTTCTAACCTTGGTAGTTACTCTGTCAGTGCCTCCATTAATGAATATGGTGCTACTCATAATTAATTTTGACATGCTAGTAAAGGTGATAGGGTCAAATCACACTGTGTAATTTCTATCAGCAATCCCCACTGATGTAGAGCTGTCTTTCAAAAAACTGTTGGGACAATAGGTACAAATGTAAACATGAATAAGCAAGCGTTCACTTAATTTCTGGAAATTCTAAGTTCTGCTGCTTTCTGAGTTTACATTTCTTATCTAAATTGAACTGTGTTTTCGTTACCTTTTCCCCCTCCTTCTTCTCCCCTTCCCCTCACTCTCCTTCCTCTTTCTTTTGCTGCACAGAGGAATGAAACTAAAAGGAAACTAAAGAATGCCAAAGGGTTGACTGCCACATTACCAGTATATAAAATAATCTGGAAAAACTGCTGCTAAACATTTTGCATTTCATTTGAAACTTTAATACAGTAAAAGAATTAATTTCCCCACGTTGAATTATATATGAAACAAAAGGCATGGGCCTGTCTCTGAGCTAATCTGCATGAGATATAAACTGATTTAAATTCATTAAACACAAGCACGGCTTTCATTTTAGTTCACACCAAACAATACCCACAGCAGTAGTATGGGCAGTAAGGGATTTGTTGGGTCGTTCGTTTTCCCATCCTCCCGATGAGGTGATGGTGGCAGAGGCCAAGCACAGCACTGAATCAGAGGGGGTCGGTGTCGCTGTGTTACGTTTTGGGCAGTACTGTTTGATTGCAGAAGTCTCAAAACGTACTTGTACGAGTGGGTGACGTGTTTCACAGCTGTACTGGACTTTTTGAGGCAGCTTTTATGGTTCACGTGGGATTTGCTTGCTTTGACCCATAAGCAGATGACATTCGGTGTTCCAGAGAAAATCCCCTATTTCCTTTTCAGGAAAAGTGATTAAACAAAAGCAAAAGTAACATCGTGGTGTAATCTTTCAGCTGCAGCTATATGGAAAGCACTCGCCTTTTTAATTTTTTTCTGAAATAATTCCATAGGTCTTTATAACCTTTCTCAATCAACTGTTTTGCTGAAATTATAGGGTGAAACGTGCTTTTTTCCCTGATTCCCAGTTCTCGCACCCCATCTGTTATGTAAGTAGGCCAAATTGAACCAGGACTCTCTTACATTTTGACATCAGCATTTGTGTAGTTGTCACCTTTATGGATCCAGATCACATCCAAATGTAGGATAACCTATGAAACAGCTGGTGGAACATCGTGGCCATGGGTTTATGAAGAACTTGCCCAGCATACAGAGAACACGATTTCTTGGAAAGGTGCACAAAAGCGTAAGATGAGCACGCATCTCCAACCAGACAGGTACTTTTGGGGCAGAGGCTCAGTGCTTGTGCAGGGACTGCTTGTTCCACATCTTTGCTAGGTGCCCCATCTGTGCTGGCTTCGGGACACTCAGCAGCAACAAGCAGCTTATCTCCAAGTCTGTTTCTGCAGCATGCTGGCGCTGACTAACAAAGCACAGCCTTGTAAAACCCTGTTAATAAACAGCTGGCGGAGCCAGTAATGCTCTGCCTTCAACAAGTGACAGTTGGTCATCCGGGGACAAACAGACGTGGAAACGGTGCCAACCCTGCCCTTTCGATAAGGGACGCGGGGTGCAGACTCGCCCCACCGCAGGCTCACAAATTTAGGTTTTTCAGACTGCTTGTGAGGAAAGAAACTGGTACTTCCTCCAGAGTCATAACGCCGCGAGTTTCCGCTCTGCGCGGTGTCCTGCACACGCTGTACTGAGAGCTGTGTCTGTTTGCAAAGCAGGGGGAAACAAAGAACCACCCTGAAAACCCTAAACAAACAATATTCAACATCTTGCAAAAGCCTCTCTTAACATCCACAGCTGGAGATTCTCTGGCTGCCTTGTTTGGAGGTGAGAATTGAGGCAATGTTTAAAAAAAAACAGAACTCACTAGTGTCAGGAAGAGTTGCCTGTGGTTCGCTTATCAGCAAGAACATTTATTTATATTAATGTTCTTTGCTTATCAGTAACAGCACCAACATGAGCTTATGGTAGAAGTTCAGCAAACACTGTATTGTTTAAGTTAAAAAAAAAAAGAGAGAAATCTTTATAAATGCTGCTGTGTTTTATCATATTTCTAATTTGTTTTACCTGACATTTTCTTAGCGTTCCTAAATGTCTTCTCTTACTGGTAGAAAAGCCTACTTATTTTTAGCAAATGTACTTTTTAAATTACAAAAAGGATTTTTTATTTTTTTTGTGCAGAACTAGAAGCAACAGGAACTGACATTTAAATAGCTTCAGATACAGATCATGCAGAGAGAAGTGTAACATTCACAACTGCTGTGTCTGTCATCTTAAATTTCAGTGGTGCTTTACACATAACAGATTATTCTTCAGGACTGGAACCAACTAATAGAAAACTTTTTGCTTCGTAAAATGTAACTCCAGCAGAGTGCCAGTCTTAAAAAAACTTCCATGATCATCATGCACCCTTTAATTTCAACAGAGCCAGTATTTAGGACCCAATTCTGACAGCTGGCTACATTTTTTAATGGAAAGAAATGGGCAGAATATGTCTAGTAAGAGCATGTACATATGTAAATATAATTTTAAAATCTTAAAATGTCTGGTTAGAATTTTCCAGTGTATAACAAATACATTTCCAAGATTTTTTTCTAATAAAACCAGAATTTGAGCTATTTTATAATGCTGAACTGCAACTCGATTTAAGAAAATCAGAGTTCAGTTTAAAATTTGATATGACCCATGTAATTTGGCCAACATGGGTTGGGTGTGCAGTTTGTTTGCAAGTCATTTAAAAAAAAAAAAAAAAGAAAAAAAGGAAAGTGGCAGGGATTTTCCAAAGAATACAGGAGAGCTGGTGGGCAACCACATCCTGCCAAGGTGATGTCAGCAGGACGCCGGCTGCATCAGGACTCTTTCAAAGCTCCAGCAGCAGCATCCTCTAACACAGTTATAAACCAGTGCTGCCTTCATCTTACCATAAGGACATTTATTGGAGTTATCCAATGCAGATATAAATCAGATAGCTCTCTCCTGGTTATTTTGAGCTACTCTATTGTTGCAGAGCAGACAAAAAAAAATAAATCTATTTCCTGAGAGGAACCGCTTGCTAAAAGAAACCCTTGCATATCGGAGAGTCATCAAAATATGAAGCCATGCCACATTGCAGTCGGCCTCCACTGGTTGAACAACCTCTCTGTCCTGCCAAGTCTAATTTAGAGTACCCGGAGGCAGCTGTAGTTTACGCTGACCTGTGTGAAATTGTTCTTCCCTGCTCAGTCCTGTAGAAAAATCAGCCTAGTTGGAGGGAAGGTCCTTGCTCAGTGTGCTCATACGAAGGTTTCTGAAGCACTGAGTCAGGAAAGGGGACGTGCTGTGCCTTCCTGAGTCATGGTATTGCTCTGCTTGCCTTTCACCATTCGATTTATCCAACCCATGTCATTTCTTCTTTTAATACTTGCTGTGGGCCCAAGATTATTAGGAATAATTAGCTGTTAGCAATGCAGAGTGCATCTGACCATTAAGGCTTACCCTCAGTACAGTTGTCATGACCTTTTGAGTCTTATTTTTATCAATGCATCCATTGCCTGTTGTAGTGATGCTGGAAGCCAGATGTTTGTTTCTATCAAGTCATATTCTTACACTTTTTGATGATGAATGCATAGCATTTAGAAAAGCAACGTTATTATCATAAGCATTATTATCATTATCATCATCATAATTATGAAACAATAATGTATTTTTAAAAGAATGGAAACTGTTGCCTCCCTTTAATGCATGTCATTATGCAGCTGCAGTACATTATTTTATTATGACTTATTTTTCTTTTTTTCCTGTAGTGGCTGGAGTTTTCTGCTTCAGACATGCTCAAACACTGCTTTAGTTTCTGAAACAGCACAGACATAAGCATTCACTTTTGCTGGTCTGGACAGACTGTAGAGGATGGACGGAGTCAAATCTGCTGTAGTTTCATCAATAATGACTTTTTTGACTCAGTCTGCCTCTGTTTGGACATTGCTTTGAAAATATCTAGCTGGAGCAATGCTAAACAGTTAGGCATTTTGGATGGTAAGAGGCTCCATGCCTGACCACAGATCCCTGGATCTTCATTTGCCAATGTGGATGTCCCCCACTAAGTCGGTATTGAATGAAGATGGCAATTATTCCTAGATCCTTGTTTCTCCTTTTCACTTAACCAGGCTAATGGTTAGCTATTGTGCTAACATTGGACCAGCATTTGGTTGAAAAATGTTGTTCCACGCTGTACTTGCATGTAAATGCATCCGTAGAGAGAGAGGCCTGATATTGTCTAAGCACTGTCCTGACAGCTGCAGTCTCCTGCACTGTGCTTTTTGACCTGACACTGACCTCCTCAAAAGCCTTAGAAGAATTATGTTATATCACTAAATTTTCTTTCTACGCTGCAAATGTAAATTGTAATCTTTATAGCCCATGTTTATTAAGTATGATAGAAGCATTACTCAATCCTATTGTTTGCATGCCATGTTATTACTCAGAGCACACCTCAAACCAATGGTTGCTTTCTGAAGGCTTAGGAAAAAAAATGTAATGCTTGGGATGTTGCATTGTACTGCAATGCACTTTGCCCTTTGCAAAAGAAAAATAGATAAAAATCTTTGCCGATGAGTTGTTCTAAAATTCTCTTGTTTGTCTCTTACGCATATCTTTACAGAGAGATTCTCTGACCAGTGGCAGGATGCAAGACATATTATCAGCGAAAGTAAAGTTTTTGGTAAACATTATTTTGGGTGCTGGATGAAGTAGACACTGCATTGTTAGACTAGAGCTATACATGTGGCTTTCACTCTTGTGCATCTGAAGGATTACTTTTCCTATTATGCAGTTTGGATTGTGCAATATTTTAGCTGATTGTGGATATAAATGAGCTTGCTTATCATCAGAGGCATTGGCAGGCAACATCCTAGTCAAATACCAAATGGGATGTAAATAAAATACGTGCTAGGCATATTCTCTGGATGAGTGCAGTTACCCCGTGCATATATATAGTTTGCCGTTATAGATAACAAAGGGAAGGGGAATGGGAAAGGGAAAGGAAGGGGAGAAAAGAAAGAAGGAAGGAAAGGCATGGTGAGGCAAGAAAAGAAAAGGAGTAGAAAGAAATGATCTACAGTGGAAAAAGAAAACTCAGCTGATCTTCTCTGTTTCCTACTTTGGGCTCAACTCTGTGGATTGCCTAGGAAATGTTTGACAGGCATTCACCAGAAGAGAAAGCTTTATCTACATTAGAACTGAACCTCAGGGGCCTCATTGGAAAGAACTCTTCAAACACAGAAAGAGCTGCCTAACACCTTTCATTGTAAGGCATGTGATTTAGGTGTTTTTATGTTTTTTCACCAAGCATTAACTTCTGGGCTTGAAAGTACCTTGCTAGTTTGTGGCTGGATCCTCTTTTAAAGGACCTAGGTCTGATCCTTGTGGATACCAGCTAATCCCTTCTGCAACTACTCTGATAGTCATCAGCCACTCTTGGTATAGTTTAAGCCCCTCAGCTTATGCTTTCCAGCAAGAAAAATGTATTACAACATGTGGAGAAAGTATTACTCTCTTACTTTTTGCCTACTCATAGATTGCCAATTCCTTTGCCTACATGTAGCATGCCAATACCTGTCCCTTCTCTTTGGAAAGAAAAAAAACCAACCAAAACCAAAAAAACCCCAACAAACCAAATTAATTTTTTTTCAGTGTTTCTGAGAGGAACACATTTATAAGGTCTCTGGTAGTCTTCATTGCTCTCCTGTGAACTGCAATTCATGTTTTTTTAAATGTGCCAAAACCAGACACAGCTTGCCACTGAGGTTTTTGTAATGCTGACTAGAGCAGAATTATTACTTCATATGTGTTGCAGCATATGCTGCTGTTCATACATCCGAGTATGATATCGACCTCTTTGCAACACCATGAAGTTATGATTCATGTTCTGCTTAACGTGATCCACAGTAATTTCCAGATATTTTTTGCCAAATTAAGAACTAACAGGTGAGTGTGGTAGGTGTGTTTTACAAATTTGCTTTCCTTGTGCTGCATCCTGCTGTGTAATTCAAATAGTGTCAAATGTTTCCAAGTGCATTTATAAACCAAACCTGTAACCTCATGAAAGAATGAAATCAAGTTTATCTGATATGCTCCGTTGTCCAGAAAAGCATCCTGATTTTTGCTTTTTATTTCTTCATGAGCTGAATGGTTTATCCTGTCTCCTATCTGTTCAGTTAGATCTATTCAACAGGCTAATATGTTAGTTAGATCATGTTGTTGCCCTTTCTGACCTTCGGAGCAATGTTAGTACATATCTAGTCATCTCGAATTTCCCTATATATTCCCAGACATATTGAAAAAAACTATCCACAGACTAACTATGTTACCAAGTAATTTTTTCATAATTCTTGAATGAAACTTCTCAAGGAATCATGATTTTAAAATGTCCTTCGAATATTGTTCAGCATCTTCCTTGGTTACTAGTAGACTGGAAAATGTTACATTTACCTGATATAATACAAGCCTGGGATAAAGGAGTTTCCATTCAAATTTACCACAGCACAAAGCTGAGAAAGAAGTGCATTGAATGTCAGTTATAATTCATAATGTTATTGACATCTGAGAGCTATTCTGAAAAAGCAGGATTGTATTCAGTAGTGGGGACATCTGCAAAGAATTGTATCTTGCCAGGGACAATTAGCTATGCAAAAATAGGATTGGGAATAACTGGCTGTTTACCAGTTCTTAACAAAAAGATCTCCTGTGTATTGTGGATGATAAACTGAGTATGAGTCAACTACTTTGTTCTACAGCATGGTATTGGCTTAATGTGTTGGGTTTGCGTGGCAAGGTTTTGGTAGCGGGGGGGCTACAGGGGTGGCTTCTGTGAGAAGCTGCTAGAAGCTCCCCCTGTGTCTGATAGAGCCAATGCCAGCCGGCTCCAAGATGGATCCGCCCCTGGCCAAGGCCAAGCCAATCAGCGCCTCTGTGATAACATATTTAAGAAGGGAAAAAAAGAGTTGCTGGAGCTTTTGCAGCCGGAGAGAGGAGTGAGAAGATGTAAGAAACTCTGCAGACACCCAGGTCAGTGCAGAAGGAGGGGAGGAGGTGCTCCAGGCCCCAACGTGGGGCGTCCAGCAACTCAAAGAGGATATATCTTACTCCCCACCTGTACAGACCGATATTTCAGCTGTTAGGAGTAAGCGTTTTTCTGCTCCAGAGAGGGGATATAGAGCATGAGACTCTTAATCTCAGGGTCGTGGGTTCGAGCGCCACGTTGGGCGCCAAAAAAGACTGTGGTGGGTTGACCCTGGCTGGGGGCCAGGTGCCTACCAGAGCCGCTCTATCACTGCCCTCGTTCACCAGACAGGGGAGAAAAAGTATAACGAAAAGCTTGTGGGTCGAGATAAGGACAGGGAGCGATCACTCACTAATTATTGTCACGAGCAAAACAGACTGAACTGAGAGAGGAAATTCATCTAATTTATTACTAAGCAAAACAGAAGAGAGGAATGAGAAATAAAATCAAATCTCAAAAAACACCTCCCCCCACCCCTCCCATCTTCCCCGGGCTCAACTTCACTCCCAGCTTCAACCTCCGCCCCCCTCAGCGGCACAGGGGGACGGGGAATGGGGGTTGCAGTCAGTTCCTCGCACACTGTCTCTGCCGCTCCTTCCTCCTCAGGGGGAGGACTCCTCACACTCGGCCCCTGCCCCAGCCTGGGGGCCCTCTCACGGGAGACAGTCTTCCACCACCTTCTCCAACGTGAGTCTCTCCCACGGGCTGCAGTTCTTCACCAACTGCTCCAGCGTGGTCTCTTCTATGGGGTGCAGTCCTTCAGGAGCAGACTGCTCCAGCGTGGGTCCCCCACGGGGTCACAAGTCCTGCCAGCAAACCTGCCCTGGCGTGGGCTCCTCTCTGCACGGGGCCACAGGGCCTGCCAGGAGCCTGCTCCAGCATGGGCTTCCCATGGGGTCACAGCCTCCTTCAGGTGCTTCCACCTGCTCTGGCCTGGGGTCCTCCATGGCCCTGCAGGTGGACTCTCTACACCCCCTCATCCTTCCTCCATGGGGGACAGCCTGCCTCACCATGGTCTTCACCACGGGCTGCAGGGGAATCTCTGCTCCCGTACCTGGAGCACCTCCTCCCCTCCATCTGCACTGACCTGGGTGTCTGCAGAGTTTCTGACATCTCACTCCTCTCTCCGGCTGCAAAAGCTCTCTCTGGCTGTTTTTTTCCTTCTTAAATACGTTATCACAGAGGTGCTGATGGGCTTGGCCTTGGCCAGCGGTGGGTCTGTCTTAGAGCTGGCTGGCATTGGCTCTATCAGACACAGGGGGAGCTTCTGGCAGCTTCTCACAGAAGCCACCCCTGTAGCTCCCCCCGCTACCAAAACCTTGCCACACAAACCCAACACACCTACATATAAAGCAACTTAGTCCTAAGGATAAAAAGGTCATCTGCTGTAGTCATGTACTAAGATGAAATGCTATCAAAGGTGTTGGAGCCCATAATTAAAGAAATACATTAGCAAAGTGGTGTAATGAATGAGACTGGCAAAGGTCTTTCATATGAAATACGCTCAGACAGATTGAAAGATGTAGGGCTATTTAGTTAAAAGATGACCAGGGGGAAATTATAGCAATTTACAACTACATAAAGAAATGCTGCAGCAAACAAGGGAAAAATCTGTTTCCCACATCCGTGTTGGCTATGCCAAGATGTAACATGTAAACCACACCAAGAAAGAGTTAAGTTTAACAGTGGGAAATGGTCTCTAGATGTAAATACTGTGAAGCACTGAAACAGGGGTTTTGGGTAGGTTGCATGTTCTTTATCAGGCTAGGCAGACATGTAATGACGTCACGTGTGGTATGGAGGAAAGTTTTCTTACGGAAAGAAAGCCTTTTTAATTCTCCACCACAGCAAAATTTCCTTTAGTAAAAGGTTCACATGACAGCGAGTAATTTCTGATGGTATTTCAAAATATTTTCAAATTCTCATGTTAAACCGTCCCATAGCTGTATCCATGATACCATTGCAGGCCAACCCTTGCTGCAATGTTAGGTAGCAAGGTGGTATCTGTTATACATGCAGTTGTTTTTTGGCTGGGTTGCAAACTTCCTATCTGTTCAGTAAAGCTTAAAAAAACTCCATATCAGTGCTACACCACCTTCCATTGCCCAAGGCAGCCATAACACACATCCGATAGGGCCACTGTCTTTAAATGGTCTTCCACTGAATTTTAATACGTTTGAGTCCATGTTTTCATGGTGGTGTGTGGTCTGCTGTTAGCGTATGTAGAAGACTGCATGAAGTGGAATGAATACTATGGGTCTAAGCCCCTGTCTATTTGACACTGTGAATTTTTGTGTAATCTTTTAGAAATCTCTAGAATCTTTTCTAGTCTAGAAACAGAAATATCTCTGGTGTGAATATGGCTTGGATTTCCACAGGAACTAGTGACTATCATCTCAAACATTACCCATTTTAAGCTCGGCATATCCTTTCTGACTCGTTTTCTTCACATCAGTTCATAGCAACATAAGCAATTTTTTTAAAAAAAAAACCCCAGCACATACAAACAAAATTGACTGCATATTTCTTTCCCTGTCAGGGGAGTGGAAAACAAAACACAGCACGAACATTAATCTTCTTGCTCAATGTATTTATGGAAAATGAATACTGTTACAATATAAAACAAAAAAAGAGTGGAACTGTATATTCTGTTCAGGCTGAGAATTCGTCAGGTTCAGGAGGCTTTGACACTGCAAAAGCTGACACGGTTATCTGCTCTAGGGGTATACCCACCACTGAGTCAGTCCCAAACTGTTGCCAAGTGCTGCATTTTACTGCATGCAGTTTTAAAGTAAATGAGCATTATTCTTGCTGTAAAATGCTCTGCTTTATGTCTCAGTGGCTCACGAGCCGCTCTGCATTGATTCACTGCATTGATTCTACCATCGTGGTATATGGCCACGTGCGTAAAACATCAGCAATTCTGAATCATGGGTGTAGAGTCCGTGCACTGGGCTCTCCAGCTTGGTCATATGGCAGAAACGAAATAGTATAGCATTACCTGGACACTTACTGCTTTGGTTTTGCACCTTACTGCCAAAAGCTTTGAAGAGATTTGATATAAAGAGCAGCGGTATTCCAAAACAAGCAGAAAGTTGGAAGAAGGGCCTGGAGGGAGCAGCATGAACTGTAAGAATTATTGCACTAGATGTAGGCCCACACAGGAGTAATTTGTCAACCAAAATTGCAAATAAACATAGAATCCCAGACTGGTTTGGGTTTGAAGGGACCTCACAGCCCATCCCAGTGCCACCCCTGCCATGGGCAGGGACACCCTCCACTAGCCCAGGTTGCCCAAAGCCCCATCCAACCTGGCCTTGAACACTGCCAGGGAGCCAGGGGCAGCCACAGCTTCTCTGGGCACCCTGTGCCAGGGCCTCAGCACCCTCACAGGGAAGGATTTCTGCCTCACATCCCATCTCCATCTCCCCTCCTGCAGCTTCAGGCCATTCCCCTTGGCCTGTCACTCCCTGCCCTTGTCACCAGTCCCTCTCCAGCTTTCCCGGAGCCCCTGCAGAGACTGGAAGGGGCTCTAAGGTCTCCCCGGAGCCTTCTCTTCTCCAGGCTGAACCACCCCAACTCTCTCAGCCTGTCTCCATAGCAGAGGTGCTCCAGCCCTCAGATCATCTCCATGGCCTCCTCTGGACTCTCTCCAACAGCTCCATGTCCTTCTTGTGCTGGGGACCCCCAAGCTGGACACAGCGCTGCAGGGGGGTCTCACCAGAGCGGAGCAGAGGGGCAGAATCCCCTCCCTCGACCTGCTGGTCACGCTGCTGGACACGCAGCCCAGGACACGGTTGGCTTTCTGGGCTGCCAGCACACACTGCCAGCTGTATAGCATATAGCAGAGAACTGAGTTTACTGGTGATTCTGAGACGCAATGCAAAAGATCAGATCTTCTCAGAGGGTTATACTTAATGACTGTGTCAAAATTAAAAGCCCAGAGCTTCTGCCTATTAAAAACCTATAATGTTTTTAAAAGAGGGTTGATTAAGCTGTTAGGCCATCCAAAACATCAGAAGCAGATAATAAATATTATCATCTAGGATGAGTTCGTAAAAGAAAGACATTTTAGGTTTTGGTATGTTGCTTAGACAGAGATCATACACAATTTACTGCAGGTAATTGTCAGATTAACAATGTTTTACCAAGTAACTATTTGCAAAAAAACGTTTCCAATGTCTGGCCTGCTCTGCACTTAGTAGAAAATTCTTGATCATGTTCTAGAAGAACTATGAAGTGCCAACTCAAGGGTAACGTAGCCTTCTTCCACAACAAAGCCAAGATCTGGAACAAAGCAAGTTGCTTTTTAAGAAAGCCCCGAATGTGTGAACATCTAGTAGTGTATGTAGATCATAACCTAACTTGCATATTTTCATTTTTTAGCATTGTCTCATCTACTTTGTGAAGAATTTGCTGAGAAAGCATGAATAAATGAGCCAAGCTTTGGCTTTTGTTAGTGGTTTTTTTTAGGTACACAGATTTTGTTTTCTAAATGGATGTGATGAAATACAAATATAAGTGCAAATTCATGCATCTGACCTTCACCTTTTAGTGTCCTGATGTAACATGCACAATATGAGTAAACTCACATGGTGCCACAATTCCCTGTTCTCTGTGCCAGGCTGCTGGCCAACCAGCTGTGCCTAAAGCAAGGGCGAAGGTCAGGAGTTGTTGAGCTTTGGTTTAAATAATAATAATAATGAAAATAAAAATAAATAATAAATTAAAAATAGCAACAACAACAGCAGTAACAATAATAGTAGTAATAATAATAAGAAGAATAAAATAATAATAATAATATAGTAGCTCTGGAGAGAAGCTCATATGGCAAGTACAAGTCAAATGTTACCTGCCTGCTGACAAAAATAAATGAGAACACCAGATATTTGATAGACGAGAACACTTCCAATTTTTCGTCAAACTTAACTTTCCATTGTTTCAAGATGCATTTGAAGGAGATTGTCCTTAGAATTCAAGACACGGCAATAATGGAATGAAACTGTCTGTAACACATTGAGCTATTTTAAATCGTTCCTGCTTAGAAGGGAACAAAATATGTCAGTCCTTTCATTGAATACCTTACTGAATTTTTTAGTAGTCCTTATTTCCTTAGCAGTGTTGCTTAGATTTTTTGTCTTTTTTTAAAAAATATTAATTATGTAATAATGCTAACAAACAGTTCCAGTATACATCTCATCAGTTGTTTTCTCTTTTTCCTTTAAAAACATTTGGAAAAATAAAAGAGTGCCTTCTGTGTCTTATGTAGCTGGAATCCTTCTCCAGGTTTTAGGAAATGTTATGGTTTAAGACATCACAGAAGACTTTATGAAGGCACTTAAAGGGTCAGATAAACAGGCTTCACCCCCTTGAGAAGAAAGCAAGCCTAGAAATCCCTTTTTATAGATTAGCAGGAGGCAGGAGAAGAAAAAAGAAAAACCGAGGTGAAGCCCTGATTCTGGCAGGCCACTAAGTGAGATCATTTTAATAAATACATTGATTTAAATGTATATGGTTTTCTGAAATCATGTCTTTTCCAAAGGGAAGGTGATACTGTCTGTTAATTTGTATGTCGTAATCTCTCAATGTTTGTTGTATTTAAAAGGATCAATTTAGATCAAAAAAACATCTGCAGAGTTCTCAAGAGAGAAAAAAAATCTTATATATTAGAGCTGTTTCTCATCACTCCCATCCTGGCAAAAAATATGTAAAGTGCATGCCTTACTTCTTCGGATTGAAGGAAAAAAAATAAAAAACTTTCTGTATTTTTTTTTTCCAGTTCAAAACTGATTAACAAATCATTACATACTAGTATGGAATTATACCTTGGAGAAGACACATACTAAAGACAATTATTTCTAAAATTAATTCTAGGCTCTTTTGTAGAATTATAACAGATACAGACCTACAGAGGGGTTTGGATAACGTGTTTAATGTTCTTATAAGTTGACACAAAAAAAAAAATTTGTAAGGTAGAAACATTTGAGATGGAAGTAGAGTGGGAAAAGTTTGTGGGAAAAGTGACAAAAGTGACACCCTGAGTGGGGTAGGGGATTGGGAGGCTACCAGAGGGAGTCTTAAGATAATGAAAAGAAATAAATTTACCGAAGAGTAGTGGAAGAGGATCAATGGGAATATGTTACTGTCGAGGTTACCAGAGAAATTTATAGTAATCAAAACAAAATCAGGGATCAAAACAAAGTCAATGGTCAGAGCAAAGTGGTCAAAACAGAACAAAAGATGGACCCTCCAGTCAGATGACAATAGTCAAGAGGGGCGAGAGTGGAGGCAGCTTGGGATGAAAGCTAAGCAGTTAGCTTTTTGATGCTAGAAGACATGTAAACTGGTAGCAAAACTTCTCAAAACACTCAGGGAAAAAAAAAAAAAGAGTACAATTTGGTAATAGAAAGTGTTAATATGAAGTCACAGAAACTTTGCAATAAAATGACAGTCTCTGAAGAAGCCAGCAGTGTTTCATTTTTCTTGTCCCCATTGCACAAGGCATGTATGTCAACTGGTAGCTGTATTTTTTTTTTTTTTCTATTACTCAGATTCAAAACTAACAAAACAAAAACCTTATAGTTACCCAAGAAAGAAATACAAAAATAACTTCATTATGCACAATGACTCTGTCTTCCATGGACTAAAGACTTACTTCACAAAGTTTAATGCCTATTTGAAAAAAACACAAGACAACTTGCTTGAAAGCTCTACTGCAGGAGATAATGCTCTTCTTTAAACAAGTAATTACATAGTTCATTCCAGTTTCTACATCAGTCTTTCTAGGACTTTTTCTGTACAATAGTTATGTTCTGGAACACCAGCTTAGTTGATGTTTTGGGACGTTTTTCTTCTATTCCCATCCAATACCAGGAATATGAGACACACAGTAGTTCCATGTGACAAATGTGTCATGGTAATGGAATAATAAACATATGTCCCTAGTGTCAAGTACCATAAATATTTTCAGTTGGTCCCTATAATGATATCCCATAGGATTTCCAGCTTAAAAGATATCTTTCAACATATATCATCACACTACTATATGTGAATAAAACTTACAGGAAGTCGTGGTCATTGTTGAATTGCTTACCATTGCTTTAAAAAAAAATCCAAAGTAAGCTTTGTAGGTTAATATGGCTGTATGTATTTCTTGTTTACATAACTTTTCAGTCTCTTCTTTAGAGCGAGTACCTTGGGGTATTAGTAAAAGTGATCCATCTCTGTGGGTTTTCATTTTTATGCAGCTTTCGTTAACTGAATATAAAGGAGTGTTCACAGAAAACTTCCAAGACATTCAAGATAGTTTTTTTAAGAGTATACATGATCTCTGAAATACAAAAATGTTTCAAATTGAAAATTTACAGGTTTCAGAACATAAATATGATTTTAAAGGTGACTATACTTGTGCTAAGGTTCTTGGCTTCACTATAATCATTGAAAGCAGCATAGATTATGGTAATGTGCCTTCAGGTCTAAATGCTAATTGGGCCCACTCCATAATACATTTGGGGACCAAAATTAACTTTCATACCTAAGAAATATTAAAAATCAGAAGGATGAAATGGATCAGATGTCATGTCCAGGAAACAACCATGTTGCCGGCCAGTTGAGGGAGGTGATCCTTCCCCTCTGCTCAGCGCTGGTGAGGTCACACCTGGAGCACTGGGTCCAGTTCTGGGCTTCTCGGTACAACAGAGACATGGACAGACTGGACAGAGTCCAGCAAAATGCCACCGAGATGATTAAGGGATGGAGCACCTCTCCTGTGAGGAAAGGCTGAGAGAGATGGGACTGTTCAGCTAATCTGATCTTGCTAATGTCTATAAATACGTGTAGGGAGGGTGCAAAGAGTATGGAGCCAAGTGGTGGTTTCAGTGGTGCCCAGTGACAGGACAAGAAGCAACAGGCACAAACTGAAACACAGAAGGCTCCATCTGAACATCAGGAAACACTTTTTCACTGAGAGGGTGACTGAGCACCAGCAGAGGTTGCCCAGAGAGGTCGTGGAGTCTCCATCCTTGGATATACTGAAAAAACATCTACACGGATGGCCTTGGGCAACCAGTTCTACGTGTCCCTGCTTGTGCATGGGGGTTGGACCAGATGACCTCCAGCAATTCCTTCCTACCCCACCCATTCCGTGATTCTGTGAAACAAACACCTTCAGTTGCAATAGAGAGTTCCTACCTTCGCTGTTGCTTACTTTCTTGCTTGGTGATGTTATCAGGTGGTATCTGAGCTTGGTGTCTGACTGAGCCTGTACATTCTGAAGAGAGTTGTAGAAAGTATCTAGATTCTGTTGTAAATTATTTTGGGATTTTGGGATTCACTGAGTGTACCTGACTGATGCAGAGCTGACACAGATGAAATCCCAGAGGCTTGCAGGACTTGCTGGACAGAGTACACATGTCCACCTAAGCAAACCCAGAAGGTATACCAGGTATACCAGTGAAACACATACCCAGGCTCTTCTCAGATGTGCAATATACCAGCATTCACTCAAAGCTTAGCAGAGCTGACCTGATCAACAGAAGGGCTGGGTAAGTTACGCCCTCTTAATAGGGACAGCAGTGACCACATACTCTCTAGACATACTGACGGCCGAGCCGTCCCTTGGGCTGCTCCGTTGTGCGTCATCTCTAGAGTAGGTCACGGGCAGTAAAACACATACTGACCTCAAGAGAGCTCACAGAAAACCCTGATCTCTCATACTGTCGAGAGCTCTCTTTAGCTATCATCTCCATATCCTTCAAGCCATCGTCTTATATGCATAATTTGACTCTTTTTCAGGAATAGCTCATGTTCCTGTCACATCTTTATAAATAATTATAACTTTAATGAATGGAAAGGGTAAGGAGAGACAGGACAATTTTTAAAAAATGGGAGGGAGCATTTGGCTTCAGCATGCAAATGACACATAATTTCCAACAACTTGAGGAGGAATCTTGCCTTTAAGACTTGTTCATTTGTTTAAAAAACTATATTTCTCAAAATTTAATTTGTGGTTTCAGGAGCTAAGTATAGAAAATTGCATAATGCCCTTTTAGACTTTGGTGACTAAGAGTGATCACATTAAATGAATATAGCATGCATGGAGTTTGTTAAAATATAATTTGTTCCATTGCAACAGTTTAAATCTCTCCCACATTGGTTAGGCTAAAATATAACATGCATACTTTGAAGATGCAAATGTTATATTCCTCAAGATATGATAAGGAGATAAGAACCAACAGAACCCGATGCATCCTATCAAGGTTACTGTTGGAACAGAGTTAAAGAATTTGTGCTTTGTAAAGCGTATCTTTCTTCAAAAAAACCTTTTTTTTTCCAAATTTCACTTACAACTGTTCAAGGTGTCTCTTATGTTTATAAATAGCATTTTTTTCCATTTTTTCCAACAGGTGCTTCATTCCAAATGCCTACGCTGCTCTCTTCACCGCTGCTCTGGTGCCATTAATGTGCTTGGTAGTGGTTTTTGTGGTGTTCATCCATGCCTACCAGGTGACCCCACAATGGAAAGCGTACGACGATATTTTCAGAGGAAGAACAAATGCTGCAGGTATGATTCGTTAGCTACCCCTACGCAAACAAGTTGGACTTTCAGAACAGTGCTGACTGTTCTTGCCAGTTCAGAAAACCCCACTAGAAACCACACTTCAGTAGATACCTACGCACTTGTTTAAGATTAAGCACGCTAGCGGTCCTTTTGAAGTCTGCAAAAGTACTTTAATGATTAAAGTTATGCAGATGCTTAACTGTCTTAGGAGGATAAAGATGTGTAAAACCTAAAACAACAAATTAGTATCACTGGTTATGACTAGTCTCGTAAAGAGAATAGCAATAAAACAGCACCGATGCTGTGCACCCCTGCTTGGCCCCAGCTGATGGGCACAGCTCCTGGCCCTTGTGTTTTGCAGGATGTTCGATGGCTGTGCGATCATGTGCCAGCTACGTGTCGGGGTATTTGGAGTTAATGCCTCTGTTTTGAAATTTCCTAGCGCTGCTTGCTTGAAAGAAAAGATCTGTCTCATGCAAAACAGGAAGTATCAGTTGGTCTCGTCTGTCAGAACACTTTCAAATACAATAACGTTCCCAAAATAAATTTGCAGCAGTTTAGACCAATACCGTAATAATAGGACACTCCATGGGAAGCTTAGAATAATTCTTTTGTTTTCCTGGTTCTTTGGGGAAAAAATCTGAGTTTTATAAACAAGTACAAATATATAGATTTTTTTAATAGAAGTGTATCTATTTTCTCCCTGATTGCATGAAGCCAGTTATATTTTATAAACTTGCAAAAGATTCTTGAATCATTTTTCCCAATTCATTACATAAATATAATCTGAACTTAAAACGGACAGTAGGTTATTAAAAAATTCCATTGACTAGTCCAGTGCTTGTAACTGTTCAGATTTATAAAGAGCAGCTGTCTTGTTCAAATGCTCAAATTTGCAGTGATAACTGTATTTTGAAATGAGGGGTGGTGGGGTTTTTTGACTATTTAGGTTACAGAAATATATTCCTTTTATGAGAAAATGAAAGTAAATATTAAATATTCATTATCTGGACATTTTTTCAGATACTAATTTCTTTCTCAGTGACAAAATGTCAGCTTGACTAAGAGCTATATGAATTTGGATAAGGTCTGATAAACATACCTTATAAGTATCATACTCAAGACCTTACTTGCACTTTATCCTTTCTTTCTGATATAAAAGGGACTGCCTGGAGCAATCACACAGGTGGCTCCTTATTCAGTCTTGAATAATATAGTTTATTTATTTATAAATAACTTTTTTTTAGTATCTCTAAGGATGGAGACTCCATATTCCTATGTTGAAGGTTAAGGCTTGTCTCAGAGCAGTTAAACCAAAGAAAAAAACAGCAACTGAATACTGAAAGAATACATGAATAAAGTTGGCATGCAAAATGGCAGAGAGTACTAATGGGAGTTATAATAATATGATTGAAACAAAACTTTATTTGATTTTACACAGGATTCAGGGTGCTTTTTTTTCTCCAGTAGAGTCCAGAAAACAGTCTAGAGAATGCTGAGGTCTCAGGAGAAAAGAAAAAAAAAATCAGAGAGGAGTTCAATAACATGTTAATAATAGTATGGGGCTTCTTAAAGCAGGTTATAACTTTTACTACTTGTGCACCTTCATGGCAAAGTGACGTTTTGCTGTCATAGGGGTTTTGCAGGCACAAATGAAAATACCTCGTGCAGTGTGGGTGACAGCAAGCTGGAGAGGCTGTTTCAGAGAAGAAAAAGAGCTGCCTGGTGAGGTTTATGATGCCTGTGGTTGTATAAGGGCTCTCTGTGGAGCTCTGTTTATAGAGTAAGCTTCCAGAAAGAAAGGCTGGTGATTTCTCTAGTTTGTAACATTGCCTATAACTACATAACATGGTATTTACTGTTTAAAAAAAGGCCTCTGACTTTCTGCCTGAGTATTTCTCTCCTGAAATGTGAGATAGTGGTAGTATATTTACATTATTTTTAATGTTTTGTGGGTATATTGTGCTTTTGAGGACATATTCACAGGCAGTTTGCAGTGGTAAGACCTATTACCACTTTTAAATTTTGAACCCTACCATATGACCCACTCTTTGGAGAAGATCACTCTACTGACTCCATGTTCTTACAAACTCAGTGGGACCTGCTACTGCTTCAGTGCAGTTATTGCAACCACCACAGAGGATGCTGTGGGAAGGAAACACCATTTTTCATACCAGCAAAGGTGCCTGCGATCAGCTGCATGGCAATACCTTGCTTCTGCAGCAGAGAGGGGGCCCTGGATCACACCTGCACCACATTCTGTCTTCAGTGCAACTTACAAAGTCCTATGGGGTAGGGAGGTCTTTTGGCAATGTTGCCTCCTCAAGTTGCACAGGCACCCATTATTTTGCTGTTTTCTTACAGCACTAAATATGCCAAGGTTTCCCTCTGTTTCATCCAAAACGATAGGAAAGATGGAGCTACCAAGCAAATTGTCTGTGTGTAGTGTCTTACTCTGGCTTGTCTCAGCTCTCATCCCCATATTGATTTCCTCCCTGTTCAGTCACCCACAACAATGAATTCCTACAGCAAAAAAATCTTTCCCAGCCTCCAGCTTGAGGGTCAGTACCCAAACTTCCTCACTTTAACAGTGCAATAAGTAATGGAAAAAAAGAAAAAGAAAAAAGAAATCGCTGCTTTGGAAAACTGTCTGCTCGCCATTAGTTACCTTCTCTAGAAGGAGAGTAAAATTCTGGGTGAATGACACTGTAAACAATTCAGACATATCAAGTATAGAGAGCAGTAAACATAGACAAAAATATTTTTAAATACGCTTTTACTTTTACTAGTAATTGTGGACACCTGTTCATTTAAATTCTAGAGTGCAGAGGGTACTGCATAAAGGAAAAAGTGGCATATATAGACTGTAATTACAATTTATACATAGATGTTCATGCAAACACCTATTTGCATATGAATATTTGAACTAGTAGTGTTTATTCCGCTTCTGGGAGTCATTCAGGTAGAAGATAGTTAAAATTGCAGTGTGATAGAGATGACCCTGTGTGGATTCAGCAATAATTAATGCAAAACACTACTGAATGTTGTCAATAAAAATAAAATAGCAAGGTCACTGGCTTGCATATTACCATAAAACAGATGAAGGGGTTGGATATGCAGATCTGAAAGAAAAAAAAAAATTACCCGTCTTCTAAATGTACGTTCTTCAGGTCATTTCATAGATTGTAGGAAAAGCCTCTTAAACTACAGCTGATAAATGCAAAGTTCCATATTTGTGGTCTCTACTTGAGAAATGCTATTACTAACCTTTAATAGAAATTTAATAGGAATAGAAACAGTAAAGTTTATCCTCATTTGTAGTGTATGCTCTTTTTTTTTTTAATAAATTGAATATGCAAGTGGCTAAGCTAAAAAATGAGTAAAAATTCTTTCTTACTCTGTTTTCTCCTATTGTTGGAGTACTCTGAGGCTTACCTTGCAACAAAGGTTCATCTTGAACTGTCCAGAATCACAGAATTATAGAATGGTTTGGGTTGGAAGGGACCTTTAAATACATAATCGATCCAACCCCCACTGCCACAGACAGGGACATCTTCCACTAGATTGCATTGCTTAAAGCCCTGTCCAACCTGACCATGAACACTTCTGTAGATGGGGTATTCCCAACTTATCCAGGCCACCTGGAGTGTCTCACCACCCTCATTGTAAAAAATGTCTTTCTTATATCCATTCTAAATCTACTGTCTTTCAGTTTAAAACTATTGTCCCTTGCCCTGTCACTACAAGCCCTGGTAAAAAGTTTCTTATAAGACTTCTTTAAATATTGAAAGGCTGCAGCAAGGTCTCCCCAGAGCCTTCTCTTCTTCAAGGTGAACAACTTTTTCAGCCTGTCCCCATAGCAGAGGTGCTCCGGCTCTCGGATCATCTCCGTGGCCTCCTCTGGACTTGCTCCAACAGCTCCATGTCCTTCTTGTCCTGGGGACCCCAGAGCTGGACGCAGTACTCCAGGTGGGGTCTCACAAGAGCGGAGTAGAGGGGAAGAATCCCCTCCCTTGACCTGCTGGTCACACTTCTTGTCATACAGCCCAGGATACCTTTGGCTTTCTGGGTTGCGAGTGCACATTGCCGGCTCATGTCCAGTTTTTCATCTGCCAATATCCACAAGTCCTTCTCTGCTTGCAATTATTCTTCTCCTCAGTCTGCGCTGATATTGCTGATTGCCCATCCCAGGCATAGGATCTCGCACTTGGCCTTGTTGAACTTCATGAGGTTGACATGGACCCACTTCTCCAGACTGTCAAGGTCTCTCTGGATGGCATCCCTTCCCTCAAGCATATCAACTGCACCACTCAGCTTGGTGTCATCTGCAAACTTGCTGAGAGCATACTCAGTACCACTGCCTATGTCATTAATAAAGATACTGAACAGTACTGATCCCAGTATGGACCCCTGAAGGACACCACTTGTCACTGATCTGCATTTGGACATTGAGCCATTGACTGCAATTCTCTGTATGTGGCCATCCAGCCAATTCCTAATCCATCAAGCAGCCCATCCATCAAACCCATATCTGTCCAATTTAGAGACAAGGATGTTACATGGGACCATGTCAAAGGCCTTAGAGAAGTCAAGATAGCTGACATCAGTTATTCTTCCTTTATCTACCAATGCAGTCACTCCATCATAGAGGTCCACCAGATTAGTCTGCTACAGGTATTAGAATAAATTCTGTCTGCTGTACCAAAACATCTTCCTGAACTTCAGTAGCAGTACTGTGTTTACTGTTTTGTTCTATCTGTAAGAGCTGAAAGTTGGTTGCTACCCATACCAAAGGGGACTCCCATATATTTTTGTCACTGAGAGCAGGGTAACAATGCTGAGTTTTGCCATACATATCGAAGAGAAAAATTTTGCCTCTTAGTAACTGCAAAGAGGATCTGTTTGTACGTGATTGGATAATTTATTGGAAAACTATAGGATATAATTGATTTTTTTTACATCTATTTATACACAGATATTAATTTATTAGTTGCACCTCCTCTTCTGTCATGCATCGATTCTTCCTAGTCCTCTAGATTTATCCTGGGTACACTTAAGATGAGTCACATCTCTCATACCCTATTCTGGTATTTTCTAGGCTTTCAAGAAGACATCATGGCCCAAGGACAGCTAGCCCACCAAAATACTGCTTTTACTAATTATCGTCAATTCCCTTGGCAGCGGTCTGTGATCTTCCAAGAGAGATTATCATACTCTTTTTCTTATGCCTGGGATATTGCTGTAAAAGCATGTGATTAAAACAATGTCGTAATGGAGAATAAGGACAAGTTAGTATTTGCTAACTCCTAATTTGAGCAATATGCACACTTCTCATTGCCCCATCTGGAACACCAAATACATGAGGTGTCCCTCTCACACTCTTTTTTACTGCTCCAGAACTGCTCTGTGACTAGTCGTGTTGTTTTACACGGTGATTGATACAGCTTGCTTAGGTGGGGGAATTTTCCTCAACAGTAGAAGGCTAGAAGAAAGGGCAATGTGAGAATCAAGACTTAATTATCTCTTAGAGCAGGCAACTTTTCCTCCTCAAAAGCAAGTGCTGGAAAATAGCATGAAAGCTGATTTACAAAGAATGTCAACTCTACCTGTAGTATATTCTTTCAAAGATATGCATTGAGTTTGCTAGAAATGAGACTTCAGTTTGAATAGATTCAGTTTGCCAGCGTTTCAGCAAACATGTTCTGTTGACTGATTATTCTGCTAAATATAGAAACTAACTTCTCAAAAATTAGCCTTGACAGCAGCCAAGTCAGAAGCGCGCGTTGGATAAACAGCCTCTGGGTGAACTAATATTTAAGTTTGCAACAAGACAGACTGCTTTTGAAGGAAATCAGGTGGTATAAAGCAGGATGGTTGTATTTGGCTGAAATAACAGGAGGTTAAAATAGGCATAGATAAGAGATGACTGTTTTTCCTTGACAGTCCTAATATGCAAATATAGAAATTGGAGATGAATAAGACAGTAATCCAATATACATAATTTTATTTTCCAACTGTTTCCTAACCTTTCATAATTTCGCAAAAAGATTTGAAAATATAACAGAAAAATTTGTCTTGAAAAATCATCTGCATTTTTTTCTGATAATGTCTTTGTGAATAGGTGACCTCCATTTACTGAACAACAGGTGGTGGCACAATTTTCATGCCCTACACATAAATATGCAGTAGGACTTACCTGATTCAGATATCATCATTATAGTTGTGCCAGAATTAATTTAAAGTTTAAAACTTTATGTTGCCAAAATAGAACTTCATGAAGAATGCCTTAGATATTTAGCTGTAAAATTTTAACCACCTTCTTGCATGTTCCTTCATATAAGTTTTTTTAGTATATTTATTGTGTTAGCAGTATGCAATTCCTGATCATGACAGAACAAGTTGGATGGTCCACCTGTATCTACAACCATCTGATCTTCTCAAGAAACAAATAAGCCATACAAAAGGCAAGTGTAGGACATTCCAACCATGGTTCTGTGCTCAGGCAATGATGCTGAGGACAGGGCTTTTGATTCTAAGTGAGAATGTATATCTAAACCTGCAGGTACATGTCTTCCTTATCCTGTGAGCTACATGCTAAAATCTTTATCTCTAATTATTAGATACATATCATGAATCTAAAAGAATTGAAGGAGTAGTGAATTGAAGGAATGCTTTCATCCTGAGATGACAATATGCATCTAGAAATCAAGAACCAGAAGGAGGCTACCTCTGAATGAAGAGTTATGTACAGTATTCACAGTACTCATCAAAGTCAGACATTGTATATAGTATTTTAGTCTTCATAGTACTCCAAGGGCACTTTTTTTTTTTTTTAATTAGAAGAAGAACAAATCTTTGCCTCTGAGATTTTTGCAAATACAGTTAAGACAAAATGCACAAGCATAATTACAAGTTGAAATAAAGAACAAAGATCTGAATAAGATAATAACTTAAATGCCTCATCTGCACTCATGTAATTTAGATTGTTTGCACTGTGCTTCACATATCCAAATTATCTTTCTTCCTGTAAAGAAATCTGCAGAAGCAAGTTAATTTGCATGAGTTATGCCTGTACAGTTGTGAATTTAGCATTCATTGAATATTTTCCATAATATTATTTCTAAATAATTTTATTAAATGGAGATAAGTAGGTTCCAATTTTTCTTTCAGTTTTGATTTGCTGTTGTTCTGGGATTTGACATGCTCCCTGCATAATAGTAATAGCATAAGCTATAACAAAATGCCTGTCCTTTCATTTGATTATACCATAAAGTGTCTTAAAGATGTATGAGAAAGTTTGCTGAAAAACTGAGATTTAGTGGAAAGGTTAGAGGGGCAAATCTTCTATGATTTTATAGTAGTGATGTAGTCTTTATGCTTAATGGGAGGTGTGCTTCTCTTTTAGGAGGTATTCTTTGATGTCAAACTCTTCATTGCCACAAGGAGCAGCAGATCAAAAAGTATAAATGAATGAAAAATAATATTTTAAAACAATTTTGTCCAGTTGGATTTCACAGACATTTACCTACCAGCTACTGTTAAATTCTGCACATCTTTAACATTCCCAATTTGGAACCAGAAGTTTTGTCATGAGTCAATGATTGTGGGTTGGTGGTGGCGGTGGCATTTTCTCCTTTGAACTCTATGAGGAAATCTGTTAGCTTCTTTATTTTGGACACAAAATACTGTTACCAAACTCCCTTTCTACAGCAGTTGTCAAAAGCAATTGAAAACTGAGCCAGCAGGATTTAGAGCACTGTTATTCAAGTTTATTTAAAAAAAAAAAAATTGGTTTTGTAGCATTTTTGTAGTTCTGTTGCTAAGTTTAACCCCCATCTTCTTAAGCAATAGTCTGTAAATGTTTTACTAATTTAGGTCTCCCACAGATCAGTGAAATTCTGTGAAGCAATACATTCTCCCCAATCATCTAGGAAAAGTGTTTGTAAAGATCTTTCAGGTTTTGCAGTAGGTCTTCATGTCTAGCCAAGAACAATTAAAAGCAATTAAAGTTGCATTATCAGTTTAACAACCTAAGGGGAAGACACATAGTAAATATTTATAGGTAAACTCAGAAGATCATTAAAGCTGTATTATTTAATTGCTTCTTTTATTGACTTTCCTATTTTTAGAAAAGAATTAAACACTTCAGGCGATAGAAAAAGACATAATATGGGCTAACACATTGGTGGGAATACAAACATTTGGACACATTATGAAAGCATAGTGCATTCTTTATTATCCCTAGTTAAATCAATTAGATGTTTGCTGCAAAGACATAGTCAGCATTACACTTCAGTGTTTTAATATTATTTAACAATTTCCAGTTTTATTAATTTTTATTAGATTTAACAGTTTTCACTGTTCAGACTTACTGTCCTGGAGAATTTTATCTATAATATGAGGAATGGAAGGAAGGAAGAAAACCTTCAGGTAGTCTGCCTGACAGTTTTGTAATGAAACAGACTGGATATATGAAGTTATACAGGCAGAAGAAACAGAGCGTTGGCAATTTCAGAATATGAAGTGTATTTTCTTTTGAATTACATGTGTACTCTAGAAAGAAGACAATGTATTATCTTCTGAAATACATAACCTAATTCAAACTGAAAAGTTATGCTTTTTTCTGGATACCAATTGTAAAAATGTCATCAAAACCCACCTGCCTGACTGAACATGGTATTCTCAAGGGACTAATCCTGGTATCCTGAAGAGTGCTCCATTGCTGGCAATTCATAAAAGCAGTGCGTTGTTTTTCTAGTTCATTTCAGTTACTTTTCCTAGTGGTGCTGATCTTCATTTCATAGGGCTTATCACTTATTTCTGTTTTGATACTTTTGTTCGGGCAAGTTGTTGTGATGTAGAAGATCTATAGCAAGAAGGCATTTTTAAAGAACCTTTTGCTATGCACTGTGGGCAGGTGTTGACTGAAATTATGCAGGAGGATTTCCACTGCTGCTTCCCTCCCTGGTAAAACAGGTTGTGACAGGCACCATCAAATTATTCTTTCATAATCGGGACGAGAGAGGTTAGCCCTGTGAACTGTCCCATCATTAGGTGAAATTACAGCGACATATACGAGCCACCTCAATCTTCAGCTTGCCGTTAGGTGAACCATCAATGTAGATTGTGATGGGAAACACTGGAAGGCTCCTCTTCATCTTCTTGCTCCTCTTCACAGCTGCTTCCACCTTTTTCTTCTTCATTCCTCCTTGACCTCCCAGCTCTGGACTACCAAGAGGCCGCATGGCTCTCTGTGCTGTCAGGAGCAGGGCCGGAGGTTGGCAGGTGTCTCCTTCCCATGCTTTCCAAGACAGGGGTACTTCTCCCTTACTCTTTTTTTTTTTTTCCTCTGCAGTGTCTGAACCAGCACTACTCAACTGGCAGGATCTATTCCTGGCCTCAGCTATGAATAAATTTTAGGCAGTCTTATCCTGTATTGTAAAATTTAGTTTTTCTCAACATTTTTCCAGTCCTTTCGGGCACGTAGATGTGACATCTGTTGCAGTTCTCATTTCTGAAGAAGTCATGCAGAGGCTGACCGGACCACAGTAAATTTCTTTGTGGACCTCAGTAAGCTGCTGCAACCTGCTTACGTTGCTGTAGGTGTAGACATCAGATTATTTCTCTGCGTAGGTCAGGACAGATGTCTTCTAGCACAGCAGACGGTGAACTTAAAACTGTCAGTATAGTTTGTCTTTGTGAGGTTTATTTCAGAAATATAGTATTGCCTAGGTTCATTTTGTTACAGATTTAAAACCACTGCAGGTGAAAGCGTAGCTGATTGGAAATGTTCTGGGTTTTTTGTTTCCTTCTATTTCTTGTTCTTGCTTCTGCTATCAGGAAACCAAACAACAAGTATAAGGCTGACAGCTGTTTCAGCCCAGCAATCTGGCATTTTATTACCTGAATCTCATGCTGTTCCTGTGGAGTTCCTTGCCACTGGGTACTCTGAATTATCAAAGTTCACCGTAATTAGTTCAAGATAAGTTTGTGAGAGAGAAGTCCCTTGAAGATTACTAAATAGAAAGAAACTGTGTCAGGTTCAGGAAGCTCCCAAGTTGTAAATGGGAGAATTTCTGGGAGAAGTATCACATCTGGCCAGCTTTTTTTGGCCCTTGCTGGAGGCAAGGCCAGACAAGCTTTTGTTCATACCCAGTACAGCTCCTTTTACGTTCCCACTGAGGTAAATCAATTTTTCCAGCACTTTAATACTTTTCCTGGTTCATGAATTTTGTAATCTAATCTAAACCTGGCCTGAAAATATTGCAGCCTATCTTTCAAATTCTTGTCAGCATCATTTTTATGCAAATCACTGGACAAAGTCTTGTGATCACGCTAAGGACTTCCCTACTATAGTAAAACTACAGTTTTAGCGCCCATAAAAAGTGATTACAATGTACTGCAGCCCTCTAGAACAGTAAGCATTGCAGAAAAATAAATTTTATAGATAAGTTAATAAGGAAAATCATCTTTTCTCAGCAATCAGGAAGAAGTGAGAAGCAGTGGGCACCTTTAGCTTTTTGGTAAATTGAATGTATGTAATTTCACCCACTCAAATACAAAGCTATGGTAAGTTTTCAAGCTCTAAAAAAGTGCAACTAGAGCTGCATTAAGTCGCATTTATCTGTATTCAGTCATCAACTCTGCCAATGTTTCTTAAGCTTGTAGCTAGGGAAAAGGGGAGATATTTCAGGGAGAGGCATGAACAGTCAGGATAGTGATATATGCATACATACATACATATATATATATTTTTAAGGAGTGGGTGGACTGACTGTTGCTTAAATAAACCCTTTCATCGTTCCTAGTACTAAAAAAAGGTGTGATAAAGGTGTAAAAAAAATCTGGACCGTCATGGTTCGAATATATAAATGCCCAACAGAGCTGCTTGGCAATCTCTCCCGTACGTCGCACTGATGCTGAGCTGGCTGCTCCACGGCCGGCCGCCTGTTATCTGCGAAGGTGTAGTCAGATAGTCTAAAGGCGGCTGCTTGCACTTGGATTTAGAGTAAAATTCTTTTCGTTGGAGGTTCCTCTGCCCAGACATTTTGAGTTTGTTTGGGAGGGAGGTGTGGGTTTTCTTTCCATATGAAGGAAACTCCAGATAAGGAGACTGTCTGTTTTGGTTCATTTCAAGCCTATTTATTGGCATCCTTTTCCCTTATGCAGGGCTGTTTTTACAAACTTAAAAGACATTGTTGCTGTTTTTCTGATATGCTTGGTCTAGTAATTGAGCTTTTGTTTGATTAAATACAACAAATTATCTCATCAAAATGGGTGAAGAGAGTTCAAACAGCTGAAACTAAATGCTGCCAAACTTTCTGCTCTGTATTAACCCTTTACAATCCTGATAATTAAGCAATTGTTACTGACAAAGATAGAAGCAGAATTGTAAAGTGCACAAACATTCAGCATCTGGCAAAAAGCAGGTGCATTTGGACCATCTTTATTGTTATAATGCATATATAAATTGACATGTTTGTACTGAGTAGCATTCATCACATGAAATTTTATCAGAATTACTCAAGGAACACTCCACAGACATCTTGTTCGCTTCAGTGAGCTTGATTCTGGTTTTACCTGTGGTAATTTTATTCTGGTGAGATGGCACTGGATTCATCAAATTTCCCCCTCACACACACTTGAATATAATAAAGTCAGATCATTGTACATCAAAAGCATAGGATCTAGATATCATATTGCTCTTGTTTGCTTTGTACAGCATTTAGAATTGTATGCGTTAGTGATCATTAGTTGCCAGACCATTATATCAGTTGAATTTCCTAAGCAGCTAACATTTATTGAATGATTTTGAGATTTAAATAAAAAGATTATATCATTCCTTTAATATCTGTGCACAAAGAAATTAATGAGTTGCTCAGGTAATTACTGAATTTACCTTTAGAATTACATTTACAAAAAGCAATATATTTTGATGTATGCTTTCTTATTTTTTATTCTGGTAAATTTCATTATTATAACCTCAAAAACTTTGAGGTTGCCACTTCTTTGCTGGTTTTTTGTGAACATTGTTAAGTACACATCTAATAAGTGTTTGGATTCATTAGTGTATGCAATGTAGGAGAAAGAAAAATACTTAATTCTCTACTTCTTACTGTACTACCTGCTAGTTTAGAGGGCTTGCATTTTTAATTACTGTAAAAGCATTGTGATGTTGGCCATGTATATTAGTGGCTGTTATAGAAAAGTTTTTTTCAACATCTGTTGAGGCCACAAGGACTTTTTCCACTTTGCCCGAGGGATTTTTGAGACGGCTGCTTTGTGTGCAAGGGGTACTAGTGCCTGCGAGAGCGGCGTGAGAAATAATTAGCATTTCCATTCCATTCATCTAACAAAAGCGAGTTCCTCCCAGACAAATAACAGGGGTACATAGCCTTAATCTTCTTCCCCTGATGCTGCTCTGAAAAATGCACATGAATTATTAGTGTTATGTTGTGGATCGGGGATCCTTGGGAAGCCTCAGACCTTTAATAAACCGTGGCCAGACCTCACCTCGTAACGGGAGGAGTGGGCATCAGCTGTCATTGGAGAGAACCATGGTTATCCAGTCTGCCCTCCAGCTTTCTCTCCGTAAGGAATGGGTCTTCCACAGGCCCTGTGTTGTATGTACGGATCACGTACAGATCCTTTATTCAACACATGAATCTAATGCCGTTTCATGGTGCCAGCACCCACCCGCGATGCCTCCTCAGGTCCTACAAGAGGTCCCTAGCTGCCTAGGGCTCACAGCACTGCATCCTCGCATCGTCTGGGAGCAAGCTAGCAAGCCTGCACGCACAGAAATAGCACTATTTACGAGTGGCCAAACTGGAGAGGACTTATATCGTGTCCTCAGACAAAAGTGGCAGAACGGGAGTACCTTAAGAATTAGAGCTGAGCTTTCAAGCACCTTTGCTTAGTGAATCTGATTTTCTTAATGCTTTAATGGCCTTTGTTATTTTGGAGTTAAAATAGGTGAGGATTTTTTTTTTTTGGTCCCCACAGAAAAAGCAAGGCCTTGTTAACTGCTCTTAAGAACTAAGTTTATTTTAGTATTTCGTTTTTATTGCCTCTAGTCCTAGGTTACCACTACCCTAGCTTAACGTTAATTTTCATGTCTAACACAGTATCTCATTATAATTCACTAAGGAAATACACATCTTCGTTAAATGTTATGTCACAGTATCAAACAGCGGTTGCAGAACAGCCCAGCCTGAGGTGTGCACCCCAGGTTCTCCTGAGCGGCATTAGGCTTTAATAGGGGAATGCTATAGGAACACAGCGCCCGTTCACATTGCGCTTCGCTTCAAATCGTCCCCTTGTTTATGAAAATATGCACGTGCCAAAGCGATACTTATAACCCTGAAGCAACTACTGCCTGCCTCGCTGGAAGGTGTTTGACTTTGATTGAGTCGTGACTTTGGCTGTTGCCTACATTCAGAAGGCACTTACTGTTTGTGTAGCATTAAACGAAACGCATGAAAATGCTCCCAAACTGCCGTTTCTAGAACGCTGCCTGCCAAAAGCGCGTCCCCGCTCCTTGCTGATGCCGCAGGACTGATGCGGAGAGGGGCAATGCCTGGCCGAACACCTCTGCCCCTGGGGTGTGCAGACCTGGGCAAACACGGACTTTGAAATCTGCCGCCAATACGGTCAACACGGGGCGGGGGGGGGGGGGGGGGGGCGCAGCGTGGTGTACCGGGCTGTCGGCAGCAGGAGCGGGTGTGGGCGAAGGCTAATTTCTGCTTTCCTTTTTGCAAACTTTGTCCCCACAGACATCTTCCTGCCAGCATTAAATCTTTAATGCTGTAAATACAGTAGGGAATATAAAACGCAGCTGTATGTATGTGTGCGTAAGGATGGATTCTGCACGTATTTTTGAAGGTGAATGAAGTTTACTGGTGCAGGGTCTGTCTGGGGGGGCTCCTTGACTCACAGGAGGTTGTTACTTCAAGTTTTATAGGGTCAGATGCCTTCTCATGTTCAGCTCGTAGTAAAACTAACAACAAATCAGAGAATAAGCTATTCTATATATTTCTATAAATTGCCAGAGCTGTGGCAGGGTTTGTATTGATAACGCTTTTTATCTTTTCCCTTTCCTCTCAATTACTGAAAATCTGTTTCCTCACAAAATTTCCAGAGCTTGCTAAGAGCTCTCCCAACACTTCCCCCAAGGTCAGCATGTTCTCTGACCCTGTTGTGTGCTCTTCCCACCCACAAAGCATCCCTGCCTGGTTTGCTGAGCTGGGCTGTGCCCCCCTGGCCCCTCCAGCCCCCAGCCCTCCCCCCCACCCCAGCCCTTCTGCTGGCCTCCTGTCCCCAAAAGCCCCGGGACCCCCACCCAACTGGGGCAAGAGAAGGGCTGCCCATCGCTGGAGAAGGAACTCCAAGGTTGGCCAGAGATGGCGAACCTGGGTCCTGTGTCAGTAATGCTTTAAAAAGTGTTTTTCCCAGGGCGCACCGGCTGAAATGTTGTGTTTGTGGTTTTCAGAGATCCCCTTGGTCTTGTACCTCTTTGCCCTGATTTCTGTCACCTGGCTGTGGGGGGGACTGCACATGGCTTACCGGCACCTCTGGATGTTAGTCTTCTTCATCATCTTCAACAGCCTGCAGGTAAGAGCTGGTGCCTTTTCCTTCGGTCCTCTGGCAGAGCTGGGGGTCATCTCCACCAACACGTTGGGCATTTCAGCTTCGCCAGCTCAACAACATCCAGAAACACATTGTGACACGGTGGAAGTGTTAATTATGTATTCTAGTTATTTCTGAAATTAACATATAGACTGCACGTTAAAGCAAAGGACGCATCATTTTGAAACAATAGCAGTATAATTGCGTAGATTTAATTTCATAGCTAATACACTGGGAAAGAAAGTCACTTGCTTCTGTATGTAGTCTGTTACTGAGATGATTCTAGCAGTAAAACTGAAATATCTGCAGCCTTTGCAAAAACAGAGTATTTAAATTTTCTGTATCTGTTAACTCTAATTAAAAAAAAAAGGTTTTAAAATTATATAACCAGTTTATTATATAGCCAGGTTGGATGGGGCTTTGGGCAACCTGGGCTAGTGGAGGGGGTCCCTGCCCATGGCAGGGGGGTTGGAACTAGATGGGCTGTGAGGTCCCTTCCAACCCAAACCATTCTAGGATTCTGTGATTCTATAATACTGAAATTTTTTTTCATTATTAGAAGTGAGCCTTGAGGCTTAGCTTTTCTCATGCGCTATACATATTGGTAAAGCAATCATCTTTTCATTGAAAAAAATTAAATATACACTATATGTTGATTATTTGTTTTAAAAAATGGAAGTAGCCTTTTGCAGAATTTTACACATGGAAGTGCTTCCACTGGGCTCCATACTGCATGACACTCAATTCAATGCCATACTGTATGTTGTGGAATTGTTTGCAGAATAGACAGTAGTATATCATGGATGGGAAAATGCCTCTCGTCTGAAAAAAGTGAAATGATGAGGAATTAAAAAAACATATATCCAAATCTATGGTGTGCGAGCTCCTCTGCCATTTTTATAACAGAAATGTCTGTCTGTTACCATCTATGATTTACATATATTAAAAATCCTTGTACTTAATCAAATAAAAATTTATTAAAAAGGTATATTTTCACAAAAAACATTATTTTAGATATGAATTCAAAAGGTGGGAGTTTCCTTAAGCAGAAATCTAAACATTTTAAAAATGTACATCTCACACATTTCTTTTTTTTTTAAATTGAGAAAAAAATGTAGCTTATTCTCCTTGCAATACATTTAATTATTCAGTATTTGTGGTCACTTAACTATTCTGTATATATTGGCTTATATTGGCATATATTGACGTATATTAGTTATGTTTTTTTCTGTGAAGTTATGTGAGTTGATTTGCTCTAGCACTTGCCCAAAAGCAAATAGAATTGTCCTTTAGGAAGGCAGCTGAGCTTTTTTTGCAGTCAGGCTGCCACAGCTCTGCAGGACTGGCAGGAGTAACAAAGCACATTCCCTCCCTTTCCTCTCCCCCTGCAAAACCCCCACGGGAGTTTTATCACTACAACTGTAACTGCTGCAGCTTTATAGTGAGACTTAACGCACTGATATAAACTGTAAAAGTGTGGTGACGTGTGTGTATGTACATGTAGATATACATACATATATTTTTATATATCCTTCCTTACTGTCTCTCTAGAAAGAGTTATTACTATAACCCCATCTGGGTTTGTGTCACATAGATCTATCTTAGATACGAATTTTCAAAAAGGGTAATTCATTATAATTGAGATTTTATGGCAGAGGTAAAACAGTGCTGGAGCACTGTAATATGCATGGATATTTACTTTAAAATAAAACTACTTTCTTGCCAGTGCCTATTTAGAGAAGAGGGATATGAGTACTTTATGAAAATTACCATTCTTGGTTAGAGTGTTGACCCTTCTGTCTAGTTGCCAGAAGAGACTTTATATTAGTGTCCTTTATATAACTGGAAATTGTGTTTCATTCAAGTAAAGTTCGAAGCCATAGAATTATTGCTATTTTAATTAATGCTGCCAGTCTCAAGACACCAGTTCATGCAATAGGATCAAGAAATAAAACAGTATGTTGGAATATGAGACCCACAAGGTAGGTGGGGAGTTTATTGCACTACTGGTCCAGTATGATAGCAGGTGATACGGAAAACACAGATATAAAAGCATGCCTAGAATAATGTTTAAGTCATGACTGCTATTAGAGAGGCACCGCTGAATGACTCCAAAGTTAGTATTCTGTTTAGATCCAGCTACAAGTGAGATGGTACGCGCAATATTTGCTTTTCTCAATCTATGTGAAGTTTTTCAGTTGGTTAAATTAAATGCTCTTTATGTAGTTTTGTTTCCATTCATGCACTGTAAAATCTTTGAACTTTAGGAAGTTTTTTTTTTCTTCTTTTATTGGATGTTCTTTGATTGCTGGCTGGTCTCTTATCAGAATTGCTTGTCCAGATAAAAATTAAATCCCAGTAAGACCTGCATAGGTAGTACATAACTCTTGTGCGCTTCTGCTGAATCTTTTTTTTGGGGGTATTATAATGTCAGAAACATTTCTACCATAATTTCGTGCAGCTGAAAGAATACTTATTTCTGTTTTGGTACTCAAGGACCTGACGCAAATAGCTTTCACTTTCAAGAGCTATACTCGTCTGCCGGCTGTATCCTGCAGCAGTGTGGGGGCATGCACAAAGATCAAATCAACTCCATTGGCAGGTGCATTTCTCATCTTTCAGAAGCATGTCCCCAGTTGCATCTCCACCCTCAGTTAGACAGTTGAGAAGCAGATGTTCAGAAACTTTGTTTGAAATCCTTCAGAGGAGCTAGGAAACAAAAAATTAAGAAACCAGATACTAGAAGCTTCACCCTGCGCTGGCTGGCTTGCCTTACGTCGTTATCAGTGCTGCACAACACCGTGCCTGCAGCACAGCCTTCATTTCAAAGCCGTGGCGATGCCAGACTGCCCGCATTGCCCTTCTGCCCATAACTCTTCCTTTAACTCTCTACCAACACGAGCAACTGCTTCACCAATAGATACCGTCTCTTTTCTATTCGATCAATTCGTTTGGCTTCTTGCCGTAACGATATATTAGAATATCTAGGGAATAACTGTAGATGTCAACTGGCCTGCGGGAGATACTGCAGCACCTCTATCCAGATTACATCAATATTGATCTTCCACATCAAAAGGAGAAATCTGTTATTTTTGTTATTCCTAGCCCTAGAGAATCTGTAAAACCTCAAATATGAAATAAACGTTCCTTTAGTGAAAGGAGATGCAGAAATTTCAAATGTATAATCTCTTCCTGGTTAATATTTTAAATTAAAACCTGCAGGTCTGGGGTTCCAACTCAAACAGTAGTAAATAAAATCTTTTCCTTACAGCTATGAGGAGCTCAAGAACTTCACATTTCATGTGTTAACAACATTTTTTATCCTTTGCTGGAGTTTTCAGACATAAAAAGTAATAGGACAGTATCCACTACCTTTTATTATTAGATATTGGAAATTACTTTTTAAAGTATAAAGTTACCAAATATTTAAAAGGAAAAGATACCTTTTTAGTGTTGGGTACCCTGAGAACAGTAAAAAAATAGAGTAGATCTTTCACAGCACTACAGCTTTTATATTTGGGGTTTTTTGTTTTGTTTTAATACGTGATTGTCTTCAGTGCTTTGTAAATCTCTGCAATAAAACAAGTTTAGAAAACATTTCCTGGAACACCCCCACATTTTAAATAACCGCCCCACATATATTGTTCTCCTGTTTTAAAGTTACTATTTATCTAATCAGGAAACAGAAAAACTGACATGTGATTCAGGTGACAAGACGTGCAGCATGAAATGAAAAACAGGGCAGGAACAAGGTGAAGAGTCTGTAAATTGCCTTAATCTGTGCTTTTCATCAAATAAGCAGATACACCAAATTGTCTTAATTAGAGAAAATGTCAGTATGCAATCTGTTTGTTTAGAAGAAAATTATGTATTCTAAATACTGAATACTGAATAAACGAAGGTTTTGCTGTAAGGAGGTATAACTTCATAAAGGTTTTGCAGACCACAGTCCCACCAGCAAGGGGCTGGTTGCAGGGGCACACCTGAGAGGTCCTCCTGACCTGCAGGCTCTGCAGAGCCACGTTCATCCACCACATGGACAGCCGTCTCCCATGTCCTTTGAAGCTTTAATCTCAGCCCAGCTATTTGGGACTGGGAGAGGAGAATAAGGTCTTAAAAGAGGGTAACACATTTTAATAATAATTTTGAGAGGAACTATCTGTCTTTTAGTGCATGCTGTTGGCATCTCATTCCTATGCGTTATGTCTTTATCAGCTTTAAGAATTGAAAATGATTAATGAACGAGGCCAGTTTTCTGCAACAGGTTATTTTACCATTTATTGATGGGCATTTCTGTTATACAGTGTGCCCTGTTTCAGTTGGAAGGCCACTCAATGTTCGTTAAGAGCTTTTCCCCAACAGGAATGAGAACATGCAATAGTTCACAAGAAACAGAGACCTACTTCCCTGATGCTCAGGAGCTACAGACCATCTAACGAAGCAGAACGTGACCCATTAAATGTGTTGGATATTCAAATGGATTCAGCTCGGGAGATTGGAAGGACACTGCCTGTTATCCAATTTAATTACTTAGCCTCATGACATAAATGTCCTAGGAAAGGCACTTGATGGAAAAATCATTTACTAAGGACAAATTTTTTTCCGAGCACTTCCTGCAGGAAACAGTTCCCATCAGAAATGAGTTTATAGTGTGAGCTATTGTAGTGTGTGGGGAGGAAAGCTAGTCCTTTCCGTGTAACTTCATGAATAAACATTCAAAGTGCTGTATCGGGGGACAAAAGTGGATTTACAAAATAAAAAATAAATTTAGAAAAGCATGAAAGGAATAGGATAAGAAGCAATTTTAGGATATCTGATGTTTTGGTTCCTCAGCAGTATGCCTCTGATTATCCTACCCAGGCAGCATCTGTGTTGCTCTCATGTGAAACACCTCGGCTCCTCATCTTTTCACTTGCAAAACAGGAACATTTGCCTCTTTTCTTAACATATGATTGCATTCGTGGATTTATTCACAAGGTATTTGTTGGGGTCAGGAGTGAAGGATAAGCTGCTGTCTTACGTGCTTCTCTCTAAAGGTTAGGATTTCACAAGCTGTTTTGCATACACTATATTGTATAAATGATTGCCATGTTTTTCATGCGATTAGGGGGGTGTTTCTGGTTTGTATAGCTAACGTCATCAGCGGCGTATTTGCCATTCGATGGATCCAAAGGTCAGGGCTGTGGGCGGATCTCTTCCCATTGTTTGCAGAGGGGTTGGGTTGAGGCTTCAGACCCATTCTCAGGCTCTTCCCTGCAGCTGACTTTTTCGCTATAATCTCAATAATTCTTTGGCTATATTTTCAGCAAGCTGTGCTGCACACCCCAACCCTGTATCTTATAATTTAGGGTGTATCTGCACTGCAAACTACAAGGTATTAGATATCCCATAGCTACCCCGTCATCATTTCCTGTTCCTTGTGCTGAGCCCCACCACGTCCTTGCCCCAGCAATAAATTAACTTTCTTAATAAGTAATTTTAAATCAAAACCTTACTCTTGTGAAATACTGAGATGTTATCCATCAACAATATAAACCCTCAATTTCACCAATTTTAAACCGGGAGAAAAGTAAATCAAAACAGGGAGGTATCCCACTATTAACCACAGTATTCAAAAAGATCTGGTGTGGTTGTTTTGGCTGATGCACATAAGGGTAAAATGTCTTTGCCTGTTCTGTGTTTGAGCACACCAGGACGACTCACGCCCACATAACGACCAACAGTGTTACATGCAAGATACATCTTTCCAAGAAACACAGGAAAAATCTGGAAGTAAGAGTTGACTGCTGTTTTTCCAAACTGGTCAAAATGGCCAACTTGCCTAATACGACAGTTTTTAAAAGTCAGCTTGTTTGTAGTGTATTACAATAAGAGAAGATTCAGAGATTCAGGTACAATGTTTGAAAAGCCCACAGTACCTCTAACAAGAAATATGGACATACAGAAAATGAGTGAATAGGTGCACACCCAAACTTGTCATTGGCTGGAGTAGACACGACTCACCAAACTCCATTAATTAAAATAGCAGCGGCAAACCAGAATGGGAGCAAGGACCAGCTCAAGGAGCAAAGGAGAGAAAATATCAAAGAAAGCTAGTAGATATGGTGGCAAAAAATAAACCCATTGTAATGAGGAATACCCTGTTTATGGAACAACAGAAAATAAATGTGGCAAGAGAAATCAATATGTGCCACACTTTTAGAAGCAAAAACAAAGTAAAAATTAAACCATATTGCAAAAGCAAGAAGAAACAAAGATCTACAGTTTTATAAGTGCATTATATTAGTGCAGTAAAGAAAATAAACAAAAGTATAATGTTTATAAAGCTCATGCCAGATCCAATTGCAAATGAAAGAGATTATTTTTTTTCCCTAGAACATGCTGTTTAACTGTGCGACATAGGGGACACTGAGAAGGCCACCGCTATAAATAGGTTCACTTCCTGTTTCTTATGGCATCTTCCTAAAGCGTCTCGTCTCCTCCTGATGAGTCAGAGATGGACTAGATGGGCCCATACAGCAGTTTCGATGATCTAAGCCACACAAAAACAAACAAAATGAAGTCCTAGACAGACATGATGATGTGAGTAAATATGGTGGCCTGCAAAAGGCTGCCTAAATATTTTGCAAAAAAATGATTCTGCACTGCAGATAAGCCCAACAAGAGATAATTAAGTCATCACTGTATTGCCAGGATAAGGTGAACTACAATCAGAGTATCAAGAAAAGCACATAAGCTTGTTCAAGTAGAAATAGTACAAGCAATACCAAACCCTCTTCTGTCAGCTGAATGTATAAACCAAACACAATTAAACGCAGCTCAATGAATTTGTACACTACCCCAGAAACAAAATAACATGCACATCCAAAGCAGGCATTGCATTTTGACATCTGTGCAATAAAGTAGATTCTTAGGCTGTGTCTGGGGGCTTGGATTCTCTTCCAGACATACTATACCTGGAAGGAAAGAAAATATTATGCTCAGTACAGTTCACTTGTTTAATAACAAAGGAGTAGAAAAAGAAGTTATTTTTGTTAAAGTAAAAAAACCCTGCGAAAGTTTGTTCAGTATGTACATTTATTTTTAAAAAGGTAAAAAGAGCTAATGTAAAGCAAATAAAGAAAGCTTGTCACTTTTTGAGACTTCACACTTTTTGACATCATCAGCTAAACTTCTGGGATGTAATCCTGATGGGGCAATAGCATTGGTATGCTTTATACCAGCCATGCAAACTTACAAAGCCATCTGAGTGACTTGATTATTCAGTGAATCAAGACAATTCAGTATTCAATTTGATATCCCTTTCTCTACGTGTATTACTTCCTTCTTAAAGAAGAATTCTCTGTGTTCCTAGTTACCACCCTAAACATACTCTCATACATGATTACTGTAATGATTTATGAAATTATGGTAAAATATTCCCTTTACCTATTCACTTCCTTACATAATGGACCCAAAATCAGTCTATAGCTAAAGACAAAACAAATAAAAAAGTGTGCAATGTCAGTTAAACAAAGGAAGCATTGTTAGGATGGAACTAAATAGCTCCTGAAAATATGTGGGAGAAATTGATGTCAGAAGAAAGTAGCTTGAGACAAGAGCTGTGTTTGTGATGATGAAAGTATACAGAATAATGTATAATAAATTTGCAAAAAACATAGAGTGAAAGAATGTACTGAAGTGGGCTTTGATTTACTGGATTTTCAACCAACTGTTAATCAAAAACATTTAGAGAGTATTTCAATCAGTTGCCCACTTAAAATACAAAAACATGATTATAGTGTATTTTTAAAAAAACAAATATTAGTTATTAACAATATAGTTATTAAATAATACAGTTATTAACAAATATAGTTATTAAATAACATTTTAGGTCTTCCAGCATCTATCAAGCTTCTTCAGCCATTCTTGAAGAAATTTACATTAAAAATATAATTCTGGAAAAATCTCTAAACACTCAAAATAATTTTTTGAGGTAGAAGATGACAAAGCAGTTGTAACTATTCCTGTTGGAAGGCATTGGTAATAGCAAGAATTATGTAGTTCACAACAAGTAGGAGATGTAACTATAACATGTATTGCTGCAATCGGTGGAAGTATATCCACTGAAAAAGACTTGGGATCCGGTGTGTTCTTTTACTCTTCCACCTCTGTGGATAAGAGTTGACTTTTCTTACTGTGGAAGATGAAATAGCAACCAGTTTGATTTGGTATCTGTAAGAAATCACCCATCTTTTAATTTTACATTGCTGCCGGTCTCTTTGTGTCACCATAAATAGCATTTTTTTTTCAATAACTCAGCTAAAAGAAATATCTCAGTATAATCATAGTGTAGGATCAATCTGTATTTTGCCTTTAAATCCAGACTTCTAAATTCTGTACTATTATTTTAGGACCATTAATCGATGGTCATAGAATTCAGAAGTTGAGAGTGTGGCTCCTAAGTCTTGAAAATAATGAGTTTCTTTATAATTGACTGAAGTACTTAATGTCTTTTTTTTAATACCCCACTGGCTTTCACAGGCAAAGCCTGCTGCGTGCACTGGCAGGATTTCAGAAGGAGAGAGGCAGCAAACAGCATGGGAGCAACAGACCACATAGAGAAGCTGTACTGCCCACATCCATAGGGCTGGAAGGCGTTCATCCAAAAGTGCTGAAAGACCTGGCCATGTAGTTTTGAAAGATTATGGTGACTGAGGATAAGTGTGATGGCAAGGAGAAGGATAACATTACTCTCAAATTTTAGAAAGGCAGAGTATAACTTTAGGAAAAGTGTGGCTGACAGTAACTAGGGGAAGTGGAACTCCTCTTGGAAATTAGGCAAAGCATATGCCAGGCTGCAAAGGGAGGAAATTGACCAACAGACTGAGTTATCATGCCTGTCTACTCAGAGCTAGTGAAGCCACACATGGAATACTCCATCCAGTTTTGGAGTCTCCATTTCATGAAGCGTGTGGAGAAACTGGTGAGGGTCCAAGGGAGGGCTACCACGGTGGTTGGAGGCCTGGAGCACATGTCCTGTGAAGAGTGGCTGAAGGAGCTAGGTCTGTAATAGCAGCAAGCAAATATTCAAAAGGTAGTTAAAAAGATGATGATGTCATTCTCTTACCCTCCACTCTCTTGATAGTGCCAGGTAATAACAGCAAGGGCACGTGGCCACAAAACTGTGGCATGGGAGGTTCAGATTGGGCATTAGGAAAAATAATTCACTAGGAGGAAGCACAGAACTGTTGCCCAGAGAGGTGTGGGATCTCCACTGTTGTAGGGGTTTAACGTTCAGCTGGACAAAGCCATACTGACCTGATCAGTGGACTGACCCTCTGAGCGGACTGAATGACCTTCAGAGGTCCCATCCAGGCAGTTTACTGGGGTTCTGTGATCTGACGTGTGGGAAGCTCTATTCGCAACCCATTCATTGTGACAGATAGACAAACACCACCAGCCGCATGGCACTAAGGTCATGATGTTTTAGGAAAGCATCAAATATTACAGAGCCAGTGATAAAACCCAAAGACCTGGAAATTACATAGACAGGAAAGTTCAGGTAACATATTACCCATCTTTAGGAATGACTTTGAAGCAGTGGATTCAGTTTCCCATGTTTTGGCATTCTGGAGTGGTCTCTATGCATACATGTTTTCACTCTGAACATCATTATCTTATGAAGGCTGAACGTTTCTGTGAGATAAATGCAAGTGAAGTTTCCATAGCCTCTAGGAAAGGAATCATCCCCTTTTCCTCCACCCACACATTTCCTGCACAAGAACCCTCTCTATTGTACAAGCCTGATGTTTCACTAGTATGAGAAGGATGTTTATTCCTTTTCTTCATAATAAATACAGGTGAGGGCTTGTTTGGGGGTCTGTGAAAAATCTTGTGTTTAAAAAAAAAAAAATCATTCTCTTATTTTATATACAGCTTCAGTGGCCTCCAAGCAACTACTGCAGAAAGAGGGAATGACAATACTGCTTTTCTTTCTCATACTTTCATTTTAACTCAACATATTCATGATATGCAATTTTAGCTGAAATCATGATAAGCTGATATTTCATTCTGAAATAACACTGAAATAACAGGAATTCAGTAAAGACTTACTTCAGTAACTTTTTTTTGAAGTACAATATGCAATGTAAAGTTCCTCTCTGTTCATATTTTATTTTATCCTTGACATATAGTACATTTTAAACAGGTGTCACTGTTGGAAATTGTTTAGATTTTTGGAATGTCATCCAGCTGATGAGTGTTGAAGGAATATGAGTTAAAGGACCACCACCCAGCCTTAATTTATAGGACAACTTGTTGAACTGGTAAGAGAAAGAGAACAGGAAGGGGTATGATAAATGGGTACAAGACTTGGAAAAAGAAGATCCAATCATTTAAGCATATGGTTCTTATAGAATAATGCATGAAGGAACTTCTCTCATGTAGGTAAAAAGGTTATTGCATACAGCAACCAGTGTGAGTTACCTAGGAGTTCCAAACTTTAAAAAAATAGACCACTTAGTAAGTTTTCTGACCTAGTGAAATTCTCCTGTATTGTGAGCAAGACAAGAGTTAAAATCATCTTGAAACCATTCTTGAGACCAATCCTTAGCAGCTTTTTCTAGTACTACTTTAAAAAAAAAAAAATTCTTGTATTAATCTACATGCACATAAACTGCAAATGCTTGTTTTCCAATGAGGACAGAGCAGTTCTTTATGTACAGTTGATAATGATTTTGCCAGCCTAGGAAATAAGAAATTAGAAGTTGTCCAAACTCGAACAGAGTTAGCCTAAGAGGAACTGTTCAATGGATTCTTTTTAGACATGCTTTTTTCTAAAGAAGTGTTGTTGTGGGCTCTAACAGGTCATAGTAGGAAAAAGGGGAGGTAATTTGCCAAAATAAACAATGACTTTTTAAAACAGTGACATGATATGAAAATATATTTTGCTTTTTACTCAAAAGTGGTTTGGAATGGAGTAAATAAAGAATCCTTGAAATAAAGCTGGGAGACATCTAGACATCAGCAAAACCTTTTTGTGCCACAGCATAGGTTCAGTTATATCTTATATACTAAATATATTTTGACTTTGACAACTAGAAGCTTGTTGGTTAGACATCAGTTTTGCAATTAAAGATCAGATACTTAAAAGTAAGGTAAAATCTAGCTTGGATGTAGTGAAGTTAGTCATACTAGTCCAAGCCATTATCTGCTAATCCAGACAAAGGAAACGCCGCAAATCTGTTCAGCTTTTAGGGAGATATTTGGTACAGTGCCACAACAAAATTGGAGGAGTAAGAGTAAAGGGAAAAATACAGTAAAAATAAAATGGGGGGGGGGGGGCGGGAATAGTAATATCGCATCTGGATACTAATCTTCACTTGCATTTTCATTACGACCATTGCAGAAAAAATGCTAATATAGCTTTTTGATTACACAAATCTAGGGGTTATTGGTGATTCAGAAGACTAATGTTTCCTACACAATGAAATGGGTGATTTTTAGTCTGTGGAATGACTTAATAGCAATTATATGAGAGCTGACAACACTAAGTGCAGAATTATGCACTAAGATACTAATAGTGAAAGAATTTCTTCTGTAAGTTGATAAGTTAAATATAACTGAGAAGGGTAAACCAAGATGGGTGTATTGCTTTTTCTCAGGACAAATGCAAATCACCAGTATGATATAGGCTTGAAAGAAGCAAATGAGGTGCTAATTTTGTACCCAACAGCCATATGAATGCCATTGTAAAAGTACTGGTGATGCATTATTTGGGATCCTGTGGACATTTCTGAGTGCGTTGGTCCAAGAGATGAATTCTGTATGTGGTAGGAGTAGAAAAAAAGGATTAGTGGTGGTCAGGGATTTGAAAATCTTATTTCAGAAGCCTGAGTGTAGTTCACATGTCAGCAATCATCTATTGTCTGTGTGCATACTGGCCTTGATCCTGCAGCTGTATAATCACACTGTTGCACACAAAATAATATATCCTCTGTCTCAGCAGCCTTTTTTTTAGCGACTTCAGTCCTTTTTCAGAGTTGGCCCTAACTCAGAACAATTTTGGGGTTCCAACACCTTGGTTCTGCTCAGGAGGCAAGAAGTGTCAGAGCATAAAGAAGGCATTGAGCATCATGTTCAAAGTTAAATTCACTTTGACTAGATCTGCTAACACATCTGTGACTAGTATGGGCAAACAGGTAAATATCTAACCTTCCCAGAAACACTGACTGTGGCTGTGATCTCATACCACCAAATTCTTTGAGATTTTCAGCATTTCCTTCTCTTAACAAAGGGACCATGAATTTAAGGAACGCGTTAACTGTACTGTTTTGCATTCATTCCAAAGTCAGTTTCTTTGAAATTTTTCAAGTGTAATGTTGCCAATGTCTTCTTTTCGTACTGAATTTTTTACGATGGATTTTTTTCTTCAAAGGAGAACTTGTCAACAGTTAAATGTGAGCTCTGAGTATGACCACTTCATAGCAACTCTCTCAGGAAGCCTTCTGATGCTTGCTAGGACTGCAAATCATTTGTGTCTGGAAAGAGTTGAGCAACTGTGAAGCTGGAGCTAACCACAGTTGGATGAAAATTGCTAAATTATGTTTTCTTTATTTTGAGCAAAATGTCAAGTGTTGCTCTTTTGCCTTGACAAAGGTCAATTGGATTAAAAAAAGCACCAAATCAACTCGTACTGTCAGCCGATTATTTGTTTAAATCTTCAGATGTGTTGTTTTGCTGTTACAACAGAGTCATGGAAAGTTTTAGTGGCAAAGTTATATTAGATCCTCAATTGCAAAACTGGGAACCACACTGATATTCTTTCTTTGTTCTTTGTATGTCTTCTTAAAGGAGGGCGAGTAGAAGACTTTGTTTTGAGAGGAGTATCATCTTATTTTCTCTGTGTATCTGTGAGCGTGTGTAAATAAAATACACGATCTACTGGAGACTTCCTAATACTTTGATTGTGCTTCAGAAAATGTGTAACAGGGAAGCAGGCTGAAAATTATAAGGACTTATCCTAAAATATGCTCAGATACTCTGCATAGTGAGTAGAGGATTTTGAAAGTTCGGTATTTCTTGTGCCCCAGCACCCTCTAGGATTAATCTTTTGAGTTCCAGGAAAGAAAAAAATTGGCATTTTAATAGGCAGAGTGATTCCTTTCTGAGTGGAGTGGAGCCAGCAGCTGTTGCAGGACCTTTTTCTCATTCCTGACTTCTGAAAGATGGCAGGAAAACAGTGATTCTTACCTACTGCTTTCCTGAAAAGCTTTGTTATTTTCACACTAACTTTTGTGTAACCACCTATTATTAGTCAAACAGGCCCACCTATGTGACAGCAATTTTTACTTCATAAAAGGAGTATGTGCTTATAGGTCTGTTCTCAATTCTGTAATTTCATTTTCTTCAGTGAACAGAAAAGGTTTAGTCACACTCGCCACTTCTCGGCACCTAAATTAGTACACTGGTTTTCAAAGGCTTTTGTGCAGTCAGTAAAGAGAGAAATGTGATTCCAGAGGATGCTTCACCAGACAGATGTGAGGGTCCTGCTTTCTCATTACTGTCAGATAGTATAACATTTCAGTATTTAGGTTCTTTATACTGTAATGTTTTATCAAATAGAAATGTCTTTGTGTTCCAAAAAAGCCAACAAAAACCAACCCACAAAAAAGTGAAAGTAATTAATAGAAACTGTTTACTTTCAGGTTGCCCTTTAATGATAGAGAGTGCTTTGTCCTTTGTTTATTACAGTATTTCTTTTCGTGATGAACATCTGCTAAAGCCATGAGAAATAAACTCAGATTAGGACCACCTGCTTTAGCTGGGTATCTATATAATTGCCTGCCAGTAAATGCTAATGTCTAGCAATTATTTAGACTGAGAAACTATGGTTATTTATTAACTGTAGTGCTCCCAACTTCATGAATGTGCCAGACTTTTATTGTGTTGAATACTGTACAGTCTTGTACAAAAAATGTCCTGTGCCCTAATGTGTCTATAAACTCAGATGTGAGACAAGAAATGGACGCCCAGGATGTGCAGTACAAGCAGGCAATTAGACAACAGGCCAGCATCATAGGCAGGAAACAAGATTTTTTTAGCCAGAGACCTAAGAGGAGGTCATCAAGAAGGTAAGCAGGTTGGATATTCAACTATTTGTCCATAAAAATCGCAATTGGCAGTGCATTGTGCTGTTCAAATTGCTGCATGGTATGAGAATGGGAATAAGTCAAAATAAACCTCGAGTACACTAGGTACCTTTGAGCTGAGTCAGGGAGGAGTTAAGAATGTTTCCGTGCTCTAAAACCACACTAAGGACCATCACTGTGGAGCATTCTGCAGCAAGCAACGAAGCTTCTTCCCTTCTTCCCATGGCAGGAACCCGGTCCCATCCTTGAAACTCTGCTGAGATTTAGTCCCAAAGACAACCCTGTCCTCACACACCTGCCTCTGTATCCCCTTCTGCATGGGTTTAAAAAGAGTAATATCTAGACGTTGCATACATTGAGAACAGAAAGCCTGCTAGCACCCATTCCAACGTTTCTTTGCCTATCTCAGGCCCTTTTTTCATTTTTTTCCCTAAGAAATAGGTAATCTCAGAAGGAGAAACATACCGTTTGTATCCACATTTACACAGGGGCTTTGCTTGGCAGATAAGCAGAGTCTGGAGTGTCCTTCATGTAGGCTACAGTACTATAGGATGTAGTGAGGCCATGGAGTCATGATGAGGTTCTTGGACCACTTGAAGTTTTTCTTAAGAGTCAGTGCAGAAATAGTCTAAAAGATCTAGCCGCATGTGGTGAATTTTGTTTGAAGTTATTATTCCAGTCCCCTGAAAAACAATGTAACTGTCCTGCTTTCCTTTAGGACACATGAAAACCAACTGAGAAAGGCTAGTCCTCACCAAATTTCAGAACTATTTAAAGTAACCAAAATTTTGATAGTTTTGCCTCCAGAAAATATATTTGTAGAAAAACACAGATCTTATCTGCTGTATTTGGACAAACTTACAGAAATTTGAAAATATCAAAAATAACAAACTTGAGAAATGCAGTATTTTCACTAATGTAATATAAATTTTAAGTTCACCTGTTGTAAAGAAATTTCAAAGAACCCACAAATAGTCATTTTCTGCTTGTGAAAATTATCACAATAGCATACATTGATATAATATATGAAGAACTGAGAATAAATTATTTTTCTAATTACTATCTGTTTTTGGCCTGTAAGTAGTCATGTCTGCTCTGCAGCAGCATGAATTACCAGCCTGCCAATCTTCAGATATATTATCATCTCAGTTTTATAGATGGCTAGAATAAAAGCCATGGGAAGAAAAATGACCTGTGTAGGATCAGCATACTTGCTAATATAGAAAGCAAATTTAATGGCTTCTGCATTTCAGGTTTGTGCTTAGTTTATTAAACCACATTACTCCCAGTCTCTCAGTCTGTATTGCTGCAAGTACTTTATTTTTCAAATAGATTGTATTTTCTAAATGGAAGCCAAATTTAGTGCTACTAGTTCATTAAATCCCTGTAACAGTAGAGAGTAGAAGGAGCTGTGGGATGAATGATTGTCAGCATGATCTAAATAAAGACCCTCCTCTTCCTGAAAACATCTCTTTTTGGGTTGCTTCAGATTGCCACCCTGCTTTCCATTGGCAAAGAGCATTAGCACAAACTCTTTAGTCACTTTGCAAACACGGCTTGGCTTAGTTTGTAAAAATGATTTGCAATAGTTAAAATACCGAGCAGGTACTGGAAGAAAACAATGTGGTACTTAAACACTAATTGACATCTAACTTACTTGTCTGGAAATTTCTCCTTGCACAGTATCAATACAAACAATGCAAAAATAAAATTAAAAAAACAAAACAAAACAGGATCATAGTTATAGCTTTCTGCCAAGAATGTGATTTCTGTGTGTGACTTGTATAGATTTAGCCATCTAGTACATTAAAAGATTATTTTTATTAGCCTTTTTTCTTTTACAAATGTAGGTTATGCTGTATACTGCAGCTTTTCAAAAGCGTGTTTGAGTAGGAGTTAAAATGGTTCAGTCATTTTTTTAATAAAAAAGAAGCATCGGTCATCGTGTCAATACTCAATCACTTTATATAAAGATGGAAAAGTCTTGCAGTTTGGGGTTTAGGTGTGCTTTTCAGAATACTTCATACTATCCCAATGACTAATCTCATCGCCAGAGCTGCTGAGCCAGAGGATCAGAAGCTAATTTCATAGGCCTATCCCTTTACTGCTGTTCTCATTGCTATCCCTTGCTGACCCCAGGAAGGCAACAGGGAAAAAATAATCACCGAAAAAAACAGCGTGTAAGGTTACTGTGTTCTGTCCTCCTAAAAGGTGAAATCAGGCTTATATCATGTCCTGTGGGATCAAACTGGATAAAATCACAGAATCCCAGACTGGTTTGGGTTGGAATGGACCTCCCAGCCCATCCAGTGCCACCCCTGCCATGGGCAGGGACACCCTCCACTAGCCCAGGTTGCCCAAAGCCCCATCCAACCTGGCCTTGAACACTGCCAGGGAGCCAGGGGCAGCCACAGCTTCTCTGGGCAACCTGTGCCAGGGCCTCAGCACCCTCACAGGGAAGGATTTCTGCCTCACATCCCATCTCCATCTCCCCTCCTGCAGCTTCAGGCCATTCCCCTTGGCCTGGCACTCCCTGCCCTTGTCACCAGCCCCTCTCCAGCTTTCCTGGAGCCCCTGCAGGGACTGGAAGGGGCTCTAAGGTCTCCCCGCAGCCTTCTCTTCTCCAGGCTGAACCACCCCAACTCTCTCAGCCTGTCTCCATAGCAGAGGTGCTCCAGCCCTCGGATCATCTCCGTGGCCTCCTCTGGACTCTCTCCAACAGCTCCATGTCCTTCTTGTGCTGGGGACCCCAGAGCTGGACGCAGCACTGCAGGGGGGTATCACCAGAGCGGAGCAGAGGGGCAGAACCCCCTCCCTCCACCTGCTGGTCATGCTTCTATTTCAAATCTCAATTTCAATGACCTAACAAGAACATAGAAAAACAGTCTTCTCATAGAAAATGAAACCTTCCTTTTAGAACATTCTACAAATACTGAAAAAGGTGTAATGATATTTATTTATCTTCTTTACTAAAATATGTCAGTGCATCCTTAAGCACAAGTGCTGGATTTTTGGGCTGCCACTTGAGATACATCCACTATATGATACGACACGGATAATCCTAAATGGACATAAAGCACATCTGCTTTGGAACCAAAAGTAATATAACAGTGTCAACAGAGATGCAGAGCCAGGGAGGGAAGTTATGAGGAGAAAAGCTCCCAAGCTTTGGGCTCAGCACTCTGCTACGCTGCTGTTGACCCAGATCCTCCATATCACTGCTTACCTTTGGTTTGGTCATTCGGTTAGGTCATGTTTTGTTTTGTGTTAAATTTTGTTTTGTATTGAAACCTCACTTTCATATGTATGATGAAAGTTTACTAAGTAACAGGCGCGTTGGTAAGTGCTTTCTTGCACAAAGTCTGTTAATGTCCAACAGGTTGGACTATAATTATCACAACAGCCATGCCACAAATACTGCATTTACTAACATCTGCAAAATATAATAGTCATGTCAATACCATATATTAATGATTTACCAACCCCTTAGAAACTATGCATAAATAGAATCTCAGAACAGATTCTGCCAATTATCACAGAATTAATAGCAATTAATGATTACACCTGCTAAGAGTCCATTTGCCAAGCATAAAAATACCTTGCATGGGTGGCATTCTTGTACAAGCCAATGTGTTACCAAACATATTATGGTTTTTTGACTAGCAACTTCTCTTCCTTTTATGCTTATACTGGATTTTATTATAGCATTTTCTTTGCGTACCAAAGTTGAAGCCATGTATGTGTAATACTCAGATGTGAGATGAAGTCATAATATATAATTCCTTTTCCATTGCTTTCAGCAAAGTTTGGAAAGATTGCTACTACTGGTACTTTTTGTCATTTTCCTGCTAAATTCCTTTCAAATTAAGAAATTTAGTTTAGCCTCCACTCATTGCATTTCTGCGGTGAAGGCAACATATAATAAAGTATGATACAAAGTAAATGAGCTTTGCTGCCTTAATTCATAGTGGTAAGTATTATCTTCATTGTATGTTTATATTTTTTAATGGAGGGAAAAAACCCATATGTCATCACAAATTTTACATCTAGCAATGCAATTTTACGTGTGAGTTTACATTGAGTTTACATCTAGTTTTACATCCAGTAATTCATCACAGGTGAAGCTTAACCTAGGGCTGGGAGTGCAGTTACAAGTAACTGAATGCATATGCTTTGAGTAGCTCTATATCTGAATTCAGAGGTAGACCATGTGGAGCAGAGTTATCTAACGCCTAAGAGGAAGGTTCATCTGTATCTTAAAACTTGCCAGCTGCCTTCAGACAACAATTGTGCCTGTGCCTAGTTTATATTAAATTATATTTATAGGTATATAGTTATATAGTTATACATATATAGTTATATAGTTATACATATACAGTTATAGGTACTTGTGGGTAAACACAAATTAATATATATTTCTGTTACCCAGAAAATATTTATTGTATCCTAGACAATACAGAAACCACCTGAACAAAACCCTCACAGGCTGCTTGTAGCTTTGAACCACTCGTAAGGAAAAGCATGGAGTGACAGTGATGCAGGAGGTAGGTATGTGGAGATGAGAGGCTACGGTTTTCCACTGAGAGCACTTGGAGAAACTGGCTCGGCCAGTTTTAGGAGTGTCATTATATTACATTAAACTGAAGTTTTCCGAGTGAGCCTGCGGCAAGAACCACCGTCCCGTCCCGGTGGTGGTGCTGGTGGAGACACCATGCCCGACGTAGGAGCAGAGAAAGCACAAGCACGCTCAGGTGGTTACCATTTCCACTGTCCTCGCTGGAATGCGACGGTGAACATCACCCTTCGGACTTCTACATTCCTTAAATTATATGAATCATTAATAATTATGTGAAACAACACTGCCACACCAGGCTATGAGACTTTCAGTGCTTGCCTATATCACTGGGTTTATAGGCTTTGCGTTTGACCTGCTTAAACATAAAATTGCTTCAAAATCCACCTGCCTGGCAAAGTTTCCATCTCACTTCAGAATTTCCTACTAGTTCCCTCAGGAGATTGCTGTTACCTCTTACCAGGCTTTTCATTACTGGCTTATCAGCCCATCTTTTCTGCTAACTTCTGCAAGGAGCCAAAACGCTGTTACCAACACCTGAACATGCGCAGTCTGGTGGTGGAAGCCTAATTAGGTCAGTGTTCCCGATCTGGTCTGACCCGTAAGTGCCTCCAGGTTGGTGGAGCTCACCTGCACTTGCTGGCCCTGCTCTGCAGGCAGAGCCAGTGCTGCCTGTCGCTGTGCGGGCAGGGAGGAACAAGGCGAGAGGTCTTTCTCCCAGCACTGACTGGAGGAGGGATAATGGCAGAACTGGCAGCTGCTCTGCTGTGACTGGGGATGGGGAACTGCAAGGGAAGAAAAGTCAAAAAGCACTAGAGTGAAAGAAAAAAATAGCGAAGGGCTTCTTCCAGTCATGTGCTCTCTTCTTGACCCACCATGCGGCTCTGGAGTTGGCAGCTGTCTGTGTTTGCTTTACGTTGGACTTCGCCGTGCAGCCAAGACAGCTCTGTCAAACAATTTGGGTGGTTTTGCAATGAGAAAACACAATACTGCAGAGCCAGCAGTTATTGCCATACAAGGGTGCTGGAAAAGAATAGACAGCTATCTGCAGCCCTCGCGCAAAGAGGGAGACCTCAAAAGGACATATATTCCATGCTAAGTAATAGGGACAACTAAGCAAAACAAAATCCAAAACGACAGCTGAGAAGCTTATTGCTTTGAAAAATATGTGAAAGTCCATCCATCAACAGCTCCTTTAATTTTTTCCTCTTAAGAAATGCTCCACAGATAGCAGGAATGGGTCACAGAGCAGGTCATATCCAAATTCCTCTGTTTAGTGCCGCAAACATGCCTTAGGTCACTTCTGGCATTAAGTCACTAGAGAGAATTTCCAAGAGGGACAGTAACTTCTTGTTTTCCAAGTACAAGAAGAACCAACAGTTTGATATGTGTTTCATGGCTTACCCTATCTGTTGCTGACAATGGGTAGAGCTGCATTCCTGCAAAGTTCAGTCAGCATACCAAGGTACGGAAATCAAATGTTCCAGTTGCTTAGTTGTATTTATGTATGTGTATATATCCTTTGGTATTACATGGGTATGCATTGATGTACAATTTAGGTTTTTATAAGCAGAATCATAGGGAAATAACTAAAAATTACAAGGCTATTGCTCTCCCACTGATGTTCTTGTCTCAGAAGTACAGAGCGGTCCGGTCCCTCTTTAGAGTCAGCCTCAATGTTTGTTTCATTCCCTTTCTGTTTTCTGTAAATTTCCTGGGTTTTTCTGTTCACAGCTTAGAAGTGGTATTTCTGTCTGAGTCTATTTAGAAAGTCCTGATATAAATTTTTGTGCCAATGATTTTTCCATTAAAAAACAAAAAGTTGTAACCCACAAATGAAAATTTTAAAAAGCTTTATAGCTACCATTGCTAACAAAGACCTCAAAACAAAAGTTTCTAATACAAAGCTGACATCATATCCATATTTAATGTGAGTTTGTTTTTAATTTTAGTTTGAGTAATACTTCCTATGAAAAGAGATCTCATTAACTCTTGAGGTACTTTTTATTCACCCAGAGCTTTCTCTCCTTGCACAGACTGGGAGCAAGGATGGAGGGAGGAAAATCAGCTCATTATCTCAAGTCAGGAAGTGAATAATTTCAATGACAGACCCAAATATATTATTATACCTCCACCTACTCTTGTTCACCTACTTGCCAGATATGGAAGGACGTCTAGTCCTTGTCCTCATTTTTGCCCACGTTTCCCACGTTTCCCTTTTTTTTTTTGAGGAGCATCCCTAACCAAAACAGTGTTAACTTCCTGCTTTATAAATAAGACTTGCCTTCTGCTGTCTCTGAAGCTGCGGAAAGGCAGTAAGTATCTACAGTAATTTTCATTAAAATCAAGGGGAGTAGGGAATGTAAACTGCTGACAGTTTCCCATGAATATCATTTAGTAGCAAAGCCTGCTAAACAAGACTTCTACTTCTGAGACAACCAGAGCGCTCTGGCAAAAATAACTACTTCCTGTAGTAACTTCTACATCTGTTATTCTGGACATAAAACACATAAAAAGTCATTCTAAGGTACTTTCTGGGGTCAGTTTTAACTAAGGGGAGGTTGAAGATGGTGAGATTTATTTGGTTCCTTACAGCACTGTGTGGCTGTAGCTCTCTAACTGGCTGCAGCACCCCCAAAAGCTTTTCCCCACAGTCAGAGAATGCTGGAGTACACAAATAACTTATTCCCACCAGTCTTCCCCTAAAATACCCAAGCAGCAGGTATGGAAAATAATTATATCAGAAATCCACAACCTTTGGGTTCCCTCCAAGACAGAGTGTTTTGAAGGTTTCTTGCATTTATGGTGAAGTTGCACCAGTCAATTACAGCTTTACACTTTTATGGCACTGCAGCAAAATGCTGCTAAATAAATGGTCTATCCAAATTCTCAGCCAGATACCACAGAATAACAAGAAATAAAGAGATACAAATAGACATAAGAGAGATTATGACACTGAAAGAATCAATTAAAGGGAAAAAACCGCTGTTATAGGAATAACTCCTAGCCTTTACTTAACCCTTCATTTTGAGATTTTTCTGTAAGAGCTAGTGAAGGTTCAGCAATAAACACAAAGTTATCTTCTCTCTTTTGACTGTTCCTGTCAATGCTGACTTTCAATTCCCTGTTTCTTTTAACTCTGTGTATCTGCCATTAATACACATAAGTAGAAATTACTGCTTTAACAAAAAATCCCAAACAAACAAACCAAAACACCCCCCCCCAAAATAAACCCCACCACCACCCAACACTTTAATGTGCTGCAGGAATAGCACTTTTCTTTGGCTTTTTATATAGGTAAGATTGACCTGTATTCAGTGATGCTAGTTTGTATGGTCCCAGAATGTCGTTTCTTCAATTGCTAGCTTCCCTCTTGAGTATTTCTTTCCTATGCCAGCTTTCAGCTTGCTTTCAGATATAACTAGAGAGTTAACTGCTCTAACACCGTTAGTCAAGGGATCTCTTGACCTAGGGGCAGAGGTGACAAAGGCTTTTTCATCCATGGTTTCTCATCTGTGTGAGAAAGAAATCAAAACAGTAGTAGACTTAGATTGTAAGGTGTGAGCTGAAATGCAGGGTTATAAATGTTTACCTTGGAAAACAAATATAAGAGTAAATGTTTGCAAAATTTTGTAAAGCATATGTGCAAATTCATGACCTCTGATATTTCTAGGCCTTTACAGTCAATGTAGTTGGAAAATATGTGAGGAATAACATTATAGCTTTTGATCTTTCTGGTTTTTCTTTTTTAGTGTAAGGTCCATCAGTGGGCAAACAGTCTGTTTTTCATTGGTATGTGATCTGGATGCTTTCTGCTACCAGAGTGGTCCTCCATACAGGACAAAGCACAAGAAGAACCTAACGCAAAGAGGACCTCAAGGGATGCTGTCCCCAGTTTCTGTTACCCATGCAGGAAAGCAAAAATAAAAAAGGCAGAGAGGGAAAAAGCCATAGGCCTAGAAATGGGGCAGAGATGGGGAACAATGGGGTGATAGTCCGCTTTGTCTGCTCTTGGCTGTCCTCAGCCTCCTGCCACCATGTGTGGTTGGTGTGATTTACTCAGTCTCGCAGAGCTCTGCAGCCAGAGCTGCGGAGGTGAATTGCAAGCTGCTTCTGCGTGCTGACTCTCCCATGTTTGCCCTCCACAGATCACGCCTATCCCACTGTTTGTACCTTTGGTCTTTGACTCAGTGTTTGTTTCTTCCTCAGCTAAGCTGAAATGCAAAAATAGGGCTTCCTTGATATTTCCGGGATGACTACTTTGGAAGGAAGTAACAGACTCTTACTCTGGCCCAATCTGCACATCTGACAAGTTTGGCTAAGCATTTGTATTTTCAATGCATCTTCAGGCTGAACACCTCTCTCTTACAATTTGAATCTGTCCTCTTAAAACAAACAACAACAACAACAACAAACCCCAAAACGTTTTCCACCTCTCGCAGGGCTGAAATCAGAGGTACAAATGGCTGTTGTGTGGGAGTAGCTGCAAGTGTGCTGAGAGCTATGCGAAATATTTATAGTGAATCTGGAGTATCCAAGCAAATCTGCTTTTTAAAGATTTTTCCAAAGTTTGTGAACCTTTCAGGTAAGCCTGAGCCAAGTTTAGACTAAATCTGAGCTGAATGCAGTTTGCCAGAAGGGAATTTATGGCTTTGGCTTTGGTTAGAAATTGCAAGATTCAGCATGGTCTTGGCATAGTGGGCTCCGCATAAAGGGAAACTTGGCAGTTTAGACTAAGTTTCAGGTGTTATGTTAATATTAGGAAAATTTATTCATAATGCTGAAAGCACAGTTTTTTTATCATTATTACAGAATATACCCATAACCTGTTTATCTGTGGAATTATAACTTCACCAAAAAAAAAAAAAAGCACTCAAAATAACTGTATCGTAGTGCAAACCTGTAAATATATTCATAATTTAATGATAGATATATGAATGATTATTTTTCTTCATGCCATTTTTATGATGGCTTCTGTGTGTGTAAGTAAGTGTATGTGTTTGTGTATGCATGAGTGGTGGCAGTTGGTTGGTTCAACAAGTGGTCTTATGATGTTGCCTACCGAGATAGGTAGTTTTGCAGTCCTCAATTACATTTATTGTTACCTTTTGCTTTTGATGTTAATTTTTAGAACTTCAGCTGTAACTGAAATAAATCTTTTCCTACAGAGCAAAATGAAGAGTAAATACCTCAGGAAGCAAAGTGCGGAGAAGCAGTGATTGTTCCCAGTAGAAACTGTGATAAGAGAAATGATATGATTGATAAGAATTATAATAGTTTCATCAAAACTGGTGCTTAACGGCAAATAAACAGTCAAACCCTTGATGATGCAGAGCAGGTCCAAAGTCTACTTATTAAGTGTAATCACCACTTGGCAGGGTTGCACTGCTAAGGACATGGCTTTTACAACAGTGAATGCTAAGAAAAAGGGTTAGATTTAAACAGAAGGACCTGATTTACATTTCAAAGGTTAATATTTCTGGAGCGCTGTGAGTGGGAGATGTTAAGCGATGGCTTAGGATGTAGTATCATGTGACTCAGATGATACTTCTGTCATGGTGACACCAATAAAAGATCTTCAAGCTGTTCTCAAAGAAAAACATGGTTGAAGAAGATATGGGAAAATAAAATGTACATTAAAGTCTGATTTTTGATATCTAGACATGCACAGAAATGCTGTGCCTGCGATTTATTGTAATTATCACTGAAAACAAGGAAACTTGCAGGAGGAAATAGAGAATTATGTATGTTTTATGTGTGTCAGTTAGCATTACTAATGGTATTGTGCATATGAATATTCAGTTCCATGGTTAATTTTCTTCCAGAAATTATTAGGAAAGACAACAATATCAAATATATATCATACATTGTACAATGGCCCTGATTACAATTTCCTGAATGTGATTCCTTTAACATTATGAGTCATTTTTCGCTACATAGATACTAGCATCTTGAACATGGTGAAACATGCAAATTTTCTGGATTAATCAGACCAGTGATTTTCCCCAAAGCAGTAGGCACTTCTTAGGTAAAACAGTGTTAATCCACAGCAGGCTTTGACTGGCCAGTGATGGCAAACTACGTGAGAAAAGAGAAGTCCGCAACATAACAACTTCCAGTAAATTAGTGAAATCCCCAGGGAAGTTCACAAGACGTCAGCTAAGGCATTAATGTGCACAAGCATCAGCTAAGACCCTGCCACCAGCAGTGCCAGCAGCACCCGTGGCCATCAACACCTACCCAGGAAGGACGGTCTGACCATTAAACTGACAAGCAAAGGGCTTTGTAGGACTGGGTGCCAAGAGTGAATTAATGTAGTCCAGATGGAATAAGATTAAATCCAACTCTGATAAGACTAAAAAAAAAAAAAACACCAAAAAAACCCACCAAAGTGAAACTAATCAAAGCATAACCATCATGCAGAAATTCCTCTACAGAGACTACAGACAGCTAGTCTCAAAAGCTGATCTGAGGAAAGACAACCCTTCTGTTGGCAGAGACACCTGTTTGTGTGATTTTTTGGGTTTTTTACCACCTGGCACCAATAAATGCGTAACTTTGAAAGTAATAGTGATGTAGTAGCCACACTGATCTAAGGATCAGAATGATATGGTTCTGGACACTGAGGTCTTTTTGTGGTCTAACAGAAGATACCATTTTTCTTGAAAGCCTTGATTTCACTTAAAATATTCTCTTCTGAAAAAAACAACTTTCAGTGATATAGTCACATGATGATAAAATAATTTTTTCCAAATTAAAATAGGAAGTCAAAGAGTGCCTGTGTAGGGTGGACTGAATTTTTGTTAGTGCTGTACATACCCTGAAACAGGTTGAGGAACTGTTCAAATGGAGTGCTCAAATTGCTTTTCCTTACAAAAAGTCCTGCAAAGGTACTTTAGTTTTATATATAGAAATAACATTCCTCTAGAATAGTTGACATTATCTGAATCCACTTCTTGGAAAAACAGGTTTTGATATTTCAGGGTATCTCAGACATGGATGAAAATACTTGTGTGAGAAGTGTGAGGTATATTAGTTTGGCGCTTTTTTGGTTGGATTTTTTTGTTTATTTGTTTGGGTTTTAAATCTAATGCCTTGGTGTGTTTGTGTTTATTAGATCAGTAAAAGTCCTTTATTTTACAAGACCAATTTAAAATTATGAGATACAGTAGGCATTTTTGTATGGGATACAGTAGGCATCTTCATTTTCTCTCAGTGTGTAAAAAGGAGATGATGAAGGGGTTTGTTGATGGCCCACAGTCTGTTGTATCCTTTCTGATTACTATTAGCAGTGTTATCTCAGTTTCCGAATTTAGATATACTGTAGTGTCAGCACAGTTATTTGGAACATGCAGAATTAGAGGATAAAGAGGGAGAGAGACTACGAGTGTCAAATGTGCAATGAAAGGTTTCTATGGATCAATCCTCCAGGTTTGCATGTGATCTTATGAAGCATAAAATGTATTTTGTCCTTTTATTGAAGAAGCTGTGGAAGACTGTCCTTAATTTACTAGCTTCCTGCAGCCATCACTCTGCAGAATAAATAAATCAAGCTGTTGTATATGAGAATACCCCTCACACCCGTGCATGCACAGAACCCTCCCACAAATTATAAAATGTACCAAGAAAAACCTCCCTCCTTCTCCTATAGATAACTTCCCACAGTCTCTTTGAGCAACTTGTTCCAGTGGTTAATTACCCTCACATTAAATATGTTTTCCTTATATCCAGTTGGAACCTCACCTGTTTTGACTTGGGGCCAGTATCTCTCATTCTCCTGCCGTGCCCCTATGTCTTCTCAATAACCACTTCTTGCGTATTGGAAAACTAATAGCAGTTAATGGTTATTAATTCCTCTCTAAGCCTTTTTCATGTCAAAAAGCCCAGCCTGTCCTCACAGGTCATGTGCTTGAGCCCCTGACCATCTTGGTGGCCCTCCACTGGACTTGCTCAATTTCTTACCCATCCAGTGCTCTACCCATGCAGAAGGACAATGTCCTAACTTGGGTACCAGAGTGATGTGGGAGACCATGCTGAAAGCCTTGCAAAACTCAAAGCAGATGTGATCCACTGCTCTCCCCTTGTCCACTGGACCAGCCACAGAAGGCAATCAGGTTGGTCAAGTATCTGTAGCAAATCCAAAAGAAGATTGGTGAAATATCTGCCATAACCTAGAGCAGCATCCAGGCTGTTCCCACCTCACTGGCTGAAAAGGTCCCAGAGCTCTCAGAGCTTTCCTACAGAGAGTTGTAGCTGTGGTTTTTCTGGATATTTATTCCCTGACATAACAGTACAAAAAAAAGCAGATGTACAGACCAGCTTGCTGAGGTAAAATAATGAAAGCTTAATTGTCTTCCATCAGCATATATCAGTAAAATAACCAGCAGCCTTTACTGACAGTATCAACAGAACTTGACTATTTTCTGCCTTTCATACTTGGTCCAACTGGCAAGACCAATGTCTAGGTGAAAAAGTAAAGTGGTGCCAACTTGGCCAAAGTTGTTTATATGATAAACTCAGTGAAACATATATTACAATGCCAACAGCCTTATTTTTGTAGTACTTTAAGACTATTTTTACAGCATTAAAGGTTGAAGTGAAAAAGAATATAATGAATGTCAAAAGTGTGATGAAGGACAATTAAATTCTCAAACTAGTGCTTTTGAAAAAAACCGCTGACACTGTAAAAGCTGTGGTTGCACTGACACAACCTGAGTCTGCATCCTGTCCGTGCTTTTTCAGATTAAACAGCCTGGTAGTTGCTGGTGCTAAAATAAGCATGGGTAAGTACGACTTCATCCATGGTATCTTCATGTGTATGATCATTGGAACTCAGTGTTGTTTGAGCAGGGCCATTTGCCTTGTTTTGATTTCCCAAAATTCAGTTTCTAATAGAGATAGAGGGTAGTAAGAATAAAACCACAAACCCCTTCTGATACTTCAAACAAAACCACAGTGATGGCACAAAGGAATTCACCTCTACAGAGTGTAATCTTCTTGAGATTCTAGATTTGGATAGGAATATGGGTCAAAGAAGGTTCCATCCTTTTTCCAGCTAAGCAAGAAATCTTCCACCCAGCAACACAGTTCCTGTGCAGACATGTAACCTACTTAGCAGTGTTGGGTTTTGTTAGGTATGAGCTTCTGTTCGTAAGGCATTGCCATAGTATTTTACAAGAGTGGGAGAAGTAAAACTCCCAATTTTTGTTTCTATTAGCTAACTCAGCCTGCGATGACTCCTGTCCTTAGACAGTCAAATAACCTTCCCAAGTCTATGTGCTCGTTATGGAAGGACCCAGAGGAGCTGCCCCCTCACCCGTCTGCATCAATACGTGGGAGTTCTCTGAACTGCAGGTACTGAAGTTCCTTCTCAGCCTCGGGAAAAGGAGGGCTGCAGCAGGAGTGCCACACCAGGCGATGCATCTCAGGGATGCTGGCTCCTGCTGCCCAGGACAAGGGTCTGCATCTCTGGATGACAGCGAGGGGCGGAAGTGGTGGCAGCAGGGATGCCTTGGGTATCAAAATGCCTTTCTGTCATTCTAGTAGAACAGTAGTTCCTCAGAAATAGCACTGTCCAAAACACACAGAGAGTCAAAGTAGGACACCAGGCTGAGGTAAGGAGATAATTGTGGCATTTTATTCCATGTTTATTTGTTTTAGAAGAGTGAGCGCCACACTTGGGGCTGCACAAGAGAGTGACATAGCATGGGTCTTGCACGCCAACGCGTTCTGTCCCTGCGATTCTGAAAGACAGGGCTGTGCAGCATTTTCAGCTAATGGGTTTTCTTGAAAAGTACAAAACCACTTGAAACGTGTGTGCAACTTTTGTGGCTAGGTCCTCAGAGGCTGAAATGCCAGAGGCTGCTCTGGATTCAGTGTTGTCACTGTTATCTGTTCTTGGGTTTTTTATCCTTTTCATACACATTAAACGACTGAAACCAAAAGAAATCCATTTGCTGGTCCCATTATGCTTGACCTACATCACAGTCCTTAGATTTGTTTATAGAATAAAAGGACATTTTTGTTCCTTTTTAGTGTCTCTTAAGTGCAACATGTGTTTGCATCACTTTTTTGGAATATATTTACTTATGTGTATCACAAAGAAAGTTTCTCTCAGGTAACTGCCGTGGGTCCTCAAGAAAAAAAAAAATAATCTGGAAAAGCGGGAAAATGTTTTCTCAAAATAGTTGTTTTTAACACTTTTGTTTGCTGGTTTGCTGTTAAAAAAAATGCACACACAGAGCTGTATAACTTCATAGCAGCTGTATGAGAGTATTTCCAGCGTTTGACCACCTGAGACTGAGATCCCATTGAATCCCATTAACTTCTGTTAGGTGTCACTTTGGACCAGACTGTTTTCTCATATAGTTTTGGCATTAGAAATTACGAATATGTAGATCATGAAGTGCTGCTGCCTGTTTTATAGGGATGGAAATGAACATATATCTTGGGTATTTGCAGTCTCCGTGTATTTTCAAAATTCCTTCCATTAGGAATTCTGAAATATAATTAGATGAAACTCCTTACTATTTATAATCCAAGTTACTACTTTTGTGCCAATGGGTACCTTTCCAATAAATTGTTCTGTTTAGTACAATTGCTTTCAGGGGTCTAGAGGACAATGTGAAATACAAAAAAACAATGCAAGTGTAATTGTATTGCAGCAATCAGGAAGAATCTGGAAGCCTTATTTTTGTACTCTGTTGATTAACCCCTTCTTTAGTAATTATTGAACTGCTTGATTTATCAGTTGAAATCGATTATTTTCCCTCAGTATTAGTGCAACTTAAGAATTAGAGGAAGTCAGATTTCATATTCAGAATCACTGGATTTCTTTGCAAACAAAAGACATGGTTATAATAGTTTCCTTGGCTAAGTCTAAAGGTCAAAATTAGCAAGCTTTAAAGAGCTGCAGAGGCATACAGCAGAGCCTTTGTAGTAATCACAAATGATTACTACAGTAATTCAGTGCTGAATTAGTGGATATCAAAGAGAATCTAATTTATAATTACAACTTGGTATCTGTGACGGCAGCAGCACAGTTTGCATGAGATTGAAACTGGGGCAAGAATGCAAAGACCCAGCAGGTCAGTAAGGAAACAAAGAATTGTGGCTGGGGGCCAGCAGCCAAATCCTATTGTGAAGGTGGCCCTTAACCACATTTTCACTATTATGACAACTGTGAAACTTGAGTTGGTTTTGTTGTTGATGAGATCTTGGCTTTGCTTTGCAAGTGTGTGGATTCAACCAAATAATCATTTTCTATGACTTTTGGTTTGGGTTTGGGTTTTTTTCTGTGTGTGTGTGTGATTAGTTGGAGGCCTCAGGATATGAACTTACTTTTAACTTCCAGATCTCTGATGGGCAGTAACGTCATCTCTTATTTTGCACAGAAACTGGCTGCAGCCCTTTGTGGCATGGACTGCAAGTGTAAGTGAAGGCATCTGCTACAGCATTAGGACCTTGCCATGACTGCGTTCGAGCTCTGATCTAAACTCCCTGCATTTCACACACTGATGTTCTTTTTCTCTCTGTTTCAGGGTCTTTATGTCTTTGTGGTATATTTTATCCTGCACAACCAACTTTGCTGTCCTGTGAAAGCAAGTTATACTGTAGACATGAATGGGCATACAACTCCGGGATCGGCTTTTTTCACACATGGCAGTGGTCTGCCGGCTGCAGGTGGAGAGATCAGCAAGTCCACTCAGAACCTCATCAGTGCTATGGAAGAGGTGACAGTGCTCTATATTCGTTACCTTCTGTACTGAAAATGTGTCTGGAGATCTAAATGGCAGTACTGATGTGTAATATGCAGGAATTAGATGCTAATTATTATAGATTGTCTTTGGGGAGGGGGGTATTATTATTTTTTTTTACCATAAAAATTGTTATCTTTAGCCGTGATGATATTCTTGGAACTTACAATTCCCTGGTAACATCCTGTCTAGAGAATTTTGCCTTTTCTACTTGAGTCTTCAGTTTCTTATAGAGGCTTGTTAAAGTGTTGTCAAAAACAGGTCATGAGAAATCAAAATATTGAGTTAATTCTTTCAGTTTACTATAGGTCTTAGATGAGTTTTAAGTCTTTAATTTTCCAAATTCATGCTGTGCAAAACTTCTGGAAATTTTAATGGAATAGAATAATAAAAAAGGGAAGGGGAGGGAAGGGAAGGGAAAGGGAAAGGGAAAGGGATAAATTTTGAGGAAGGTGAAAGGGAGGAAAGGAATTTTGAAGGAGATGATTTTCAATTTCTTTGTTGCTGGAGCTAGAATGCTGCTAGTATCACTTTTCACTACCTGTAGTAAACCAAGGTGACTTTTGCTGCTATGTACATGTGCATGTTGATAGAGCTAGTTGAAAATTTTCCAGCTAAACAGTTTTTTGAGGAAAAACACTGATTTAATGGAATTGAAATATTTCAAGGGAACATGTCAGTTCTAGTAATAATTTTTATGGAAACCAACCTGCTCACCTGGCAGCTGTTTTGCCCATTTCTCTACCTACTTGTCTGCAGGTTTCTCTGGTTTTTAAATCTCCTCAGCTGCCTCCTGGCAGACCACTAAATTTATTCAACTTCTCAGCATCTCACTTAAGGTGGTGCCTGACTCCCCATTTTAGTGGACAGCAGAGCTTCTCAGCTCTACAGGTCAAGCTTTTACGTTCCTGACCTCCTAAACAGTGGATAAGCAATAAACCAAGAAACTATATTTTGATTATGCTAAAAATATATCTTTTTAGAGTGCAGTATTTTGGCTTTTCATCTCATTTAAGGAGGAGATAGATTTTCAAAACCACCTCTTTTCTCATCAACTGAAATTCTGATTTTTTGTGTAGCTCCAACTTATACTGAAGTGGTAGATGAACTACAGCAAAGTTGATATCAAAACTGTAGGGCTGTATACCACCACCAGAACCTTCAAAGACTGGCAAATTACTTTAAAATACTGTATTGGTAGACATGGGAAGCTATGGGTTGCCAACGGTAGATCATAAAATGGAAAGTAATGATGGTTACTGGCTATAGAAGGGAGAAGCAGAGTCCAGCACAGGAAGAGGCTATGGTAAGAAAGGAGTGAGCTGGAACCTGTCAGTGCTTTAAGTTAAAGTTCTCCATACCAGGGGCCAATGTTCAGAAATAGCAATATTTTTTTAACTTTTTGAGATAGCTAGGACTGGCATAACAAACACAAGGTTAAATGACTTGTATTTGGGTTATATATATATATTTTTTAATTTAAATAAAATAAAAATTAAAAAAATAAAAAAAATAAAAAAAAATAAAAAAATAAAAAAAAATAGCTACCTGGTTCACTGTAGAAGTGACAGAATAGCTGGTTCCAAAGTCTTTTGGTCTTGAGTTCAGCTCTGGTCATAGTTTCCAGTTTCTATAGTATAGTTTTGATGATTACTGCATTTTTGTGTCTTTTTAAACTTTGCAGGTGCCTGCAGACTGGGAGAGGGCATCCTTGCAGCCTGCTAGTCAAGCTAGTGCTGCCTTTAAGCAGAGTCCACAAAATGGCAATGTTTTCCACCCTTCTGGAGGATTTAGTACCAGCTCATTGGTTGCTGATGAGGAATCACAGGAGTTTGATGACCTAATATTTGCTTTAAAGACTGGTGAGTGACTCTTCTTGTTCTGCGAAGGTTATTATGTTGTTCTTCACGCTAATGGTGTCACCATTCCATGAGATTCAATTAACAAGAGCTGTTAATATAGTCTGATTGCCGTGAAAATCTGAAGTAAAATTGCTTTGCCTTAGACTGCTACTCCATGAAAAATATTGTGCCGGCTATCTAAAATAACAGAGAAGGAGTCTGCAGAAATATGTTTTAAGTCATGATGATAAGCAGACCTACAGAAAGCAGCAGCAGATTGGAAGCTCTGACATTTTTTCACAAGTGCTTAAATGGCAAATTTGCTGCTTCTAGACATGGGCTGTCTTGTCTTCTTTTCCTTTCTTTTTCAAATTGATATATACAGTATATGGAATGCCTATCTTTATTTTTTTTAATATATATATCTGTGAGAAACAGCATAACTTCATAAATATTAATTATCTCAATAAGTGTAAGACAAAATATTTATAAAGAATACATTTGGACCTGAAAAATAGTGTACACTGGGAAGATAAACTAGACAGACTTCTGCCCAAATGCAAGAGCAAGCTGTGGTGAGCTCACCATGCTGCTGGAGGACTGAAGCAGAGGAGGCCACTCTAGGTGTCCACGCTCAAACTACACCTGCAAACCAAAATATTTGTAATCAGATTTGCCTCAATAGCCTTGGAGTTCAAGTATTCCAAATCCCAGGCTTTGCCCTCAGTTATGTATTATTTTCCTGCTTTCTCACCCACTCCACCAGTGAAACTTCAGGTTATTCAAATGATGATATAAATAGATAGTCAGACATGGCCACAGGCAGCAGAAATGAAGGGAAACCTGATTCAATGATGGGTCAACATGGGAATGTCTGATAAGATGACCGCAAAGGAGGGCCAACTGATAAGACCTGGCAGACGCTAACCCAAGCCCACCTCCTCTAGACACCAGGTGAAATACAAATGGACTAGCCTGGTAGTAGGACATCACCTGAATGATCTTTGGGGACACCATCGAGCCTCGTAAGAGACAACAGCAAGGTACTGGTGACATAAGCAGGTTAAGTGCTCTGGCACCAATAGTTTCAGGAGTTTGCTCCCTTCAGCGACACCAAGGAAAAGAGCCAAAATTTTTGGAAGACTGGGAATGCTGCTAATGAAGGGGCAGTTTTATTCAGTATATTCATAATACTTTATCTCCTGAGCCAATTTCCATTGTAGAAAACTCTTCTAATTCTGAAGATAATTGGATGATGAATAACTGGCCTAGTGCTAATAAATACAAATTTTAATGTCACAAGATCTGTATTGTACCTAATAATTTTCCTGGTCATTTTCATAGACTACTTCTACTTTGTCATGCGGTTAAAGATTTTGGGCAAGGCTTTCAAACCTAGGTGCATGAGCTTACAGTTGCAAACCTTTTTTTTTAAGTACCTAAGAAGGTAGCTTTTACTTTTGTACTCCTTCCTGAATGTTTCGTAGGAGGCCAGATCATTCACAGATAGTTAATGGGATATGAGGCCATTCACGTCTAACACTGCCACCATCACAGACAGTGTTACTGCTTTAAGCAGCTCTGTTGACATCAGTTGGCCTATCTTCTGCAGTAAACTCTACGCACTGTGGAAGGCTGAGTCTTAAATCATGAAAAACAATCTAGGCAACAGCAGTAGTTAAAACTTATGGTTAATAAAATTCACCACAACTTTAGCATTTAATGATTTTTTAATAAATCTTCAAGCTCCATCCTTAGTTAATTTGTTTTCAGTCCTACTTCCTGGAAGGAAATAGGTCTAAAACCAGCTTTTCATTATTTTGCCTAAATTCTATTATTGTCTTCTTTATTAATATTTTATTATCATTTGTTCTTATGTGACTTTTGTATTAATGTGATTTGAAGCAGAGATTTCAGGCCACAGTAGGAAAAAAAAATTTTTTTTGCATTACTGATTCAAGTAGTACCTGACCATTTCACCCCAGTGCTTATTTGTGTGCCCAAACTATGCCCCCAGCAACATTACGGGGACAAAACCAGATGATTTCTAAGCCAAACCTGTTGTCCCATCTGGTTCCAGCCTCACACACAACATTTGAACAAGCCAAACTGAAGAGGTGGTGTTGAGGTTAGACTAGCTTTAACCACCGAAGTAAATGTTTGTCAGCCATTGGCTTAGATACAAGCTGCAGCTCAGCACATACTTAAACCAAAAAACGTGAGCTTTTCTGTAACTAAAAATCATATCTGTTTTATTATTTTCATCCAGATCTGCTCTCCAGTTCAGTTCAGTGCATGGCCAATGAGTCGAAGTGCTCATGATGGCACGAGGGAGGGAACCACGTGGAAGCAATAAAAAAGGGAGATGAGGTGGTGGAAAGTGGGATTTCTTCTCTGGCAGTACAGGCTCATGCTGCTAAAGTATTCACTGAGCTGTGGTCTGACGGGAATTTTATGATAGAGTTCAGCTAGCAGGCACTGAAAGGAGCCTGTCTCCTGGTCCCTCCTGGCAGCACGTTTCTTCTTACTCTCTTGCGTTGTTGCTTGTACTCACATGAAACCGCAACAACTCAGGTTAGAGACTTCTCCTCTCCCTCTTCCTCTCCTTCCTCTCCCCCTCTTTCTCCCTCTCCCCTTGCCACTCCACATCAGTTTGAGCACCAGTCCCAGCTCCAAGGAAGCAGTGGTCACCAGCAACGGGAAGATCAGCACCTCTTCTCTAAATAGGCTAAAATGCACGTGCAGCTGAGATGCCTTTTTGCTGCCTTGCTCTTGTCTGTCATTTGCTGTGAGTAGTCCTTCTCAAACCTTTTTAGACCAGGCTTTATTTCAGTAGGCTGAGATTTCCTCATCTCAAGCAGACAAGCCCCTGGGAGAGCAAGGAAAAGGTGTTTCGCACCACATTAGCTGTTTTTATCATGCCTAAACTGGGAGGTGTGGCTTTGGGGTATAGAGGAAGAACAGAAATGCTTGCCCTGCTATCACTTGAGCTTTACCTCTGATAAGCAGAAACAGAAACCTCCATTATCTGTCCTTTCCTAAAACTGTCAATCTATAACCAAACTCAGCCTTAGCCGTGCTGAAATATTAGCTCCCACTCTGAAGGCTGGCTGGGGATCAGCACTGATTAGCAGAGGAATATGCAAAAATGTCTTTATGCCTCTTTGCACTTCATCTGTCCTTTCTGCTTATGTAGTTTGGAGCTGTCTCAAGGTTATTTTAATTTATGCTGTAGCCTCAAGGTTTAATCTGGCAGCCAGGATCAGTGAGAATGGGGGTATAATCACGGCAAGACTAAAACCTCACTCCTGCCCTCCGGCCCCACCCTTGCACTGCAGCTGGCCACTCTCAGCAGCAAAAATGAAGGATGACTGGTGCAGGTTAGGGAAAAAAAAAAAAAATCAAACAAAACCCCCACAGCACAACTTTATTCTTTAACTTGCAATGGTTTAGTAATTTGCAGTTTGCAGAGCAGCTCCACAAATAGATGCGTTGGCACACTTGGTCTTATTGCTAAAGAAATGTGTCGTGGAACTGTGCACTTAGCCCTTGGTTCCGTAATCATTAATGCTGGGCCTAATTACAGATTAACCTGAAATACAGACTGGATCAGGTGAAGCGATACAACCGTATTTCTAGCAAATTGGGTGGACAACAGTGTACTGTTTCTTAGCCAGCTTTTATGCTAGCTTTATGCCAGCTTTGCATCACATGGCCATAGAATTTTTTTGTTTAGTGCAAGAAATCCAAAATCTGGACTTCTTATATCATAAAGCCATCGCCTCTGAATGCCTTATCAATTAATTCCTCCTTTCCATCAAATATGTTAATCTCCATACAGTAATATATAGTTAGAATTAACTATATCACCTCATCTCTTATACTGTGGGAATTTTTTTGAAGGCCAGCCAGCTCCAAAGCAGTTCATGTGAAGGAAATTTTATAGAATTATTGTAGGAAAAAAATAGTTTAGAGACATATCCTGCCTAATGATATGTGCTAAACTCTTTTTTTTTTTTTAATGTTTATGAATTTGGCTTGAATTATTTATTTTGTTGTATTTCATTTATGGCTTTTATAATGAATCAAAGGCTTAGCTTTTACTGAGAAGGACAATGATTTACTAATTAGTTTTTGTTAATTGCACTAATTAACTCTAAAAGTGCTGTCGTTTTGGACTAGATCTCATTTTTCCTCTGATTTCTTGTGCCAGGTTTATATTGATAAACAATTTAATAACACCATTGCCTTCCAGATTGTCACAGTCTCGTATGTTACTGTCCTTGAGGCTAAGGCCCAATATAGCAGAATTCGCTGAGGACATCTAATCTGGTTAGGGCTGGGGAGTTACAAAGGAAGCCAACAGAAGTAGATGGAATCTGTTCCAAAGCAGCAAGCTGTCCATCAGCTTTGCTCTAAGGCATCAATACCATAAATGCATGAGAGCTTTACTGATCTCTGAGCTTCCATCCATAGTCCGATCTCCTACAAATGCTCTTGTCCTCCCCCTTCTGTGATGCACAAAACTGAACCAACTTACTCCTTTGGGTGAGATGTGAATGCAAAGCACAGCAAAGCCTTTGAGAGAGGCCCAAACCCCTCCAGGGCTGACGATGACCCATCCCCGTAGAAAGTTGTTTGCAGAGACATAGATAAGAGTGGAGAATATCAGCCTAGAAGATGGTACTCTCCAAATATATATTGGGCAGTATCAGTGGAGGGTATTGCTACATCCAGATCTCAGTGTATTTTTGCTCTTAATAGAGGCATATGTGATAAACCCTAAATGAGTATTTTACGTGGAGAATACATGAAAAAATCTACTGTGTAAGTTAAAAAAACCTACATAAATGCAGCTATTACAATAATAATGCTATATAAACCAACTCATGATTTTGAGTCTAATACAACCAAAGTCTGCATATTTTAAACCTTGGTGTTACCACTGTAAGTTTAAGAATTAAGCATCTCATGTTGGGCATCCTGAACTAGAGAAAACATCTGGATTGAGTCCAGAGGAGGCCATGGAGATCATGTGAGGGCTGGAGCACCTCTGCTATGGAGACAGGTTGAGAGAGTTGGGGTTGTTCAGCCTGGAGAAGAGAAGGCTGCGGGGAGACCTTAGAGCCCCTTCCAGTCCCTGCAGGGGCTCCAGGAAAGCTGGAGAGGGGCTGGTGCCAAGGGCAGGGAGTGCCAGGCCAAGGGGAATGGCCTGAAGCTGCAGGAGGGGAGATGGAGATGGGATGTGAGGGAGAAATCCTTCCCTGTGAGGGTGCTGAGGCCCTGGCACAGGTTGCCCAGAGAAGCTGTGGCTGCCCCTGGCTCCCTGGCAGTGTTCAAGGCCAGGTTGGATGGGGCTTTGGGCAACCTGGGCTAGTGGAGGGTGTCCCTGCCCATGGCAGGGGGTGGCACTGGATGGGCTTTGAGGTCCCTTCCAACCTACACCAATCTGGGCTTCTGTGATTGGAAATTCCACATTCAGAAAGGTGTTCAGTGCAATATCCTGGAGACTGTCTGTCACAGGGCAGATAAATCGTAGATGGTGGCAAAGTGCCAGATTCATGCCCTGCCTTATCAATCTACATAATTTCTGTTTTGTAAGGGCTCACTTCACAGGAAAAAAGGAAGGAAGAGTAGCCAGTTCGCATATTCATTCAACTTCTCATTTGTGATTGCTCACAAATATGCTACCTATTGGCTGTTAAACGTGACTACATAATATCCAGGAAGCATTTTTAGTGCAATCTGAACTTTGTAGACATCTGGATGCCTGTTGGTGTCATTTCTGTAAAGTCAAAACCCTGAAAGAAGAATTAAAGTTGGTTCATGTAGCTTATTCGGTTCTATCTGTCTTACACATAGAAGTGCTTAGAAGATAAAAAGTCTCCTCAGAGATATGAGTATAGTAATTACAAAACTAACTCCACCTCCCTTAAAATGTTTTAGTGAAAGTTTGAGATAGCTCTGAGCAAGCAGGTGATAACAGCTGGTGTTCAAGGGCACGTAGGAATGCGATGATGAAATCCCTCAACCAGTAGATGTCACTGGTGGGATCTCTATGGGTTTGCAAAGCGAGCTGTGACTTTTCAGTTTCTCTAGTCCCTTGATACAAAAAGAAAGGAAGAAAGGCCTCATTTTCCTGGGTCTTTTTCTTAAAATAGTTTCTTCACAAATTGGGGAAAAGTAGTACTCCCCACTACGTACCTACCATCCAACTCTAGCATCTCTAGGGGAGTACATTCTTCTTGGGATCTGATTGAGTTTAACTTCTGCTCTAATCTGAGAACAAGCCGGACTTATGAACTCCATGAAACTCCACTGTGTAAACTGTCTTACCCTTCCCAGTCTGCCAGCTGTTTGGTAAGCTGGTATCCTGGTTACGTTTCAGCTCTGGTTCCTAAAAAGGATCAGCTCTTCACATAGTCTTTGCATCAGCAGCAGAACAAGGCCCTTGTAAACCCAAAGTAGCCTGCTTCAGTCTCTTGGTTTACCAAGCTCCTGATAAGAACCTCCGTAACAAAAAAAAAAAATCTCCTCTTACTTTGCACAAAGCACGCACAAAGCATGCATATATGTGACATTTAAGAATACACATAGTGTAATACCTTATTAGACCAATATCTAATATTTTTATAGTGACCAGTACAAGATTCTTTAAGAAACCCCATACTGAATGATTGCAGTATAGCCACCAGTAAGACAAATACCTTTCTAACCCCGACAGTGTTCACCCTAAAATCTGAAGTCGGGATGATCATATTTATATAACATCATTTTAATGTTTTCAATAATGTATTTTTTCCCTTTTTGAATTTTGGACCCTCTTCAACCTAAATAAATGTTTTGAGTGAATTCCAACGCTAACAGTGCTACATAAAAAGTATTGTTTTGTTTCTCCATTCAAACTATATTATTTACTTCAAGGTTATTACCTTGTTCTGCCGTCCCCAAATGGTAAATACAGCAGTCTGATTTATCTTCTCTATTACACTCATGTTTCCTTTCTAAAACAAACAGTTTTAGAGAAGATAAGGAAAAAACCCAAATAACTTGTTTATGCAATTGCTGTTTTTCCCAGAACTTTCAAGCAGCTTTTAGTTACTAAGACTATGATTCAATGAAAAATATAAATTTAAATCACTAAGTACGGCTTAATCATCTTCAGTACTCTTATAATCAAGTATTTTAATGATTCAGAGCCTAATCGTCTTGTATCTCTGTACGTTGACGGATTTTTACTCTTGTCATGCTCTGACTGTAATTGCTGGTCTCAAGAGCTTGGGTCATACAGGTCCAAGAGCAAGACACATCTAGTAGACGTCAATGCATGCACGTTCACTCAGCGACCCAAACACCAGAACCAGGTGTAAGAAGGATCATGGTGCAGAAACACACAGTTTTCACCTGGATGCAGTAGGTCTGGGTTCACACAGCGCTGCATCTGAGTTTGGCCCCTACCGGGACTTCTTCCAGACCTCTGCAGGAAAGCCTGCCTAGTCCTGCAGGTTCTTCTGCTCAGGTTCTCTGAACCAAGCTCCATATTCCAAGATTTCAGCCTGACTTCCCACAGCAAAGGAGTATACCACCACTGTCCCCTTTTCCGTATGTCTTTTCTGCTTGGGGGTTTGTGGAAGTAAGGGTGCTATGGCAAAAATGTGTAACAGTGGAACAATACAGGGCATAGAAAATGATGAGGTAACTCCAAATAAGTAAATGACCCTTATCTTGTGTTTTGCCAAACAAGCCAAAGCCTGGAATGACAGCTGAGGCAGAAATAAGAGATGCACTGTACAACTGATAGAAAGTCCTGAAAATATTTTTTAGTCTGAAAATGCAAATCACACAAAAATTATGTATCTTTACAGTAATTACTAAAACCTCCCCCACAAAAAATCCCCAAACTGCCAAAAAAGCAACAAGCTAGCAGAACTCCTGTGACAAAAGCATGGAGAAGGTGGCCTCCTGAGGTCTCTTCCAGACATGTTTTGGAAGTTTCCATGGGCTAAAGTCTAGTATTCTCTCACAGTAGAAGAAAAACACAATACACCAGCTTGTGCCAAATGTGGGTTTAAAGAATATTTAGTCAGCATCTTTTCTCATGTTGAAATTACAATCCTATTAAAACAGCTGGAATTATAGTTTAACAGGGAAATTGTATCATTAAAAATCAATTTTTCATGAAGAAGTCCTTGGAAATACCAGACTGTAACAGCCAGACCATGAACCCAGCCTAAGCCAGGCCTTGATTTATGCTCTTGTGATTTCAAGGCAACCTCTGAATAGCTATTGTACCATTTAGTGAGACAAATAAAGTGACTGACAGTGGAATGATGAAAAAGCATATCTGGATGGTACAAAACTACGTCAGATAAAGTTACAATCTGTGGGTTCACAATTGTAGACTAGTAGGAGGAAATTTGCCACATCGCCGTGGGGTAGGGAAGCATTTCAATAACCAGAATAAAGCAGAGCAGGACACAATATCACCATTTCTGTGTCGGGATTTCATTCTCACTGATTCTTTTTTTTTTTTTTTTTTTTTTTCCCCTGTTTGTTTCGCTGTTTCAGGTGCAGGTCTCAGTGTCAGCGATAACGAGTCTTGTCATGGCAGCCAGGACGGTGGCAGCATGGCTAACTCCCAGATCGTAGAGCTTAGAAGAATACCCATAGCAGACACTCACCTCTAACTCCACGGCTTGCTTGGTTTTTTGTTGGTTTTTTGTTGGGTTGTTTTGGTTTTTTTAATTCAAGCCTCAGTATTTTTATATTTGTACTTCCTTTTGCACTAAAACACTATATGAAACTGTGTAGTAGAATGCTGTGAGCTTTACCGAATGTTTAACAAGGAATGTTTGCTTGAGGTTCTGTATATCAGAAAATAAACTGTAAATTTTTCACAGTGGCTGAGCATCAATAGATACCATGGCAATCGGCCTAGATACGTATCTTGTAGCTAGATGACATATTTCACAAACTGTAGCTTTTTTAATTAACCTGTACGTGTAACACTGATTAATAAAAAACAATAGAGTCCGTTTGATACAAACAAGTCTGGTATTTTTGCTCGCTGCTTCTGGAGCTGGAAGATGATGCAGACGCCCTGTTGGACAGGAAATGTTTTTAATTACACAGTTGTTCTATAATTTCCTAAGCTGTACCCTTCCCACCAGTTTTTGACTACTCAAATCCATGAACTTTATAAATTCAAATAAAGACATGGTCTTGAGCCAGAAAGCTTGAAATTGAAATGGTGACATGATAAAATATGCAATGATCTGAAACAAACGGAGGGAAGGGGAGATGAAGGACAAGAGTGAAACCACTGGCAGCCACATGCTGTCGACTGCATTACCTTGCTGGTTTCATAATATTAAACTCTCTCACTCTTCTCACAGTCAGAAATAAGGGGGAATTCCAAAGACTTTAATTCTATGTTAATCTCTGTGGGTGCTACGCAGATATCCCCGTTCTGACTGAAGGGTTCAAGTATTGTATTATAAATGAGTTAGATCACTAATCTGGGGTCATAAATGAGCAAGAAAAGTTCCTTCCTTGGAAGAAAAAAATGCAGAGGAAGTATTTCAGAACTGAGAGGGGGAGGCAGGCTGATCTTGTAGGAGTCATTAACTCTGCTTCTGCACAGACACTCTGGAAGAAAAACACATTAAAGCAGGAGACCAAGGGAATTTTCCTCTGAACATTTCTGAGCATAGTATAGGAATACCGTAAATGAGAATGCAAGCCTTTCATACCTTCTTCAGGAACTTGCCTAAAGGCTAAATGCTGGGCAAGCTCTGAAGCTCAGAGCAACAACCTCTCCCTTTCAAAGGAAACTTTTGTTATGGAAACCTTTCTGTGAATTTTACTACAGTGATATACAAATTTTACTATATCTAATTACTTGCTGAGCTGGGGGGAAAAAAAAAAAGCCAAACAAACCCCACTTTCTGTGTCCCAGTTCTGTAATAGCTGGTAGGACTGCACAGCTTACAGTCATCACTCATATCCAAAGCAGACATAATCTTTAATGCAAAAGCATTCACAGACACAGGAAACTATTTCTAGTCAGCAAAACCCTTAAACAAGTGCTTTTTAAGTACACATTGGAACTGATGGGAATGAGAGTGTGTCTATATTTAATTAGTACATGTTCTGCTGCATCGAGTCTTAAATTTCTGACTCCCAGGAATTTTATTGACTCTGTTTATGCTGGTCTGGACCAAGTCTTTGTGGTCAATGGCAAAACTTATTGGGGGGTGGAGGGTGGGGGGAAATGAGCGCTGCTTCACCGCAGCAACGCACAGGAGCACAGAGCAGTCGGGGAGACCCGTGCCCCTCTGCAGAAGGGTCAGCCTCTAAATCTGGGTGCAGTGCACCTGAAGCATAGTGGGCACCTTTATACAAGAATGAACCATCTAAGCATATTTTATAATTCACTTTTCTGCCCATACCTACAACCTGCTGAAAAGGGACTTTCTGGGCGCTTGGATGAACTGCATGTATCATGGAAATAAGTCTCTCAGCCTGGAGTTAAAATTAGTTGTGGACACTTTGCAATATAATACTTTTTTATATTCTACACAGCAAACCTGGCTCTTTAAGAGTTCTTTATTTTATTTCATTCTTCCCAAATCAATTGTCCATTGCTGATACTTCCCATCTACCCACGAAAGCCTTAACGTGAAGCCTGGCCCTGCAGAATGATTGCAACACTTGCTCAGTTGCGAGAGTCACGGCTGCAACAGATGTTTCGTTACTCGCAGTACATGCTACTACATGCTGTGAGAAAGCTTATAAAAGGAGGATGTTTGTTTGATTTTTGACTCACCACCATAAATGTTAATACTTTGTGTCACTTCAACTTGTTGCACAACTGGCCTGGTTAGGGATTTACTGTAAATGCATCAGTGTTTTCAGAGCAGATCAGTTGGATGACGTCCGCTGCCAGCATTTGTCGAACTGTAAATCTCTAGGTGGTTCTTGCATGGTTTAAGATCATGAGATTAATTTTGTTACTGTTCTAGAACCTTTTTTTTTTTTTTTTTTTTTTTTAATATTCTGTCTGTAGGAAATTCAGTGCTTTAGTAACGTGGGTTTCTCTCAGCTCCTCTGTGCTGTTGCTGGAGCAGGGCAGCGGTGTGCTCTGACTCAGACGTGCCTGCAGCCACACCTGGACAGGAGGAGCACCTCTGCAGTCCGCTTGACTCAACACAGCCAGAGAGAATGCCTCCTCTGGTTCCCTGATCTCTGGCGTTACTCAAAATTTGATAGAAAGTATAAACTTTTCTTTGTTTCTATGAGACGAACGAATCCACAGCTAGCCAGCTTTCAAACCGAGTGCCGTGCTCAGATGACTAACTCCTTCAACCCTTCGCTTTGTTCCTCTGTAGTGAAGAACACCAGGACACTTGCTGCCTTTGCTTTCTTCCCGACGAAAGGAGCCATCGTGTCTCCACAAGAGGCCATTCTCTAGAAGCAGCTGTGGTTAACATAGGTGTACCATGTCGTAGTTTGCTGTGTGAAGGAGACACACACACACACACACACACACCCCCCTCTCTGGACTAGCTTTACCTAAACTTACTTAAATACATATGTAGATCAGGTGAAGGAATGGATGTGTTTCAGGAGTTTATTATCACTCGTATGCCAACGTAAGTAAATTCACTTTCATAAAAGATGTCTGAATGTATTTCACATTCAAGTGCATACCAGACAAAAAATGCTAAGTTCAACAGGCATCTTTTAGGAGATGTTTTAGAGAAAGCCAGTGTAGAAGATTCTGATTTCATTTTTCTTGGCACGTATCCAAAATAAGTCAATTTGTGTCAGGGACCTGAAAAAAATATTCAGATTTTTTTTTTTTTATTATTTATTTTACAACCTATAGGAGATCTCCAATATGTTTCTACCATGCAAATGCTTAGTACTCCAATATCCCACATCCAAAGTCATCATCCTGCAGAGAAATGCACAGTGAGAGCTTTGATCTGCAAAGGATTAAATTGTATTGAGAGCTTTACAGCAATAAAGTGCCTATGTGCTCAACATAAAATTATGTTAAATTGACTGATCATGCAGAGGTTTGACTAGAAAATTGCTTAAGTTCAGGCATATCCTGCTGTCATATCCTGCTACATTTTGCTATAGCTCAGCCTACACCGTTGACCTCAAGCTACTACTGTAAATTCTGCTTCACTGGCATTAGTGTAAACCAGTAAGAAATCACAATGTGCTGGCAGTGGAATTTACTCCTGTGTTACTTCTACTGGTGGTAACATAGTAAAAATACTACATGCAGTTTTGTGCTAATCTGTTATTCTGTTAATTTTCACAGAAGGAATCAAAGACAATTTTCATTTTTTATTTCACTGTTCAAAATAATCTTCTGTGCAATAAATACAGGGAAATAAGTGCAATGCAATACTCAAGCGTTATTGAACGAAATACCTGGAACTAATGATGTGCTGAAATGAACATAGTTGTGTAAGATGGCCTAAATGGTAGACCCAAAAAACATAAGAATGCTTTTGGCTGGGTGGGGTTAACCAAGTCAAAGTTGTGTTCATGGAAGAGACAGCATCTCCACAAATACACAAGATTCAGAGAAAATTATAAATACCTTTGTTGTTGTTGTTACTGCACTTCAACATTTTTTTGCTTTTTGTGCAAACATGAAGACTAATGTGGCATCTTTTTGGTCTGGCCATTCTGCTCAGCATCCCCCATAGGTGAATCCTTTGCTCTTCCTGGAGATGGTGGTTTTACTCACAGGATTATTTTGCCAGTGGCTTGTGCTACAGACTGTCAGAAGGGTTTTCATGGAGATCCAGATAAGAGAAATGTATTCTGGGAGCTGTGAGCACAGAGCTTGAGAGCATAGATTTAATAACCCTAATGCCACTCCCTGGGCAAAACATACAGCTTGGAGATGGCTCCAGGAATGTCTCATTACAATTGCTGGTGTCAAAAGTGCAGGGAAGGTTTTTTACTGAAGCTGTCAGGATTTTCCCCAACTCATCAGATGGGCTTTGAAGATGGTGTGGCCACTCCTGTGCGCTGGTACCGCTGATCTGAGCACACAGTGATTTTATCCAGAGACGCTCTGACTTTCCAAGGCTGTCACCTTCAGCGTGGCTCTACTCTTCATGCAGAGGAAACAGCACCATCTGGCCTGTCTTTTGATGGTTCAAAGTATTTGTGAAGCACAAATGCATGTTTCCGTGCACACACAGACAGAAAATAATTGTGGCATGTAAGAATTTAATATAATAAAAATAAATTCCGTTTCAATCTGGAAGCTGAAACACTGTGGTCCATGTTATGAAACAGGTTTCCCTGGAAACTTCTTGGCTCCTGCTTTGCAATTCCTGAACCGAAGTTAGGCGTATGATTTCCCAGTTTCCTAACTGGAAAGAGTCACGCATCCAGGCATGGGATATACGGTTGCCAACAGGGCTGCAAAAAAGAGGGGTGCCTGAAATCTTCTCCTGCTCTCAGCCTCCTGCAGTGCACAAGCATGTGATGCACCACCTGCATCCTCTCAATGCAGGACCCACTGCGATGTTGCTGCCTCACATCTGTCTGTTCCCCGTGGTGGAGAAGCGGAGAAACAAATACAAAGATTTTCCCATTTGGCAAAGACCGGACAGATTTCTATTCCACGTGCGTGCAGGACCATATTTCTTTTTGCTTTGAGAGAACAACATGTCCTGCAGATTGGGGCAGGGCAGGAGAAAAAGAACAGACAAAACAAACAGTGACCTTGCTTGAAATCCGTGTTGAGTCCTGATGAAGGGAGATAACAAGTTGTTCCTCACCAAGTGCGTGCATGTGGTCCTTCACGCAGGATGTTAACACACTCAGCCCCGTCGCCCCGGCACAGGCAGTGTCTGCACTAGCGACTCAAACCGGCCTTGTCCTCTGGTGCTTCATCCCCAAAACGCCCTCTTCGCATCTGTTCTCCGTGCCGCAGATACTGTTTGCAACGCTCCTTGCAGCAGAAATCTAAAGTACTCCACCGACCGACTTTCTTCTGCTGAAGGAGTGACCTTCCTCCCTGACCTCCTGCTTGCCCAGCAGCTCGGTCACTGCTGTGCACCCACCTTCCTTCCCAAAGAGACTCTTATTCCTTCTAATAGCATTTGCCTCAATAGCAAACAGGCTTGTACAGACATAATGCCAAATACGAATCTTCTGGTTTTCTGTCCTGTAAAAAGGAACCGGTTTCGTTCTTACAATTACCATGTTTTGTACCTTCTGCTGGATAATGTCCTAAGGAGTCATGTTCTACTCCAGCAAAAAACACTTGAGACCATCCCCAGAGTTGAGCATTTGCCTACTTTGGCTATTCTGATGCCAAAATACAGAGTTCACTAATCACTCTGTCTCCACCCACGTGAATCTTGTATCCAGCTATTGTCTGTTACACATTTAATAAAGCTGGTCTAGCCATTTTAACTGGGACTCTCTGCAAGTTTTGGGGCGTGCATGCTCCCTTGTGGTATCTCTTGATTTTTCTGTCCCAGGGAACGCTGAAACCTTGCCTGGGCTGAGGCACAGCCACGAGCAGGCGGTGGAAACTCTCCGCTCCGGTCATTAGACTAGTCTCAAGGTTTAGGAGGTGAGTTTGAATTTGGTGGGGCTGCAAGAGGGCGTGAGACCCTGCCCTCGTTTGTGAGCAGTGCGCTGATTAGCTGTCTACTGTATAACAGGTGAGCGTCTATAGCTTCTGCTCTCCCGTATGTGTGCTCTGGGCAGTTGCTCAGAAGGGTTAGAGTAGGTACTTCTGGCAGGAAAAAAATACAGCTGTAGAGCACAAGCAAAGAGGAGAAACTGCTGAGAACTTCCTTGCCTTCGTTTTTTCATGTGTTCTGTCACCCAGTCACTGCCCACTGTTTCCACGCGCACGATGACAAGCATTGCATGCTCAGAGCACCTAAGGCAAGCACCGCGATTCTCCTCCAGGGACCAAGTGCCTGCAGCCTTTAGGTTCTTCCATTTTGAGAGCCAGATTTAATACGAATCATGTTACTTTACAGCACCAAGGGACTTTTCAGAGCTAAGAGCATATCAACTCCTTACATTCAGTGCTGGCAGAAGACCTCTGTTGCATTTAGAAGACCTCTGGTCCTGGTCCGTGGTGGACTAAGACTGGATCACCGCTGTCTTGCCAGCTGGGAAACAGTCTGCCCACCTTAAAAACCATGCTCTGCTGTGGAGTGCAGAGCAAGAGCCATCAGGGCAAATGCCAGACAGTTCCTAGCAAGCCTTCCAACTTGCAAATGGAATGGCTCATTACAAACATTGGGAGATTAATATTAAAGATAATCCTCCGAGCATGGAAAAGAATCCCGCGTAGCCTCAGGAGATGGACAGCTAAATCCTCGGAGCCAGTATACACAGTTATGCCATCCGACCCTGGGGACACAGACCTTGTTTTTGAAAGCAGCATGCTCTAGAGGAGAAAGTAAATGGAAAAACAATATCATCTTGCTTTCCTAACCCAGAAAAGGAGCCTTGAATGTTCATGAAAACAATCCTTTATTGCAAAGGAAACAGAAGTTGAAATTTTTCTGCTCCTCATAAAACGGAGGCTAACACGATTAAAAAATGCCATAGTTTTCTGACACAGTGTGAATTAGCAAAGTGTGCGTTTCTGTTCATGTCTTTTCTGGTTATATTCAAATACTCTCAGAAATACTGTTAGAATTACTGGGTATTTTGCAGAAATACTAGCCAACAAGAGGCAGTGTTTTACATCTCATACGAGGTAAGTTAACATCTAGATCATAAAACACAAAGTGTGTGCCTATAGACCACAAGGGTTCAGAATTCATTAGTCCTGACTAATTGAACTGTTTGTTACTTATTTTAATCTGATATATACTCTAGAAGGAAAATTGTTGTGTTGAAACTAATTAAAGCCCTTTTTTTTTTTCTTATATGAGTTTTATATTAGTGGTGGCAATACATGTTTTGCTTAAAATTTGGTCCATTATTTCTGGTTTTCCTGGGGGAGAGGGAAACAAAGGCATGCTTAATTCCTTGTACTGGAGAGAGAGCTTCTGTATTGTGAATAGCTGAGTATTTTATGAATTAGTCTTAAATAAATAAGTAGGACTTAAAACAAATAGTACTTCTTGGATTTGGGAGGGGAGGTTTGAAAGTGAGATGTTTGCATGTCTACATTTCTATAGAAAGAATACAGAGAGCAGGAAAGTAGGGGGCATGTTTAATCCCATTAAGTGTGAAGAAGAGTGTCTTCCTGGTTAAGACCCATTCTAAGCCAAAACTGAAAACATGGAAAACAAATCCGTGACAGTGGGTGGCATTGTCTTAGCTTGGTTATTAGCAGCTGCAGGATTTGGCCTGGGGTGACTGTTTTCCTTTGCACTGGCAGGGTACATTCGGCAGTGACCGCTCTACTGCTTCTCAAGGTCAGAGCCTGATCCAGCGGCTCTCAGACAACATTTCTTAACTTCGGATTTCACTGACTAGAATTCATATTTTATATTTACAGGCATGAAAATCTGCTCTTAACTGACTTGTGTTGTGAACATAAATGCTATTTTTGGTTTGCGGGTGGGGAAACCAAATCTCCAGATGTCTCATAAAAACCTGGAATACAGCTTTCCTTATTCGATTCCATGTGAGACTGGGTCGCATGCAATCCCCGCAAAGACGACAGAATGCGACGACTGGCACGTCAGCTTTAGAAAGACTCTACCTGATGGTAGCTGACTGTTTATATTGACACCTGAGCTTGCGCTCAGCCGTCTGCCTGTGATCCTGGGTATTGGCATACACTTGTTCTCGAACACAACACCTGGCAGCTGTCTCTCCCGCCGAGGAGAGCGGAGGATGCCTCAGCTCGGAGGGAGCTGATGGGCAGAGGTGCCATCTGCGTTGGCAGTGCAGATGCAGGCGGCAGACACGGCTCGCTCGCAGCCCTTGAGCCATAGCGCACGAGATTCGTGCTCTTACCTGCCCACCTGCCATCCGATGCAGTGTCCCAGCATCCATGCACTTAACGCTCGCCTGCCCTTGGCTTTCCACTACAGACACCGGAGTGTATCTGAAACCATCGCTTTTCTTTCTGGCTAGGACTTTATCAACGCGAAGTTCGCCATCCACTCCCCACGTACGCTAGACATGCACACAGCAGGAGTGCCCCTCTGGGCGGTATTTGCATACAGCAGAGACAAAATAGATTTGCTTCTGTCACCTCCTTTGCCCAGAGTCTCGCTTCCCCCTTCTCCTGCAGCCACAGTGACAGCCTTGGGCAATGCCCGGATGACAGCGTGGATCTTCCACGTCTCCCAGTCCTCAGGGGCGTTTATCTTAGCTCTAGGATCATGCTGCAGGAATGATCTGCTTCCAAAGGACTATTGCTGGCATCCAGATTGCAGGTCTAGGTGGGACAGAGATACACATTGCAGTGCCCATGCTCTGGGTGTCTTGAGGGTGGAGATCTTGAAAAGGAACTGGTTGCACCTGATCAAACCCCCCTTTATGTCTTCAGTTTGTGCAGATCATACAAGTTCCAGCTATGTTCTGGAAGAAAAACTCTTCATTGTCTGGACCCCCAAGGGCATGCATATGACTAGGAGGTTAGGAAAGATCTTTGGAAACTGGTCTGGCACAAGGTGAGAGAGGACGTGGGAAGCTCCAGGTCTGGGCTTTTGAGGCCCAGCAGGAAAGAAAGAGAAAGCAGGCTAGCTTGCTGGTGTCCCGGGATCTTTCTCTCCAGGTCTCAGCTTTAGCCAGTACCAAGGCTACCAGGAGCCCTCACTGAATTGCACAGCATGGACCACCCGGGCCGTGGCAGCCCAGCCCACAGCACAGGGTCAGCAAAATCCGATCTGGCTTCCTTGTAAGCAGGACATGGGTGTGAAGCTACCATATCTTTGCTCAACAAGATTACATATTCAATAAAGGGGGTTTAAAGTCTTGTAATACAAGGCTTATCCTTGGCCGCTTGGCTAATTTGTCTCTGAGGCCATAAACATAGTTCTGTTTGATTCTGAGAGGCTGTTTCAGGCTTGGTTTTGTTTCTGGATTGATCTTTAACGGGTTTCCAGGGACGCTGCGAAGGCTGGAGAGAGCCACACTTCTACCAGTACTTCAGGCTGTCAAGTTGGGGCAGAAAGTCTGTCTGTGACCACAGTTTCCTGCTTCACTTTTCTCCCTGTGGTTTTCTACAGGACAGATTGTCCCCTGTGACAGCACTTTATTTTCAGTGCTCACCCGCTTTTTTGTTGAGCTGAAGGGATATCAAGACGGTACGTAGGCTCTATGATAACGCGCTGGGCATCTGGTATGTGCACGGTGCAAGGCGAAGATGGGCAGCATGTGTGCTGCAAGGGGCTGTGGTGGTGGATGGCGAGTTAGAACCTGCTCCTCGCCTGCTGTAGTTGCCTGTTGTAGAAGGGACACAACCGGTTTGAGCCCTGTAGCTCAGGGAATGCAGACTTTGGCTTCTTCCAGAGACACTATTTTTCTGAAGTTCCAAAAAAGTTAAGCTTTTGCCCTATTCAGGCAAGAGTTCCAAAGTATCGGTGTTGTCGGTTTGTATAAAAATGGTGAAAATTATTAACAATACAAAGCAGCAGTTTACTGTGATGTTGCTTTTGTAAGTATTAAAAATGTGAAGGTTTTTCTATGCATCGAGAAACTGCAAAGATAGACCAGAGATACACATATTATTAATGTCTGATTAAATGTCTCTTGCTCTTGCTATGACTATAATTTTCACCATTCAGTAAGACAGTGTGCTACCTTTACATATGACTAGTATACTCCGGAATGCCTAACCTTGATTAAAAACAAACATGCTTCTCAATGTTAAAGGAAGAGGAAAGGAAATGTTATAGATAACAAAGTTCCCTTTTTTTGTTTGTGGCTGTGTGTCTGGGGTTTTTTTGTGTCTTTCATACATAACTACTAACTTCATCTTTGAAGTAAGCACTGAATGCTGCTGCATTTCATCCTATGCAAATGCAGGGTCTTTAACATCATCAGAAGGTCAAGGTTACATTTTTTCTTGGAGGTAATATAATAATATTGGATGTAATATAATAACATTTGTTTGGACTTTGTGATTGAATAGGAAGGGAGAGGTTATTTGTGCACATGTATTTGAGTGAACGTGAATGCTTTTTCCCATGGTAAGCAGCCTGAATATTCAATCATTAATTTGCAAAACAAACAATCCGAAAGAACTTGGCTTGCACCTTCCATATGTATCTAATGGGATTTAGTCAGAATTAACTGCGTATGCACTGCACGACATGTGACACTTGGTTGCAGTTTCCATTTGGCTGCAGATTCTTCACTTTGAACAAAGCACCCAGCGTGCAGGGGAGGTTCACTGTGCTACAGGGGTGTGAGGATGATGCTGGGGAGCAAGATGCCTTGACAGTCCTTTCCGTGAACCTCGTGCACGGCAGCATGGCTCCTCTAGGCTTTCAGCAGGGTCCTGTGCTGCTCTCCTGCTCTGCTCAAATGCTCCTCCTTAGGGATTTCACTGAGAGACGGTGCCCGCTGAAGATGAAGGTGACCAACGTGCTGTGCCTGGGGAAAGCCTCTAAAAGCAACCGACAGCTGTTGAAATGGGACATAGTGCTCTTTCCAGGATGCAGACGCCTTTACCACTTCATGGCAATCTCAGTAGTGTTTGGGATAGATTTGTGTAGAGCATACCACGAATATTAGCATGTCATGAATGCTAGGAGAAGTATGATTAAGGGTTTAAATCCATGTTAATTTGAAATAGGTGAATTAAAGTAATTGGGATGTCTTTTTTTTTTTTTTCCCCAGATAAAATATTAATACTGCCACGTGATGAATTTTCAAATTGAAAGAAACTATCCAACATCTGCTAAGTTCCCATTGAACCAAAAGTAATGAAACTACCTACCTGCCTCAATTAGGCTTTCCAAGACACCCATCACTATAGTAATTAAGTGATTCCTTGTATCTCAAACTGCACCAGCCACTGCCAAATAAAATACAACCATTTAATCATGTTAAATTAGAGTTATAATAATATTAGTCATTGCCTAATAGCCTTTTTTAAGCCACTAGAAAAGTAAAGTCTTGCCAAGAAGACTGTTACCCTTCCACAGTATAAATCAATAAATCATAATTGCACTGTGTACCTTGACCTCTTTTCTACCACAGCATGGAAAACAAACAGCAGGAAGCCAGAGACCGGTTAAGTAATTTAAAGCAATTTGTAAACTATAATTCAGGGGACTGGTTAGGCCTATTACTTAGTGAATTGTTCATAATCTCAAAAATACTCAAATGAACTCAATTTCAGTGAAATATACTGTATGGAGCAATTTGATAATGTGGCTGCTACCATCAGGGCTGTAAAAGACTATGTTCTTTTCAACTGTTTCTCTTAATGTTTGAACATAAATTGGTGAACACATGCTAGAAAGTAATTAATAAACTACAGCCATCCACCAAAGCTAGATGTGTCATAAATTATGGCTAGCCAGAAATCCTTTCTTTTTAACCACTAATTACTGATATTTTCATCAATAGTCCCAAACTCACACTTCTGCAGGCACTGCAGATAAGGGTCAAAGCTTTTTCTCTCGTTTGCTCTAAATTAACTGCTCTCTGGCAGTGCTTCTTCATGGCTTTATCCTCATTTCTTTAAGTCAGTGTGGGAAAGTCACCATCCCTGGACTCCTAAAGCTGCATCTGTGCTGTGGGTACAACAGGTCAGGACATACTCTCTGGAATAACAGCCCTAGTCAGGTTAGAAAGGAATTAGAAAGGACCGGGATTTAGAAGGAATTTTTATGTGATTCTGAAAACACTGGCTGAATCCTTTGGGCTTCCTCCCCCTCTCCTGGAATGCCTTAAGTGCTGTCTCCTTGTAGGTCCCCTAAAGTGCTCCCTGGAGAGCTCAGAAGCTTGACATGTGAGTCGTGCCAAAAAATAAAGAGGGCTTCCGAATCATAGAATCATAGAATCATAGAATTGTTTTGGCTGGAAAAGACATTAAGATCTTCCGGTCTTGCCAAGCACTGCCAAGCCCGCCACTAACCCATGTTCCCAGGCACCACATCTACACGTGTTTTAAATCCCTCCAGGGACAGTGACTCCACCACTGCTGGGCAGCCTGTTCCAGTGATGGACAACCCTTTGGGTGAAGAAATGTTTCCTAATCTCCAATCTAAACCTCCCCTGGTGCAACTTGAGGCCATTTTCTCCTGCCCTATCACTTGTTACTTGGGAGAAGAGACCAACCCCCACCTGGCTACAGCCTCCTTTCAGGGAGTTGCAGAGAGCCATCAGGTCTCCCCTCAGCCTCCTCTTCCAGGCTCAACACCCCCAGTTCCCTCAGCCGCTCCTCATCAGACTGGTGCTCCAGACCCTTCCCCACTCCGCTGCCCTTCTCTGGACATGCTCCAGCACCTCAATGTCCTTCCTGGAGTGAGGGGCCCAAAACTGAACCCAGCACTTGAGGAGCAGCCTTACCAGTACCCAGAACAAAGAGATAATCATCTAATGATGCTAAATACCTTACTTAGCATGAGAGCTAAACCTGGAATGGTAAGGAATCAGATTATCCAGGGCTGGCAACCAAATGAAGTGTCTCCCAGCGTTGAGACTTCATCCCTGGAGAAGACTGTATTACTAAGCAAGGCCGTAGGAGAAATCAACGGGGCAGTCTTAGCCTTGGGCATGTGTGAATGAGCATCAGCATTTGTCAACTGCAGCAGAAAAGCTGACACAGTGACCGAGATGTGGCCGGACTATGTTTGTGTAAACACAAACATAGCGCTGGTGCCGCGCGAAGACTGACATGCCAGCCCTGGGAAACTCCGAGTCAAGAGTGAAGCACTTAGAAGGAGGAAGCACGTAAAAGAAAAATATAAATACTTTCCAGGAATGCTTATATTGTTTAAACATTTCAAGGAAAAAAAAAAACAACCACACACAAAAAAAACAACCCCAAAGCAAATGCAAACCACAGGGAAGAATAACAACAGTATTTCTGGAAAAAATTTCTCAGAGCATTGTTTATTGAGTGCTTCCTTACTGTTCTAATTATCATCATGATGCACAACATTTATATATAAAAAATAAAGGTTAAATCCTCACTAAAGGAAGAAAAACTTTGATATTCTAGGAAGGAACATTCTGAGGGGAAAGTGATTGGCTGGATTCCTCCTATTTAAAAACAATTTTATTAATATTTATAGATTATAGTGAATATTTGTATTCTTTGTTTTTTCCTGGTTTATCTCTGGGTTAAAACAAACTTATGTTTTACGTTACTATTTATTGAGTCACTGTTCATTTTCCCACTAGTAGCAGCAGGATATGTTCTACTTCTCTAGTGATAATTTCCTTCTCTAATCTATGCAGTCCCTTTTAGAAAAACATTTGAGGTGGGGGGAGGAGGAGCTTTCAATTTTGTATTAGCAACCCAAACGGTTCAGTCAACTCTTGCTAATCTTATCAAAATTCCCTGACATCTAGAAACACCACCTATCCATAAATCCTTAGCTGGACCTTACCTGACTTTGGTGTCAGAGAAGGTGCCCGTGAGCGCGCCTTCCGTCTGGTTTTCACGTTGGGACTGGAAATGCCATCAGCTGACACAGTGAAAACGGAGGGACCATTGCAATTGGAGGTTCCTCATCGCATGTTAAACTTCAGAGGGCTGCGGTCAGGAGTCTGAACAAACCCACGCTGCAATACAGCTCTCGGAGCGCACATACAGAGGAGAGAGCAAAAGTACAGTTTACCTAGGGAGTTTCAAAAACGAGGCTTGTGCAAACTTACCTGTTAGACAAACGCCTCCGAAGTGTGGGTGTTCAACAGGAGACTTTCCTAGTCCTCCAAGGGAAAAACAGGCATTGGTCTTCATGTTGACCTGGCACAAGCCCAGCTGCCTCCCTGCACCCACACCTGAGGTACCGGTCTGAGCAAAGGGCAGAGCCCACCTTAAGGAAAACTCCTCGTTCAGTTGTGTCCTCACACGTGGATGTCTGTGGAAATACCTCGGTTAATGTCCGTGCAAGGGTGAAATGACCCGTCAGTGCGACCACAGCATGCTTTGTAACTTCACGACGGCTCTGATCCAGACCCCTCCAAGAAGCGGGGAGTGATGCTTTGGGGGTCCAGGATGAGAAAGCAGCTTAACAAAAATCAAAATGTGCATCTGTGTGTCTATAACAAAAATCTTTGACACTAACCTGTGCTTATTAACGTTAGCGGATGATTTGAAATGTTTTCATTAAAATTTAGAGTTTCAGAGTGAGAAGGAGATCTCTCCCTGCCTCTGGAGACAGAAAGAGGGCTGTCTCTGAGGGGCTGAAGATGCCCTGTGCAGCTCCATCCCAGTGATTTTTTTTCTGGTTGTATTTGGAATTTAGCAGCATTCTTCTTTGGGAATTTGCAGTAAATAGGACTTGTCGGTGTATTTATGTAAGAAGGCGGCTGTTGGAGATGTATGGCCTGAAGAAGTGTTTTTGCAAGCTAGAAAGCAGTAAAATGTGAGTCTGGAGCATAATATTCACAGAAAAAAAAAAAGAAGTTTAAAAAAGCATATGTAGCCAGCTTTCCTCCTCATTGGGCAGAGCCAACAGTGAATCAGATTTTTTTTTTTCCCTTCTTTAGAAGGGACATATTTTCCTCATTTTTCCAGCATCAGATTGGATAGCAAAAATCCAGGATTAAAAAACTAAAAAAGGCCCAGCTTTAGGTGAACAAACTGTTTGTTTTCATCAGGTACATGGCTTATTTATTTTTCCTCTAGGAAAAAGTATCAATTTCTTTATATTTCTGGTGACTTCGTCAGTTGGACATGGTGGGAAGGAACACTTTCCCCCAGCTAAAGGTGCCACGCAAGGAATAAAATCTAATTTTCCTAGAGCTAGATATGGAAATGTGGCTGTTTTGGGGGACCTGGAGATAGCTCAGATTTCTGTACTGGAGGAAGGTATCTGGAGAACTCAGCTACGTTTAACGAACAAATTAAAAAAGAAGTCCTAAGAAAGTTGAAAATTCAACTAGTGTTGAATCACTTCTTACAATTTAACCTTCTGCTATGCGTATTGTGTGGAAAATTGTTTATGTTTAGCCATGTAGTGGCTTTGATAAAAAAGGGTAGCAGAAGGAGTCAACCTGGTCTAGTGGAAGATGTCCTCGTTCATTGCAGGAGGGTTGGACTAGATGACCTTTCAAGGTCCCTTCCAACCCAAACCATTCTATGATTCTGCCTTTGTTTGTCTTTCATTTGTTTGATTCTTACTTTTAAAAAAAGTTAAGAAAGACAATTTCAGCTACTTAAAATTGTTCATTTCAGGTTTCTTTGCTTGGCTTTTCCCCCCGCCATGTCCCATATTTTGTGTTTGCATATAGTAGTGGATTCTAAATGAGTACACAATGCTACTGTTGTTCTTGGCCTTGGCCAGTAGGCTGTGGCACAGTGCATATGGTGGGCTTTTACTACAACAAAATTATTCTTACTGTCTGATACCTGTGTAGGAACACTTACGGCTCCAGTTGTAGTAGTATAGACTTACACCCATCTATTCAGTTTTAGAATAACTGAATTAAAATTTTTAATAGTGAATTATTTTATATTTATATATATAATTCAGTGTGTGTATGTGTGTGTATACATGTATATAATGGCATTACTTTGGCATATCCATTAAGCTCATACTGCTCACTCATTCATCACATGCTGTATGTTATGTGTTAAATGGAAATATTGTATTACCTTTAAAAAACCAACTCAGGCACTAGGAATAACATTTCTAGTCTAGTTGAAACCTCAGTGTGCAGGTTTTTAGAGTTTCAGTGTTGTTTTTTTTTTTTTAAAAAAAGATATTAAGAAATATTCCAAGAATTATTTTTGTTATTGCCAGAAGCTAGCTCACTGCCCAATAGGAAATAATCACTCAGTCAAGCATATGGCCATTAATAAGCAAATTAAATAAGCTGCTCATGAGTCAGAGTATCTCTTTCTCTCTCTCTTTTTTTTTGGGGGGGGGGCAATTCGGATATACAACTCTTAGTTGTATTGAATAGTTTAATTTGCAAGGTTAGCTGCACATGCATGTTTAATATGTATATATGTAGTAGTAGATCCTGAGGCAGTAGGACATCACTTACTATGGTAGGAGTGCAGCACGTTGACTTTACAACTGAGTAAAGAAATGTGCAAGACTTCAGGGCCTGATCTCAGACAGCAGAACAGTTTTGCTAATGACTTAAACAGGAGCAAAGTCTTACTTGGAGGTGGCTAATCTAGAATTACAGATAAATTTCACACTAGAGTTGTCCAAATGATAGCCAACTTGGTTCATTAGTCTTTAAATGGCTGAAAGGGACCTTCATTTTGCTACTATATGCATGGAGCATATTCATCTGTACTCAGGCAACTAAACATTATTGTTTTCTGAAACTGAAACATTTATTACTTGCGAAAAACAAATAATGTGCTAGTATGAGTGTTTTTATAAATTTATAATTAATTAATGTTTTATTTGACAGTTGCACTCCCACAAGTAAGAAGTCAAAGTGCTCGATTTTAAGCCTTAGATTTAAATGTGTTTGTGTCTGGTGAGCAAATACAAATAATACACACTTATGTAGACAGAAAGGTCAGTTAATTAACAAATTCCTACGAATGGACCTCTGCTCACACCAGCTGGCAGGCCAGTGAGCACTTCAACTATCTTTGTCATATACCAGGAAAACTGCTTATTCCAGAAGAGTTTACTACCTAACAACTAAACATCTACATTTAAAAGATTCTTACTAAATATGTTGTGAATGAAGGCAAAGTTTCATTTCTTCACTTCCGACTCCGGCTCAGTTCTGTAAACTTATCAGAGGCAAGCTGAACTTGTCAGAAGCAGTTTCAGTTTATACCATAACCGGATACTTTATAAGTTGTGAAGTTTTTTGGGATCTGTTGTCCCAGGGCATTCACTATCTGTACTGCTGGAGGGCTGGAACTGTTTAGTGTTCCACAGAAGAGCAAGAAGAGCAGACAACTTTCCTCTCCTTAGGCTATGTGAGCAAAATTTGTAATGGAGTTCATGGGGAAAGGTGGAAAAAGGGGTTTGGAAATGTATTATGGAGTATCTGAAAAATAAAGATGAAAGAAAACCTATGAGGCAGTACTATTCTCAGGAAATGTCTTAGATGGCAAAACCAATTTATAATAGGTTAACCCGCTGCTGAAAAGAAATTGGGAAAACTCAGAGGCCACAAGCCTCTGAGAAGTTGAACAAAACCAGAGGAAGAAGTTAGCTGTGGAAGTGCTCTGCCAAATATTCTGGGCTTGTCCATATGGCCCCTCACGTAAAGCCACGCTGGTGGAGGTAGGAGCAAAGGATTTGCGTTATGTAGCTCTTCTTGGCCTTTCCCCCTGCCAACTCCGACAGAAAGTTTATCCCGTTGTGTATGTGTACCTGCCCACCCAAATCCTGACCCCTTTGTGGTGTTTCTGCTAGGTGCAAACTTGCGCACCACGTGCGGAGTGACTGCGTGAGGCACGTGTGAGGAACAGGCACGGTGCGTTATGGTGTTGAACACGGTATGTCTCGTGAGTTTGCAGGAACTCAGCTGTAATTTTATTTCTTTCAAAACCCCATGCTCACTTTCGGTGGCTGAGGCAGCTAGCACTCCGTGACTGTGCTCTAGCATCTTATTTTTAACTCTTGCTAGCTTTGAGGGTTAATGCTTTCTGTTGTTTTAAAGCAATTTTGAAGATCTGTCTAATGCAACACTCTTAGCTGTAGTGGCTTCTGAACCATTCCCTGTGAAATATATTACATGTCCCTCGCATACTTGTGCAACGGCAATGCATGCCACCTTGGAATAAATCTGTATGAGAGCACATCTCCAATAGCAACATCGACACAGCCAAACTACTACATTTCAGTACAATCTGGAAGGATTTTCCAGGGTGCTCAGTGATCTGTAGGCTCTCAGTAGCATTCAGTGCTTTCTGGATATCTCTTGGCATCTGGAGGTGTCTGCTCTGTGGCAATGCAGTCGTAATGTCATGCAAGAGTGCCTTAAGTAAGCTAATATTCCTTGCCAAGCCATTAGCTCTGTTCCAAGGTCCTTGTAAGAGCTGGTGGCTGTGCCCTCAGCTGCAGCACGAGCCCTTGCACTTTTATTGTTGCTTTTTCTCTCTTTCAGCAGGGAAGGATGAACCTGGAAAAGTTTGGCCTGTGCTTGGTGACAGCTCATCATGGCTGAACATGAACTCCTCCTGCCGGCCCTTTCCTCTTTCTTGGACTCCTGGGGTGGATTGGTGATGGCACAGTATTATTTTTGTGGCTGTCAGCCTTTACATTCGCCATCCTGCTGCAGGCAGCCTTCACATTGGTCAGCATCAGCCTGGGAGAGGCAGCTGACATCATTTCACAGATTCACAGAATGGCAGGGATCGGGAGGGACCTCTGGAGATCATCTAGTCCAACCGGGCCAGATGCAAAGATATGGTGGTTTGGGTTGGTTTTTTCCCCCTGAAATCCCTACTCCAGGAATTCTGTGATCCTCTGAGACAGCCTCTTCCTGCCTCCGGCGGCCAGGCTTCCACCAAAGGGAGCGCATCTGTGGCCTGATCCCACTGTGGAGAGGCTGGGGGTGAGGGATTCGCTCTCTCAAGCATCCCCTCGGCAGAGTTAATTTCAGGGAAAAGGAAAGCTGTTGGCATAATTCCTGATGGGATCAGCATCTTGTCAGCCACTCACCATTGCAGAGGTTTGGTCTGTGCAGGATTAGTTGGATCAGAACAGCAATCTGCAACAGCGTGGGCTTAGGCTTCATGGTGACATGAAGTTTAGCAAAAAGCTGTGTCTGGGAGCGCGGTGCCATGCCTGCCTGCTGGCAGGGTGGGGATCAAAGACGAAACAGCGGCAAAGCGGCATCCTCTGAGGCGAAGTTGTGTCGTCTGTATGAAAAATGCAGAAGGAGGTTGGCTAGCGTGGTGGCGTCCGATTGCATTGTGAATTGCACCTCCTAGGAGATACAGAGGCTGGTGGTTTGAATAGGCAGCTTTTTGAGACCGAAGGTACAATTTTGTATGCAGAGTTAGCGCTTTCCTTGAGGAAGGAGGTGGAGAAATGGGGAAATTCCTCAGAAAATATGCACCTATCACTTTTTTGTTGTTGTTGCTGTTCTGAAAGCCTGAGACAATGGCTGTTTGTGAGTGCTTTGTGAGGTTCGCTGAAGAGTGTGAATTTGCTGAAATAGTCATTACCTTGTCACTTCCTGGTGAGTTCGCAATGACACAATTGCTCCCTAGTTTCTTTGCATCAATTGCCTAAGCATAATTCATTTCTATTGCGATATAGATAAATAAAGCCTTCACACAACTTCAAAACAGGTTTCTATTTTTAAATGTATACTGTGATGATGGCTTCCACTATGCTGCAGGCAGGAGGGAGTTGAGCAGACAGACTGCTTGTTCACAGGCCTCACCTTTGGGGGCTTTTTGTTTGTGTTCAGAGAAACCTTCAGTCTCATTCCTTAGCAGATAGCGATGCTGAGTCACGCATCCCTTTTGTCTACACAACAGCATCATTGCTGTGTGTCAGCCTGACACTTTGGCCAAACAGACAGCCAGTCCTTCCTCCGTATCTTTTATATTGGGTATGTCTCAAAACAAAACCTGTTTTCAGTGTGAGGACAGGACCTCATGGCCTTCTGCGCCTTCCTGTATTTTCCACATTTTTTTTTCCCAAACAGTGAGAGAAGTTTTCTTTTGCAATGTCTACCCCAAAACAGCCTTCAGTGACGTGGGTGTACACTACCATAACAGAGAACAGCACAAATCAAGGCTTGAAGGGTTTAGTCATGAGTATGGGTTTTAAATCAGTAGATGAACTTTAGAACAATGTATCTTATTATTTTTTCATCCCAAATAGGACTGTGCCACAGAATCATAAACTGCTACAGGGGCTTAGGGTTATAATTGCTATGGGGACCCATATAGACACATTCATGCTTTGATTTAGGGCTAGATTTTCCTATTGAATCTCACACTTTAACAGAAACGGCGTACAAAAATCCAACTTTAAAATTTGCTCTTCTGTAGCCAACTTTTTGAAATAAGCCTCAACTCCCTTTTAACATTTTAAGAATAAACAAGACTAAAAGGCAACAATTTTCTTTCAGAAACACAAAACAGCAGGAGCTAAATTTTATTCTCAGTTGTTATGGTGTTCTGCTGAAATAACAGTGAAGTTGTGTTGCATTTTTCCCAGCTTGGAGAGTAAAATCTGTCCCCAGGAGCTTGGAAAATGCCTACTTTTTCCAAACTGCTAAAACTTTCAGTGTGATTTTTTTTTTTTATTTTTTTTGGTTTTTTGAGGCTAGGGGAGGAGGTAGGGGAAGAAAAGAACGATTAATCTAGAATAGCCCATAGAAAATATGCACTGACCAAACCTGGTTAGCCTTTATTTAAATAGTTTAAATAGATGGCAACTCTCTTCTTAATCAACAACATGGAATTAGTATCAACAATAAAACATTCTTGTGTCTGCCAACCCCCCCCCCCCCCCATCTTGGCCAGTGCATTTTATTTGGAGCTTACAACACAAATCTATTTCTTTTCCAAAATGCCTGCTATAATAGCCCTCTCTCCTCCTCCATTTGCTGAGCATGGGATAGTCACTGTCTCTCCAAGAAGGTTATTAACCCTTTAGGTTGATTTCCAAGGTGAAGGTCAGTGGCAGCCTGCTTGGCACCTACAGAGTTAGAGCTCTGGAAAACTTAATCAGGAGGAGGTGTCACCCATTTGATAAATAAGGTAATTTTAGCACTTTTCCTCATCTGGCTCCCCGAATTATTTCAACGGAAATGAAATAGCAAGCTAACCATGTGGTGCTGCTCTACATGAAATGCCTTTTGTTCTTTTCTGTTGTGGGCTGTAATCTTTTCTGTCCCTGATTCTCTCTCCATATCATGCAGATTCAATACTTCAGAAATGCCAAAGATGATCCAGAAAGTTTAAGGAAGGAAAGGAAATATTTTTTTTTTCTTTACCAAAACTCAAGAATCTAAATTTGAATGCTATGTTAATCTTAGATTCTATGCAGCTTTTAGAGTAGAAATCTGAATATAGGGTGAACCATACGTTTACCACCAGTCTATGATAAAGTTATGTTCAAACCTTTTCCATAAATCTTCTAAACCCCTTCAGTTTTGATAATTTCTTTAAAGAAGACAATTAGTAGAAGGTATTCTGGAATTTCTGCTGCCAACTTTATTACTTGTCCTGGGACAGCCAGCCCCATCAAACTTTGAGATGAAACTCACAAAGAGCCAAAGTGCTGGGATACAAAGGTGCACCAGTCTGCTCCGATGCCTGAAAATTTAGTCACAGAAGTTCCACTGCTGAATATGGGGACCACTGCTGCTAAATGTAAGCGGGAACAGAATCTGGTTTTCCCTTTCTGTTTTTGATGTACTATGGAAAAGAATCTTTTTCCAAGTAAGAGATTCTCTTTCCCTATAGTCCTTACAGAAGATACAGGAAATTATTTTATCCAGAGCCTGTGTTATCCGAACCTGTCTAAGTGTCCGTGTTTTATTTTCAGGTTGCAAAACTCCTCAGATATTGTTCAGGAGATTATCAAGATGAGACCAGATCCCTGGAACCTTTATCTGAAAAGAAAAGCCAACCTTCATATACCTTTTAATGGTTAGGGACAGCCTCATTACTGATAAATAGCAGATGATTTGCAGGTACAAAGATTACTTTCTCTTTTAACACTTCTGACATATTTTGTTGCCAGGACCTTGATAGCTGGGGTTTGGCAAATGATCTCTGTCCTTATTGTCCTTCCCTTGGAGGATTAAAACACCTTCAGCTCACCGTGGAGCTAATGAGGGTTGTGGGGTCCCTGTACCTCAGAGATGATCAGGCCACTGCTGTTTTCTAACTAGACTTTGCTGGCTTTCAATAACAAAGCTTAACAAGAAAAATCAATACATTAAAGACTAAATCTACAAACGCTTTGCAATCGTGTAATGTTAAGCAAACTTCAGGCAAACAAGCATGCGTGGTATTCAAATTTCAATTAGTCATTTAGAGTGGAAAAACTGATGTGATTGTCAATTAGTGGGATGGGAGATTCAGCTTATTTAACCAAGAAACCGCAGAGCAGCATTAGGCTCCTTAGTTAAAACAAATGTCTCTTTACAAAGGTACTTTGATATTTCTTGTGTTTATATAAGATCAGTCATCATCCAGGTACTGCAAAGCTATAAAAATTAAATACATGTGGACTTTACCAAAAGTAGGTCCTTTTCAAGGTTTCATTACTTTTGGCAAGCCTATACAGCACTGGAGGTTAATGATGAGCTTCTACCTTCTTAAACTGTCCATTTAAGAAATATAGAAGAGAACGCTGAGCATCTCCCTGCTGCTTCAGCACGAGCTTTCTTTCTCTTTCTTGCTCAGATGAATGATTTGCTGCTTTCCAAACTGTGAGTCAAAATAGTTGCTTTTGCCTTTCTGCACTGTGGTTACATTGCCAGCGTTAGGGAAACTAGTGTCAGCATGTACCTTATGCAAGCAGGGCTCAAAGGCCAGTGTATTTTGAACTGCAGCAAAGTCTTTTTTTCTTTTTCTTTTTCTTTTTCTTTTTCTTTTTCTTTTTCTTTTTCTTTTTCTTTTTCTTTTTCTTTTTCTTTTTCTTTTTCTTTTTCTTTTTCTTTTTCTTTTTCTTTTTCTTTTTCTTTTTCTTTTTCTTTTTCTTTTTCTTTTTCCTTTCTTTTTCTTTTTCTTTTTCTTTTTCCTTTCTTTTTCTTCTTTTTCTTTTTCTTTTTCTTTTTCTTTTTCTTTTTCTTTTTCTTTTTCTTTTTCTTTTTCTTTTTCTTTTTCTTTTTCTTTTTCTTTTTCTTTTTCTTTTTCTTTTCCTTTTCCTTTTCCTTTTCCTTTTCCTTTTCCTTTTTCTTTTTCTTTTTTAAGGAATTTGCTCAGAATTTTGTCAGGGTAGGGTCACTGTTTTACACCCACAAATAATTTGTGTGGAAGCACGTGGGAGAAAACAAATGCTGGCTAGAAAATGTAATTCTAGATAGTTGTGTACTAACAAAATGGTGACTGAGGGTGACTTAACTAAACACCATTTCAAAAAGCTGCTAAACACTAATTCACCAGAACCCTGATAAGTTCTACACCCTGTAACAGTGTCCCAAAGCATTTCTTAATCAGGTTTTTGTTGCTTGTTACCCTTTTATAGAGGCTCTATTCTTGCACCAGCAAGGATTAGGCTAGTCACATCCTTGAGACACCGATGGGTGGAACATATTAAATTAGGTGCTTTTCCAGACGCAGCCATGTCCTGCTTCGTGCTCTTTTCTTGTTGGCCCTACTGCTGGACAAATAGCTCAGATAGGAGACGAGTGTTTCACTAAGAGGCCAGACGTGTTTGGTTTGAAGGTGAGGGATCAGGATAAAGAACAGTCTGATCTCGTGGAATTTTATCAAGAAAGGTGACTAATACCGTTGGAGTTTGTGGTGTCTGAGCCCATGCCGCGGGCAAGGGCTGTTCACCGCCCTTTATCTGGATGGAGGCACGAGGGTGTTACTGGACACTGCCCATAAATGATGGGCATGAGAAATCCTGCAGATATCCGCGGTTTATTTAACACTGGCTGCTCTCTGACTCTGAGGAGAAACCTCCTCTGGGAGAGATGTGCTGGTGATGCCTGGGTGAGGTGGTCCCTCCTCTCCGCACTCAGAGCTGACAGCAGGCTGGTGAGGAGGGGACCTCTTATCAGCGAAACCCCGACTGCAAACAGCGGGTCCAACCTTGTTGCTCATTTGACGTGGCTGACATAATCTCCTAGACTGACAGGCCTCTTCCTTAGCTTGTTTACAAATCACACGAGTCCTGTTCCTGCCGTTCACAGCCAGGAATTTGGTTTTGGAAGAGTTATCTTGGCAGCCATCCCTGTGGGATAGTACAAAGCTAACCACTTTTGGTACACGGGTAGCTTGCTTTTATCAAAAGTTCTGGATGTAACTGAGGAAGGTACAACGAGCTTCTATCGCAAACAAAATCGAATGTGCAATTTTCTGCATGTTCTGCCTTCATTTGGATTTGAAAAGCAACACCTGGAATCCTGGAAGGGATCTCATGAGGCTGTGAAGGTTGAGAGCAAGTCTGCAACATGCCTGGTTGTGGAAGCTCAAGAAGTCCTGGCTGATACGCATCTCTGAGCAGGGCGCTGTCCCTCCCTTGGAGGTGTGAGGGCAAGAATAGCTAATTATGGCATTTCTTCTCCATCAAACTCCTCTGCTCAAAAGCAGGTGATGGTGATTGTATAATGCTGAACAGAGACCAGGGCCAAATGAAACTCTTTTTCTCTTACTTATTAAATTTCCTCCAGTGACTTCAGAGAAAAGGTATTTTAACATAATCCATGCTTAGTATATTGTGATGCAGTTGATCATTTTGAAAAAAAAAAAAAAAATTCTGGGTGATAGGGGGTTTTATTGTTTTGGGTTTGTTTGGGTTTTTTTACATTATCTAATGACTCAACACAACTAGCATATAAAGATATTGGCCAATGCCATCATATTACATCTGAAACACAGAACAGAGTTAATTGCCCATCTCCAGCAGTAGGATGTGCCAATTATCTGCCAAACAGCTTGCATATTTGAATGACTCCAAGTAATTTTGCTGACATCCTGTAAATAGGTGTTTGCGCAACAGCCCTTCAAACATAAATAAAATCAAGAAACATGATGAAATGATATGCTGTCCCTCAAAGGTGGTGATTTTTTGTTCTTCTGCTTTTTTTAAAGACCATGTGATAGTCATTCCATTTAAGAGTGAAGTTCTGAGTGCAGTTGGTTTCTGCTCTCCTGCCAGCTTTTCCCTTTTGACTTCTACCAACATTTGCATGATCTGTCAGATCAGTTTGGAGAGGTCCTTCTCTCTCCTTCAAGAGGACCCCTGTTTGTTTGCTGTGCCGTGATGTGGGCGTCTCCTTCCTCCTTTATCTCTTCTTCCTCCTAAGACACTTACTCCTGCTAGCAGCTGGCTTAAGTTTACTACAGTTGGATCAGGTTTGCCCATTCAGCATCATTTGAGAACACTAAATTCCTGATTAGTTATATGCACTGTTATTATACAGAGAGCTGGTTTCCTTCTCAGCCAAACCATTTCTCTCAGTCTTGCGGAAATCAGGCTCCTCATCGATGTGGAAAGTCTGGGTAGGCAGAACCGATTTGAGAACACAGCTGGAAAATAGTCATTATAGTAGAGACAGACTGAATAGAGGAAAAAATGACTTGAGGAATTGGAGATTTATTTCATTTGGTTGTATTAGAAAGCTTCAGAAGAACAGTCCTCCCTTATGCAAAAGTTTTTATGTTCACTTCTAACTAGTTCCAGTGAAATTAATTTTGGATTAAATTATCTTCCCAGGTCTGCGAGTGAAGGTGGGAGTTGGCATATTCCCACATGAAAAGAAACTCCAGTGTTTTCCCATTGAATCCGTGATTAACTCCTTGCAGACATTGTTTAAGGAGGAATTTTGAATGGGGTGATACTGGGCATAGGACGAGTACAGCTGTTATCTCTGGCCTTAAATGTTACCAAACAATATTGGTTACCATAGACTTCTCTCCTGTAGGAAGTGGTCACTGTATTTTTATTTTATTCCTATTCCTTCCTATGAGTAACAGAGCATGGACTCTAAACAGCAAGAAAACTTGTACAATTACCTAATAAAACTTGCTTCTTGGGAAAGTCTGAGGAGTTGGCTCATTATCTTTTTTTCCCCCAAAGCTTCTAAAAAGAGCAGATTGTGGAAAGGGATTGTGATATTCTTACAATATTTATCCATTTACATGGACTGTATGGCCACAAGTGTCCAAAAGAAAGACGGATAATTCTGCCTAGCCAGGGCACGAAGAATGTGAGTGAGATTTGTTTGTAGCTATGGCAGTGGGCTTTGACTATATAGAATCACAGAATCACAGAATTATGGAATCATAGAATCCTAGAATGGTTTGGGCTGGAAGGGACCTCAAAGCCCATCTAGTTCCAACCCCCTGCCATGGGCAGGGACCCCCTCCACTAGACCAGGTTGCCCAAAGCCCCATCCAACCTGGCCTTGACCACTGCCAGGGAGCCAGGGGCAGCCACAGCTTCTCTGGGCAACCTGTGCCAGGGCCTCAGCACCCTCACAGGGAAGGATTTCTGCCTCACATCCCATCTCCATCTCCCCTCCTGCAGCTTCAGGCCATTCCCCTTGGCCTGGCACTCCCTGCCCTTGGCACCAGCCCCTCTCCAGCTTTCCTGGAGCCCCTGCAGGGACTGGAAGGGGCTCTAAGGTCTCCCCGCAGCCTTCTCTTCTCCAGGCTGAACAATCCCAACTCTCTCAGCCTGTCTCCATAGCAGAGGTGCTCCAGCCCTCACATCATCTCCATGGCCTCCTCTGGACTCTCTCCAACAGCTCCATGTCCTTCATGTCCTGGGGCCCCCTGAGCTGGACGCAGCACTGCAGGTACTGTTGATGAGTGACACTGGGAAAATGGGTGGGTTTGCACAGACAAGGACTGTGCGAGGCAGCGAGCTCCAGCATGGATCACTGTACTGTGCAATGCATTCACCAGCAGCCTTGTGTTGGAGAACAGAGTCCATCCTGAGATGAGAAAACTGACCATCTCCAGTGTGGTCCAAGTGAAACTGAAGGATCCTGAAATTCATGACAGCATTGCTTGCGAACTCCATCGGGGAGATCTTGACATCTCAGTGGCATTTGCGGCTACTTTTGAAAACTTACGGAGGATGGGCAAAATGATGGAAGGCTGAAAAAAAAGGAAAAACCTGCTGTCTACCTTAGTTAATTTTTAAAGAGGGAGAAAAGGGTAGATGGCAAACTGTCTCGGAGCTTACTAGAAATTTCTGCAGAAACGCTGGACAAATACACTGGAGTTTGCAAGTATCTAGAAGAAAACAAAGAGCTGAGAAACAGCCAACACGGATTTGTCAGGAACAAATCATGTCTAACCAATTTAATTTCCACCTCTGCGAATAAGGAAGGCTTTCTTAACAGATAGAAATAGCAGATGTTACACATTCTGCTTTCAGTACAAAATTGTTGAGTTGTTTTCACCTGACACTTTTTTGGCAAGGAAGTATGTTTAGGTGTATGTACTGAAGGCTCAGTGCAATGCTAGTTGGAAAACTATTCTCAGAATTCAGTGGCTTAGAGTCAGTGAATATGAGCTGTGTGTGGCACTCATCAATACTTCTTATTAATGATTGGATGATGAAATAAGAGTACAGTCATTAAATTTAGAGGTAACATTAAGATGGAAGAGAATGAGAATGTGTAGACAGGCTTAGCATTAAACTTGGTCTTGACAAGTTGGTGAATACGAGTCAACAAGGACAAGTGCAGAGCACTGTATCTCAGTGGGAACCATCATCTCTTCAAATACAGAATGAAGAGCAACCGAGTCAGCAACGTTTTTGTAAAAAGGGGCCCAGGAATGATTGTGATCCACAGGTTGGATAAGTCAGCAGTGCTGCTCAGGTGAGAAAGCAAACGCTCTTCTGCGAGTGAAATCAGAAGATAGTCTTTGAGTGCAAGGTGGAACAGCATTTCTTCTTCATTGTTCAGTGCTGCAAGTTTTCCAAGGCACTGCTGTGGTTTAAACATGGTGCACGGAGGAAAAATAATTTGGAGACAATCAAACAAGTAGCAACCTGGTCAAAGATCTAGAATAAAAGATCTGCAGAGGAAAGATAAAAATTGTTTACATGTTTACCTGACCAAAAGAACATAAGCCTGCTAATTCATAAAAAAAAGTTGCAAAAGCCAAAGACAGTGTTCTCCCATACAGACGAGAAATATATCAGAAAGCAGTGAGTTCTAGTTAAGGCTTTTCCTTAGGGATAAGGAAGTACTGTCCAGGAAAGCAGTGGAACACTGGTGGCATGTTGTAGCTGTGAAGAACAGGTTAGGCAAATGTTCAGGGATGACACATGTGATTGATCATGCTTCAGTCAGAAATGAGTGTAGATTTTAGGTATGATTGTGTCTGTTCTGCTCTCATGCATAATAGCCGTTTTATCTCATTTTGAGATTTTTCAGGCTGACCCCAGGTTCCCAAGCAGAGGTGTGTAGCTGGTAGTCAGAACTCAAGTGGACATGCTAAATTACTGTGCACAGCAGAATTAAATATTGTGATCTGGATGTCAAAGTACACACAATCGTTGAATTAAGCATTGACAGACTGGCATGGGCAGCCTTTATGTGCAGCAGTTGCCCCTTTTAAAAACAGCACACTTTGGTTTAGCAGTAAGTGAGAAACAAATAGCCCTTAATTTACCATGGAATTCTTTACTTTAGATCAATCGTTCATATGCAGATGATTCAACAATTTATTTCAGTATCTTGGTGGCAAGATTTTTTTTCAATTTTTTAATTGTATCTCTTTGTCTTTCAGAGCACAAACAATGGGAATGGAAACTTGCTTAAGCTGTAATTATGAACATTGCTATTTTCTGCACTTTATTCATCTCCCTAATAATTCTGAGTGTTTGCTGTCTCCGCAGATGAACAGATAAATGTGCACTAGTTTCACTGGAAAGCATCTGGATTTTGCTGTTTATGTCTGCATATATTTCTCGCAGGGTAATCTTTCCACAACAGACTAATAAGCAGCTTATCAGATTTTTCTTCATAGAGAGAGAGTATGCATGTATGAAAATGAAAACGCTACTGAAAAAACAACCATAGGGAATGCAAAAAAAGTGAATGTAAAAGCTGACATTGCAAGGATGCAGCTTCCCTTTAGTGTTATCCTCGCTGCCCATAAAAAGCTATAGAAATTTGACATTCATGCTTCTTATTAGCAGAAGGGGTCTTCACTTGCTTTCCTAAAGAATTAAGAGTCACAGCTGAGAACAAATATTATCTTCTGAAATGCATTTAATGCAAAAATCTTGGCAGTTAGAAGAAATCACTAGTAGAGAATCCAGGTAAAGAAAAACCTTTGTGTGCATGTGTGTTTAAAAAATAAAAGCTAAACCCCACTTGAGATGACCTAAAGTAGAACAGATCTAAAGAATTCAAGAAAACCATTACCACTAGTAAAGTTATGACTCTGATTTCCAGCCTTTCTGCCTTGGCCAGACGGTCAGATGCAGTTACAGGAAAACTTTCCTTCCATAAGAAACTATTATAAGAGAGACTTTTATCTTCATAGAATATGGAATATTTTGGAATATTCATTTTGCTGCATAGCATTTTTTAAGACTTTGTGCATCTGTCTTTTAGTTTTTAATGGCATGGTATCAAGAGAGCTGACAAATTGCTGTGGATTTACGAGCACTCTGTTATGTCATGCTAATATTACAATATTAATATTTTTAAATGTAATTATAGTACATAAAATATAACTGAGATTGTTAAAAAAAAACCCCTTACATTTGTTTCAACATTCTTCTACAAAGCTGTAGCACCTACAGTGTTCACTTGAAATGGCTGTACCATATATTCCAAGGGGAGAATGTAGCCCATCTGTTTGCCAAAATAAATTATTTGGTGAGATAAAGATTACTCTTTTTACTCTGCCATTCTTTGTCAGAAAATGCTGAAAATATTTGTGAAGAAAGTTTTGTAGGTTTACAACTACAAATCTGAAAGAATACCAGCACATATTCTTCCCTGACTTGCGTTGATGTTTCTTAACCAGAAAGCTCTGGAAACAGTCAGGTGAAGTTACCCTCCCCATTTCTACACACCAGTTTGATTTAGTACTGTCACTGTATTAAGAAAAAAATCACTTTAAGAACTGAGATTGTATGTACAATATCATTGTGGTTTAGAGAAAACATGGTGTCTTCTGTTTGCTTTCTAGTGTGCCTCCTCACAGGTAAGCTGTAACGTCTACGTTTGTCATCATACCTACGGAAGCATCGATAACAATGTTTTTAGCACATTATTCTGTGATATCCCTTTATTTTAGGAGTGGAAGATTTTTCAACCTAAAATGCAAAGAAATTATGATTACACTGGGGTAGTTTACCAAAATGACACCTTCATAATGCTGCAACCTGGGATTTTCACTGATTTAATGACATCAGTTTTTCTGCTGACTTAATGTTATTGGCACAAACCAGTTCATATACACAAATCTGCAGCACGAGGGCAGCTCTCTTTCTTCCCTAATGTATCTATAGATGTTTGCATTATAAATACATAATCCTTCTTGCTTCCAGCCAAGCTCTTAAATCCAATGGCATCGTGAGTTTTAAAGGTTGATTATGCACTTTGCAAGCAAATGTTCTGTTTCTAATTTAAAATTTGCTTTTCATTAGTAGATATAATCAGACCTAAAGTGCATAACTGAGTTTTTTCACTTTGAATATTCCCACAGCTGTGGACATCCTTTCCCTCTCCTGTCCCGCTGCGTCCACAGCACGGTCCTGAGCAATGTGTCAGTGTTACAGCAGCCACTGAGTTATATCGGAAAGAAAGAACGGTCCACTCTATCTGCAAGGAGAGCTGCTGGGTTTGTGTGCTCTCTAGAAAAGATTAATTCAGAGCTGTGAAATCAAAACGTGTTGAGAGACTGTTCCCAGGCAAACAGCTGCTGCGTTTGGTTTTTCATCATTGCGGGATTGATGAGATTTACTTTGGGCTGCTTTTTTTTCCATTGGCACTGCACCCCAGTGATAAGAATTCTTGTCTTTCTGCTAGTTACATTTTAACCTACCTGTTGTTTTTCTTATTTGATAAGTTAAACGGAGCAGACTTTGGGGGAAGGTCTGAAGCAGTTTTGCAGTACTACTTCAAAGACACTTCTGCTGTTGAACACCCAATCCACTGATGGCTATAACACTTTAATGCATGTAATTGCCTTAAGTAATGTAGAGAAATTAATTAATAGATGTGCTGAGTACTTTACTGACTTAAAGTGGATTCTTTCTGCAGATTCATAAATGCATGGTGGAACTCAGCACTTTCTTGCAAGCCAGAACTGAGATTCTGGTACTGGTGGTATCAGCGGTGCTGGGAAACTGTTTTTAGACCTTGAGCTATTTAGGTAATTGAAGCTTTTCCCACTTCCAGCTAGTGCACTCTCCGTTTTATAACACGGCTGGCCACCAGCTTGGTGCAAGGCACAGAGCCGCAGGAGGCCCACTGGCACGTGTGGGGAGAGATAAAGAGCCACTCTTGGGTTTGGGAATTTAGCAGCCGTCAAAACAGAGAATCATAGTAAATGCATGTGTAGGTGGAGGATTTGTTAGGTAACCCTGAAAGAGCTGGAGCAGTGAATCATGTTTACTTACACGGCTGAAAAAGCATTAGTGTTATTAATTTTCTGTGTAGTGTGTTAAAAGTGCGCTCAGTGCTGCTAACCCAGGAGTACCTGAGCATCTAGAGAGGACCACTTCGGTCTCTAAGGGTGAACAGCATCATTTCGGTAAGCCAGCACCTCTGAGAAAGGGCCAGGTCCAAAACGGGAGCTGAATCCTCACCAAGTCCAACATTTCCGTACTGCTTTAACCTTGCTGGCCTCCAAATTTCCATTCTGAATGGTAGGCATGTGTAAGAGACATCTTACAGGTGGGGCTGAAGTGCCTGGCACCTAATTCAGAATTCAAAGTTCCTCTCTACAGCTGGCCCAAGGAGCGTGATCTGGCAGATGTCTAACAGTATAAAGCTGCCTAGAAAATGTGAGATTTTTAAGGGGTTTTGCTCAGTGCATTAACTACCGTGGATATGCTATGCACGTGTTCAGTGCTCTCATCGACATTGCCTTTAACTCCCATAGTATCCTTTCGCATATCTTAATTCATAATCTCGCTAAGCTGTTCTCTCTTTTTCCAAGCAAAATATTTGAGCAGAACAGAACATTGAGTCGTAAAAGTTGTTTCAGAAAACTGAAATGGCTTTGTAATCTAAGCGGAGTGGTTAGCTTTTCTCTTGAAAGCTTAAATAACTCACTTGAAATAAAGGAAAGTACGTTGGTTGACATAATACTTCCTCTAGCAGTTTATATCCAAAACAGTGATTTTTTGGCATGGTATTTGGAATTGTGGAATGTGTGGAAGACAAAACTCAAGTTTCTTAGAATTTCTTTGGAGTTATTAATAAAAGTGATAATTAAAATTACACAGCATATTCACCTATCCTCTCCCTCAAAAACACTTTGCCAAAATTGACTAAATCTGTATCCAAAGGCTTTAGTATTCCACAGAGACATGGGTAGTGATTTAATAATTCAAGATGAAATAACTTTTTTTTCATCATTTGAGAGGCAGTTTTAATTAGAGGCATTCTTAATGGAGTTTTCAATATGTTCCAGGCAAAAAGAGCCTCTTAAAATATTCAGTTTAGACCATATATATCTCCAGCTTCAAACTAAAAGCCAAAAACACTAACTAAAATATGTTAACTTGTCCCTTGCAAAACAAAGTCAAGACTGCCACGGTGCTGGACTGTACAAATCTGTCTTGACCTAAAAAGAGGTAAAATATGGTTTAAAAAAAACCAACAAACTTGCCCAAAGAATTAATCACAAATGTCATTCATGATATAAAAGGTAGAGAGTTTTCAAATGCTTTTTGGTCCCCAGAGCAGGAAACTAGATGCTTATCCTTTCTTTTGCTCCAAAGCTGACTTTCACTCCCTCTGAAAACCTTAATTACAAGTTTAGTTAGTGCTGAGTTTTGGAATCCCTCCTATATTCTGTAAGTGTGCATATACAACTCACCAATTGGTCTATATGTACATAATAAGCATGAATTCAGGTGCGTGAGATACTAGTACAAGCAAGGAAACGATTCCTCTGAAGTATAAACTCACAGTCACTATAAGGCTTGTCTAGGAAATTAATTTTTTGTGGAAGAGAGAAATGCAGTTGTAATGTTGGACTCAAAACCTCATCAGTTTTGAAATGAGGATGCAGAAGGCAAAATACGAATCGGGGTATAGTAAAATGTTTTTCCTGATCTCCATTGTTTCTTTTCCTTCAATAATATCCTTCTGAGAAGCATATCCTGCTATTTTGAAAAAAAAAGTGCAGAATGTCTGTCCAAATTCTATGATTTTCAGAATAAGAAAAACAGAATAAGAAAGCATAGCTCTGGATGGACAGAAATGCCGTAGCAGACTGTGTACTTTTAGAAGTGGGATTCAGAGCACAGATTTTGTAAGTCACTGCTTTCCATTTCTGTACACCTTGGGAAGAAAGCAGAAAGGAGCAATACTGCATCCTACAGAGAAAGATGACTCGAAGAAATGTAAGTCATTAGACTACCGTCTTACAAGATCATTTGTTACACCAGCAGTGCCAAAATATTATTACTGCCTAAAGAATTTTTGAATAAAGAAAGTCTTGTGGAAGATCTTTTTAAAAAAGTATAAATTAAATTGCAAATTATATAGATTCATGAGACCCTGGTGTCTTAGCTGAAAAATACTCTGTAAAACTTGCAAATTCTCAGTTTGCTATTTTAAAGGAAAACACGCAGATGCTTAGATTAAATTATTTTAATTAAAAATTCACTTTTGTTTGAAAACAGTAACAAAGGTTAAACTTTAACACAAAATTTTTTGGTTTTGAGTCAGTACCGAAATGCGAGAACTCTATCAGCACAGTTTGATTTTTTTTTTCTTTTTTTTCCTCTTTTCTCCCCCCCCCCCCCCCCCCCCCCCGGGGCTTCAGTGCAGTTCACAGTAGACGAGCATCCCTCTTCAGCAAAACCATCCCGGGTTCCACGGTGCAGACACTTGGAGCCTGCCCTGCAGGCAGCGAGTGGGGAAGGACTGCTAAATCTGCCACAGCTTCAGGGCAGAAAATCTCCTTTGTCCTGCCCCAGCGCCTGATCGGTGCTGCCCTGGGCTGTAGGAAGGATGGGCTGGTGAGGGCTGACAGAGCTGTGGCTGTATCCCTTTTTCTGTGGCTTTTTCCCGGAGAAAAGGTGGTTCGTTTCTACTGCACAGGCTTGCCTCCTGCCCTCCCCTCTGCCAACGCATTGTATGTACGTGGGCTGTCGCAACCATCCCGTAAGGAGGAGAGAGCAAGAGGGCAATTTCTTGTCGGAGTACCCTGAGGCAACACCAGGAGCCTTGTGCAACTTCTGCCTCGCTCCTCGTACTTTTTCCATGAGTTACCAAGACTTGCCTGGTGCTTTTTTGCTGGTGGGTTCCCCCCCCCCCCCTTCCTTTTTTTCTCTCTGCAGCTATTTTATAACAAGGGTCACGTGAGTCCAAAAAACAACAATAAAATATGTAGTTTCCCAGTATGTAGTTTCCCAGTAGTGATGACTTCTGGCAATGAGTTTCATATGTCCTAATCTGAAACAAAAGCAGTACAGGAAGGCAGTGACTCAGCCTCTGAGTCCCAGAAAATAAACACTGTCTAACCAGTCTTATCTGGTTTTTAGGAGCTCGAATAAGGCATTTTGCTGGGCCTGGATCTCTTTTGCATGAGGATATGTGTTAGGGACAGATGCAGCTTGTGAACTCAGAAAATGGGTTGCTAAATGCTCTTTAGCTGAAAGATTTGAGAGGTACATATGCGCCTCCCCTGAGGAAATGGCCGTATGTTAGAAAACCTCAATGCTGTTTTCTCCTGAATAGGTTCTCCAGCACTTTTTAGGGTGGTTTGGGGAAAAGGGGCAATGGGATTTTTATAGAGAAGGAAATTTAGGGAGCTGTTCACACACTGAAGTCATCTGCTGGGGGAAGCCACCTTACCTCCGTAGCAGTCCTGTTTCTCCTGAGCCTACAACCTCCCAGCTGTCCAACAGTTCTACCACACGCAGCAGAGACAGGTGCTGCCATTTCCAGCTGTGTCATGGTCTCTTCCTCACTGAGGGACCTCAGATCTCAGGTTCGTCTGAGTAGCCGTTCCTCAGCTGTGGCCCTGTGCTGGGGAAGAGGACGCTTCACACCTGCAGCTCTGTTGAGCGCATCCCTCATTGCCTTGCCAGGTAGGTGTGCTCTCCCTTCTCCTCCCTCCTGCACACACATGACCCAGCATACAGAGATGTATCTCCAGCAGGTGAGCCTCTAGCTGCACTTCATCTATCTAGAGGCCTGTGAAGCTGAGAGCACTGAAGATGTATTCCAGCTTCTAACAGCTGTTTCACCTTGCGTGTCAGTCTCTTCTCCAAGTAACAAGTGATAGGGCGGGAGAAAATGGCCTCAAGTTGTGCCAGGGGAGGTTTAGATTGGAGATTAGGAAACATTTCTTCACCAAAGGGGTTGTCAATCACTGGAACAGGCTGCCCAGGGCAGTGGTTGAGTCACCGCCCCTGGAGGGATTTAAAAGACGTGTAGATGTGGTGCTTGGGGACATGGTTTAGTGGTGGGCTTGGCAGTGTTAGGTTTATGGTTGGACTTGGTGATCTTAAAGGTCTTTTCCAACCAAAACGATTCTGTGATTCTATGATCTGCTGCTGGGAGATGGCTGTGGAAAAACAAGTGCTGGCTATGGTCCTCTTTGAATGTCCTTGGAAGTTCTTGGGAGAACTTTGCCCGGTCTTCTGTCCCTTCCTCCTCCTTCATGGGTCCTTCAAATCATACGTCTTCCCAGTGAAGCAGGTGGAGTAAGAACAAACCTCTCCCCTTCCAGCACTGAAACAATGACCCCAAAAGAATGTGGCTGCACGTACATGAACCAGTGCTGTGATTATATTTTAATAACACATTGACATGACCTTTGAATGAGTTGTCCTTCCAGTCATCCCAGGAAGATGTTGGCAGTCAGTATTTTGTACAGCACTTTTCAACGTGTGTTGGAAAACACTGTGGTGTTAACTCCATTTCACAGATGGAGAAATCACCAAATGAGAAATCAAGTAACTTTTAACACTGTTAAAGTGGAAGTGCAGAGCCAGGACCTGTGGGCAGATTTATCTGTCCCAGCAATTCAGGCCAGCATTCTTCAGGCATCAACATTTCCATAGCAGCTAAGCATTTAGCACCTACACTTGTGGATTTTCAGTCATTCTTAAGGCAGTATCTTCCCAGATTAAGAAACTGAGCTACTAACAAACATCTTGTTAAATTCTGTGCAAGTTATTTAAAAGTCTAAAAGTAACTTGCATGATCAGTGTTCCCTTATCATGTTCAGGGAAACACTAGAGGTATTTCAGAAATGAGAACACCAGAAATATTATCTACTTAGATAGCAACCTGAAGTGAATAAATGCAACTCAGTTATCAAACAAAAATGTCCTTTGTTGTTTTATTTTGCCACTCAGTGCCAGCAGCCCGCGTCAAGTGCTTGCTTGATTTGCGTCACTGCTAAGCTGATTTTGCCCCGACGCTAATTTTGCGATGTATAGCCACGATAACCTTATAACTCTGGGGCTTGCAGAGAGGTGAGGTGAAGAGAAGTAGGCATGAGAGACATATATATTTTTTTTTCTTTTTTTTTTTCTTTTTTCCGTGGTATGGATTGATGGAGATGCTGGCTGCCAGGGGGGCTGCTTGCCTGTTACCTTTTGGCTGGTGCAAATGCATGGGCATTGCAGCTATTTTAATAAATCTTTAAAAGGAATAATAATAATAGTAATAATAACAGCAGCAGCAACAACAACAGCAACAACAACGAATTAAAATAGTGAAATAATAAAATGGAGTAATAAAATAATGAAATAATGAAATAACGGAATAATACAAAATGCAATTATCAAATAGCAAAATGATGGAATAAGGGCATAATAAACGCAGCGCGCTGGCTGTGCAGGAGCGGGTCTGGGGCCGCCGGGGAAGCCGCGGGCGGGGATTCCCCTGCGTCAGCGCTGAGTCACCGCCGCCGTCCCCGGTCGCCCCCGATCGCCCCCGGCAGCCCCAGGCAGCCCCGGGCAGGCGGAGGGCGGCGGGTCCGTCCCGTCTCGGCCCCCGCTCCGCTGTCTGCGCCGGCCCCCCCTTCGGGGCGGGCAGCCGTGGGAAGCCGGTTTCGCGTCCCGGGGTTGGAGCGCTGGTTTCCCGCACGCTGGAGAGGCGGAGGATATTGGTAAGCAATGTGTTTCCTCTGCTCCCAGCACTGCGTGAAAAGCAAACAAGCAGGAAAAAAGAAAACAAACAAAAAAATCAACAAAAACTCCCAAACGAAACCAAACCTCCCAACCTCTCCCAAAACTCAACAAAAACTTGGTGCTGCTCTGCTGGTTTTTCCATTCTTGGTTTTAAATGGATTTTTGGAAGAGTAATTCAAGCTAAAAGCGAGCACTTAGCAGGCAGTGTCGATCTAAGTGTGGCGTCAGCAGCGAAGCTTGTTGACTTAAAGGAGCGACCTGCTGGGAACCCTAGCTTTTCATATGTATGGATTGCAGAAACCATCAATCCGGCCCCCGTTCTTTGCCCCCCACTTCGCACAAGGCTCCAAATTATACACAGGATTTCCGATTAGTGCTGAAGCATACTCTGACAGTTAAAATATGCTCATTTGCAATCTTCGCTAAGTAACCCAAACCCCTTTACCTTAATTTGGGGAAGTTCCTGGCTTTGCCATCAGTTTTGTGTATAATGATGTTTTCGTGTTTCACAATTCCCTTTGTCATTGTAAAACCAGCTGCAGTTGGTGATCACTGACTGAATTAGCACTATCAGAGATTTAGACTTGTTTGATGTTGTTGGAGGGGAACTCACTTCTGTGTCCGGAGGTGAAAACATTTATGCAAAGTCCTACTCAGCAACTGCTGAGTCTTGTACAGCTTTGCTTGGAGGCACTTTTGTGAGCTTCAGCTCCATGTATTGCAGAAAATCTTGAGTAAAAGCTGCTTAACTGATGTGCTTCCAATCTTCCACGGACAAGGCCAGATCTTGAGCCACGCTCTTCAGCATATCTCTAATTCTCCTAATAGCTTGCATCACCAAGGGGGATATATGTCAATTTATCTGATTGCCTTTCACTTGCAGAGTTTGTGCTGTGTCAGATACGCCTGTCATTAATCTGTACTGCAACACATGTGAAAAGATACATGCAAAATGAGCGTGGCACAGGCTTACATTATCATTTTTATCTAAACAGCTGGGGTGGTGGGTGGGGGTTTTTTTGTGTGTGGTTTTGTTTGTTTGTTTTTGTTTTTAAAGAAAAGGGTTCTTAAAAATAACAGTTTTAAATTCCTTGATTTTTGGATGCCCAGACTGAAGCAACTGATTTCCAGAAAGCAGATGTCAAAACCTGAAATGAGAACTTTCCCTTAAGATCAGGAAATACAAACTACATATTTTTTTGGGGGGGGAGGTAGAGGGTGTTAAGGAAATGACAAGGAATGTTTCACTTTGAATTCATGTTGTACAACTTTTTTGCGCTGAAAAAATGTTAGTGGTTTTAGACTGATGGTGAAAAAAAAAGAAATGTAAAGTCAAGGGATTCAGTTTCTCTCCAACTTTTTAAAAATTAGGCCAGTTTTAATATTTTAAAAAGTGTGTTGGAAATGACGATTTGACCATTTTAATTTTTGTCTTAAAATTTCTCTGTTTTCAAAAAACATTGCAGATGCGTTTCATTAAAACCACATTTCTTCAGTGAGTTTTCTCTGCAGATGAGTGTTAATCTGCCTCTGCAATAAATCAAACATTGTTGTTCAAAGTTGGTGACTCCTAGGTCCTTCTTCTTAATTGTTAGGCTTTTTTTCCTGATCCAGCTTTAATTTTATCTCCAACCAGGAATGTAATCTCCCTTTAAGGTCTGATCATCCTCTTAGGTCTAGATGACCCCACTCACCTGTCCTTTCCTTTGTCCTTCCAGCTGTAGTCATTCCTCAAGGACTTCACTGTCCAGCTGCATCTATTGAGATTGTAGATATGGTGGGTACCACTTCCAAGATCCAAACACGTGAGAGATGAGGCAAGAGTTTCTCAGCAGAAATACAGATAAACTTGCCACATAGCCTTGAGATAAGGTTGGTTTCAAGGGGAGGGGAAGGAGGGAAACAAAGACTATTCTACAGACCAGCAAATGGGTTGATAAAAGCATCTTGCTCATCAGATGATGACTAGGAGAGGGAAGACTGCAGACAGTAGTTGGAAGTAGTGTAATAGTAGAGAGCTAAACAGGCCTAAATAAGAGGAAAAAAGGGTTTTGTGGCCTGAATGACATTAAGTTGCCATAGACTCAGGAAGTAATGAGAAAACAAGCAGTATGAGGGAGCTCTTGGGTTGTTTCGTTTTATCCTTCATGTTTCTTATCATATTAAAAGACTGCCCAAGCTCCAAATCGGGGAGGTATTGAGAAAAGTCATCTCAAGTTGGAACCATGAAGACCTCGTGACCTCTTTGTTGCAGCTGCAGAATATCCGTGCAGCACTAACGTCATTGGGCACAGACAGTTTGCAGGAGCAGATAGACTGAATTCCTGCTCTCTTTCTTTCCCCTTGATTCAGCAGCTGGAAAGAAGAGAGCCTGGCACACTGTGACCTGGTTTTTGCACTGTCCTTCAGGAACTTGATAGCGGTCCAAAAAGCATTCCTCAGATCATAGGCTGTTGACACAGTACCTCAATATGAACCGTGAGCAGGCTGGATTCGTTCTATATTTACTGCCGCTGGCAGCCGCCGGGAACGGGGCTGTGCTTGAAGCATTTCTAGCATGCTCAAACCTCGTAAGCCCCAGAAAATGAATGTTACACAACAAATTGGGTCCGACGTAGTTGGGCTTAGGGTATTGCCAGGTGATGCCCCTTGAGCTGACCTGCTGAAGCTTGGCCGTGGTGTTGTGGTTCTCACCTCTCCCGCCAATGGGTGGGCTATGCTGGCAGAAAATATTTTTTTTTGTGCTTGTTTTTTTGCCGGTTTAACTCCCTGAGCTGCCTTACTGTAACGCCAGCTGAGGGCCAATGCCAGCATGAAGGAAAACAGTGAGTCAGATGCTGTAGTGCAAAAGAGTACGAGGCTCGTCACTGTCTTATTATCCCCATAGAAATAATGAGGAGCAGGAAAAGTACGAACAAGAGAAACCTCGAATACAGAGGGTGAGAGGAAAATTTATTTAAATGTCTTTTGGCAGAACATCCCTTTTATGAAGAAAGTAAAGGATACAATTAGGTTGAATGTTTTTATTCTTTAAAAAGGAAAGTAAGATTTCAGATGTCTGAAAAGCAAAAAAAGCTGACAATTGCTGATTTTTTTTTTTGTTCCCTTCTTTTTATACTATCCAATAGTCTGTTGTAACATTATGCTTACCTAAGAAGCTAAAATCCCCAGAAGTAAGCATTTGAAAATGGGCTCAAATTCAAACGGTGTGTAAGCTTGCATGTGCACACAGGCTATACAGCTGTACATTCACATGTGCAATTTTCTTATCATATCTTCATCAGTGAACTCTATGTACAGAAGATAGAGGGTGGTTTCTCTTCTTCTCTGGCTTCCCTTCGGTTAGCTGAAGTAAAAAGATCTCTGACTCATGCCGAAATGTATTTTGTATGGGTTTGCGATGGTTTTAACTTCTATCCTCAGTTTCAAAGCTAAGCTAGGCTAAAACAAAGGGAGGCAGAACAATAGCCTGAACGTGAACCGAGCCTTCAGTCGTGTGTTAAGGACCCCTGGAAAGGAGAGGGGGATAAGTCTTACTAAAGTTTCCCACAGCTTAGGAAAAAAAACATTTAAACAAAGATTTCTGCAACTGATTCAACTTTTTTTTTTTTCCTCTTTTTTCCAGTAAGCTAACTTTATTATCATTCCAATGCTGAGACCTCAGACTTTCAAACAATCACAATTGCTTCAGAAATCTTGAGGGGTCATTCACCTTCTAGCTCTTCAGACCTGGATATGAAAGGTTAATTTTATTAATTTTTTTTTAAGGCATTGATTAAATCTGAAGTCTGTGGAGTCACTCTTGAATTTAAAGGCAGCAATTCTGCTGTTGCATCTTTTCTGGCAAGGACTGGCATGGGAAGGGAGTGCTCAGAGAGAGTAAATCATCTTCTCGCTCACAGCGTAAATGAGTTAAGAATATTACAGGGGTGCTGAGCTGCATTGCTGTGGTTACGCGTCTGTACCATACGAGGCCCATCAGACACTTTCACTATAATACTTTGAGACGGTAAAAAAACGCCGCCTCTGAAGAAACAGGAATGCTTTGCAGAAATAGAAACTTATCTTGTGCAAATCCCCTCTGAGCAGAAGTTTTGAGCGGTGTTGGTGGGTCAGCAGTTTGAGGTCAGCAGTAGCTTGCATAAAGCAAAACTCATAAACAAGCCGGTGAGTCAAACTCATTTCCTTGACTAACAGGAATAGGATTTCATAAACATAGCAATCACTTTGTGCTCTCCAAACCGACTGTGAACTGCGTTTGCCAGTTTATGTAGCACAGAAACAAAGGGGCAAGGCAACTCTTTCCAGTCGCTTTTTTTGAAAGACCACTAGAAAAGAGGCTCTTTCAGAAAACATGATATAGGTTAGACTTTGCGTACTGGGGGGGGGCATTTTAGTAGGACTTGTATAACTTGATAATACTGCCTTATTTCTGACCTGCTCTGTGCTGAACTAGTGCATTCTCTTTCATTTTTATTTTATATCCTTTCTTAATGTATTTGTGTAATTAACGTGTGTTTAAAAAAAGACTAAGTGGGCAAGACCAATCTAATTAAAACCCCAATCTCATAAAATTCTCTGTCTTTCTAGTGCGGCAGCAAGGACCTTCAAATCCTCTTTACTTCAGTGGAAGTTCAGATAGATCAGATTTGTAAGGTAGTTAAGACCTCACTAATGCAAGTACTTTACATTTTAAATTCAGAATACTGATTTGCTCTTTTTTTTTTTTTTTATTTTTTACCAACCTGTTAGAAATGTGTTTCAGCTGATCAAATAGAAAATATATTCTGTATGCTGTTACAGCTTTACTCTGAAGGATGTATTTTGAAATATTTTAGTACACAAAAAGCTGACAATCTCTTTAGTCCTATTCATAAATATTCTGCCCTTGGTCCTCAGTGCAGCTGCAGACCAACTGCACGCCATGAATACACTTCCATGGATGTTTCATGCCTGCAGTCATGCAAGAGGCTTGGGTGTGGGTCAGGGAATGCAAATAACATGCTGAGGCCCAAAGTCTGGTCCACAGTTCCCTATTGTGGACAATTGATGTAGTTTTCACACACCCTTCTTCAGATCTCAGGCTGGGGCAGGGTCTGCAAAAAAGTTCCTCCATTGCTCTGCAGCCTTGAGAGCATCCCTCCTCTTTGTCATCAGTGATCCCGTCTTAAGTCTTTCATGCTGTTGATACTGAACAAGTATTGAAACATCGCAATGTACTACCAATCCTTTTTGGGTAAGGAGTTGGTCAATAAACCATAAATGGTGAAGGTGGGAGATGTCTCCTTGTCTCCCTGACTTACCTTCCTCTCATTTCTCAAAGAGATATAGTCTTGCTGGAGGGCAGGACGCCATGCAGGTGCTTTGTTGTTTGTGGAGGCTTCAGCCTGGCATTCCCCCTCTCTCTGCGATGTGCTGTCACCGTGGATCCCACCCTTGCCACCACCCTGCTTTGTGCAGGCAGAGAGAGTTGATGGGGACTTGTATGCTGGTTCCTCCCTACGTCCACCACCAGAGCAGAGCGATGTTGGGTTCCTCCTCCGCCATTTCAGTGAGCTGATGGAGCAGGTCTTGAATCATCATAGTGCAGTAAAATCTGTCCATCGCCCATAATAAATGCCTCTCTCGCTGCTCTGCTGTCCCACTCTCCAGGCAGTGTTTGTGCTGTCAAGGTTTTGGAGCATGCACTAGCCTTTAGAAATTATGGGTGGTTGGTTGACACTAATTTTGTTCAGTGTAATTAGACACCAGAAGTCTCCAACATTGTCAGTGGGCAGTAGAAAGATTTCTTTTGCTAGATTTGTATTTAATTTACCAAAAATGTATACCAAATGGAAACCAACAAGTTTTTTCAAAGTTTGCTGTATCATTTTGTCAGAATCCTGTGCGATAAAGTCTAACTCATTTGCACTGAGGGCTAAATGTTACGATTTCTACAGGATCAACTCATCGTGCATAGCAAGGGCTTCTTGTGTTCCTCTGTTTTTCCCCTCCCAGCCTCCCTGTGTGCTACTTGCCCCGAATTCCAGGGACAAATCTCACATTTCTTGCCAGAAGTTTAATCCACATTTTTCACTTGTTCAATGGCAAGGCTCTCTATATGTACTTCCTCTCCACCACTCTGGGATTTTTATATGTTTCTCTACTCGTTTGTGCCTTTTTGCATGTTCTCTTGCGCCTTTATGCCTCTTGTTGCCTTTTACCACTCTCACTCCTTTCTTTCCCTTTCTCCTCTCCCTCTTTCAGGATGTGAGTGCTTTCAGAAGTGTATTAGAAATTTGACAGAGCTGAAATGGAACAACTTCCTTGGAAAAAAGTAAAAGATTGCTAGAGTTTTAAGTTTTGATGATGACATTCCAGTAGACTCACATCTCCACCCTGCCGGGTTTCTGCTTTTCCCAACGACAGCAGCAGAGTTCTGCCCTTTTCTTTTCCCTGGAACTTCAGAACTGATTGAGTACATGTGACGTTCGTAAGCTGTTGTGTAACAACGAAATGGAGCAATATCTTCAAGTGGAATACAATACCTTGCAAACTCAGTCAACATTAACAAGAAGTTGACCTGGATAAGATAATTCAGTCATCCTGAAGAGTGGGCAGCACCTTCATCCTTGGGCTTGAGGGGGGTTAGTGGGACAGGACAGAGATTCCAAGGAGAGGACAGGCTATCTATAGACACAAAGCTCTGAACAAGATAAAAAACCACAACACACAAAACCCCCGAACGCTGAAACTTTGGAAATCAGATGACTTCTGACTAGTTGTTTGTTTTTCAGTCATGCCTGTGTCTAAGTGAATGCAAACTGTGGAAGTGAAAGTTAACCAAAAAAAAAAGATCGGCTGGCAAACTGCTGTGAATATTCATACAGTGCTTTTCTATATTGCAATTATTTCAGCTAGAAAATATAATGGCTGCAATTATTTTGGAAATATGTTTGGCAGAGAAACTTAGAATGGAAACACAATAAAATTAATATTCCTTTCGACACACAGTAATGCTGAAGTTGTAGATAAAACCTTATTGTACCTGGCCTGTGTAACCCCATGTTATCATCTAGGACAAATCTGAGAAATATTTAGGCTCCTCTGTGGAAGGAGAGAGCTAAAACAATGATGTGCACCACTGCAGAAAACAGACAGACGGCGAGATAAAAGTTTAACCTTACAGCTCAAGAGATTTCCTTAGCATCAGGTAGTAAACGCAAGGACTGGAGCAATAACTGGCAGAGCTATGGGAGAGAGAAACATTAGAATCTGCTGGTGACAAGCAAGTGGCAAATAAATCTCAGACATAACAGGAGAAACTCTGATTAGACCTGCAGGATAAAACATCAAAAGCATTGTAAGTGAAGTGCTGGTTTAGCTTGACAGGATCAGGCAGAAATCAGTGACATACTAGCTTATATTAAAGTTAATATATAGATGATTCCTATATATTCCTGGAGCAGGAATTTGTAATAGTGCTGGGAGTGTTACAGGAAAACTTTGCTGCTGAAGGATACATCCCACCGTAGATACTGAACTCTATTTCAGGCAACCCAGTATTCACATTTACATTAGGCTTTCCACGTCTGTTTCATATCCAATTTATGTCAACAATAATTGAAAGCTGTTACCATCTGGGTTTTGGGTGGGCTGCATGGAATGAGTTATCACAAAATAAGTCAACTTCTAGTATGAATTAAATATCATTCTCAGTCCTCTGGTGACTTGTGGGAACTGAGGGGAGAAGCCAAAGAGCCCTGACTTGTACAGAGCTTGAAATTAAGGAACCAAATTTTACTGTAAGTGACAAAAAATGTCACCTTCAGTCTGGAGAATTATGGGTAAAGGTATAGGACCTTCTATTTGGTGGTATTTGGTTATTTCACAGAAACTAGAAATAAGCATCCACATGTCCACATATCTTATACTTCACAAAATCTGTAATAATTTTTTTTTCCCTATGTTGGGTGCAAAACCTTCTTCAACACTAAAAATTCTACATTTATAAACAAGAAACTGCTAAACAAATAAAAGAGCTGGAACAGATGTTAACCTCTTCGCTGTTGGGAAACCAGATGTAAATTCACTGTAGGCGACACAATTCAGTAACTGGACTGCCTAACAAATTAGATACCTAGCATGTGCTGTGATATGTGCACGTTCTTTCTCTTTACAAAATTGCGTGTTTATCATTGAAATCTCCATATTGAGAAACAAAGGTATTCCTTGTGGCTTTTATTCAGACAAAAAAACCCCACAAACAAAACCAAACAAAAAACATTATGTGAATCTTGGTGTAAAAATTTAGTGTTACAGTCTTTGGCTTGGATGTTGCAGCAGTACATCCATCAGATATAGACAGATCAAGAGCTTGTTTGCATACCCTGATCCTGTTTTTGGAGAAATTAGTAGGACTTTTGCTACTGTCGATACTAAGGATTGGTTATAGACGACAGGAGCAGCTGTCAAAGGCCAGAGTTTCAGTATATATGGGAAAAAGTAGCCATGTAGCTCTATGATACTGACTTAAGAGAATGGGATTTGATTTGGGAACTCCAGAGGTCCCTTCCAATCTACATTATTTAATGTTTCAATGACAGTTTACAGTTCATTACTGGAGAGCTTCCTCTTTGAAGTACCTATTGTATTAGTGATTCCCTCTAAACTGAGTAAATCCAATTTATATTGGTATCTTAATTTTCTGAAAAGGTTGTAGTGTTAGGACTGGGGAATAATGAATGACATGAGCAGTAGGAAAAATATCTACCCAACATATTTCTTTTTGGTTCCTTGGTGGAACTGGTAGTTACATAGATCCTTCGGTTTCCTTAGGTTCAAATCTGCTTGTATCTTCATACCACTCTGTAAAAAAATTCCATGTTTTTGAGTCTGTCCCTTCTATAGAGACTAATAGAGACAGCAAAACATTTGATGAAATAGCTGGCAAAAATACCAAACTTTTAGGAGGAAAACCAAGAACATTCAACAATCTTCCAAGTGTTAATTACTCACCAGAAATATCCACACCAGCTTCATCCATGAAGAACCACCCTCTTCTGAAAGGCAGAACTGTAGTGATGGTTCATGTCACAACTTCATGGCATCATTAGAAAATTTTGGCCTAATGGGCAGCATCTGTGGCTGTAGCTCATTTTTATTTTGTGGGACCTCAGAGTTTCTTGTTTGAATGTCCAGAAATGTAGTCATTCTCCATAGCAGCAACCACTGGAGCTGTGGGTGTGTGTTTGCGTGGGATGGGTGTAGGTATCGTAACCACGATGTATGTCGCACCCTTCAAAGACAGCCGTCCTCTCTACAGTCTCGGCGCTGAGACAGGAACTTTCCTTCACCTATGGGTGCTGTACAATCATTCGCTACTTGGTCATAGGTCCAATGTGCTCTCCAGCTATTTTGGCTTCCAAATGAATTATGGAAGAATGACAAATAAGAGAAACCTGCTGAGAAAACAGGATGAAAGTATGATTAATGTCACGCTGTTAGATGGCTAACATCCCATCTTTGTTTGTTTGTGTACGTGCATAGATTGAGAGCTGGAGAAAGACGATAGCTGCTTCCTTGTCTGTAAGTGCCCCTTCCTTCACTCTTGCCCTGTTGCTTGTTTATTTTATCATCCTCACTAAGGCAGGGGAGGAGTGAGTTTAGACTAGTGGATTTTTGCCCTTCTGTTAGTTAGAAATGGTGGTATTAGCTGTTTGGATGTTGGAGTTAATATCTCTACCAAGGATAAACACAGGATGAAAGAAAATGGAGAGCAGCTGGCAGAGACTCGACTCCTCCGCCCTATCCCTTCAGAGAATATTTTCTTAGGCTTTGTAACTTGGTTCTCAGTAATGTTAAGTTCCATTTAAGATAGATGTAGAAATACGTAGTATATATTTTTTGAAGTCAAAGCAAACATTGAAGAACAAATTGTGAAATTTCGTTTGGCAGAGGGAGGTTGCATCATTGGCTTTCCTCTCAGCCTCAGGAGGTTTCATAACATCTGAAGACATCATCATGAGTGTGAGAAAGTTGACATTTAAGAAAGAGTCTAAGAATGGGAAAAATTATTAACCATTACATGTCAAGGATGTGAAAGGACTGCACCAGTGATCACAGGCTGATTAAGGAAGTAATAATCACGCACAAGTTGAAGTCTGTATTCTTATGTCCTGTAAAAAGACAGCCCCTATGTGCTCACCATATGCTCCCCCATAAGGGGGAACCCACATTTCAAGAGTTCAGGAGATTTCGATGCCTGGGCTCTTACCTGGTTTCCTTGCAGGGCTACCCACAAGCAGAAGAGGGAAGACACAGATGACTTAGAGTGTGAAATGGGGATTGTTTTCTTCCTGAGTATCAAAGGTGCATTTATCACATTGAATTTCATCCACCGTTTTGTTGCTCAGCGGTGTAATATCAAGAGGTCCTCCCGTAGAACTTTACAATCAGCTCCATTTGGACTCTCCAAATAGTTTTGTGTTGTGATCTGCAATAACTCTATTATAAAGTCTACACATCTGGAAAATGATCTGCTAATGCTGGTAACATATAAAAATAAAGACAATATCACTTAATTTGGCTGTGAAAATGTATACTTCTGCATTACCAGTACTGTAATGTGAAGCCTGTTTACCTTAGTTTGTGTGATGTTTGGCAGGGGGGTGGCACCTTTTTGCCAATGTTTTCTCTTTTATTGTCTTTAGAAAATCCACACAGTTTGTGAATTAGCTTTGAAGCAGACCTGACTGAACCCAGGACCTAGCAGATCTTCCTCTCTTCAGACTGTGGTATGTTTTGAAAAGGTTGTCCAACTGTGGCTACATGCTGCAAAAACATTGCTTAATTTTATCTGTAGAAGAATTCAAGGGCAAAAAAATTGAATAGAACATGAATGAGACTGACTTGAGCACCTACTATCCTTTTATGCAGACATGGAGCCTTTCCTGTGGGTTTTTTCCCCCTTTTTTTTTTCCAGTAGAAGTTTTATTTGGGATGGGGAAAGCAACGTCAGGAAAACTGTCCTCTTTTCCATGACTTCCAGTCATAAATCTCAAATTAAAAATAAGGCACCCCTGCACACCTCAGGCCCTCCAGCAAGTGTGCTGCAATTTGACAGTCTCGGACTCAGGTTATTCTTGCCTGGCTTTTAGAAATAATTTTCCATTCATGAGATTAAAGGATCTGTTCAAGATAGTTCTTGTAAAATGCTGTGCTTAGATTGACGGTACACTTGAAATGGTTATGATTTGACTAAAGTTCCAGTATTTTTATATTTCATAGGAATGTGTTCAGCTATGTTTTAAGACTGTGCGTTGCTCGTGAAAAGTGAACTGAATAACTGAAAGATAACAGAAATTTTGTACTTGAGTACGTCATTTAGCCAACACATTTCTCTGTTTCTAAAGGATGCCCTTTACCAAGCATTCTGTTTTCTAAAGATTTAAACAAAAGTTACTTTATCTACGCCTAATTGACTACGGTGTGACTACTTACGTTACATGAAGGCGTATGTTTATGTGTAGTCAAGGCTGGGGAATGTAAATGGTGTCATGTATGGCCTTGTCCTTTTCATTCATTTACTCATTTGCTTCTGGCAGTGTTGCTTCCAGCTGGATCCCTCTGACTCGCAGAGGTTGGGACTCATAATTTCTTCTATGGAAGACCACTAGAGAACACAAAATTGCCGCAGGATGTAGCCTGATGATTCATTCACTAGATGCTCTCTCCCTTCTGAGTAACAACTGAATCATAGCAGATGCTGAGGGTGGAAAATACTGCTTATCATAAAAAGCTACGGCTATTTTTAGTAGTCTCCTTATATCCTGGTCAATATTCCCTCTTTATAAGACTTTCTAAGGTACATCACACCTTCAAACTGCATTAGTAGGGCTGCAGGTAGAATTGGTGTGTTTTGCCACTCATGTCAGCTACTACTGATTCGCAATAAAGTTTATTTTAACTGAAATGAACTGACCTCTCAAGATTTGCAGATGTATGTATAAATCCCTAAAATCAAGAGTGTACTTTCTGGGAGAGGATAGGTGTTCCTGTGAGCCTGGCACAGAGATAAGGGAATTATTGTGGAGCTTTTCCTCCACGTCTTTCCTTGCTGTACCCAACCCTGATACACTGTTCAAGAGGGAACTGTACCCATTTATGATATTTCTTATGCCTTACCTAAGACATAGGATATTTGAAAGGTTTTTTTTAAAGTTTTTGAAAGTTTTGGAATTTCAGGTAATTCCCCTCATTTATACTTTGTACATTTCTTAATGCTGTGAGGGGCTGGGATAATAATGAAAGTGAAAGATAATGAAGTATGAATTATTTCACGCTAATGTAGGAACCATTGTTCAGCTGAGATAGTTGATGATTGAGGGTTTGTAATGGTGCTACTTGTTGGGGTTTCCTAATGTAAAGATGCACTAGCCAAGTTCTAATGAAGTGCAGTTTCAGCCTTTTTATTAACTGTAGCATATAGATCAGTACATAATAAAAATCAGTCTTCCTGGTTTATTTCAGGATTTCTCCAGTTCTGTTCACATATGTCTTTTGGGGATGAATAATGCATATTGTTATTGGGTTTTAAGGCCTCCTAAATATTCCTCACCAGCTCAGCATCTTTGGGAACTAACTACAGTGCATTCTTCAGTGCATATGAGTCCATGCAATGACGACCTTCTTTTAGTGTTTGGATTTTACATATCATACTTTTTGAGACGTTTTTCTCATGTGGGAGAATTTGCTCTCAAAAGAGATGTTTGTTAGCCATCGAGTGGCTATTTTTAAACATAAACTGAAGACCTTTCCCCCCCCCCCCCGAGCTCCTCTAATTTATGTTTGTGGATTGTACACCCTAACTTTTTTAAGCGTGGGGTAGAGTATCCTATAAAATTTCTAACTAATCTTGCTGGTACCACCTGGGGCAAATGGATGGTCCCAGCACTGCAGGGAGCGGGAGAGGAAAGGGTTATGATCATGTGGGTAAACTTACTATCTGAAGCTTTTTACACAGTAACAAGCTGCAGAAAACTATATTACCTATTTTTTCCAAGTTTAAAAAAACCTTTCTTCTCCACTTTCCCTGTATCGTTTCTACTGTTTTCTTCAATGACCAAATTTTTCCCCTTTGCTGAGTAGGACAGAAGTAAACTGGCTTGTGGTTAATTTACTTCCTCATTTGTGTATTAGGATAATTAATGGTATAGTTTGTAATCCCAAGAATGGTACTGAGTAATTCTTTGGGCGCTAATGACGTGTTCATTTAAGTTGCCAGCTTAAGAGGTAAGGCCAAACCCTGATGCTGTGGCTGAGATTTTATTCTGCCCTGTAATTAGTCAGTATCTTCATGAGGGCTTTTCATGAACAGAGCTGACATGAAAACTGAAAGCGAGTTGACTGCTCCCAAGGTAATACGTAGGAAGAGGGAGGAAAAAGGTCTGAGGCTTCCTTTCTGCCCCTGTCCCACCGGCTCCTTCCTTGAGGTCTGCGTCTTGTCAGCTTCAGCGTTGCATACTGAGCTCCTCAAACTCACCTCTTCTTCCCTTATCATGGGAGCGGAACCAAAATAAATTAATCCTCACGTTTGCCCCACACCTTTTCTTTGTTCCGTGGTTGTGCATTGATCTCTCGGTGCAAATATATTTTCCCCGCTCCATATGGCTCAGAAGAAGATTCCGAGATCGGAGGAGAGCAGCAAAAGCCAACAACACGCGCAACGTCAGGAGCCACGTTGGAGTTGTTGACAGTGAATGTCCTGGCTTTCTTTGGCTTGCTTCACTACAAGGGGAGTTACGAAATTGTGTATCCCACAGAGACTTTTACAAAAATGAATGTCTGCTTTTGCATTTAGGTTTCCCTTTAAAAGAAAAATCCTACTGTGGAGGTTATAAAATGGGCTAAGCTTTATTTACCTAAGAGATAAGGAATTTTATTGCTTGCAAGGTTATTTATGACATAAGCGAAGACAAACAGAAGGATTAAAGGAAAGATAACATTTTTTGTGAGTACCCAAGGTAATATGTTTATGAACAGGGAGTTTAGTAAGTACCAAGTTGATTATTTTCCATATTTTCCCCCCCAAGGAGTGGAGTTAGAGGGTCATTAGCATATGAGGATATGGCCAGCATGTGCTACACTCTATTTTTGTCCATCATCTGAGAAAATTAATGGCAACTGTCAGTATCAATTAAATATTTTGGGAAAGTTGCACAGCCTTAATGTAGAATTCATGATGGGGTATAACTCCGGATTCTCTTCTACCTGTTGCATCTCCTGAATTCATACAAGAACATGGTCTTGCTGGACTGCGACAGGACAGAGGACAGAGGCTTGTTGGGAATGTAGCGGTCAAAAAAAAAAAAAAAAAAGAAAAAGACCACAGTGTAATATTGCTGACACTGTGCAGGATATGAGTTTCTTGGAGAGCAATGAGCTAAATGCAATTTTTAGATTTCTTTTTTTGGTAAGATTTCAAATGCAATTCAGGGTGTAGCTGTTGATTTTTTTTTTTTCCTTTCTTTCTGGCTTGATTTTTTTTTTTTTTTTAGTTTGTTTAACCTTCCAGGTTACAAGCTTTTCTGCCAAAACAAGGTGGTTAGGAACTTGCTACAGACAAAACCCCAAGGCTCCCATGGGAGGCATGTTGCCTCACTCCAAGGACTGGAGCTTTTGTGGAAGCACCAGAAGGTACATGGTGAAATCACACCCCTGGGCACCTCATGCTTGAGAAATAGGAATAACCTCCCAGCAGGAGTCCCTGGGGCCGGGTTAACTCCATGGCTGCCTCCACCATCACAGAGGTGAAGACTTATCTGATACAGGCTGTTGGTCCTCTTCATCTCCTTAGTCTCCTTCCCATCTTTCTTCACTGAACCTTGTATCCACGGGCGGGAGGGTCAGACCCAATCTTGCAGCTGGGGATCAAGAGCAAGTGCCAGTCAAAATGCAATCCTTATCTGAGAGAGGTTTTGGAAGTAATCCTGACCTTGGAAACAAAATGTCTGCTGCCTACAAAACTAAGAGGAGCTTAAAAATGAACAGGTGGAGGACTGAGAAGACAGTGATGTGCCATGTTGGCTTTTCCCACCACACAGTGGTGCAACATGAGACTCAGAGCAGCATTTGAAGGAAAGGTGAACTTCCCGCACACCACCAGATAATGAGTGGTGGGAGGGCTAGGTGGGGCAAAACTCTTCTTACTGAAAGTTGAGCTTTTCATAGGTAAGAAGACTTCCCTCAGGAATAATTTGGGCCTCATCTCAAAGAGATAGCTGGTGGATGACCCAGCTCTGGGCAGCTACCGTGGCGTTGTCCCCAGGTGTTTGTAAATCATCTCGCTGAAGGATGCTGATGACCCATCAAGCCCATTCAGAATGAAGATTGGAAGAATTTTGTCTACTAATTAAAACTCAGTTGGTACTGCTGAGGGCTCCAGCTGAAGCTGCAGATGCATCACTTCCCAGCGCAGAGCACCTCTGCTATTTGATGCATCTCTCTTGCGCAGGGCCAGCTCCGAGGGCACTTGAAAGAGAAAGCTGCCTTAGGTAGCCATAGATTAGGGAAGGCAAAAAATAGTAAATATGAAGTATTTACTACTTGCTACTACTTTCTGAGAAAATTAAAAAACAGTGAGGAATATAATTCCTTTTATATTTTATTGGGAAATGAAGTTAACAGCAAAAGGTGACAAAATGTAATATAAGAAAATAAAGCTGGTTCAGCTCCTTTTATCTTCTCATTGCCTTCTCCACCTTTCTTTCTGTTCTTCCACCTAGCTGTCGCTGAATATTTCTCCTGAGAAGCACAATCTCGTTGCGACTTGTGCAGAAATTCACACTTTTCTTCTGTTAGCACTTAGTGGTTCCTGTGTGTGACATAAAATAATCAGTATTGCCAACTCCAGCCATTCAAAAGAAATTACAAGAAGAGGATTTTCTTGAAAAGAGTAAGTTTGAAGTTGACATGTATGCATGTGTCTAGCATTGTGAATGTCAGATTGTTGATGTCAGAATGCACTCCAGTTGTGTCTTCAAACCTTCCTCAACAATGCATTACAATGCACTAGCCATTTACTTTTTTTTTTTTTAAATGGAGATTCTCCTGATATCAACTGTCTTGAAGCACAAGGCCTTTAAAGCTCAGATACGATTGCAACCAAAAAGCAAAACTCAGAATGGTGTTCAATGCTCTGATAGCAACACAGCAATTGAAATTAAAACTTTCATATTTGTTTTTTTCAGGTTGGTTTGTTGTTTTTGTTGTTGGTTTGGTTCATTTATCTATTTATTGCCTTCCAGCTTTGACCTTGTTTCTTCTTCTGTACGTGTTTAAGCAACCCTCCGCAGCCTGCAGCCCGCGCCGTCCCCCTTCCGCCAGCAGCCTGGCCGTGCCTGGCAGAGCACTAAGAGTTACAGCAGCTAAATATTTCTGATTTCTCCTCCAGGCAGTGGAATGCGTTTGTGATGTGTCACTTGCTCCCCACCTGCAGCATGAGGGTACGTTCACGGTTGATCTTTGCAGGCTCAGAGGATGGGTTAGTGAATTCATCGCCTGTTGCTTGGCGTAGTTTAAGTAACAGCAGCGAGCACAGCGCCCCATTGCAATCGCGGTTACTGTGTCCTGCTGCTTCTCCTTAAAAAAGGTGATACGGCCTGCGAAAGAGGAGCTTTTTCTTAATGAAAATGACGCTGTCAAGGCTTTTTAGATGTTGTTGGTCTGTGCCCCCCTTCCCTTTCCTGCGAGCGTTTCTGAGAAGTTGTGAGAAGTTCAGCCGTGCGTGCTCTCGAGGCGATGGCTATAAACAGCTGCTCTCCATCATCCCGGCAGTGGAGGGATCTGTCAGGGCTCACTGAGATGACTCAGAAATAACATTAACAAAAAGGGGGGGGGGGGGGATGGTGTAGAAACCAGGCACTGGTTTGCAAAACCATGACTCAGCTTCTGTTAAGTAAGCCCTCTGTTCAAGCACGTCTCATCGACTCATTACACAGCACGTTTAACGGGGTATTTCGCCTTGCTTTCCTGGCTTGTCCGCTCCGATTTCCTGTTTACACCAGGCTAGGAACAAAACTTGCCAGAACAGCCTGACAGCTGGACCCAGAGCGCAGGGGCAGGTCTCCATTTTTGTGGTAGCAAGTTTTTGTGGGACCGAGCTCTAGAGGTTTCCTTGCGTCTTTAACAATAAACACGGTAATTTCATTCAGGCAGCAGTTGTATGTGCTGGTATGCATACACCAGCTGTCTTCCTGCTCCTACATTCAAATAATTTTCCAAGCCTGAATGCTTCATAAATCAAAAATAAGCACGTGTCGTTTACTAGGCCTTTCATTTTTAATGCACTTTTTTCAATGTATCTCCTTATTTCTAAATTTAACCTAACAAAATTATTCATTTAATAACTGTGTTTGTTAAAAGCTTTTCAAACATATAGATTCAATGCATGTGAAGAAAACAGAAGTGAGAAAACTGATGCATTTCATGTGCAGGTTTGTTTTGAGATTTATGGCGCAGAATTCACCAAATACATGCCGTACCTTTGGAGAGCAGATAATAAAATAAAGGGACATCTGAAACTGTTGAGTTTGCCTCCAAAACCACCTTTCATTTCTTTTGTCCATAGCAAAGAATTTGAAATGGTTAATGCCTATAAGAAACTCTGCAACAATAAAGTAGTCCATCAATTCGATTTTCAGTGTCTATCCAAATGACAAAGCACATATATGAAAACAGGAAACGAGGAAATTTCATATGCAGTTGTGTAACTTGAGCTCTAAATCCTGTGTTCTACCAGACTAGCTTCAATGGACACTTAAAAAATGTAGTCCTATGTAAAATAAAGTGTAATTTTTTTTTTTGTATGGAAATAAGTTTTAGTTTTAAGCTTCCAGAGGGTTGCTTATTTGTTTCATTAATAGGGGAAGAAGGAAAAGTATTTTTAATATGGAAGGTAAATTGCTGGTATCTTTTTTGTTTGTTTGCCTGAAAAGCATATTATTTTTTAATCTTAAAATGAAATCTGTCTTAGATTGTTTTTTTTTCCTGTCAAGTTATTTGATGCAGTCTTTTAGACCAGAATAGCTGGAATGTGTTGCTGATTATAGCAATTGCCTAGTCTTCCTTCACTTAAAAAGAAGCACATGGACTTGAAAAACCATAATGAAGGAAATAATTTGGGTAGCTCTCCCTGGCAAAGAATCTCTTCCCTTCTCTTTACAGAAAGTGCTGCTTGTGTGTTTTATGATTCACTCGCATGAAACCTCATTCAAATCCAAAATTATCTGAGGCTTCACTTAACACTTTATGGTCATACTGTAAGATGTGGGAGATGGAAAGTATGTGAAATATATTGCTATTTAAAGTTTCTAAGCCTGCTCAGCTTTGAAAGTCTGAACACTCTACTGAGATCATAGTGGAAAAAGTATATGAAGGTGGGAAAGTGGTCTTCAAAACACTTAATATATTATTATAAAGACTGTAAAATGAGATCACTAAGATGGTTTTCAAATATTGAGTCTCCTGCATACTAAGGCTTTCATGGCATGAGAATTACTCTGGATTCACGAAAAATGTATTCTTAAATGCTGTACTTTTAGCAAAGATGATTGAGGCCAAACTTCTGCTAGATGGCTAACCCAACATATAGCTGGAGCAGTCAGATTAGATAGCGGCATTTAAACTGTAGATTTGGCTATAAAGGTTGCTTATAAATCCACTCTTCAAAGACACAGGTCACCAGGAGCAAGTTCAGAGAGAAAACTGGAGATTTTGCTTTCTATCCCACGCTTATTTGTGTGTGTTTATTAACTCCAGTGCACACTGAGTATTCTCAGCAATAAATAAAGGTTTTCTTAAGCAAATATTTTTGTTGAAAAGCAGGTTTTGGATGATTAGCATACACGTTGCATAATTCTTAAAGGCTTGACCCCAAGAATGAATGGAAGGAGAAGACAGGCAGCAATATGGTGATATTAAATGGAAGACCACAACTGTAGTTTGTATTAGGTTAAAAAGGTGAGTATGTATTAGGCTGTAAGGGTTAACCATAGTTAACCTTTCCTTGTGCAGTCATTAAGAGGTATGAGGATAGTCACCTTGTGCTTTGAAACGTCCCTCAGTCGTGGCTAATACACCCCGGGCTCATGGCTCGGAAGAGAAAGGCAGCAAAACGTGGTGTTATAAACATAACAATGTCATTGCAAGCTGTAAGATTTAGTTATCATAATTTGGTCAATGGCCACTGTTTTAGGTAACTCGTCAGATAATCGCAGCACTTTGAGAGACTGGGTTTCACAAACACGGGGCACACAGGACACTTTCCTTCCTTCGGCAGCCTCTTATTAGGCAAAAATAGTGTGTTTCTGTGCACAGCACTGTCAGAGGGATGCTAGTAAAAGGAATTTCGGATAATGGGTCTTCAAAGTGGCAATCCTCCATGCTGCCTATGGCTTAGCTGCATTAAACAACACACTTTTCTTTATCCAAGTGCTCCACCGGCAGTGGTGGACACCACTGCTGTCCTTCCAGAGTGACAGGACAAATAACTGGTTGGTGAGAGCACCGGTTGCTTTAGAGAGCGATGGAAATTAGAGCAGTGTCTATTAGGAGATGACGTGGGATTTAGAAAAGTCAGCACAGGCTGGTTGGCGAGACTTCCAGCTTTCTGAAACGCACAGTGACTTAAAGCAAAAATCTGCAATACAGTATATTGTTCAGTAACTGTTTAGTTTGTTTTGGTGTAAAAAACCCTAGACCCTTTTAACGTTACCTAATATGTTACTAATGACTTACAGAAGTTCCTCTGAACCTGGTGCAAAATGAATCCATGCGCCCAATGACATAATCGGTGCGCCGTCAGCCAGGAGATATTAGATGTGCCGTGGTAAGCGTAGAGCAGTTGTGGATGCGCTGGGTGCACCACGCTGGAAACCTGAAGCTGGCAAGTCCGATGGAGCAGTCTGCAGTTTTCGTCGCACACTTTTTAGGTTTGGGCCAAAGAAATCATGAAGTGGAACACCAGAATGCATCCAGTAAATCTGCCTTTAGTAAGTTGCATGAGATAGACTGCGTCTCTTAATTTACACTATGCCTGTCCTGTAGGATGCTGCATTCCTTTCAGTTCAGAAGTAATAGTTTAAGTTTCATTACCTTCATTCATACACATCTTTACACCATTTCCTCCTTGTCATTCTATGGAGGTGATGTTTTGAAGGCTGGTGCCACATTTTTGATGACTGTTCTCTGTGATTTGAGAGAGAAGTCTCCTCTTAGAACCTTTCCTTGAAAAAAAAAAAAAAAACCCAAAACTTTTTGAAATACAGTTCAACTGAAAGAAATAAATATCAATTTTCCTATAAATAAAACAGCTGCCTGAAATTATATATCTGATTAGAAAACATGATATTTGTGCTTTTCTGTGTCCTACTCACTAGCTTATGGGTTGAAAATCACCAACAGAATATCATAATTGCCAGATTCTACATCTGGATCTTTGATTTATTTGACAGATGTGCAACATCCAAAATATCTAGGCGGATTGCCAGTGACTGTTTAGATGTTGGTGCAGAGGAACATACGATGTTCTTCATGGATCAGTGTCCAGTCATTGCCCCAGAACTGCCTGTTTTTTGATTGTCTTGGTTTGTGTTGGTCCGGTGTGGTTTGAGTGAAGCACTCCTCCATTTGTTTTCTTCCACAGAAATAAAGATGACTGGGGAAGCTGAAAGCTGCTTTTTGTGCAGGTTCAGTAGTAGAGTAGCCATGAATCAGAGCTAGATGAAACTGAGTTAAAGAGCCAAAAGTACGTCAAGTCAGTGAACTACAAGGAAATCAACAGAATGGAAGAAATTTTAGCTTTTTAACTCAGTTAACAAAGCCAGTGAGCCACAAATCCTACATTTGATGATAATTTTTGCCTCTTCCATGTACTGCGTTTATGGAGTACGAAGACAAAAAAAAAAAAGAAGCTAGCTAGTCTTACACACCTTTATAACATCATGCAGAAGCAAAATGTGCACTCATAAGAGCAATCGTGCAGAACGGGGCTTGTCATAATTCATATAAGCACACAAGATGTGAAAAGGCTGAGCCTATTATTTCTGTTTCTTTAATAAGACCAGTTGCTTACATGCTATTTATTTAAATAATTGCAACCATCTACTTCCCCCACCCTTGCTTTTTCCTTTTGGAGAGAAAGAACTCCTAGAAATAACTAGTGTCAGCTGTGAATTCTGGAGGAGCAGCCAAGAATATAAAGCCCATGCAAGTGTGGACAGATCTGACCCTCCCGGGGAACGCGGTGACACGGTCCCTTTCCCCCACCCCGGACGGGGCGAGCAGGCTGGTGTCAGCAGCACCTTTTACAGAAGTTACACATGGAGCCAAGCGACTGATTTTTCTCTGCAGCTGCTCCTGAGAGTCAGCCAGACCTTGCCACGGATGAGAGTGCACTTTCGCTATCCCTGCTTCGAGGGGACGGTGTCCGGAACCTGCTGACAAGACACGGTGTTCCCATAGCACCCCTGTTAACGTGGGTGCCCGTGTTTATGTTGCTCGGTGTAGGGTGTTCTGTGCTAGCCCGTGACTTGTGCGTTGCAGTTATAGCATCATCCCTGGGGCGGCCCCCTTTGCGAAGCCTGCACCGTACCTTGTTTGCTGCGCTGTGTTGCACTCAACGTTGCTGAGTGACGTGGGACTAAACTGAAAGCAAACAGATGGCACCCAGTGCCTCGGAGCAAATTAAGTAGATGGCACCGTGACGAGACTACGTCCATGGCACACGCTGCTGCCACTGATGAATCCCAGTAGTCTTTATTTTTCAACAAGCTACATTGCTCTTATTTTTTTTTCCACTCTTCATCTTTTTGTAGCAAAGCTAGTCCTAAGGCTTCTTGGGGGGCCGGGTTAAAATTTACGAATGTGAAACTTTTGTAAAGGTCACCAGAGCGCTTGTTCTTCCTGTCAACAGCTTGCCTCGCACAAGGGCTGGAGAGAAGCGTTTGGTTCGGTTCCTGGGTACGATTCAGAATAATCCTATAGCAGCGTTTTGAAACCCTTTATTAAAATTGTCACCATATTTAGAAAGATCTATGGGCTGCAGAAACAGAACATCTTCTTATAAGGTTGGAAAACACAACAGCGCGTCCAAAGTTCAAAATGTCCTCGTCTGAACTCACAAGATCTCTGTTTTGTGTAACCAGTCAACAGACTTCTGGATCACATAAATCAAAGCTGTTCCTCATCTGCAGCCCGCTCGGTCCGTGTGTGCGCGTGTTCGGGGTGCACGCACGCGTCATCCCCGTGGACTCACGTAGGCGATGGAGGAGATGCAGAGTGACGGGGAATTCGCTCCATCAGAGGTTCCTGGAGGGCTCTCACTGCGTTCACCAGGGGACTTTCCTGTTGCAGCACTCGTATAAACTGCAGATTGCACTACTGGGCTGAAGATAACCATGGTGTTCGTCAGGGGTGAGATGTCTGATTTCTCTCTCGGTGGCTGCTTGGATGCTCTGGGTAGAGGGGCCAGTCGCCAGTGCAGAAATTTGGGTTTCTTCCTTCTCCCTGCGCTGCTCTTCACTTGTAATAACAGCAACTTTTCCTCTTCCCCTTCAGATCTGCTCACAGTGAGCCAAGGAGAACGAAATGACTTGTTGGAGTATTTTGTATTTATCAACTAGTTGCCAAGAGAGTAAGGTTAACACAGCGGAGCTTGCCTTTTGCAGCAGCAAAAAAAATGGAAGCAACGTGCTGCTTGTATTCTGTTTCAACCCTAAGCATGCTCTTAAGTGTATTTTTTTCTTGTTTCTTCTGGTAGTGCCAGAAGCCTAGTTAGTATTAGGGCATGCAAAATCATGGAAGAGTACCAAGTATATGCCAAAGAAATGGATGTATTTTAAAATTACTTTCTAATTGGATATGGTAAGCAAAAAAGGATGAGCACGAGTGTAGGGTAATACAGCCTTCATTAGAACAAGGTTTCCATATGTTAGCTACATGAAAATGATGTTTATAAGCCATGTAAAGCTTAATTTGTTTGGGGTTTTTTTGGTGGACGGGTAGTTGTGAGACAGTGGTAGGATGTGTTATCTCACAGGTGAAAAAGATATGAGTTCACTGCGGTGCACTCCAATATTAGTCGTTCCTGCGTGTGCTTTTAACCTGTGATAAAATCACCTTCAAGGTAAATAAGTTTGTGTTCATTGTGAGATATTTCAGGGTAACAGTGCTGAAATACCTTAAAATAGTTCCCGTATTGCAGCAGCCTATTTAGTAGGTCATACCATGAATAAAAAGTAAGTTTTATACTAGGAATTCACAAGTCTTCCATCTAATCACTACTCCTGGTGGTTTTTTCAGTAAGAAGATGGTTTGGGGGAGAAAATGTATAGTGGTTTTTCAAGTGGATTCTGGGAAGGCATTTCAGGTCAAAAAGGTAGATGAAAGGGATTTTCTTCGAGGAAATCCAGCTTTATATGAGGCTTTGTTGGTGGCATAGGATGTAAGAGCAAATGCAACCACAAAAAGAAGTAGGATGTTTTGAAGCATTAAAAAGTTTGAATAAAGTACAGGAAAGGGAAGACGAGGAAGGGATTAAGAAAAGATTGTTACCTCCTTTGAATTACTCCGAATTACAAGGGGAAAAAGAGGGGGAAATCAGAAATAAAAGTAATGGTCAAACCGCACTCTTGTGGTTTGAAAATTAATTTAAACTACATTGTTCTACTGCACAGGCCAGGTATTGTTTTCTTCATTTGTTTTGTTTGGGAGGGTAGCTTTATGTGGTACAACTGATGAATCGCTTTATTGCTTTAGAGGTGTGCAACTCTGTCACAATAAATGGTGTTTGATGCACTAAAAAAATAATGGGCAGCAGTAAAACTGTCTTTCCTGTCTTAGCCTGTTAAAAGATAGGTAAGAGGACCATTTAGTTTAATTTACGGGAGATAATTAAATAGCTATAAAACACTGACGCAGGTTTCTCTTTGTTTATACCACATATTTAATATTTAAATAATTTTTGAAGTCGGAGCTGAAGATGTTATGGAGATCTATTCTCCTAGCAATCCTAACCAGGAAAAATGGGCCGCTTACAAAAGAAATGGACGAGCGCTGACAGACTTCAACTGATTTAGGGTAGGCCGCCAAACAAGGGTGTAAATAATAAAAAAACCCCAACCATTTGTTAATCAGAAGTCATTACCCAGTGAATACTCTACGCCCCTTACAGAGCTACCGAACCACAGAGGGATATTCTAAATTCTGTTTCTTAGCTGATGGGCAACCGTGACAGATTCGCCTCGCATGCTGCGATGACCATCTCCAGTGGGAAGTTTCATTTTGATTGTAGGCAGCCCAATGACAGCAAGGCTTAGGTCTGTGCAATTCATTTCCAATAAACGACATTAGGCTTTGCAAATACTTTTTCCCCTCCTCTTATGTCCCCTCCCTGTATTCAGCTGAAAACAAACGCATCATATCTCCTCTGAGAAAGACTGAATGGCATCACACTCATCAGTTCATTTTAGAAATAACATTTATTAAACCAATAAACAGCTAACGAGTCCTGGCCTCCCCATCCCCAAGCATTTGGTGGAGGGTTTAGCTTCAGCCTGGCCAGACTCGAGATGGAAGCTGAGCGTCCCTTGGCAGCGATGCACGGGAGCGTCGGGGACCGCTGCACTTTTGGTCGTTCCCCCCAGTGCCGCAGCTGGAACCCGGCAGGGAGCTGGATGCACCATCTTAGGGAGATTTCAGTTTTTCTTGCATAAGAAATCAGATTCCACTGCTGGAGCGGCAGAGAATTAACGCATAGTGCGAGGCTTTGCACTTTGGTATTAGTTTCTGGATCTGTTGCTTTTTTTTTTTTCATTGTATATTCCTACCCCCCTAAAAATACATCTCCTAAACAACTCAATTTTACCTTATATTCAAAGCACTCCCCTTCTCTGTTCTAGGTCATTGTCTTTCATCCAAATATGACATTTATTACAGCAAGGTGCCTGAAGCAAACTCAAAAAGCAGCATCCTTCTCAACTCCGAACCTTCCCCGTTACGAGCTGGGTTAGATGAGAGGTACACTCTTCAACTCACGTTTCATGGCAGCACCTGGCCTCTACTCCGAAGCCACCGCTCTGTCCTGATGTCCTCTCGGTCAGGAGACAGGGAGATCCAGCTCTAAAAATAGCATGCAGTAGCTAGGTGGGGGAGCTCCAGGAGTGAATGATTGCTGGGAGGAGAAATAAGTTACTTTTCCCCGATTTCCAGGATATGGTCTGGAGGGCAGGTGAAACGTGCCTGACAATGTGCCTTGGCAAGCGGCTTTCACTAAAAAAAAAAAAAATCTGGGAGCTGAAATCCACCGTCACGGTCATGCAGTGCAACTCCTGGTAGCTCCTCAAGTCTCTGTGGACCTCTGAAGGGGGGTTCTGCTCAAAATCCACGACACATGAGAAGCCTGGACTCTACGTCCCCAGGAGTTGTCCTCCTGCAACACCAACCTACTGACAATCGACGCTGGGCATTTGGCTCGCGCACAGCCGCGTAGCTGAGTCACAGGAGTTGTTTGAACAGGCAGCGTCCGCCTGGGCAAAGACGTTTTCCTGCAGAAAGCCTGTTGTCGGGTGGACGCCCAGCTTCACACGCTGCTTCTGGAGACCCTTCTCCAGTTCTGCAGCTGGGCTTCGTGCTCGTGGCCATGCTGTGGGACGCTAAGGTGGCTGGAGTTTATGGCCAGTTAGTGGTTAATGCTAGAAAGGGGTTAAAAAGCGCTAAATACATGTTTTAGCTAGATAATGGCCAGAAATTTTGCAACATTGCCTTGCGTCTCTCAGAAGTTCAAGTGCTCAAGCATTGCAACTTGCGCCCTTCTGTACATTTTTATGGACATCTAATGGGAAAGAGCCTTTAGTTTTACATCCTGGTGCAGCACAAATTTGTATGTCCACACAGGTATTTTAATATTCAGAAATAAGAAACATTTGTGTTAAAAAATCAGATCTCAAATAATAAAACTTTGATAACTTCCAGCTTTATAGTACTGCTGACAATAAAGCTAGGCTGAAATTCATTGTTGACTAGAGGTGCTGCTCTAAAAATGTGAGATTTCAAGAATATGTTGCACAGAACTGGTAGAAGTCAGTGCCCCTTAAATGATGCTGATGCGAATTTAAATTCTAACACTGGCACAGAGCATTAGGAACTTCATTACTAATAATTACTAATGGCTGTGCCAGTATTAGAAGAAAAATACTCATTGTCACTCAGCTATGAAGGAGCTCCAAGTAGAAAAGCAAAATGAGAGATGGCCTTTTTCATGTTTCTTATCGGTTTGAACCAGAACTCAGGCAAAAATGAGTAACAGTGTTTAACAGGGGAGAAAAAACCCCTAAAAAGTCTGCCTGGATCCTCCATCATTAGTAGTTACGAACTCTAAAATTAAGATGAAACATACTGTTTCACAGAGGGAGGTCCTACTGTTTGTATTATCCACGGAGTTAGATCAATCAGCAGCTGCCCTGTTAAGCAGAGGGTAGTGTGCTGTGGGAGCGCAGTGGTCCCCAGCCCCCCGAACGCCTGGAGAGAGGAGCAGGGCACACGGGCCAGCCGAGGCCCTGGCTGCTCGCCTGCTGAACCTTCTCTTAGGTCAAACGACACGTTGATACCAAGGGATGACGACAATCCATTTTGTCAGAGGTTCAGCCGTGCGCGGTATGCGGAAGCAGGATGCCATGGCCATGCCTGGCTGCTGGCACGCTGGGCAGCCCCACCGAGCAAGACGCAGACCCCAGACCCACATTTCCAACTTCTGCTCGCACCCCAGCTGCCAAGTGAATGGCAAAAGGCACCTCCTCCACCCCAGACCACCAAACCACGTTTCTAAGCCCCAGCTGCAAACCAGACCTTTGAAACCTCTCCCTTTGCCCCATTTCCTCCAAAACGTGTGTTGCCCCCTCCCAGCCGTGCATCTTGGAGAGGACCTGACGCCTGAACTAGGGTGAGCGCAGCTGCAACAAGATAAAGTGTCCTGGAGAGGCACGTGCTATCCTGCCGGTCTCTGGCACTTCCCCACGCAAGGAAATGGGCTTTCCCATCTGGGACACAGAGGTAAACAGAGCGCGTGCCCAACAAAACTGCGCTTTCCTGGTACTCAGTCATGTCTTTTTAGAAAGTTTTTTCCCCTATGGAGTTTGAGACGGGTAGCCTATCTGTTCCTGTAAGTTCCTGTATTATGTGATCCTTATGGTTAGCATGTTATACACAGACATGTTTTCAAGAAAGCGTTTAGGTCCTGTATAGAAAGTTATGACATTTGAAAGTGTGGTGTTTTTTTTTTTTACAAAAGTTTATTTTCCACAAGGAAGAGCAATAGGAAAAATTAAATTGTTTTCCACATATTGTTTTCTTGAAACAGAGTCTACAAGGACATATTCAGCACCAAAACTAAAAACAAAAAAGTACAAACAGCCATAGAATATATTCTATAAAGCAAACATTTAATATTGCACTTTGTTTCTCTAATGTTTGGATTTTACTTACTTTTTCCTAATTCAGATCAGAATTCTCTATCAAATACTGGGCTACAACTGTGAACCTCATGTTTTATAATGCTGAGAATTGACCAATACTTGTGGAAGAGTAATGCCTCTGAACAACTAACAACGTAATTTAAAACGGAAAGCCTTTATTTGATAAGGTTATAGAATTGTTCACTCTAATCACAAAGGCTGTGATGCCACATAAATTACTACGATATTGGTCAATCCTGCTTCATATGCAATTTTCCATTACATTGTGATAAGTACTTTAATGCTATGTATATCAGCAATTGTTCCCTAGTCTGTTAAAAGTAACAAAAAAAGGAAAAAAAAGTAAAACCACCAAATGCCCTTTTATGCCAACGATCCCATCAGCTTTTTAAATTGTCCGGTTGGAGAGGGTAGAGGGAAGGGACATTCACAAAATTGGCCTAATACCCTAAGAAATCACCCAATTTCCTTCTCATCCAATATTCGTGCTCAAAGCCCAAGCCTTTTTAACTGAATCACTTAAAACGCGACTCATTATTTTATCACCCTGTTGTCATTTTTGAAACATGAATTATCGTTCATGTTCTCATAAAGGCCACTTATGGAAAAGCCTATTTTGTCGCATTTATGAAGCCTTAAAAACAAGGCAGAGGTTTTTAAGAACAAGCACCACGCAGAAGCACCAGCCTCCTCTCTCCTGCTCCCTTCTGAGCTGTTTTATTGCACAAGGAGATAGCTACTTGATGGATTACATCTTGATTTAAGTAGTCAACACCAGAAGCGTGTCCCTTTGCCAGTGGTCTGCGTTACACGGTTTCTGAAAAGGAAAGTTGACTTCTGCTGCAAATCTCTAGCATGTAAGTGCTGGTATTTGTGCTAGCGCATCTAATGGCTCCTTTGCACTCTTTTTCTTCCTTGGGGCACACTCAAGGGCGAGTGCTCTCTCCATGTAATTTCTTGCGTTCTGAAGGAATAAATGGTAGAATTTGCTGTTCTCTTTGTTTTAAAGCTCTTCAGAGTACCACAGAAGATGCAATCATCAAGGCAATTCTAGCTAACTAGTATCTGAGTATGGCTGGTAACACTGATCTTGCCCAGTTTAATTATACTTCTAGTCTTACTATTTTTTACAGTATCATAAACCCTGAAGATAATACAAAGTGCACAAACTGAGCTCTTAGCATAGTCCAAGCTTTTCCTGCAGTTTGAAATATACTTTCTACTAGAGACTCATTACATATAGAATTTTTGGTGATTAGGTAACTATATATAAAAATAAATTTACTTTCCCTTCCCATCCCTACTACTTGAGATATCAATCTGTCTATGAATCCTAGACAGTGTATGACTATTTCCTTTTAAATTTATTTTGAGGCTGAGCTGGTCTCTGCTGGCGCTACTTTCTTTTGTGCCTTTATTTTTTTTAAAGCTTCACAACTTGAACATCTTTTTATAATGTATAAAGAGAAATGGGAATGAGGGTGGGTTTTCTAACTTTTGTGTATGTCCCTATTCCAGCTCCCCCTCTCGAATAAAGAACAAAAAACAAAACACAAACACAAAACAAAAAAAAGAAGTAACTCAACAGTGCAACGTAACAAAACAAATAGCATTCCAACAGTTTGGCAAGTGATGAGTTCACCTGAGATTAAGTGATTTTTAGGCAGTCTGTAACAAAATGCTGCTTTGCGATAATAGTAGAAAGGCAACAAATTCTTAAAAGAAATCAGGAAGGTATACAATCTCGATGAAGTCTATTAATTTCTATTAACTCCACCCCCCACCCCAGCCCCATCTGTTGCTTATCTACTACAGTAGGCTGCAAAACATACAGCAAGAAGGATTGGCTTGAAGGCATTTGATGTTTGTAAATAAATCCACCATAGGATCCAAGCTGAAGAGGTGATACATGATCAGCCTACTAGGACAATTCTGAGCATGTGCATATGCAGGTAAAGTCCAGGCTACATTAAATTAAAAAAAAAAAAAGAAAAGTCAGTGCATTTGTCAAAGTCTGTTGCTGTTGGTTTTTTTTGTCAAAGCTTTCTTTTGCTCCTTACTGTGCAGACCACAAAGAAATAAGAGGGGAATAACAACAGTCCGGCATAAATGAGAAAAAGCTGTAGTGACATTGAACCGCACAATGTAAGCAATGAGCATGTGCAAATTTCCAAATCATAAGAGGAAGCCATCCCTCTCTTATAATGTGGTTTGAGTGTTGTTTTGACACACATGACCATAGGTTAGTAAGGCTGCTCCTAGTATGTGCCAGTATTTAAGAAGGGAGGGGGGGGAAGCTCAGGTCTTCAAGCATGTGGAGCAGTCCTACAATGTTACTGTAGGCTTCAAAGCATGATCACAGGTTGTTTTCAGTTATTCACCATACAGACAAGAGCAAAACCACTTCCTTTCAAAGTGTGTCTCCACTATGACACCTTGACCTTCAACACGGCAGGTATGATTCAAAACCCAAGTCAAGTCAGCTTTTTATGGATTCCTTCAACGAGAGGGGCAAGATGGTCTGTCATCTGTGGACTGATCTGGGTTTGGATCAATCTAACCAAAAGAGGAAGAAAAAAAACAACCCAATACATCTTTAGAGTCAATTGCTAGAAATAAACCAAATTGAAACAAAACCCCACCAAAATTCAGAAGTTTAAGACAATGATAATGATAAATGGCATTCCCAACCCAAAGGTTATTCAAATAATTGGAAAACCTCTAGTCAATTAGACAAAACTTTGAAAGAAAAATTAGTAACCAAGCACAGTGGAAAATTTTAAACTACAGGCTGATGGTAATTTAAAGATAAGCACAAAGAACTAAAAACATTGAAAAATCTGCTTTAGTAGCACAGAAGTATTTTGAATTATTTACTATACAGTAAAAAACTGGACTCATCACTAAAAAGAGTAACTTCAAAGATAACTGACTTTAGATTTTTTTTTGCTTCAAAAGACACAAGTTATGAGTAAAAAGTCATCCTACTTTTAATTTACAAGTAATTAATCCTCAAACACCTCAAAATGTCTCATAAGTTCTTTCTAAATCTGTAAGTACCTAAAATGAAAAGGACTTAAGACTTAATATTCTAGGGTTAAATTGCAGAAGAGTCCTCAGAAGTCTCCAGCACACAAAAACCATGTCCCTCTCTGCCCACTCGATGTCAGGTTAGAGTTTCAAGAGTAAAAGAAAAGGAAAAAAATCAGCTGGAGAATTCGGGCAAGATTTAGCCAAAGGACACTATTTTACTTTTGTCTTATACCACTGCTTTTTCCTGAAAAAAAGCTACTGAAGTTATGTCGTGGTTATTGAGTGGCTGGCACAGAACTAAAAATGCAGCCAGCCATGTTGGAGAACCATGTATTTATGAAAACCAGTGTCAGAATAAATACTTTTGTAACTTCTCTACATGGAACTTCTGAAAGCCCTACAGACACAGAACCAAACACACAGGCAAAAGCAGCTTTAGGAAGTAGAGCTGAAAAACATTAGCACATTGTGCATCTATAGACCCAAAATGCTGGTGTTAACCAATGCAATGCATGTAACACAATGTTTTAATGAAGTTGCGAAGAGAGAGTTGCAACAGTTTGGAAATTTCTACAAAGCATTAGAATTGTGGAGAATCCTGAAAAATCCTGATGCAATTCACCTGCATTTTGCTATAGTCACCTTATCTCCTGTCCATTATTTTAGTGTTTTCTCCTGATTTTAGGAGACAGAAGTAACTTCCTACATTTATTCCACTGGACACAATTCAGAAAAACAGTGAAATAACCATCATATTCTGAGGTACTTACTTCTGAATAGAGAGGTGGAGGCAGAAAACGGAACTCCTGGATGTATGCAAACAATGGTCCCGGAAGCGCTCTCTCAAAGTCATCACAAGCACCTATGGGTGCAAGGCTGGACTGTCTTTGTTCCTCTGTGACCACTTCTGCATAGGCAGGAGGTGCTGCAGGGAAAAGGTACACGCAGTTCGAACAGCAAGTTCTTATGCATGTCAAAACATATAACATAATAAATATTAAAACTTTTATCATTGTAAAATGCACCAGCAGGTAGGTAAATTACTTAAAAGTATGTGACTTTTTAACAGTTGTTGAATATGAAAGCAAGGGTAGGCTGTTTTATTTTCAGATTATGCTCAAATCCCAGAGCAGACTGACCACTGTTTACTGTGACTTAATTATCCCCTTAAATTTAAAGCAAACCCAGATTACTGAATTTCTATACAGGTAGGAATGACAGAACATTGCATTCCTCTGGGCTCCGTAAATCCAAGTCTGGGATTTGTAGATAAAAAAAGCAATGTTTATTAGATACGTGAAAATAGAGGGAAGGAGATATCAAGTTCCTCCTTTGACAACAGAGATTTCCCATTAAAATGAATTACATTATCTTTTCAGAAAGCCTTGACTGCTAAGGCTGGTAAAGGACACCATAAACTGCTGTTATGACAGGTTACAGTGCCTTATAACCAAGGATGCAATTGAGATACCGGCTGCAGAATTTGTTCTGCACAGGTACAATGGCATCCTGCACTTTCACTTATACCACCTTCCAAGCAGCTGGATTTCACTGCTTGTCTTTGAGGAAGGCAGGGAGGGAACTCTTCTATAAAGGACAAGGGAGTAGCAAGGAAACATCCACAAGGGATCTCCTGTGGGCTTTATTATGAAGGATGTAATCTGGGTCTGTCTGCATGACAGCCATGAATAAAGCAGACAAAAATCAAAACAGGGTAGCAAATTCATTGGGATCTGTATGGTCAAGTTACCTTCTGGTCTTTCAGGCAGTGTCAGACCAAGCCAATTCATGTTCATGCTACACTGGCTGCTCACACTTGATGTTCTGCTACCAAATGGGTGTAGAGGAATGGTACCAATGACCAGCGGTAAGTTAAGGAATAAATCCATGGCGCCTGGAATATCAACATAAACCTAAAGAACAACAACAAGAGGTGTACAATTAAAATGCAGGTTTGTATGAACACTGTGTAATTATTAGACTAAGTTCTCTGCCCATGGAATTTTCCATGACAAACTTGTTTCTTATTGTCTGGTTTAGGGCCAATGCCCCTGTGGGAACAAAACGGCTCCCTGAGTCAAAAGCAGCTCAAGATGCTTTACATGAGCCCTGACAGGGAAGCAGCGTCTACTCGTAACATGTTTGATTAGCTGGCACACCACAACTGTTCTAAGAACATGCACAATTTACACTGATTTACAGAATCCTGCCAGGACATTAATGCTAAAATACGTATTTCTTCTGTAACGAGTTCGCACAGAATGCTTTGTTAGCCATTTACAAAGAACAACGGAAGTGACTCATGCTTAAGTGAAACAGACCATCCAACATACCATCAGTGAATACTCCACACGGATTATACTGCAGTCGAGGATTGAAGGGGAAACAGGTGGAATTTTCAACTGTTTGCCATTCCAGGTTTCTGTTTTGCCAGATGACAAGGATTCCCCACGCAGGTTGGCAACAAGCTGTTTGACTTCCTTCATTTTCCCTTTGGCATAAAATGCCTGTGTTTGGTAAATGGCCGCCTTTGGCACCACCACACGGGAAGAGCAGTTCTCAATCTCAGCAAAGATCTGAATTGATTCACCTGAAACAGAATTTCAAGTTTTCTTTGTATTTACAAGTCAGCTTAAGCAAATTGCCACATTCTGTTATACTGCACTGGGCACCACTAGCAATGTTCTACCTTGAAAAACACCCACTGATGCTAACAGGAATAGGATCACCATGAGCTAATCTAGAAGAAAAATGCACAGGTCTAATAGAAGCAGATGTCCTTCAACAATCTGGAGACACAGCTAGCATTACTTAACAAAATTAGTGGTAGTTGAGAAAATACTGAGAACATTGCTGAATGAAGACTGAGGTGGTAAGAACAGTTTAAATATTTCGTTTATATAAAAACAGTAAGTACAAACTGTCATTTTAAAAGGGCAGGAAAAACATTTCCTATAATTACTTCTGTTACGTACCTGGGGTGTAGCCCTTCCTTTCAATTTTGGCACTTAAGGATATTGGGCCTGAGGTACAAAACCAACAACAGAGAGTCTTTTCTTTTGTGCCTGCTTGGGGTGACTGCAAGAAAAGAACAACATTGCCCATTCAGTTGAGTTCCATGAATCTCTTAATCTATTTTAATCAACTCAAAAATTATTTTTATCATGTACTTATTACACATTTTGATAAACATAGCTAGTCTTATTTATAGAAAAAATAAATTTAAATGGCATCATGCAGATATGACATTCATTCTAATTCCATTACTCATTAACACTGCTTTTTCTGCCATACTTCATACTACAATCAACACTTAAAACAGTTTTTATACATAAATACCGTACAATTTAATAGAAGGCTTTCTAGCCCACATATACCAACATACTGTTGGCAGAGGTCTTCATTTATCAGTAAACTATAACATCTTTCCAGTACACTGTACTTCAGAAACAGTAACTGAGCTAAAGTACTGTAACCTTCACTCCTGCTATTTCCTCTGTTTTGGAATGATCCCGTGTCATCCATGTTAAACAGACTTTGTTATTTTACACGATATCAGGATTTAGGACTTGATCCAAAGCCCATTAAAGTTAAATGGTAGCCTTTGATTTTAATGGAATTTGTGCAAGTCCAACGTCCCTTTCCAAGTCTGATTTTTCCCCCATGCACACAAGAAACCTATTTCAATGGACTTTGAGGTGTTTTCCACCCCTCCCCCTCTGCAGATTAGAATCTGAGGAAGAGGAGGAAAAAATAAAAGGAATGTTAGGCCAAATTGAAATCAAATCCTCATTGGAAGCAGCTGTGATACTGAAATTATTTTAATGAAATGACATTTCAGAAAGATTATACAGAATTGTGATAATTTCTCCCCATTGGTACAAAGCTATCCATATGGAAATTATCAATTATGCATGCCAGTACATTTTTTACTTTGCATTTTTAAGTTAGCAGTCTCTCACTATAATATTAAAGTTTCACTGTTCCTTCCACACATTACTCTTTACTCAAAATCAAAGAGGAACAGTCCGCAAAATTTTCCTTCTTAGTGACATTTTACAATTTAGTATTATTAATTTAAATTGACAAAGCAATTTTACATATCTTAAAAGTGAAGCAACTCCAAGTACAGGAAGACATAGCTTTCAAAATAACCAGTAGTTATAGAGTTGCTGAACTGATGTAATACTCAGAAGATCAGCTGTAACTAAACTAGCAAATAAATATTAGGTAAAATTAGATCTGGATATTGCTTCAGTTACTATATTTCATTATTTTTATGCCAGAAAAAGAATGAGTAATTCTGTCAATTCTTACCAGTAATGAAGGAGTGTTGATATCTATATGTTCAAAGACTGTAAATTCCTTCTTTAATTTTACTGGTAGAAACCAAGGCCTATGCAATTCGGCTTTCACCCAATAGCGCACACTGCCATGTCTGCCTTCGAATGAGGTAGCAAGTGGTCTGTGCAGGACACAAAGGTCAAAATTGAGTCAAGTCTTTCTGTCTAATAATGATACAATTGATCAGATCAGGCATTAGTATGTATAATTGCATTTTTAATGCATTGTAGTATTTAATACAGCATAACTTATTTGCAAAGTTTCTGTATCTCAAAAATTCAAGATTAAAGATGGGAGAAAAAATCATCTCCAATTCATCCTACTGTAGTTTTGCATAGATTTTAAGACTCAATTAAAGAATTGTACTAGAAAATGCCAGAAGAGTACACATTTCCTTTAAACTTAAGAGGCCACTTTTTACTTCTTAGAATAAAGCATGCCCTTTTAAGGCCAAATTAGGACTACCAACTTAAATTAGCATTACTATCAAACAGTTGCTGTTTTGGATACTGTATTTTGTAAATCATTGTCTACTGTTTACTCAGCTGATATCTCAGTATCAGGTTAATTTTAGCCGTAACTCAGCACTTTTTGTAGTTTGTTTTGCCTTAAGCAGAGTAAATATTCAATTTAGAGTTCTGAAGAGAGAGGCTATTTTGAGTACCTTCTAATTTTCCCCTATCCTGAGGAGACCAGCTTAAAATACTTATCTTGTATATGGATGTACATATTTAAGCACATATATATATACATAAAATCATCAAGCCTATTCTGCTCTGAACTTTGACAGATGAAAGAAGCCCCTTCTGGGAACTGGAGGAAAAACAATGTGGAGAAGATCTCCAAACCTTTCAGCATCACCTTTTTTTCCTGTAATATCATAAAATGAAAGACAAAAGATCTTTATATTCCAGTTATCTACAATTAACAGTAGTTTTCCATAACTTATTTTTTCCTTATTTTTATGCAATTACATTTTTTCTATTACATTATGTTTTGTAATATGCAAATAATTTATGTTTAATTTATAAAGCTTCTATATGGAATAATACTAGCCAAGCTAGTACTGAATCCTTTCAGTTACAGGTTTGACTATTTACACCCATGCGTTTTTCCTAATAATACAAATGAAAGGATTTTCTAATTGGTCTTCAATGTTTCATCCTGCCCCATATTCCTTAGGGCAAAAATCAGTAAGGCCAGTGTGTGTCTTCTTTCTTTCCCACTGTTGCTCTGTAGTTACGCAAATTTTGGAAGTGTTCTACGGATGGAAAACAACAAGTAAGTTGGCAGTGTCAAACTTCAGGTTTTTGATACCAGCCTTTGTTTTTTCAGTATTATCAACATCTGGCTTCACAGTTATTCCTTCAGGTCACTTAAAAAGAACCTGTGCTTTGACCAATGCTTGTGACATTTTACTGGCTATCACTGGTTTCACTTCAAGCTAAGCATTTCACATTCATGTATAGAACGTTTTGGGTTTTAAATATTTAAATGCCCCTTCCAACTCAAGGGAAGATCAGCATTCTTTTGGTAGTTGAGATTTCCACAGAATGCTAAATTGCGTTTAAAAATCTCCATGTATATAGGTCTTCTCAACTGCTCCAGTAAAAGCTACTATAAAGTCCTGCGCTGTTCATTTTGAAACTGACCCGTCAAAGTGTTTATCATCCACAGGTTCTGCTAAAACCAGCACCTCTAATAAACAGGTGGTTTATTAGCTTTAATATTAGGTACCAAACTACTTCACATAACACACTGCTGAATTTTTCAACCTTAATGACTTCACTGCTTGCCTTTTACAGCAAAATGCTCCTTTTTCCATCCGTGACAAGACTCCCTCTGTTCCTGTGTATTTCATTGTATTGCAACTTGTATTTTTTAGCTAATTTCCGTACGGCTAACTTCTCTATGTATAGACCATCCATTCACAATGTCTACCTTACACATTTCAGATGTGGTGGGGTGGAGGAACAATCTTTATCGCAACACTTCTGCTTTCACTCTTGCTTCACCTTTGCTTTCTGAGACAAATGGGACTGGTACAGGAATTTGTCTTCCTTCATCCACCCATTTTTCTGCTTACTTCCATCCAGGCTTTCCGCATAAAGGCCAGCCTGGGTACATATCTGCTATTTAAACCAGAACAATCTCCTCTTTTGTTAAACATAGTTAAATCTTGCCACATCTGTTCCAGACTGAACTCAATTCACCAGCAACCTTATCTCTAGTTCTGCTGGTCTGCATGGCTCCAGTAAACTGCTGGTTGGGTTAGAAGGTATCATCTCAGCCACTCTGCAGGACCCCAGTTCAAATTACTCTCCCTCCTCTTGGGAAGGGGTAAAACATTGCAAGACCTAATGAGCCAGTAGGATTTGGTCAAAAGAAAGGAAGCTACTGGGCAGCAACGAGCTCCCGTCTTGTGGAAATAAAAAAAAAAAAAAGAGTCATGTATGAGTTTAAAAGCAACCTCTTCAGTTTAATGAGATTATGTCCTCCACTGCATGCCAAAGCACAATTCCTACTACCATTGAAAAGGTTTCCCCTCCACCCACAGCAGGAGTTTTACTCAGACGGGTGGGCAGCAGGGCCCGAGGACAGCGTGCAGGAACTTACGTCTGTGGAAGCTCGAAGCTGAATGCATATTCGTGCCTTCCGGACTGGATGGTGTGAAGGCCTTCTTCCGAATTGTCATCGTCTAGAAGGGGAAAAAAAAACACAAAACAAAACAATTGCTATTCCATCTGCACACAGTTTATACATTACATGGGCTTCTCTGCCAGGACACAAGTGATTTAAGAACCTGATGTCCCAGAAACAAGGGTCTCCTGTCCATTGGTAATAACTGCTGGATGCGGGGACAAATCTTACCCACTGAAGGATAGGGAAGATTGCCAGGTCCACCTTACAGAGAAGCAGAGGTTAATTTGCTTTAATTTCTAATCCTGCCTCTGAACACTGACACAGTTGCAACTGCTGCCATTTCAAGGCCTGCCTGCAAGATCTGTAATGGGAATCATGCTTTCCACTGTGATTCCTAGTTAAAACATAATAGAGATGGCTCTTTACCAGCATTAAGCGATCTGCATGAAGTCTGCTGGTGCAAGATTAAATTTAGTAATTCGGCTTCCTTTTATCTCCTGCCTGGCAACAGTGTCCAGGAATTAATCACAAAAAAAAGGGGGGGAGAAAAAAAAAAAAGGGTGCACAAGCATCACCTGTAAAGTACCAGGTGAATTCAGGGGCACTGAAAAATGGCAACCTGCCCAATTTTAACACTGTCTAAACTTCTTAATTTTTGGCAGGTTAACTCGATCTTGCTTGGATAGCAAGACCCAGATATTTCCTGGCTCCACCAAGAAAGCTGACCTCTGTTTATGGCCATGATTTCTTGTGCCGCTTTAAATGCTGCAACAAATTTGTGGTTTCTTCCGACGTAATTACCATAAAACCAGAAAAACGCTGACTCCATCAAAATACAAAGTTAAGAGAAAAATAACTAAGCATCTCGTGCATAAAAAGGACTGGGATAATAAAGGGGGATATAGCGAGACAATGCGAAAGGCGACTGCTTGTATTTAATGGTCTGAGGCGCTAATGGAGGGAGGCAGGAGGATTTTAAGTTCCTATTGTCCTACAGAGGGGCCGATGTCCTCCTTCCTGCAGTGCACCGCAAACGCCGAAAATCTTAAAAAAATAGAAAACGCCCCCCCGCAACCAAAAAACGCAATCCCCAAAAAAGCCCGTACCAGCAAGCTATCGACAGAAATGCACCTTCAGCACGCAGCGTGCTGAAACGAATGTCAGGAAAATGTGCCGAAAAGGCGAGACAATACGTATTAGCGTGAGGGCTGGGTTTGGTGGTTTTGGGTTTTTTTTTAATTATTATTTTTTTTTTTTAAGGCGGGGGAGCGTTGCTTTGGGTTGTGTCTCTATTTCCCAGCACGGCGATCTCCCCCTCACAGAGGAGCTCCCGTCCCGTCTCCCCCCCGCCCCCCCCCCCCCTTTCTGCCAGCTCAGCAGTCCCGCCGAGCCGGGCGGCCGCGGCGGAGCTGTGGTAAACAAGTGCTGAGCTGTCAATCAGGGGCCGGGCTGGAGCAGGAGCCGACCGGCCTAAACCGGTGCGAGCGGATCCCCAGCCAGCCGCTCATATACATACGGTATACGTTACACCCGCCGCATTCGCTCAACAGCTCCGCTCCCCGCCGGCCGAGGGAGGGGGGAGGGCGGGGCGCCGCCCGCCCCTCGCCTTCCGCTCTCCTCCGAGACCCCTCAGGGGACCTTACCGGGGAAGGGGACGCGGTGAGGACGTGACCGGCCGCAGGGCGTCCCGCCGCCCGCCCGACGGGGCTTCCCCCCGCGCCAGCTCCTCAGGGGAGCGGCCCCTCCGTCCCCGCGGCGCACGCCGGCTGCGGGCAGGGGAACCTGCTCCCTCAGCCCCGCGGCCAGCGCCCCTCCAATCAGCGGCTGGCATCGCCTTAGCAACAGGGCAACAAAACCCCAGCTGGCCAATCAGGGGGCGAGCGGGGGGCGCGGCCTGGGCCGCCAGTTCGGGGGAGAAGCGCCCGGGGCAGTCATTGAAACTCGGCCGCCGGCAGCGGCTCTGTGGGCAACGGGGCCCGCCCCGTCCTCACCCCACTCCCGGGCACGGCATTTCCCCCCCCTACCCTCCGCGGCAGGCTGTTGCGTGTCTGCAGGTTTCTGTCACCCGCCACCCGGAGGTGCGTGAAGTTTCGCTCGGGCGAGTGATTTCTAAGGCGGCGGCGGCGGGGGGGATCTGAGGGACAAGTCACCTCGGTGGCGAACTGAGCGGGAGGTGTTGATTAAAAACACGTTAAAGCCCCCAGCTCTCTTACGGCGTTAGTTTGAGAAACGCTTGGTAATAGGCTCGGTGCCGCCCGCAGCCAGACTTCTTCAAAAATTAGTTTTTTCTTTTCATTCCCAAAGGAAGGGGAAATATCTCATCCCTGCTGTAAATACGCTGCATATTTTTTTTGGTTTTTTTTTAAGAAAAGGCAAAAGGCACGCAGCCCCGAAATTACATAACCGGTTTTTAACATTATTTTCTTGTGCTAAGGAATTAAGTCATCGCCACCACCTGACGCGTGCGGCCAATCTGCGCGGAGCAGGCGGCGCACCCCCCCACCCCCCCTCCCGACCGGTCCCAAACAGGATTGAACCGCTTCGAACAAAGGCTGCAAACTTCGGAAAAAACAACCCCCGGGCCCCAGCGCTTTCACCCTGCCCGGCGAGGGGCTTTGCCAGCCCTGGGGGGGTTACACCCCGCTGCGTGGGGACCCCCCCCGCAACCCACGGGGGTGTGGGGGGAGCAGGAGGTCTTCGCTTCCCCAGTTTTGGGAGGGATGCTCCCATTACGCAACCACACACATTCCCCCCCCCCATCAGAGCTTTCTGGGCACATTTTTACATCGGTGGTCCGTGTCCCCCCCTCCCAACTCTCCCACCCCGGGGGGGGCGGCGAGGGAAATTAAAGCGATTTACCGGGAGGGGGTAAAAAAAATAATCATTACACGTGGGGTGGTGATGGCATATGTCAAAATCGGCTACGGGCAATCTTTTAAGGATGGCTCGTTGCTGGCACTTAAAAAATCATCACATTATGGGCCCGAAAAAGCCCGATGTGTCAGAAAGTCTGGTTTTACGCTTTCATTGTATTTCAGGGTTTGATAGGATGCTGCCAGTGAGATCCTTCACTGCTTATCTAGCTGTGATTTTGCATCTGGTTTCCCCACGGAGGGGCAAATCCTGCTGACTTAACCTGGGGGAGGGCAAAGAAAAATAAATAATGCATTTAAAAACTCGAGATATTAATAAATGTCTGCTGAAGGGTAGGTAGTTCAGCCTGCAGGCACTTTGCAGATGCATCTCCTGCAGCTTTAACATCAAGGTTCATTATCCCGCTGCAAGTCCCTCGGCATGTCCTGCTCTCCACCAACGCTGAACTGCATCCATTTAAAAAAAAAAATAGGAATAAACCGAGACTATGCAAAGATGCGCCCTTTTCCCGAAAAAAAAAAAAAAGGCATTTTAAAGGGAAACGCTTACCTCTCTCGTGGCCGATCAGGATGTCCTTATGGTTGAAATACTCTACTTCTTCAGTGTAGTTCTGTGTGTAGGCAGTGTTGGATCCAGCATTTCTCGATTCAGTCCAACGCACTTTAGCGTGTCCCCTTGCATGAATTTTAAGAGATTTCACTCTAATTTCCCCAGTTACTTCTAAATTGACCCTTCCTGAGACTGTGTCCCCGCTGGAGTAGACGGGGACATTGCTGTCATTCAGACAGTCAAAGCTTATTGTCAAACTCTTCACCTTCCCCAGCACCATGGTTTTTTTTGTGTGTTTTTTTCTTTTTTATAGCAAAGTGTAGAAAAATATACTGTAAGGAAAAAAAAAAAAGGAAAAACAAACAAAAAAAAAACCCCAACAAAAGCTAAAGGCCCTCGGACAAACGGGCGGTCGTAGCAGCGCCTACCCTACAGCCGGCTCATGGGGACGGCGGGGAGCCCCGGCCCCAGCCCGGGCGCCGCGGGGGTGGGGGGAGCGCTGGTCCGGCGCTGCGCTCTCCCCACAAAGGCGCTGCCAGCGCCGCTGCGGCCCCGGCCTTATAAGCCTGGGGACAAACAAGCCCTAGCGCGCATGCGCAGCCACGCCCCTCCGCGGCAGCCACGCCCCTCCGCGACAGCCCCGCCCCCGCCCCGCCGCTCTCCCCACGCGTGCAGCGCTCGTGGCCCCGCTGCGGCGGTGTGGGGGGTGTGCGGGGACACACGGACACACGGACACACACACACGATCGGGGCGCAACGTGGAGACAAACCCCTGCCTGCCGAACACCGGTGCCTCCCCCCAGGCTGGGGAGGGGGTTTCTTTTCCACTGCTTTTTTTTTTTTTTTTTTTTTACCCCACCCCCGTGGTGCCGTTTCTTGGGTAAACCCTCTCGGTTCAGTTATTTAACGCTGCATTGCTAATTCTTGCTGTTTTCCCCAGCGACACGGGGTTTTCAGTGAGATGTGTGATGGTGGTGGGTGACCTTCCACAGCCCACCGTGTTGGGGGAGTTTGCACTAAAAGTTCAGCAGTTGAGTTTTCAAAGTACAGTACGCCTGTATTTACTGGTTTTCTCATGCAAAAAACCCCATAAAGTCATTCACATTTCCTTTGACCCGACACCTGGTGGAGGTTCTCATGCTGCTTTACGACTGATGATGGTCTGTTGCGTTAGGACTTTTTATGTTTTTGCACCATCTTGTGGCAATCCTTCATAGTGCCCGAGAGCGTACAATCGTAGAATCACTCCGGTTGGGAAAGACCTTTGAAATAATCGAGCCCAACCATAAAAAGATAACTTGCAAGGGAAGCAGAGGTGTTTTATTCCTCCCTTGCTAATGCTTTTCCTGGTGCTTTCATGTCTTTAGATGAAGTCGGTCTCATGCATATATTGATTTGCACGTTTTTCCTCTTTATGATTTAGAAGATAATCCATGAGCGATACTAGCCACAACTCTGCGGTCTGCAGTTGCTGTAGGATGTGTGAAAGCTGGCAGGCAGATGGGATGCAGCTTCCATGCACGGAGCTCAGGCCACAGCTCCCCTCCATCCAGTTCTGGGCTGGTCATCACTGTCTGCCTCTCTGAGGGCGAATCCTCAGAGGATGAAGAGCACAGCGGTTGCTTTTTCTGGGAAGCTGACGGCCCAAATCTTGCTATCCAGATGGATATTCATGTGGGGTTTTTTTTTGTTTGTTTGTTTGGGGTTTTTTTTGTACCTGTGTAGATAAGGAAAGGGACTTTCCAACATAACTGGGATACGGTGCGTCCTCATTTATTTTCTGACACGGGTGATGTGTTCTGTATGCTGATTGCATTTGCCTATTCCAGGCTTGTTGGAGAAGGATAAAATAGTTTGCTAAGCTGCTGTAAACCCTCCCCTGTGTATCACCATGCGTCATACTGAGCAGCAGACAGCTCTTTCCTGTTCCTGGATTGCTGTCTGGAGGAAAAGGCAGCGGATGGTAGCCTTGCTTCTTCAGGCAAACCCGTCATGTTGAGAACACCACCAATAAATCTAATTGTTACTGCAAAGGTGAGGCAGTTGCAATTTAGAGCAAATTTCGAGGGCTGCAGGTGTGGTCGAGCCATCTTGGATGTCTTTCTGAACGCATAGGACTGAGTCCGCTGAACGTAGTGGGACGTTTGGATACCCATGCAATGAAAATTCCACAGGCTTTGAAGTTAATTTCCATATATTGCTATGCTACTGTTCTGAGTTAATTACAAGATATCCTGAATGATCAGATGTGCTGATTTACAGTCAAGTTAACCCAGTTTTCAGGACTAATTCTAAATTCCTGTTAAAGCTCTGTGGGGAAAAAAAAAATCAATTTCACGTTCACTCTATGCTATATACATATATGCACCCAAAGCATGTGAGCTGAGATCTGCTCTTGTTTGAAATAATGACCCTCCTTTTCCTCATACCCCAATCAGGAAACTTTCCTCTGGATTTTTCTTTTTTTTAATTCATCCCTATTATCTCTTCCCTAAAATATGAGTTTCCTTCCTGCAGCCCTTCACCCCCATGTCCTTTGGGTAAGGAGAATGGATTAGGACCAGCATTTCCCGTGTTGCATCCTGTTGGTTATTGTGGGCACAGCTATAAACTCCCAAATCATAAGATTTTGTTATGAATCTGGCAGTATTTGGCATGTTAACTTAAAGTCTCAGATTCAGGCCAGGTCCCTTTTAGTTTTGCAGAATGACGTTGTTTGTGTTCACGTGTGTTCATGCATACCCCACATCCTGCCAAAAGTCACACATACATTGTCTCTGCAGCTTTCTTTTTTTAAATGCTTTAATAGTTTTATTTTCATCCTCATAACTTACATTTTTCGTGCCATCTTGTGGCAAACTGGGTGAACTGCCTGCGCTGCCTTTTACCAGCCTTTTGCCTGTGCATTCCTGCAAACCTGAGGTTCATTGGTGAAGTCCTTGTGTCAAAATAAAATCTTCTGTTAGAAATTTAATTCTGCTTTTTAAAAGAAATTTAAGTGATTTCTCCATTTCAATGCAGAACATGCTATGAAGTGGAACTAAAAGAGGTGTTTAGCAGTTATTTTCAGATGCTCAGTTAACTGTAAAGATTAGTTAATTTTCAGGAGTTTTTATTGTTTCAAATGAACTGTCCTTAGGTTAAATATTAGAAGTTTTATAGCTCCTGAAAATGGATTTTAAAAATTGAATGCAAATGTGACCAAGTCTTCTCATTTTAAATCAAAAATAGGCAGTGAAGATTTAGTTTGTACACACTTAGAGTGGTTGTTATTTGTCAGGAGCCTCCAATAATCTTTCTCAGGCCTTGTACATGATAGACTCCACATAGAATTCCGCATAAAGTTTAAAAAAAATTATGTCTAAATCTTTTTTGGTTTTGGCTGACAAAAACCATGAAGGTGATGCTCTGTTATTGGAGTCAGTAGATCCAAGGAGGATGGCAAGATTCCAGCCTCTATAAAGAGATAAAGATTAGACCTCACTTAACAAACCATTTCCTGAAACTGGCAAGCTCTCCCTTGCAAGTTTTTTCTTTTCCCTTTTTTTTTTTTTAATGGGAAGAGGAGAGAAAAGTTTGTTAGAAGATTATGGAAAATTAGGGAAGGAAAGAAAGAAAGAAAGAAAGAAAAAAAATAAATCCTGGCCTGCTGGGTAATACAGATTGCATTGCCTGAGAATCTTCCATGGAAACTTGAAAATTAGTATCGATTTATCTACATACATAGTACTGATTCATCTGAACGTAACTATTCCAGTATCGGTGACTGCGTGGTGCCAGTATGCTCTGCTCTGCTTCTGAGAGGTCCACGGGACTCAGATCTTAGATGAAGTGTTTAGGTAACCTGGAGAGATAGTCCTTTATGTCACAGACTGCTGTGCAGGCTGAGATCCAGTAGAAGGATTTTTGACTGGTCTTCAGCATGAATATACTGGTCATGTCAAGGCTGGGCATGTACAAAAGTGCAAATATAGGCACCCAACAAAACTGAAAATTAAAAAAAAAAGACCCAAAACAAACCTCCAAGGCTAGGTGAAAGCTCATCGAGAAGTTTTAGAATATTGATTTTGGGTTTGGTGACCTAAATTCTGCCCATTTCTACATCCACATCCTTCTACTGAGGTAGAAGAGAAGAACTGAAAGTTGTCTTAACAGACTAATTTCTGGTCATCCTTTGTTGTATCTGATAGTTTTAGTCAAAATCCAGATGTTAGGAATTGTTTTGCTTTCGTCCCATTAGTGCCTTTATCTAATCTGGCTTCTGACCATGTACTTGATAAATCTGCAAGGATGAGTGTGACGCACAATGATCTTGAGAACAGTCATTACTTTTTCTAAAAGCAAACCCAGGAAACCTTGCAATGTTCTCCTGACTCATTAATCAATAAACTAGCGTTAAAAGGAAGATCCAGATTCTTCTCCCATCTCCTCAGAGACGATCCTGACATATTATCTGGTTTGGGGTGGAGGCACTGTTTGCCCCTCTTTTTGAAGCTGTTTCAGCGTGCTGCAGAGAATGGTCTGGAGAGACTGTCAAAGCAGATGTTATGTTTTGTCTGGTGGTTAAGGTGTTCATATCGAAGGGAGAATCCTGGAAAGAAGGAAAGAAGGAGGGAGAAAGAAAAGAGAGAAAAGAGAGAAAGAGAGAGAGAGAAAGAAAGAAAGAAAGAAAGAGAAAGAAAGAAAGAAAGAAAGAAAGAAAGAAAGAAAGAAAAAGAAAGAAAAAAAGAAAAAGAAAGAAAGAAAGAAAGAAAGAAAGAAAGAAAGAAAGAAAGAAAGAAAGAGGACGGCAGGAAGGAAGGAAGGAAAGAAAAAAAAAGCTCCAGGATGATTTCTGTATTTCATGCAATGAAAAAGTGAAATGTACTTAGAAAGTTCTTTTAACAGACTCATTTCTGGTCATCCTTTGTTGTACCTGATCCTCAATCCATCCATAAAAATAAGAGGAATAACATTTCTCCTTCTCCTCATACCTGTTATGAGGCTGAACTTGTGAAATATTGTCCCATTATGGTGTGTGGAATGGTGACACACGCTGTCATGTTACAAAAACATGGATCTATGCACTGCAGCCCTCAGGAACTGCTTCCAAAACTCCTGGATGCAGAGGGATATCTACAGACCTTCCTTTTGGTACTGTCTGCACTGGAATGGCTCTTCAGCTGTCAGTGCCGTGGCAGAGAGAAGAGGAAATTTTACTGAGTCAGCTTATTTTGGGTTTGGTTTTATGATGGACAATGCCATCCTCAATGATGTAAAGAAATTTGGAGTTTGTGAAACTCGTTCCTGAATTTGAAGAAATCAGGAGCCAGGAGCCGCTTCCCCTGGTGTTCATATCGGTACCCTTGCAGAACAGTATTAGTGAGAAAGAATGTGCACAACAAAGAGCTCTATTTCTTATCAGTTTTCAGAAGGTGCATATTATAAGTAAGGAAAGTATTCAAACAGAAACCTTTTGTTTGCAATTTTTAGTTAGGGTTTGTTTTTTGGTTTTTTTTTTTTTTACTTGTAAAGATTTGCTAAGTGCTGATTTAGAGTAACTTGAGTTCTGAGGTGTATTTACTATTAAAACCAGAACTTGAGTTGTGTGTTAATCATGATAAACTGAATGTTTGCAAGTTCGGGGCTGAGAACACGATTGCTAGTGCTGTTAAACTGAGAAAACAAACAGTTAAACACATATTTAAACTAAAAGACAACCAAAGGACAAGCTTACAGTTGCTGTCAGTAATATATAAGCATGTGCTTGAAATACCTACTTCAGAGCTGACGATGGACAGTCAAACAGGGGCCAGAGCTAGAATAGTAAATACAGTTTAGAAGGGACGTGGTCATATTCTGCACTGGGCTTAGCGGTCCCTGTTGTTGCTCCCTGCTCCCCCTAAGGCGCTCCCTGCTTCTTGCCTCACAGCCACATCATCTGCAGGCTCCTGCTAACTCCTCCATCTCCTGCCAAAGGGCTGGCACCGTGACTGAGCTGGGGACCATGTCCGAGCCAGTCTGGGTCTATTTAGAGCCATTCAGCGTTTCAGCAGGGCGCTCCCTCTTCTGAAAGCATGCTGCGAGGATACCTGAGCTGGTGCTGCAGGGAGCAGGCACCAGTTCAGCAGAGCCTGGACTCTAGCCTTTGCCTCACACCTATTTTATCCTTATGTAGGCTCCCTGTCACGTTGAAACCATCTTGTTGGGGTCCGCGCCGTAGCTGCAGAGACTCCCTCCCTGGCTCAGGCTCATGGTTATGTATAAAAAACATACCAGGACATATTCCTTGAAAAATGTGGGATAGGTGCTGTTCCTCAGTGGTTTTTTTTCAATGAAAACTTCCTAGAAGGTCTTTGGCAAGGACACAAGAAGAAGTAAGATTAGGAAATCTAAATGACCTAGGAGCGATTAAGCTACAAAATAAAGGTGGCCACGAGCCATACTGGGAGCCCAGGAGGCAAAACATGTTATGCAGCTGTTCTGATAAGGTTTGACCATCGCTGCCAGGGAAAGCGGAACTTGGCTTTGTGCTTTGGCCGTGGTGGGACTAAGGACCGGGCTCCACATTCTCTCGTGAAAGCTACTTTTGCATCCTCTCTTTCCACTTTTATGTCCTCTTGCTATCAGTTTGCAGAGAAATGTTGTAATGGATGTGGCATCCCTGGTGTTTTGGTTGGTTTGAGGGTTTTTTTAAAAATTTTTGTCACAGGATCTTTCCCAATATCCAGCAAAAGCTGAAGAAAGATTTTGAAAATATTTGAAAATATTTGGACTAGAGCTTTGTAAGAAAACAGTGTTTTTTTTCATTTCCCTTTCTTTTGATTCATCAAAGGACACTGGTCAGCTTTGTGTTTCAAAATGGATTTTGTCTCCAGAAATAAGCTGTTACACTTTTTGGTAAGCAAGGATTGTAGGACAGGTAATATCTTTTATTAGACTAATTTATAGTCTGGAAAAAGAACAGACCAGCTTTCAGCATACGAGCTCTTCCTTAGTTTAGTTCCAGACCTTTAGTAAAGCAGTATTTTTAGAAAGAAAGCGACCCTGAGGCGAGCCAAGTTCTGTTTTAGACCATCTATTTTCCTTCAGCTTTCTGAGCTAAACTAATAAGCACATCCCATCTCCCTTTATTAGCGAGATAGGCATTTCAGCGACAAGAGTGATGGTTACCACTGTTGCCACTGTCTTTATTTCTGGACCCTTGAGCAACGTGGAAGCGATGCCTCTCCCCTTTTTTGCTGGCGAGTGCTCTTAAAAAGTGAAGGCATGGAGGCTGCGCACCCCTTTTTGGCTCAGCAGCTCTGCAGAGGGGGTTTCCGAGGCGTGCAGAGACTTGCTCAGCACTGCGAGTCAGCCTTCACGCCCACACCGAAACTGAAATATCAGGGGGTGATGGCTGGGGGTGTGACAGCCATACGCGGCTTTGGGCTGGAACCTCGGGGTGTGAAGATGCTCAGACAGACAGCAACAGTGCAAGAGCATAGCCATGCAGGATGGTCTGGTGAGCACGGTCATTTTAAGGATTTTTGGGTGATTTTTAGCATTAGTGGGTAAAGTGGTCACACCAAAGTGCTTGTGAGCTAGGGAAGAGTATTGAGGAAATGATGGGAGAGGGAGCTGTTTGCAGAAATGCTTCGCAGATGAGCAGGAGGTATGTCTCACAATCAGCTCCTCGCTGCATCTTGTGTTACACAGGGTGGGCCAAGTTTGAACAAAAGAAAGGGTTTAGGCATTCGAAGCGGAGCTTAGGCAGAACTGTGATCATGGGAAAATCCCTGCCTATCCTGTGAGATTCTCTGTGTCAGAGGCATCTCCGAGGTTCATTAGAAAGTTTTGCATGGCTTATTTTTGCAGAGTTCAGCAGCTTGACCTTCCTCTTATTCCAGCCCATCGGGATCCAGAAACTGGAAATTTGTTGGCTGCCAACCCTGAGGGACACAACCTGAAAACATACGACAGTTATGCCATGATGGCGTTCCAGTCCTATGACGGGTATGTCCATGGGCACACGTATGTCAAATTTGTTAGGGGTGGTTTGCAAGGCAAGACAACTCCTCTCCTCTGCTCCGCTCGCAGCAGCCACCTGGCAGATGACAGCACTTTGTCATTTTTCCTGTGGGGGCAGCTCCGGGCACTCTGCTCTGTGCTCGTGGGGTTCGGACATCACCGTGGGGTGATGTGCAGTGGGGTCCCCTAAAGTGACTCTGAAAGTCTGTGTGTCTGCAGGCTGTTGTAGTTGAGAGTATTCTGAGTTCCTCTCAGGTACTCTGGTTTTAAAGAACAGGGGACTAGACTGTATTGTTCTTTTGGGTTTTTTTAATAGGGGTTTTTATGGGGGTTTTGGGGTGGGGTTTTTTTCATATAAAGGCCATATAAAAGCAAGAGGGGGTCTAGGCAGATAAATAAAATTGTACCAAATGTAATTTGTGCAGGGAAATCCACACTCTTCCATTTGTGTGGCACAGTGTGTGTGCAACTCATCTTTTCATACAACCTGATATGTCAGAAAATGGTTTTTTTTTTTTTTTTGGTTAACTCGTCTGAAGTTTTCCTCTTTCTAGCCTGTGGATCCCAAGCAAGCAGATTCGTTTCGCTGCCACGCCAGCTCAGCAGCTATGCAGCGGTGAGATAAGACTGATCTATGTCCTCAGGACAGTTTGTGGGCTACCACAGATAACTGTGGAATCACCATAACATTGTTTATAAGTCTCATTAGCAGGTGCTTAATTCTCCATACATACTGTGTTTGGAGCTAGCAGAAATGCCTGGATTAAATTTTGGAGATTGGGATTTAAATGAAACGTGTTGTTAGAGTTTCTCTCTGGTTTTCTAGGAACCACTAGCTTTGGCAATGGCCTTCTTCACTTTACTGGACCGTGAGATTTTTGCTCACTTCAGTGACTCGTACTTTTTCACTACCATGCTGGGTGAGGTGTGAAAGTGAGTGATAATTTGGGGATTTTTTTTTTTTTTTAACCTGAGGAATGCTTTCATTAAATGAACAGCATTTTTATGAAGACCCAAGATGATCTAAGTAACACTGACCAAGATGAACTCATATGCTGAAGCTAGTAGCATTAGTGTTTTCTCCTTCACTCCCACTTTTGTCTGTGATGATGACATGGTTACTAATAATAGAAGACACGCTTCAGGCTTTCCTCTTACTCCAACAGATTAAACCTTTCTTCCAGATGTAGTTTCATACGTTTCACTGAAATCACCAACACAGTAGAATATAGAACATGGACATTGCAAAGAAGTGAAATATTAGGTGACAAAACTTGCAATGGCATTCATATGCTCATATCAATGTAAGTTTAAGACTTAAACTTACAGCTTAAGATTTTCTTTTCCCCTGAAGTTCTGTAAAAATGGGTAACCTCATGTCACAGGTAGATTGTTAACGCATATGGGTTTAAATGTCTTCTACCAGTTAATCTTGTGAAGATTGCCAAAGCAGAGTCCATTTCAGCAGGATGGAAAAAATGTATAGAGAAAAGAAAAAATAGCTGAGCAGGTTTGAAGATGGTGCTCTGCTGAGACTGTTAATTGTTATGTCATTGGCCTGCTGGGGATGCTTAAAATCGGCTTCGCACTGAAGGCAGAAAGTAACTTACCTGCCGTTTGAAGCTCCTTAAGAGCATCATCACGTGTAGCACAGTGTTACGCTAAATTTCTGACACCCGTCTGGCTACATCTGAATCACAGGTCTGCTACCTACTGCCTTTTCACCCAGCATAGGTGAGTGTTAAAAACAGCTGCTGAAGAAGGAAAATAGATGTTAAGTTTTAATGATCCATGGTCCTTGCTGAGAACTTGACCAAGAAAAATTCTCCGTGCTCTGGTGAAGGGACACACAGACATATCTCTTGGATTGATTGTGACTGGTGCACAGAAGGAGTCCCAAAAGATGTAATGCTTCACTGATAGAGGTGTTGATTTATCCTTCAACAACAGCTTAGAAATTTTTGCAACTTCTCTACTTAAATAAATCAGTCAAGGAAGGAGCTTGCTACTGTATAACGTATGGACTTGTCAGTAGTTTTTATCTTTGAAACCGCTATTAATATCTTTTGGGAAAAGAGTCACCAAAGAAGGCAGCAGAGCAGTAACATTAAGTAGGGACTGATTACATGGACATTAAAGGCCTTATTAAGTGCTGCAGCACAGGGAAAGGTAATGTTAAGCAGCTAAATTATGGAAAACATGACAAATGTTGCTGTCACATATTTTCATTTATTAGGGCCAAACAACTTTCACACCTTCAAGCCCAAGCCTCCCTCCAGGGTTTGTTGTTGAGCCCCATGTAGCTTCAGTAAAGTGGTTTAACAAATTAATTGCTGCAACAACCTCAGCAGTGATCCTCAAGAAGGGTTGCAAAGGCAGAAAGTCCCATTTTCCTGCTGGGGAAGCAGAGGAGCACAAAGAATCCCTAATTACCCAACAGTTTCACTTCTCCTACTGTTAGAGGTGACAAGATACTTCAGCACTTTTCCCCACATTTTTCTTCTTTTTACCTTTTTTTTTTTAAGTTGGATAAAGAGCAAACCCCCCTCAGCATTCTGCTGCTACATGAGGAGAAGAAGAATTAGCTGCGTGGCGTATCCAAGTGGCCCAAATTAATGAAGCATTAGAAAAGTGAACAACCTTGATTAATGTAATATGCAGTTTGGTAGTTCAGCATAATGCCCTTCCCAGCAGACAATGTAATTGTTGTGAAACTAACCCTGAGTAATAAAGTGTTCAATAAATGTTCTTTGGATAAGTTGCTGAAGAACAAGGAGTCCCAGAGCAAGGTCTTTGCCTGGCATATACTGGCAAAGTTCATACATGTCATCTCTCAGTTGCAGAGCTATTAGCTGACATTCACTGCAACTGTTTCGTTTTTATCCACAACTGTAGTTCTCATAGAATCATAGAATCCTGGAATGGTTTGGGTGGGAAGGGACCTCACAGCCCATCCAGTGCCACCCCTGCCATGGGCAGGGACACCCTCCACTAGCCCAGCTTGCCCAAAGCCCCATCCAACCTGGCCTTGACCACTGCCAGGGAGCCAGGGGCAGCCACAGCTTCTCTGGGCAACCTGTGCCAGGGCCTCAGCACCCTCACAGGGAAGGATTTCTGCCTCACATCCCATCTCCATCTCCCCTCCTGCAGCTTCAGGCCATTCCCCTTGGCCTGGCACTCCCTGTCCTTGGCACCAGCCCCTCTCCAGCTTTCCTGGAGCCCCTGCAGGGACTGGAAGGGGCTCTAAGGTCTCCCCGCAGCCTTCTCTTCTCCAGGCTGAACCACCCCAACTCTCTCAGCCTGTCTCCATAGCAGAGGTGCTCTGGCCCTCGCATCATCTCCATGGCCTCCTCTGCACTCACTCCAACAGCTCCATGTCCTTCTTGTGCTGGGGACCCCTGAGCTGGACGCAGCAGTGCAGGGGGGTCTCACCAGAGCGGAGCAGAGGGGCGGAATCCCCTCCCTCGACCTGCTGGTCACGCTGCTGGACACACAGCCCAGGGCACGGTTGGCTTTCTGGGCTGCCAGCACACACTACCGGCTCATGTTGAGCTTCTCATCAGCCAACACCCCCAAGTCCTTCTCCTCAGGGCTGCTCTCCATCCATTCTCCACCCAGCCTGTAGTCGTGCTTGGGATTGCCCTGACCCACGTGCAGGACCTTGCACTTGGCCTTGTTGAACTTCATGTGGTTCGCATGGGCCCATCTCTCCAGCCTGTCCAGGTCCCTCTGGATGGCATCCCTTCCCTCCAGCGTGTCGACCATGCCACACAGCTTGGTGTCATTGGCAAACTTGCTGAGGGTGCACTCGATCCCGCTGTCCATGTCGCCAACAAAGATGTTGAACAGTGCCAGTCCCAGTACCGACCCCTGAGGAACACCACTCATCACGGATCTCCACTTGGACATTGCCATTCACCACAACTCTTGGAGTGCGACCATCCAGCCAATTCCTTATCCACCACGTGGTCCATCCATCGAATCCATGCCTCTCCAATTTAGAGACAAGGATGTTGTGCAGGACAGTGTCAAATGCTTGGCACAAGTCCTGGTAGATACTGTGTGACAATAAAGCCTAGCTAGCAATTTTTGCTTAATTGAGTAGGTCTGAGAAAGTTCTGGAGTTTTTCTCGTCTACCAATGTAGGGTTTTTTATTTACATGGATTCATTTATATAAATAATATATATACTTTATATAAAAGTAATTTTCTTTAAGGAGAGAAAAAATGCTCATGTGTCATCTGACAATGCATATTAAAATAGTGAAGTTCTTGTTAATGAAGGAGAGCAGCTAAAACCAGTGATAGCATGTTTTGTAGATCCTAATGTCAGCACTTACACTGAAAGCATCTAAAATTACAAAATAGCAGAAAAAGAAGGATGTAAAGTGGTAGTGATCTCAGTCACGGTGATTAGTATTATTAGTTTAACTAAATTTGAGCAAATACTAAGAGGATAACTAAAGAAGAAGAAAAAGAACGAGGATATGGTGGAACCTGGGGACATTGTGAAAAGTTTCTATGGCAATTCAGGGGAGCTACGCTGAATAATTAGTATTTCTAGGCCATATTCATCTATGGTGGGCACTTATACTGCCATTTCCGTGAACTCAGTCATATTGGTGTAATATGTAATTACTGCCAGTTTTCATTTCAGGTGTTTATGAATTGTAAATAGCACTCGAAGTTGTTTGTTTTTTCCCCCCCTGCATGTCCACTAGCCGTAAGAAAGGAAGGCAATGATTTAAAGTGATTTTGAAGAGTGCGTAAATCCAGAACTTTGCTCATTAGCTGGGTTTTATTGCCATCTGGTGGGTGTTCTGTGTAGCTCAGAAAGAGCCATTGCGGATTGTTCACACTTTGTGTGCTGGTGTTCACGTAATTTCAAAAAGAAAACATAAAATCAGCAGCTGTATAAATAATATTAATTGTAGTTAGGAAATACTCTGATATATAATAACATATATATAATATTATATATAATAGTCCATACTAATACATAGGATGTAAATGCTATGAGATAAGGATACATGTGACGGCATGCAGCCTAAAAGTGCTGTTGACTTCAGTAATAATGAAAATACAATGCGCCGTGCAGCAGACTGAGATTCTGATACTTGAGATCCCAAGGTGCTCTTTGAATTAGCCCTTTTTTCTATGAGGGTATATATGGTACGGTATTCCTCAAACCCAGCTTCTATTTCTACTTCAGCACGTTCAGTTGCTATCCTGTCTGCTACACTCAAGTGCTAATAAGAGATGCTATTTTGTAATCATTTGCTAATGATTATAAATGATTCTCATCGAATCTCATGTTTGTGTGTGTTACTTTGCCATTTAGTTTCATACAAGGTTGTACTGTTACCACAAACGTAAATTTCAGTGTATATAACAGGCTTACTGTGAGATTTCAGTTTCATTCTGCATAGGCAGAAATAAAAGCCACTCATGTAAAGTTTGTGATTTTGTTATGGCTGGTTAAAAGCAGCCATTAATGGCTTCTCTGTAGTCCACCTTATTTATTCCATGTGTTGGTAAGAGAAAATCCTTCAGGAAATTGTTTAGATCAGCATCCTGATCAGGTTTTATGAAAGTGTATTTTGCACAGGGAGAGGAAAAGATGTTCATTTCAATGCAAACCCAGAAAAAAGTTGTGTCCGTTTGTATGGCTGCAAACTTTCGAGTGGAGATTTAACGCAATCCCCAATCTAACAACAGGGCATCCTGGTGGTAGGAAGATAAACAAGGGGGAAGATCCTTTTGAAGGTGACAAATATAAATGTAGGTTTAAAGTATAATTTGTATGGTTTTAGTTCCCTGTGCCTGCCCCGTGACATGTGCCTGTGTTTGGAGCGTATGAACTGAATCGAGACTTCAGCATAAAGCTTGTCTGGTGTTTGGAGCTGGAAGGCAGTAAAGCACAGCAGCGTGAGAGGCTTTCCCAGAGGATGCAGCGCCGGTGGTGCCATCGGCGATGCATCTCAAATGCGGGATCGGGCACACGCTACCCAAAACGAATCAAAGCAACTGAAGAAAGCCTTGATTATCCCCAAGAGTCTTTTCCTCTTCGTTTAAATTGCTGACACCATCTCCACTGTCCTCGCTGTGCTCTTGCTTTAGCTTTTGGTGCTATTTTTATTGGGCTGTTCTCTCCCAGCGCTGACACTGAGGTTATTGTCTGCCAGGTTTTCCTTCATGCAAACTCTTGCCTTTATTTCTGCTGCTGTCTGCACTGTTTGGTACTTTAAGCTTCATTTGCTACAATCTTTTCTTGTCCTCTAGACTGTCATACATGTTACTTCAGTGTATACTGGAAAAAAAAAATCCACTACTTCTGCCACTATTATTAAATCAAATCCTTTAAAAATACATATCTTGATATCCTCTAATCATTCATTACCAGAACAATGAAACGTTTTGAAATAGGCCTCTTGCTGCTATTTATTCATTTTAAGCATATTCCTTTCTATCACACAGCACTACCAAAACATGTGCTCTCCCCTTCTCTGCTATGAATTTCCTACTATGCCATCTCATTCCAGTCATAAAGAGGGTGTCAAAGAGAGTGTCTGTGTTTCTCTGAGTGTTGTGAGCATCACTGTTCTAAAGCCCAGCCTTCTGCCCCTGCACGTTTTACAGAGAGGTCAGTGTCTCGTGGCTTCCAAGAGCAACATCTTCAAGGCAGCCAGCTCAGCTGAGCTGGTGAAACTGGTGGGACCATTGCCGGGATGGCCGCTGCCAGACCGATGATTTCATGCGCCTCTGCCTTGCTCCCCTGCTGAGCTGGTTTGCTCCTCAGGACTTACCTGCCCAGGGCGTTATGGACCTTGTTCACCCTTATGCAAAACCTCCTTCTATCACCCGAGGGAACACTTTTGGGCTCCTATTGCTTTTAGCTTTAGAGAAGGTTGCGGGGCTGTTCGTGGTTGTGGTCCTTTCACATTTATACTCAAGAGGATCCCTTTTTCTATTGAAAATAGAGAAATGTGCAAAATGCCCTTGCACTTCAGCTCTTACCTGGAATGTGTCCTGGCCAAAACCAGAAGTGGTACTGAGTACCTGCTACGTCAGATTTGAGAGTTAGGATCTACATTTCCGTTTCAAGATCCTGCCCCCAGAGAGGAGCGAGTAATTATAATGAGTCATTAGGGGAGGGAATAAAAGGGAGTAATATAAGATAAAAAATTATCGGAGTAGATAGGACAAAGTAAACTTTGTGTAACACATTGTACAAATCTTGGAGCTGATGCCTGAAGTGACACATTAGGTTAAATATAATTAGCCCATCAATGGGTACTGCAGTGTATGTAATGCATAAAACATTACTGCGTTAATTTCCATGTTGGTCCTTAATAAGAGGGTAGACATGTACCTCACGGCTCGATGTTGTAGTTCTATGTTAATGGCTTTTTCCAGCACATCAGGGGCTAAACCAGTACCGTTTTTCATCCTGATTAGCATCGGGCTGGAGAGCGAAAATTTCATGCTGCTGTAATCTTTGATAGCTAGAGGTCATGCTGCTGCTCGGCAGAGGAACGGGCTCAGCCGGCCAGCTGGTAGAGCATTTGTAGGAGCACTAATGCCAGCAGACACACTTCGTACAAAATGTGTAAGACCTTGCTTGCCATTTGTAAGCTAGCTTCTTATAGTTTCAGTTGGGGGAAGAAATCTGTTGATTTGCTTGTATTGTTCAGTGTCCTTTTATATTCCTGGTGACTAAGGATGGCAGAAGCTTTGAATTTTAAAGAGGTTGCAAAACAGCAGCATGATGAGATGCAGTGGCCTTGCTTGACCCTGATGACCAGAAAAAACTTCCTGATTCCATCGTTCGTTCAGGGATTAGAATACATGGGTGTGGACCGAAAACCCAAACAGGAATTGTATTAAAACCGGCTGCCTGAGGAAGCATTGCTGTCCTCACAGGAATGGGTGGTAGCCTGAAGCTAGGCGGGAAGGGGGACTTTGAGTATTAGTTTATGTAAACCCATTAATTTATGGTTCTTACAGCCTAAGATTGAAGGAAAAAAAATTCCTTGGGTAACAGGAGGTGCTATGAAAGACTTTTTCGCTGCTGCTCCTGTTCAAGGAATAGTTTTACTGAGAAAGTGTTTTTACTGTAGGTGACAAAACTGTCTGCTGCAGGATATCAGTAAAGAGATCATAGCAGGAATAAAACAGCTTATATAATAATTTAATAACAATTGAACTCTGTTTCTAAAATAAGAAATGATTAAAATACTGATAGACTGAAATTCTACTGAATTCAAAGAAGCTTCTAGTGCTTGAATTTCCAAAATATCCAGTATGCCGCGGTGTTACGGAAATCTGATTTACCGAGAAGCATGAAATAGAAACCTTAATCATAAGTCTTCTCCTAATGATCTCGTAAACTAAGTAGAAGTAAATTTCTTTGTGGTGATCATATTCCAGGAAATTGCCCTCTCTCTCCCCCCTCCTTTTCTCGCAAAACACATTTTGTCCAGTTTGCCTGCAGAAACAAATACTGGGCAAAAGGCAGTCTTGTCCTTCTTGTGCTACTTGGATTCTGTTTGTTACATCAGATGCTCCAGTACCTTTGTCATGTTGATATTCACTTAGTTCTCTAGACGCGTTTGAATCATAGACTCATAGAATCATTTAGGTTCGAAGAGACCTTTAAGATCACCAAGTCCAACCATTAACCCAACACTCCAAAGGCCACCACTAACCCATGTTCCCAAGCACCACATCTACATTTCTGTTAAATCCCTACAGGGACGGTGACTCCACCACTGCCCTGGGCAGCCTGTTCCAGTGATGGACAACCTCTTTGGGTGAAGAAATGTTTCCTAATCTCCAATCTAAACCTCCCTTGGTGCACTTGAGGCCATTTTCTCCTGCCCTGTGACTTGTTACTTGGGAGAAGAGACCGACCCCCACACGGCTACACCCTCCTTTCAGGGAGTTGCAGAGAGCGATCAGGTCTCCTCTCAGCCTTCTCTTCTCCAGGCTCAACACCCCCAGTTCCCTCAGCCGCTCCTCATCAGACTGGTGCTCCAGACCCTTCCCCACTCTGCTGCCCTTCTCTGGACACGCTCCGGCACCTCAATGTCCTTCTTGTAGCGAGGGGCCCAAAACTGAGCCCAGCACTCAAGGTGCGGCCTCACCAGTGCCCAGTAGAGGGGGACGATCACTGTCCTGGTCCTGCTGGCCAGACCATTTCTGATACAAGCCAGGATGCTGTTGGCCTTCTTGGCCACCTGGGCACACTGCTGGCTCATGTTCAGCTGGCTGTCAACCAACACCCCCAGGTCCTTTTCTGCCAGGCAGCTTTCCAGCCACTCTGCCCCAAGCCTGTAGCGTTGCCTGGGGTTGGTGTGACCCAAGTGCAGGACCCGGCACTGAGCCTTGTTGGACCTCATGCTGTTGGCCTCGGCCCATCAATCCAGCCTGTCCAGATCCCTCTGTACAGCCTTCCTGCCCTCGAGAAGATCAATGCTCCCGCCCCATGCGGTGTCATTTGATATAGACACGATTTACAGAATGAAATTAAACTTCTAAATGTGGTTGTTAATAAAAGTAGGTGGTTGCCTTTGGGGACACCTCAAAGCACCTAAGGTAGATTTTTCAATAAGACACTGTAGTGAAAAATACATGAATACGAAGCAAGAGCGTACAATGTATACTTTTAAAAACCAAAATTGTATCAGCTTTTCTAGCCTTCTAGATATGGGAAATGGGCAAGAAATTAGTTCATCACAAAACTTGGCAGATTCTTTCAGGTCATCACACTGCTGGTCAACAATACCCTAGTTAAGGAAGGAACAGCAAAAGCCTTGGGTAAAATGTCAAACTTTCCTCTCAGTGCTTCTTGTATCTTTTCTTTTATGACCTGTAAATGCTGACTGTGGTGGGACCTACGGCTGTAATGAAACGTGTCTGTAAAGTACACCATGTCCCTTGCATGGATGCCACAATAGAAATGCAAAAGAAAATACCTGGGGTGGGACCTATAATTAGTTAAATGTGTTTGTAAAGCACATTGTGTCCTTTGAATGGGAATCACAATATAAAGGTGAAAGCAAACACCTATTTTTTGAGCTAACAGTTCTAGATTGCATCGAAGCCTGAATAATGCAAAAACTTCTAGTTGCCCTTCTAGCCTGATGCTGGCAGGGTTCTGTCCAGACAGTTTGTGCCTGTACACTGTACCGTTAAGAATCAGTAACTACAGAAAACAGAACTATTTTTGCCGTCTCCAGGGACTTAGCTTTCTGCATGGCTTTTCTGTAACCGTTTCAGGAACTGATTTCTCTCCCACTGTGCAAATGGCGTCTCCTTGGCCATTCCTTATCGATTTGTCTGGCCAGTTCTCTTTGCTTCTGCTGAATCTTCAGCCAAATATTTCAATGTACATTACTTGCATCCTTTTGATCGTGTACTCGTTCCTGTTGTCATGATTTGAGATAATCCTCCAGTTTTCCTTAAATGGACTTATGGTATGACAAAAATACCATACAAAAGCAAAACAGATTCTGCCTTGGTCAGTCAAGGTTGTCCCTCACTTCATTAGAAGGATGATTTTTGATGATGTAATGTAAATGGACCCAAATAAGTTTTAATTTTTGACAGCTTTGTGTATGGGAGTAGGTCTTTACTAAAAATTGCATCTGTATTTTTACTACAATTAAGTGAGTAACCTGCTTATTTAAAGCTAGTATCAGCCTGCTCTGAAATTGATGGTATATGTTGCTAACTGTCAAATGCTGTGCCCCAAAAAGCTAATGCCTCGGTAGCAGCTGAACTTGTACTAGTGTGAAGGAAGCAGTGAGATGTTTTTTACTTAGGTACCCACATTTATAGGCATGTATGTTTGATATATGCAAAGCCTTCGTGCTCCTGTATTTTGCATTTAGAGTCAGCGGCAGCTGGGTAGCCAGTACCACAAAGGTATATGTGAATCCTTCTGAAAATGTGGCCCAGGGACAATGTGTAATAATAGTGCTTATATTTATGTGCCAACAATGGTAAGCTCGGAGCATGAATCGTTTAGGTTAGACTCAAGTATTTCATATTCCTTCCTACACGTGCTGTTCTCATTTGTTTCATTAGCTGCTTCTGGGACGTTACAGGGATTATTGTATACTTAAGTTACCTTTTCTGTTTCGTGATTTCTATGCATTTATTTGATTATGGTTCCGGACACCATGCCTCCTGTAGTTGCTTTGGTTTCCATGTGCTTTTGAGGTGTGCTGTTATTGAGCCTAATCTGAAGGCAATCCCTGAAGCCCTACTCCTGCAAGGCAGAGCAGCAAGTTGATGACTGCTTTTCCAAGCAAACGCTTTCTGAACAAGTTCTCCTGTCAATTTTGATTTGCTACAACTGTTTGTGGCACACTGGTGTTGCAAAGATAACTGTTCTTTTGAAGTTCAAGTACTTGCGCTGGAATCTCTCCATAATTTAACAACTAGATATCGACTTAAATATCAACAATTTTTTATCACTATTTAGGTTCAATGGAATACAATGTTTGTAACACAAGTTGCCACCTGTGAGCCAGATGAAAGACAAAGATAAGGACCATACTTCAAGAAGATCCTTGGTTATGGTTTGAACTGATATCCTCCATTTTGCATGGAAAAACCAACAAAACAAGCTTTTTAAAGGCAGTTAAGAGGTACCACAGAGGTAGTGCTAAGTTTGACACTGTCACACAAGAGTAAGCGTAAGAGAAATTACAGCATCAAGTTGCTGCTTGGCCTAATTAATGTTTTGGATGTCACCTGCATAGGCAGCACATTTTTGCATCTCAGAAAATGTAAAACCACTGCCTTTGAATTATTGAAATGCATGAGCTGGAAGTGTGGTGGGGTAGTTTTCAGGTGGAAAGAACTAAAAAGTTCTTTTCCAGCAGCAAGAGCTTGCTGAGCAGGTCTTTGCAGAAGAGCTCAGCTGGCTGCTGAGTTTACACATGCTCAGAAGGCAGGGAGGAAAGGTGCAAGAAATACCTCACTGAGGGGCTGGAGCTCCAGTACAGTCTGTAGCAATACCATTAAATATGCAAATTGGCAGTGATTCAAGAGTGTGTGTGTTTGTGCTACAGAAGGCAGGAAAACAGATCCTGTTTTATTGCTAACCACAGTTCCCTTTTTTTCAAGTTATGCTTGCTTCATGTTAATTAGACCAAAAGCTCATCAGAGGAAGAGACTGTGAGTCATCTCGTACGTATGTGGCTTGGGGCTGTGAGTCTTGGTCTAGAAGTGGGAATGGAAGAAGGATATGTGTCTTAGTGTGTGTTATTTTTATTTTACAGCTAACAAAGTTCAATAATTCATTCACCTGTCAGCCTGATTTTTCCTTCAATAAACACTGACATTATTTTTCTTCCCTGTTTTCCTTTTTCAGGGTGTAGTGTTTTCTGTCTAGATTGTCCCCTGGGACACATTTCTGTCCCTATGTATCTTTCCTGCTATAGTATTTTTTCTTCTGCTTTTTCCATTCACTTTTCTCCTCTGTTTATTCCTGAGGTGGGATGTCCTGTGTGGCTTTTCTCCTCTGCCATCACCATATTTCTGTATTTTATTTACCTTTACTTTTTGTCTTCATCTTTTTCCTTTCCTTCTGTCTCAACACTATAGTCTGTCTCTCTGCCCGTTATACATCTGCTGCCATTCTTCATCTTCCCATGTGTTGTTTCTGGACTAAATCCAAAAAAGTTACCGTGGTTCCCCAGCAGTGAGAGATGCAACACTTAACTTCTGCAAGCCTGCTGTAGGATGGCAAGAGGAACCCTCTGTTAAGCCCAGGGGAGTAGATCAACTTCCCAGGAAGGACCCAGAACCTCTAAAAAATTGAGCTGCCTGCAGCAAGTTAGTAAGAAAGGACCAATATAGGGAGGAGTAGGATTTCAGACACAGAATATGTATTAAAATATATTTTGTAATTTTGCATTTGTGTTTGGTAATTTTGTATATGTGTTTTGGAAGCACAGCAGAGGTCAGTCTTTGCTTTTACTCAGCATTAGTAGTTTTCCCACCTGTTTAATTGCCTTCTTACGACACATGCCACTTGGCTTCGCTGCAGTCCCCTCCTCACCCTAAGATGCTAAAACTTGCAGCTCTCCCCTTGGCAGGAATAAGGCTCCATTTACCCGTTATTGTGAGATGGGGCTGCTTTTTGCTCCTTTTTTTTCACATGTGTGTGAAATAATTCAAGATTCATTGGACCGGAGGAGTCAGTCCAAACCAATAACGTAGGAAAGGAGGCCTGATTCCCACTCCAGGAACTGCTGAGGTACTATATGGATAAAAGGATCATTGCTTTAGATTGGGAAGAAGAATAGTTTCTGACATGAGCAAGCAGGAAAGACCATGTGGCATGCTGCATCTCCATACATGACTTTTTCCCTTCCCCCAGCCACCACTCCATGTGTCAGAATAGCAGAAGTTTCAAAATATAACCCACAATTTACACATTATGCTTGTGCACAGGCTGTGATACTTACAGAGTCACTCCTGTACTGAAATCTGAATCCAAACACGATGCATCGAGCTTGCATAAAAGAGCTCTGGGTTGTTTTTTCCCCTCCTTTTTGCTCGGCAAGAAACAACCGCAGTCAGCTGTTCGCAGTCCCTTCATCCATTTGATTACAGAGTCAGGTATGTCATTCTTCACCAACAACAAAGTGTGCGATGGGCATTGGTATGCAGGAACCATCTGTGCCACCAGCGAAGGTTCAGCAGAGGGCACCCAAATTACCACGAGTTGGAGTCTTGATTTCTTTTATGTAGAACAGAGTAGGTCATATTGATACCAGACACACACACGTACTGTTCCCCACAGGACCAGACAAAGAGCCAAAGATTTAAATTATTTACAAAATCAGCAATTCTTTATTCTTGCCTTAAAGATTTGAGGGGATGTGGGAATGCACTAGCCAACTGTGTGACAGTCGTGCCTTCTATGTCTCCGAGAGAGGTACTGTTCAACCCTCAAAGGAAACTCCTGTCCCTTGTGCTGAAGGTCAGGGATGGCAAACATGCCAACGCAGTCGCCCTTGAAGAGGTCTGCTGCAAGGTGGTTAATTTCTATTAAGCTCTATAAAAATTTGGTACTCATTGTGGCAAAGTGTGCCATCTGTCTTTTTTTTTTATGAGTTGAAAGTAACATTTTAGATGTATGCCGTTTAAAGACTTGGGTATGGTGTATGCAGAATTTCAGTACAGCAGTATATTCTCTTAAGAATTATTCTCAATAAAAATATTTTTAATCTTACAGTACTGTGCTATAAACGATTTTTAAATATTTGTGATTTTCACATGAGCAATGCCTTGTCTGTTGACTGCAGTTACACTGCTGTATTACTAGTTGGAGTTTAAAATCAAACCAGTTACTGACCATCCAACTTCTGCCACTAACTCTTTGAAGTGTCAGAGTGTGTAGGGTTTTTTTCTTAACATTATAAGTTAAAATGCAACCTCTTTGACAGGAATCGAAAATACTTCTAGTGTATTACAAAATACACTTTCAGTGCAATATTATTCCATGGCTAAAATTTCTAAAGGTAAGGTAGTATATATGTAAGATTAATCATCCCCTAAAGTGGCTTGGGTTGCAATGTGGTGTTCCCTGGAGAGTCTGGATCAATTGGTTTTAATTACCAGTTTTCAACTAGTAATTTAGCTTTGCAGAGAAACTTAAATCTCCACTCTCAAAAACTTTTTCTTCTGACGTTAGCATTAGTGTCTAACAGTCCTCGTGGTCCTCATGAAATGGCAGTTCAGTTGTAACCTCATTAACTCCTAGTATATGATACTAGAAATGAAAGTAGAACCAGAAGACTGTATCTAAAAATTGCAGAGAAAGTAAATTAAACTCCAAAGCAGCCCAAATTCTGTAAGTACATTGCAGATCATTTACTTAAATCTAAATAAGAAAATTGTTTGTTTATGAAACCCAGTGGTGTAAATGAAGAAGATTGGGAGCAAAAAGGTATTTTGTTTTTTGAAAAGTCCTAGGTAGATGATCTGTGTTTCCTTAGCAGTATACAGTTAAGTAAGGGAAAGTTGGCCAGTTAATAGACCTAGCTTAAGAAGCCAGAGCAATTTTGAAATGGTAGAACTGCCCTCAACACACTTCTTTTGAGTTCTGGTATCAATTTCTCTAAAGAGGGGAAGACATTTAGTGCATTTATAGCACACATAAAGTTGCTAAGCCAATTTGTAAGGCTTGTGGATCCTTTTTTTAAACAAGGTTGTAATTATGATGACGGATCCAAGAAAAAGAAAAGAAACAATATTAAGAAAAAGAATACTAAAAATTCCCAAGTGAATTTTTGGGAGGAGGGGGAAGGCTAGAAGAAAGTGTGAACAAATTGCTAGGATTTAATGAGAATAAAATATTAATAAGAATAAAAATAGACTGGATATGGAAAGGAAATGAGACAGTGCCATGCTGGACTGTAAATGTCAAACCTGTAGGAATATGCTAGACAAAGCAAAAGCTGAATATTCAGAGGAGTGTGGAGAATGTAGATGATGTGTTTTCACGAAGCGGCATGAAGAACTACTCAGAGCAAAGAGCCGTGTGTTTGTGCAGAACCACAAGATCCACAGAAAAGAGGAGCATTTTGCAAAAGCGCATAGGCAGATATTTAACATGCCTAAAGAGAAACCATCAATACCTGAAGAAATACATCTCCAGTGAAAAAGGCAATAACTACAATACAGGTGAAGGAGAATTCTTTGTGGGAATTGTCCAAAAATCAGCTAGGAGTGTTAGCCTGAGTGTGAATATCACCCTTCTTATTTATAGGTTGAGTATTGATGTAGAACTTAATTTCATAACTGAAGATTCAATAAAAGGATGTTAAAGAAAAGACATGTTGAATGCAAATAAATGAAGTTAACACAATAGGAAATTTGCTTATACCATAAATGCATTAAAACTGTATATAAAAATTTTACAAGTCTTGAAAAGATAATTTTGCACTGTTTCATGAAACAGAGTACTTGAATACAAGGAAGCTGGACACTAGATTTTACTGGGAGTCAGTAAGCTCTTACTGCAGAGTTGGGGAAGCTGGCTGTACCTCGAAGAGAAAGAAAGTGTAGGCAGAGGAAAGGAGAAGCTAATTTTGCAGCAGTAAATCTATTTTAATATTAGCAAGAGTCTTTATCTTGTTTTCTTGACTGCATGACAAAGAAAAGGTAAAACAATGACTAGCACTTGATTTATATGCAATGTATGTAGATATTTTAACACTAAGCCTGAAATTCTTGTAGAGTTATATATGTTGGGATCATTGAATATTGGTTCTGGAATATAACTAATGAAATTAAAAAATATATCGTTAGGGAATTAAGGTATTAAATATGTTTTCATAGGTATCACACTGACATTAGCTAGTCTTGCATACCACCTACTATATTAACAGATAATAAGCTACAGCTTTTGGTTTATTATGATTTTAAGTATTTTGTAAGATATTTATTTCAGGCATGTTACTTAGAGTTCAGGATATTCACTGCCTCCTTGTGCTGTGGAAGATGGTGATACGGTTACTTGCAAAGGTCTGACATAGCCAGATTTGTGTTTCATCTTAGTGATTAGAAGGGCAGTACCCTTTAAAAGGACCTTCATCAAGTCAGTTTTGAATAAGTGAAAAGCTTTGAACGTAACTACTTGACTAATTTTTTAAAATGCAAATAATTTAGAGTACTTTGCCATTAAAAATTTAAGGCTCTTGTTCTCATAAGACAAGACCTAGAGCCTTTGCAACTGTGACTTGTGGAAGAGCGTTCAAAGGAGGAGAAAAAAGCTAGGGTGTCTCATAAAGTTGCTGCTTTTTCCTCAAAAGGGATAGTAAAACAAAAAATGGCCTGTAAGTGAAGTAGCTGGTATTTACAGCTTCTTCTACAAAAAAAAAAAAAAAAAGGGAGAAAAGACCTGGATACTGGACCTGTTGAGTTCCTGAGATACAACCAAAGAAGAGTCATTAATTTATACAACGTTAATTATAAGTACTAAGGTGGAGTAAGGACAAATCCTAAAAAAAAAAAAAAAAAAAAAAAAAAAATAGTTCTGCCCTATAAGACGAAGGAGACGAGCTCCAAAGGCTTCATGAGAGTTCCTGAAACATACATACCTTGTATTTCTTTTCCTCTGAGGAAGAATGACCTATTCTTTAGGAGGATTTGGCTCAGATGTGACATTCTTGGGAACGTTCTTTCTCTGAGTAATAGTTATTTGAAGTGATGCTTGAGGCCTGACTGTTAAATCTACAGATGCCTTTCCCTTCCTCTGTCCTCACGTTTAGTAAATAAAATTTTTCTTTTAATAAGGACATAAATTTTCTTTTTTTTTCTTTCTTTCTCTTTCTTTCTTTCTTTCTTTCTTTCTTTCTTTCTTTCTTTCTTTCTTTCTTTCTTCCTTCCTTCCTTCCTTCCTTCCTTCCTTCCTTCCTTCCTTCCTTCCTTCCTTCCTTCCTTCCTTCTTTCCTTCCTTCCTTCCTTCCTTCCTTCCTTCCTTCCTTCCTTCCTTCCTTCCTTCCTTCCTTCCTTCCTTCCTTCATACCTTCCTTCCTTCCTTCCTTCCTTCCTGCCTTCCTTACTTCCTTCCTTCTTTCTTTTCCTTCCTTCCTTCCTTCCTTCCTTCCTTCCTTCCTTCCTTCCTTCCTTCCTTCCTTCCTTCCTTCTTTCTTTTCCTTCCTTCCTTCCTTCCTTCCTTCCTTCCTTCCTTCCTTCCTTCCTTCCTTCCTTCCTTCCTTCCTTCTCTAAACTCTGGTTTGGAATGTGAAATAACTATCAACTCTCAGTGGTAGTTATCAGCATGAACAAGAGAGTTAAAGAATATGAATTCACTGGAAGATACGCACCTACCTACTTTATCCATTGGTACAACCTACCTATGGATAAAGCCATGAGTAGGCCTAGGTGATACCCTTCTTTAGAGCTGTGTGATGTTACTGTGGTCTTAGGGGGAAAAGGAAACAGAACAAAATGTGAAAAAATATATAAACTATGCAGACAATCTTTTTCAGAGGAAGTATTACAAAATCATTTGCCATGTAAAAGTAAAAATTGCTGAAAAAGAAATTATGAGTAATCAACAAGAGAAAAAATGTTGAGATTATTTTCAGGATTTGAAAGAAAAATGCAAGTTACAGAGACAGAGATAAGAAATCTTTTCTCTGTGATAGGAGCTATGGCATAAAAACGTTTCCCACCAGTAGCACTAAGAATGAATGAAAGTTAGAAATGCTCTACAAAATCTGTCCTCCTCTACTACTTCTATTAAAATAACTCAAAATTAGACAAAAATTTTTCTAAAATCCTGTCTCGTATGCTATTCAATGTTATGTAGCCTGGGAAAATATTGAGAAGAGTACTTTGTCATGGGCAGCTGTGAAACTGAAGGACTACTGTCTGCTCCTCCAGATGAGGCTTCTGGTGAGCTGAGGGGCTGGAGACTCCTCTGTTATGGGCAGAACAGTGCATTAAGGAAGGAGATTTTTCCTCTCACAACCTGAACTTCCCTCGTTCCAGAATGTGAGGAAATACTAATGGCACGGTCTGTTGAAACCAGATGGGAAGTGGAGTTTGAGGAACACAGGAAAGTGTCTTGCATTTTAGACAAAACTACTTAGCAATGGAAAAAATATGTGAAATACAACTGACTGGAGGTGTGACAAAGTGCTGACTTCATGAAACAAAGACAAAATAAATTAATAATAATAAAAAAGATTTAGCTTGGAAGTGACCACTGGCAGCTACGGAGTCCAGTCTCCTTTTCTACTTCAACAGTAGATCAGGTGTCCCAGGGCTTTGTCCAGTTTTTACTATGTCCAGGGACGAGGATGCTGCAGCCACCCTGGGAAACCTGTTGCAGCACTTAACCACTCACAAGGGGAAGAGGTTTTTTCCTTATGTACAATTTGAATTCCTTCTCCTGTAACTTGTGGCTGTTGCCTCTTGGCCTTTTTCTGTGCACTTCTGAGAAGGATCCATCTTCTCTGTAACTCCACTTTTGGTTGTGGAAGACTGCAATTGGATGCTCCTCAAGCCTTCTCTTCTCCAGGCTAAACAATTCCAGTTCCTTTAGCTTTTACTCATGGCCACTGTGCTCCAGCCCCCTATCTTTGTGGCCCTCTCTTCTTCAGACATTCTCCAATATGTGGGTCTCTGTCTTGCACTTGGACGTGCAAATTTCAGATGCAGCCTGATCAACCCATCCTTCCACCATGGTACTATGACCCAGCACGTGGTTTCATTTGCCAGAACAGCAGATCGATGGCTCGGTTCAGCTTGTTCACCCCATCCTCAGGTTCTTTTCAAATCACTTCCCTTCATGTTTAACAGCTCAAATTTGCCATTGCTTTAAAAATCTAGAATGAAGCTCTTTAACCTTGTTAAAGTGAAGTTCTTAAATCAAAATCACTGTAGTTTCCAGCACTGGCTATTTAAAATCAGGTCACAGGACACTTATTTTTACGTGACTTGTCATAAAAGTGGTGTTGTAAAATCAAAGAAGACTCAGACACGTAGCGATGAGGTATGGAAGCAAGGTTTTGTGAGACGTTCAGCGTCTTCTGTATGAATATTGCAGGTGTTATAGATAGCTTTGCTAGCGGTTTGTACTTGTGACAGTATGGATCAGGTCAAAGATGCTTCTCTCATAACACAAAGTCTGTGTTAGGTAACTTCCACAAGTATCTACTTATTCAATGCAGACAAACAGCATCTGAGAAAATACTGATTAGTTCACTGGTTGCAGAGAATACAAGCATACAGAGTCATGCAAGAGATGACTCTTCCTGGACTTAAGAAAGGATTTGGGGCCACAACCAGAAGGAGAGTTTGGCAGATAGGAATTAATAGCATTATAGCCTTTGATCTGCACCTGCAAAGGACTTTACCTGGACTGTCCTGCAAATGACCCAGTGTAAGATTCGCAGAATCACAGAATCACAGTTGGAAGGGACCCACAAGGATCATCAAGTCCAAATCCCTGCTCCTTGCAGGACTACCTAAAACTAAACCATATGACTAAGATCATCATCCAGACGCTCCTTTAAAATTCAGTGGTATTCCTAAAGGACAGGTGGTGGCAGCTGTTGAAATCGTGTTCCTTTAGCAGGCTTGGGGCAGCAGAGCTCTGAAAATTTCTCACTGGTTGCTTCCACAATACTCTTCAATCTTGTGTCTGATCAAGGACTTGTTTCTTGCAACTTGCAGGCAGAACAGGTTTGGACTTGTCATGGGTGGAAGCTTCCCTTTAGAGTACAGTGTGGATCTAGCCTTAAACTACTCACATCTTCAAGCAGAAATTTGGCAAATGTAGGCTGTTATATAGTGGGTATGTTTATTCTAAACAAATAATATCCTGCTTTCTGAAAGCTGGATTGTCTCACCTCCGCTGTGGAAGCACATGATTGTGCTTTGGATTCATCTCACCTAATTTCAAATCACTTAACAAACTACAGATCAGGTGATTAACAATGAAGCTATTGACTCGCCTTTATAATTGATGGCGAAAGACATATTTTCATTCAATCTTAAGATCAGGAGCTGCAGTGCATCGCTTCCTGCTGATACCTGCCTCTCACCGCTCATGGTGTTGGGTGCCTGCGACAGCTAACTTGGGCTGCATAATTAATGTTCGGGTGACTGAAGCGGGGTGCCCTGAGTCCTCTCTGAGCTAACTTCTGCTCTCTGAAAGACTGGGCAAAGTGGCTACACTGAAGTTCCTTGCTCAAGAAGTTGGTTGGAGGAGGAGAAAAGGTTGGTTCCCAGGAGGAGAAAGATGTTAAGAGGCCAAGATGCAATGACCTCAAGGGGTCCAAGCAGAAGCATGCTCCCCAGGGCAGAAACTGTGTTTTCCAACCAGCTCCATCTAGCAGCTCATTAAAAAGGACAACATTCAGCTTCTTGCCCATATGTAACAACCATGTAGTATGGGTGACTGGGTGGGCTCCCACTCCACTTGTATTTCAGCTCTTTGCAAGAGTAAACTTGCTCAAAAATAGGCTACATAGTTGTGTTAGTTTGCAGTACTGCAGCTTCCCGGGTGCAGTATAGCCTACACATCTGTCTCAGTGCCTCACTCCTCATATTTTCCCTAGAATTTTTTTCATATGGTATTTGGAAGTAACTAGAACATTGTCTGAGGGCGTTTCTCTTTCTGCTGCTGTTCCTGGATATTTCACATCTCAAGTCCTTGATGCATCGTTTAAAACACACACCAACTGCTTTTGGGTAAGCTCCTGGGTTTAAAAGTAAATTACAGTAAATCACAAATAATTGGTATTCAGCACTCAAATAGCAATTTCACACTACGGCTTATCCCTGTGACACTTCTCCCTAAGGGTCTTGAGTACCTCAGAATATTTATCCCATCAACTTAATGCAAACTATTTAAAATTACTCCATTTGTAGCTATTATTAAGTGTTGTGACATGCTATGATTTTTCTCTGCATTTTTTTTCTTTTAATATTTCCCATGGGAACTAAATAGTCAGAAGTCCCTTCGAGCTTAAGAAAGGGTGGATTTTAATGAACTGCCCAGAGAATGGCTGTTTGTGCTCAAGTGGAGTTAATAGGTTTCAACAGATACCCCACAATGGCCTGAAACAATGAGGTGTTTGAGTCTAAATGGATTTTACAGTATTGTACATGAATGCGATTTTAAAATTCATACAAAAACTTTTCCATATCATGTTTGTGCGTATTTCATGCATATTTTAGTATTGCATCTTTTGCCTCAGTGTGCTATTTCTGGCAGAGCTGAAGCACTTGCTGGACCCGTAGGTACTGTTGATTGCTACTGGTGTAGTAATGAAAAACAGAATAATGAAGATACGCACAGTTCCTGATTTTAGTGCATGGCCTTCATAAACACTATGATGGTAAATGAGAGCATGCGTTGGCAGGCATTGTAATTCCTTTTTTTCTTTTTTTTTGTTAGTTTGGTGGGTTTTTTAAAGAGTTTGTTTTATCCAGGTATGAAACATATCTATTCAAGACACATTTTTTTTTTTTCTAGGAAGATCAGTGTAAGGAGCATCTCCCCATATCCACCAACATGCCAGTCTACTGCCAGCCCCACCCCATCCCCAAACCTGAGCCTTATCTTATCTTTTTTCACTAAAATCACTGTTCTTTCAGATTTATGTGGAGCACAAAGCCTGAATACTATCAATCTGCTGAGATTTCCAGAAGGTATTACTTCTTTCATGGTTTTTGTTTTTCTAGGACATTGCCTAGCACAAGGTTACATGTACAGAACATCTTCTAAACAAACTGTTACTAGTACAATTTCTTTGTCACTTGTTTCCATTTTCTGATCAATTTATACTACCTATGAATCTGTTTATCTGCAAACTTATTTTACATACTCTATTTTTTTTTCCTTTTACCTGCATTAGACAATGATAAATGTCTCCTTCATTCAGCATAGCTCTCTGTGTTACGTTTTGCACCTCTTCGTTTTTCTATAAATTATGGTAGAAACACTCTTAAAGTTAATGGTGACACAGTGCGTCAGCTTTGGCTGCGGCATTATTTTGCATGGGCTAAGCATCCCTATTAAAGTGGATGATTTACAAAAAAAGAAGTCATTGTCCCGTCATTTCTCTTCCCCATATTTTGTCCCCTGTCTAAGTCGTCATTACTCTTGGTAAACAAAGGACGGTTCACCACGACGAGGGCTTTCTGCGGACGGCCGTGCTTTCTGACAGCTCTGAAGATGAAAGGTCCCCACTGGCATTTACTGTAGCTGCGCTTGATCGAATCCCGCGACTGTTTTCCTTTGCCGCTCGGCGGGACCGTGGCTGCGTACCTCGTGTCTCCAGCCCGCATCACCAGGGAGCCCTGGCGCCTTTCCAGCATCTTCAGCGCTTGTATAATGTTCCGCGGCAGGAGTTCGCCTTTTATCTACAGCTCAGGCACTTTCTTCTTGCTATCCTACAAGATTATCTCCTACCACTGGCGACAGACCTCGAATCTCTTTTCCTCAGATTAAAGTCTGCAGAGGGATTTGTTTTGAAACGTTGCCGCCTGTTTTATTGCAATAGTTCTCATGCTCTTTAGAAGCGGGAGAAATGGGTTGAGAAGCGGGTCGCAAAATGTCTGGCGGTAAAGACGGTGGCCATCCCCGCTGGCTGGGAATACATTTTCTCATATTTAATTCATATTTTGATTTCTGAAGCCCTCGCTAATGCTGTAGACAAGACATGTTTACAAAAAATGTAACCTGCCTCCAGTGACCTGGGAATATCTTGGATTTTCACGTTTTTCAGGTGCTTTTTCACAACCACATGTGGGTAAGGTGCCAGTGGGCAGGACTGGACTTTGATACCTTGACCTTGCCCTTAAGAGGTTCATTCCAGATATCACCATGCAACATCCTGTAGCCTGGTCAGCATGTGTTTGTTTCCATAGAAAACGAGAAGCTAAAACCCCCCAAACTAGATTAATTTGTTAAATCCTGTAGTACGTGTTTGGAAGAGATGTGAAGTTTTCCATACCGTGACCTATGAGAGAAGGTTTTCTTCTCTGAGTTGACACTAAATAGTGGTAGACTTTGGCTGGCTGTTTTGTGTTTGCTTTTTACATTTTATTTCTCGAATTTACATCCACATTTTTAGATATCTAAATTTGTGTTCTCAATCATCTTAATTCTTTAAGGACTGAAAAGGAAAGATTTTTAGTATTTTAAGGAGATTTTTACTCTTAGGTAACTAGTTCAACTTTGATTTATGCCATTGAAATTGGGAATAGTATAGAAGAATAAAAATGTAGCTGTGTGCAGAAAATTAAAAAAACCCAACCAAACAACAAACAACTGTCAGCCTCATATAAGGAGATGGATTAGGTAGCCAGAACATAAAAATAAAATCTGTTTTTAAAAATCTATTATCCATTTGGACTGCTTTTTCCCCAAAGAGTGTTATTCTTTCAAGTTTTGAAAAGAAGCCATTGATAGTAGTTTCCTAAGAGAATTTTGTGCTGCTGCTGAGCAGGTAAGTACAAAGAAAAACTACTACCTTTATACTTGTCTCGTGTTTTTTTCCAGTTTTGATTACAGTGGGACTGTTCATGTGCTTAGGGACATAACTGAATCAGGCCCCCAGTTTGTTTGTTAACACTTGCAAATCAAACAAAAATATTTCGTATATAACTTCTAAAATTCCTACAGAAAATAGTGCTTTAACCCTTATGTTTATGTCTAGTTCGTTTCTTAGAGCAAATGTGAGCTTCTGTGAGCTCAGGCAAGCTAGCTGATGTTCATGTTCTTTGACAAGTTGCTTCATATTCCACCGAAGCTTCCTTTCAGTGGCAAGGACAAGGCTTCATTTTGACACCGGTGCCTGGGAGCATGATTACATGTCTGTTTTATCCAGCGATAAAGTGGATCTTATTTTTACTGTCGCAAAAAACCAACTTCCAGCAGAGACAAGCTTTGCACAGCTCCTGGCTCAGTCTGAGTGTAAGACCGGATGGAAAACTGGTTTCCTGGCTTGAACCTGCGTGACACAGAGTGTGACCGAGCGCAGGCATAGTGCGAGTCCAGCCGCCAGTAACAAACTCCATTCCTGCATTCAATGAGTGGCAAGAAAGGCTGTGACATCTGATCAGAATTATGCAGGTTTATTTTGCAATAATATCACCTTTTTTTTTTTTTCTTTACTCCCTTAGAGACCTATAAGTGTTCATTATCTCTTCTTGACTCATAATTGGTAAAAGGCTTTCAGGAGATCAGACCTACAAGGAAGCTTTTAGTTCCTGCTTGAGTTTGATTGTATTATAGTTTGAGATCAATGATGTGATCTTGCTTTGAACTCTTGCAGTAAATAAACCTGAAAAAAATATATCTCACTATAATTAGGTTTTCCCTTAGCTGTAACACTGACTGCAGGATTAGGGTTCAATTTAGCAATTTATTGAGTACTTATGCAAGTTGCTGAGCACTCTGAGCTCCCACAGATGTCAGCTGGATTTGAATACTGATGGCTGAATTAACTGCCACAAGAATATTAAAAGTAGGGTTTATAAATCACTCTTTTCCCTTATTACAGATAGTGGTTATTGCCACTTATCATACTGAGTATTTCTTTCTTTAACCTGAAATTGCCACTGAATGCGCAGATAGGTTTACATCTGGCATTATGTTAATAAAGAGCACCTGTCTTATGAAGGGCCCTGTAAACCATCCGTACAACTCCTTTTAGGTGGAAGAAGAAAGGAATTAGATAACCTGTTCTTTAATTTTTTGATAAAAATCCCCTGTCTCAAAATTGATGGAGGCGACACTTTTGTAAATTGTCATGGGCATCATGAGGAAAGCTTATTTTTTGTCCTTTTTTTTTGTCAGCTAGGAAGAAAATAGATTATGCATATATTTATATGCACATATTACTTCATTTTAAGGAGAAAAAGCAGCAATTCCAGTGGTAGTGATTTTAATATGTTCTTTTTTTGAAAAAAAGTTTTTATTTTAATTTTTCAATTGGTTGAGCTAAGGCATGCGGATTATATTCATAAGAAAAATATAAATGTTGAACCTGAATCCTAAAGCAACTATATGTACACACCTAATGAGGTGTCTGACATGTTTACTTTTAAGTGGTGACTGCCGCTAGAATATTTTGGGGCTTGTTTGGTTGTTCAGCCCAGAAAGGAGAGACAGGAAAGGAGCAAAAGGAGGAAATATTTGACAGTCTGTTCATTGTAGTTTATTTTACTGAAGCTCAAAACGTGAGACTTCTGGAGTATTTTATGAGCTGCAGTGATGAAAAATCTCTGGCAGAGGTGAATTAGCAGAAATGAGAGGGGGTAAACAACGAGAGAGACAAGACATCGTCTCAAAGTTTGGTATTGCAGAATTCCAGCGCGGCACTCACACGAGCAGGGAAAGCATCCCCTCCCGCCACCCCTCGTCGGTCAGCATCGCTTTCATACATCTTATTAGTGAATTATGAGCTGAAATATATGGGGCTGTGACTCTTTAGCAGGTGCAAATTAGCAGAGCATCATGGAGGTTTATTGCATGAGGATCGTTCTTAGGATCTGGCCTTTTGTCTGCTTGCTTGCGTTGTAGCTAGACTTCAGTGAATAACGCAAAACCACCCACAAACAAACCCCAAAATAAAACACACTCCCAAGTGTCCGTATCCCTCCCCTCCCCCAAATCCCCAAAAAATATTTATGTGCATGCTAAAACACATTCTACTCTTTTATATTTTCTTTCAGTAGATGCTGTGAGACTTGCTGGCGAGAGACTGAGAAAAGCAGGTATCAGTCACATGCATGAATAGTTATAAGGACCACATCATGAGCTCACGTACTCATCTGGAAAGTGCTTGCTTATGCAGTGAAAAACAGAAGCTACTCCATTACCAGCGGAAGCTCAACAGCAAAGCTTGATCAATATTAACAGGGGATAAATTCACAGAACAAGTAATTTAAAAGAGTAAATATGAATAATGAGCATAGCTGAGGACATTTTGTTGAACCTGCTAGCATTTTTTTATCACGAAGAGTTATATGAGTTGATTAAATTCTTTCCTCTAATTTTTACAATAGTTGGTAAAATGTACTTCTCACTGGAACCGATGCAATGTCCATAAAAGATACAGCTTGTGGGAAGGCATGCAAAGATATTGATTGATTTCAGTGAACACAAGGTTTTGTCTATAATCAGTTTTCAAGAGACAAGATGACTTGTTACATGAAATGCAATGAAAAATGAAAATGTTGAAGTATGTGGAAAACCACTACTGTTTTATAAATATTAGTCTTACTAACACATGGACTGGAATGATCTGTTTTATGCAGTCAGTTTTCTAATAAAACAAGGGAAGTTAAGTTGCAAGACAGCCTTAGTAGCAGAAGACGACGACACTCGCTTGTGCTTACAAATACTCTGGTTTACACAGTAGATGTAAAAATTAACTGTACAGGTCGGAAGTTTCTCAGCTGACTATGCAGTTTGCAAATAATGATCCATTATAACCCTTTTGACTTGCAGCTTGAAAAGTAACCTTTAACTTTTCAGTAACTCAAGACCCTATGTGGCTAATTGAAATAAAAAGGCTTGTTCTACGATTTTAAAGAAAACTTCATCAAATCCATCTAACTCAATTTCTCAGATGACTCTTGAGCACACAGCGTTTTCTGACAGCTAATTGAAAAACATCTGTGGACACAGACTTGGCAAAAAGACTGTTGCTGCCTTCTGTGCAATGATTTTGAGGTTGGCAGAGTACTGGTAACACTTGAAGGTTACCCCTACATTAATTGTTTCTTCAACAGGTTCCTCTAACATACTGTAAGTTAATATTCTCTCTGACGGTGCATATATTGATTTATAAATACACTTTTCAGCAGAGCTAATAATCTTATTAGCTTTTACACAATATAATCAGCACTGCAGCAAGTAATTCATGAATTTTATGAGATTGTTGGATTTCTAACTGTCATGGGAGCTGCAGACTGCATGGACTTGGTAATGCATGCATCACCACATGATGACTAATGAGGCAAGGTAAAGAAATCGAAAATTTTTTCAATCCCTCAACATGTAGCTGGTGTGTGATGCCAGATGTAAAATCATTGATATACTTGCCAAGTTCCCAGGATCATGTCATGATTTATTCAAACTTAGACAATCAGGATTAGGTCAATCTTTTGAAAATGTTCAAATTCAAGGAGACTGGTTAATAGATAAGTAGGAGCATTGCTGGTAAATAAAACATTGAATATATATTAAAAATGAAATTACTATTTACAACTTGCCTTTTTTAGGTCACAGTTGTTCTCCTCTGAAGAAACAGCTAATGACTACAGTTCTTAATCCCCAAACTCCATCAGAATGACTTTATAATGAGACACATAAATTCATAAGAGCTATAATTGAAAGAACCATGGCATTCTGAGAAAATAATACAAATGTCTCTCCCAATGTGCAGTGTATTTTATATGAAACAACTGTTTGAATATTTGTGAATCTTTCCTTGTATTCTGCATGCAGTGCAATCAAACTGATATACAATAAATATCTGAGGGAGATAATGAGGCAGCATATCAAAATATAAAAGTGTACTTAGATAATTAAAGTGAGTCTGGTAATACGACTTTCTAGTTTGTTGATAAATAGCAAGAAACATTTAGAATGATTGAGTCTATTTATTATAAGATATCTGGTAAAGCTCAGGTTTGTTGTCAGTACATTAAATGTCTTCTCAGAAGATGCATATATTTTCTATCAAGTATATTTTTAAAGATACGTTTCTCACAAAAATGCTTTTTTTCTGACTATGGTCTTTGGAGACTCAGCAGTTACATGATGACATTCTCATACCCTACGTACAGGCACTTGGCTTGCTGAAATAAAAGCAGAAGCATTTACTGTCTTATCTTTTTAGGTGAGATTGTGCTTTGACAAATTACTTGATGGATCATTAACTGCAAGAGACATCTAAGTTGCCATCAGCAATTAAAGCTAATTTAGGATTTTCCTGCAAGTTCCTTCCTTTTCCACCTGCTTCTGTAGAGCAAGAAGTCATTGAATTCCCTCCAAGGTATTTTTTGTTGGGTGATTACATATAAGTGTTAAAACTGAGGTTGACCACCTTTCACAGAATCACAGGATACTGTAGGGGGAAGTAGGAAGGGACCTCTGGAGGTCATCTTGCCCAACCCCCCTGCTCAAGGGGACACCTAGAGCCAGTTGCCCTGGACCATGTCCAGGTGGCTTTTGAATATCACCAGGGATGGAGAGTCCACAGCCCCTCTGGGCAACCTGTGCCGGTACTTGGTCACCCTCACAGTGAAAAAGTGTTTCCTGATGTTCAGATGGAGCCTCCTGTGTTTCAGTTTGTGTCTGTTGCCTCTTGTCCTGTCACTTGGCACCACTGAAGCCTCCACCTGGCTCAATCCTCTGTGCACCCTCCCCACAGGTATTTATATACATTAGCAACATCTTTACCTGATCCTTCTCTTCTCCAGGCTGGACAGTCCCATCTCTCTCAGCCTTTCCTCACAGGAGAGGTGCTCCAGCCCTCAGTCATCTTCACAGCCCTTTGCTTGACTCTCTCCAGTTTGTCCATGTCTCTCGTACTGGGGAGCCCAGAACTGGACCCAGTGCTCCAGGTGTGACCTCACCAGCGCTGAGCGGAGGGGAAGGATCACCTCCCTCGACCTGCTGGCATCACTTCTCCTAATGCAGCCCCAGATACCATCAGCCTTCTTTGCAGGAAGGGCGCATGGCTGGCTCACGTACGTTGTATCTTTGGAGCTGTAATAATACTTATCCAAAATGTGGGAGGTCTGGATTTAGTGAGACTCATGTTAAAAGCATGATAGTAAGTAATATTTCATTTTAATATCTCCACAAGTAAAACTTCGTTTTCGGTCTCTGGTTGTTTTGTGTGGAGTTCAGCTGCTTTCCCACATTCGGGTTACCCGCTATGTTTGAGGAGATAACTCAGTTGATTTACCTCTTGATATATTTCAAAGGCCCCAACCACTCCTATTAATTCTTCCTTCTGAGATAAGACACTCTGAAATAAGATTTGTTCACTGTCTTTCCACATACTTATTTTTCTTTCATTTCACTAATTTTATACATCTGAATCCACTTAGAGTGTCACAGCTGAATCCCCAAATGTAGGAGATTGGCTCTATTTCCTCACCATATTTAGTCTCATGTAATTAAATTACATATATTAAAAAAAGCCTATAGTAGCTGCATTATATTTAGTTTCTTAACAGAGCACAACTGATATTGGGATCCTTTCATGAAATTTAGAATGCAGGCCTACAAGGAGTTGGTTATCATGTTGAAATGTTTGTAAAACAATCTATTGAAAAAGGTGAGAAACAGGAAACATCACTAACAGTGTTCTTTAAGGAGCAAAGCTTATACAGTAGCATTTGATGTGTCAGTTTCTCGCGTTTTCTTCCCTTCCATAATGATGTTTGTGTACCTCAGCCACCTTCAAAGAATCCAGAAAGAGAGGTCTTTCAGTCTCTACGGATTCGGTAGGCAGCTGTGAAGAGGGGAAGGGGTTTAATTGACCCTCCACTGCTAGATAAACTTAGCACTTACTAGACCTCAGGCAAACCTAGTCTCAAGATTCAAATCCACCACAAAACAGTTTTTGTCCGCATTTCTGCTTGCTTTTTTCAGCAAAGGAGCCAGTTGCTGGGACTTGCTCCAAGTTCCCCACTTCCAGGTGAGCTTTTGCTCAGAAGAGCTGCTCGGATACCCTTGTCTGTGCTGCTTAAACAAATGTTTCACTTCAGCATCGTCTGTGTAAAAGTCCTCCTAAAATCTCATTCTTCAGGAGATGAATAGGCAGAAACACTTAAAGGCTCAGAAGAGCTTTGGTTTGGATAGGTTTTCAGAAATATGAATTGTTCTGGCAATTGTTCTGTGCTATAATTCATTGAGTGAGACTAATGTCTGGGAGGGTGGTGGGGAGGAGGAGGCTAGTTTTCCTATTCCTAACACAAGAGGTAACTTTTTCAGCCAGATTTTGTTATATAAACAGTGAGAAGAGAAATGGATATATTACTGTAGAAGAAAGCAGTGCAGACAATGTGAAATAGATGAGCCAACATTTGTTTGTATTAAGGGGTGACTGTCCTTTTCAGCTGTGTCTGAATCTTACCCATTACTTTTATTTCACAGTTTTTCTGTTTTCCATTGCCTTTGGTCAATTCTTGCCATTCCTAAATGTGACAGTGTTTATAGCCGAACTAGACTATCCATCTGTAATATGTGGAGTTTATTCATCATTTCTTTTATCCACAAACATTGTTTTCTTTCCTTTCTTTTGATTTCTGTATGCCAGATGGAAGCATCATCTGGTTTAGCTGGCCAGATATGCATTGGAAACAACCAAGAGCAAAATAAGTTTGTGAAGATCCTGTAGGTGTTTGTTTATGCCCTCATCATGAGTAGAGTAGAGTAGAGTAGAGTAGAGTAGAGTAGAGTAGAGTAGAGTAGAGTAGAAGGGGAGGGGAGGGGAGGGGAGGGGAGGGGAGTGGAGAGGAGAGGAGAGGAGAGGAGAGGAGAGGAGAGGAGAGAAGAGAAGAGAAGAGAAGAGAAGAGAAGAGAAGAGAAGAGAAGAGAAGAGAAGAGAAGAGAAGAGAAGAGAAGAGGAATAGTTCAATAGTACAATGATCATCTAGTCCAACTGCCTGTGATATATATGATATATATCATTTATATAGTCAAGAATGGTTGGCTTTGCAACGAGCCAGACTTACTATTTACTTGTAATAATAACTTGACTGGTTCTTTGTGAACTTGGAGTCCTTTTATGAACTCAGAGTAAGGTTTGGGCATCTCACAAAACTCAATAGTCTTGCTCATTCACCTGCAATAAAAATACTTGCTACATTAATGTGGAATTTTCCCTGACTGGCTGTGATTGTGTGGAGCATTTTATAGCATGAACTATATTTGTGTATGGCTGGTGAAAACTAGAGAAGTACTTTGTTTGAACTCTTGTTACTGTTACAAAAATGTTTAATTAACCTTTGCAGTAATGTCAATGTTTTTATTACATTCTTCAGCTCCCCCTGGTGCCTAGTGAAAATTCTTTATTTCCTTTGCTAAAGAGACTGTGTGAAAAATGATGACTAAGGCAGCTGACCTGTAGGGTTTCCTCCTGCCCAGCAGCAGACAAGCAGACCCCAATTTTTAAACTTTTGTGTAAATAGTACAGTCTGGGATGGACTGGAGTTGCTTTCTGCTGCTTTTGTTTAACTGTCTGACCCATCTCTCATGTAAAAGCTGTTTTCCCCATATTCTGGTCTGTCACTCTGTCTGCTGAAGACTGTTCCAGTCACAAAAAGCACATTAGTAGAGTGCTAATTCAAGAAGAATTAGAAAAACCATAATTTAAAAGACCTGACCCAAGGTAAATGGAAAGAGTGCCTTCAGCTTTGAAATGAACCACTCCCTTCTCTCTTCCTTCGCCTGTGCACAGCACATTCTCCCCAAACCTTGTCTTTGGGTTTATCTGTGATTTTGTAAATTAATAGAACCAGACATCCCTATTTTTTTAGAGAAAAATTTTAAAAAAGTATGTTTTCTGACTACATAGATGACCTAACTTGAATAGTTAAAACAGGCTGAATAGTTAAAAAAAAAACCACCAAAAACCAAAAAAGAGGACAGATACTTGATGACTCTGTAGATTCCTAGCCTGATAGTGAGTATTTCAAGCTACTATTTCAAGACCTACTTAGTAGTGTCCATCGGTTGTTACTTTTTAGTGGCTTTATGAATTGCTTATTGATTTAGGTTCCTGTTTGTATATCAGTGTTAAAATGTAAAACTGTATCACCAGCACGGTTGGCAAGCTTCATTGGAGTCTCTTCAAAATTATCAATTAACTGCAGAAGAGTTCTAATTTAGCCTTAAATGCATCTTGGATAGCTACATTTGTTCCCCTATATTCATAGCCTTTGCTCTGTACCACCTCCATACCTTTTCTCTGGATGAAGCTGTGCGGTCAGGCTGGCATGTTTCATAAAGCATGAATATCACTAAAATAAGGGAAAAGGTAGAACTTACTTTATATTCTACTTCAATTCAAAATGTTATAAAGCACCACCTGTGATCATAAGTCATGTTTGGTTTTGTATACTTGCATATTTATAGAAAGAAGTGTTTGTTTATAGCTTAGAAATTGGCTTTGGAAGAGTTGATGTAACTCCTGTCCTGCTAACCTCATGTAATGACAGCATAATCATAAGCACAAACAGCTTTTAAATTTATGGTACCTTTCAAAACTTAGGAATTTACACTTACCTTTATTTTTAATGTAAAGATTCTTTAAAAAAATCTATGTACCATGAATTTCTAGAAGAATCTCAGAACAAGAGCATAAAACTGAGTAATATATACATAGTTTTCTATTAGAGACAGACTTTTACGGTGCAGTCTGTGCTCTGACAAAGAGTGTACAAAACAGAATTTTAGACTAATGCTCTTAATTATATCTGTAGGTACAAACAAAGTTTGCAAGTATTCAACAGCAGAAGAAAGTTCAATAATAGTTCATAATGACGGAAAGATATTTTAAAACAGCAGAACATTTTTGCATATTAATTGAAGCTGGTAAGAGCTTCAAACAATTTTAGTATTTGTATGTCAACTTCATACATTTCTGAACATTTATTTCTTTTCATATTCCTAGTATGAACTTTTGGCATTATTCCACAGAGAAAGAGTATGCATACTTGCCCTGGAAGTTTCTCATCTGAGGAATCTCCTCTGAGGACATTCTTTTCATAGCTTCAGATAGTATTAACAAGGGAATCAAGGAAGATAAAACTTGGGACACAGACTTTTCTTAACTGGTTGCTGAGATGCATACATGCCTATAGACCAAATGCTTTCTGCTCTTTTCCAACTGAGACAGAAAACTTGAGCAATAGTCTTTCTGGGCTTTATATATCAAAATAGTAAGCAGTAGACTCAAGCCTCAAAAAGCATTCAGGAAAGGCTAAGACATTTGTATAGTTCAAAGGATAATCATAGAATCCTAGAATGGTTTGGGTTGGAAGGGACCTCACAGCCCATCTAGTTCCAACTCCCTGCCATGGGCAGGGACACCCTCCACTAGCCCAGGTTGCCCAACAGCTTTACTTAGAAAATAGGGTGATGATGATTTTGGCCTTTAACATTTAAAAAATAAGATTTATCTGTTTGGTGGTGGGAGTTTTTTGGTGTTTGTTTGTTTGTTTGATTGTTTTTTAAATGTAGTGAATCTGTCCACTCTTTGAGGTCAATATTAAAAAAATAATAATTATAAAGCTATTTTCATATCTATCTGAATTTCTTCATCAGATTGGTTTGCCAAGTGTTCATGCAGAGTTTCTAGCCCAGTATTTACATCACAGAGACAGAAGTTAAGAGAAAACCTCAACCTGAAGGTTTCTTACTTGCTTGAACTATCCATTCATTTTCAGCTTCGTTCACTGAGCTGAATTTTTGATCTTAGATATCTGAATACCTACCACACAACATAATGGATTACAGCTGAGTTGTATATAGCAGGATGCCAGTAATTTAAAATTAAATACTCAAGAAACCTCTCAGTTAAATTCCTCTTCATAATGAAAGTTTAGCATTAAGGAACCAAATGCCTTGCCACCCAAGGAAAAAACCAAACCTAACCAAACCAAAAAAAAAAACCCTGACCCTTTCCCCATCCTGTAATGTACCCCTGAATCATAATGTCTAATCCAGTCAAGGACTAAAGGCATTTTGTAACAGAAATCTGCATTGTTTCACCAACATATATTTAGCTGTTGAGTGTTTAAATTACTTGCTAATTAAAATTAATGGCTAAATAAAATTTATTTGTATTATAATGAATGCAATGTTTGGCATTTTAGACCACTGCCTTTAATCAATATCTTTAATACTTACAAGCGCAAGTAAGAAGAATAGTATGATAAACATATTGTTGGTGCTGTAGGGTACATTTTAAATGTCTAAATAGTAATCAATACTAAGAAATTAGGTATTGACTAAAATACTTTCATAATAAGTAATTATTGGTTTGCTCTTTTGAAAATTAGACATTTTCACTGTGGGAATAAAGAGTAAATATACGGTCAGAAATTAGACTGTGACCTTTTGGTACAACTTTCTTCTTTCTATGAAATCAGTAGGTTTAAATATGGTTGCACAGCTGTATTATGCTCTAAACATCAATTTTTAATTATTATAAGGTCAAGACTGTAATGGATGTGATTAGCACGATCCTTTGGCACACTCTTGTTTTTGTTACAGGACCTTCAGTTTTTTCAGGTTATGCTCCCAATACTGCTGACCTTTGCAACACGGTGTCGTTTTTGGTCAGCATTTCCCAAAGTATTCAATAGTTGTCCAAATACGTTTTCACTAATATCTTTAGCAAAACTTCCATGGACTTCAGAAGGAGCAGAGTCTGGCCAGTGCTGGAATTCGCCATTACCATTTTGGGTGTTCTGGCCACTGGTGTTCTCCACAGTGCACCATCAACCCCAGCTGACAGCATTACAGGTGTCTCAGCCTGGAAGCTTGCACCATACAAACTTAGAGTATTTTCTGGGTTTATGTTCCTACTTTTTTTAGTTTTCATAGTCAAAATGAGCACTTTTAAATCACCCCCCCCCCCAACTTTAATATTAAACTATAGCTCTTTTACACAAAAAATTATTCTGAGGAACATGGGGAGTTACTTTGAATATTATCTGTGTCTCTTTTCATTAATTTGTCCGTGGTAAGGGTTTGTCATGTCATCATGACAAGACGTTCCATGCACATTGCTGGAAAAGCAATAAAATTTCTTCTTATAGCTATCACTTGCCAATACTTCAGAAACAATCCTCAAATGCACTCTTTGATCGTGTATTTCAGTCAAGTGGTACATCACCAGTTCATGTGGCAAGGACACAAGGGACCACAACGTGTGCAACAGGTAGGCTGCACCTTTTGACTTTGCCAGAAACTTGGGTGATATGGAAAATACAGTGGCAGTGTCTTCAAGAAAAGGTTCAAATATATTTTTAACAGAAACAAGGTTTTCCTAGCCCTCCAAAATAACTGAAATGAATGAGACCTAAATGTTATTATAAGAAATAAGAAAGAAAAAAAAAAAAAGGTTGGTTTTTTTTTTTCTTTATTGCTCCAGCACAGTGTGTATCTCTGGGAGCCCTACGGGGTTCTTGCAGGACTCGCCGATTGCCCTGAATGCAGTATGTGTAGCACATTTGGTGTCACGATCTGGAGACCTTGCTGGAGATACAGGACTCATCATTTGCGTAGAACAGCTGGGAACGGCAGGGATGGTCAGGGAAAAAAGGTGTCAGCGGTGGAGCTGACTCCTATAGCAGCAGCCTTATGCTTTTTTAAGGAGAATCGAGGGAGTATAGTAATTTCCTTAAAGTCTAAAAACACAGAATAAGTGTTAGGCTAAAGAATTTATTGCTTTTACAGGTTTCAAATATGAAGAAGTATTAGAGCGGCGCCGGTACATAGATTGAGGTCACCTTCCTTAAATCCATATTTTTCCGCCAGGTTTCTCAGTCCCTGATCAGAATGCCCTAATGCAGGAGGCATCTGACTCTAAACATATGAATTGTCCATTATGTAATATTAAAATTAATGTGACTTTATTGTCACCTATCTAATTGAACTACTTATGACATTGTTTTGGATAAAATCCAATACTGAAGACTCATAACTTCTCATTTTTCTGCATGGGGTGCCTCCTGCCAAACACGGATAGAAGAAGAGAAGGCAATACGTGCTGAGTATGTTGCATTCTTAAATAATGTAAAAATACTTCTCAGTTCCTGCTTCAATGTCACAGCTTACCATCAGAAGAAGATAACCATACTAAAGCTAAATCTCAGCTACCTCTAATGACTTGCACAAGCATTAAATCTTTATCACTTGCAACGAGAATTTCCATACCCATTTTTAAGAAATTTGAGCAAATATGTCAGACTGGTTTGACGTAATCACAGACAAAATTTTAATGGACAATGTGGACACACTTCTCCAAAACATTGCTGACATGGGATTCAATGGAGTTATGCTTTTTTTAACAAGGATCTAGTTCCATTATTTACAGGGTAAAATTTACAGGAGGCTGTCTCAGCTTTTCAGCGTCTATGTAGAGCATATGTAAAGCAAATTAATTCACTGTAAACACAGTGTGCACCAGAACAAGCCCAAGCCTCTCTTTTTCCTCCCCACTCTCTACTGACACCCAAATAAAACCAGAAACCAAATTGCTATCTATTAGGCGACCAGCCTTCTAAAGCTTTTCAAAAGGCTGTGCATTTACTTCTGTATGCCTGACCAGCGCTTTCCTGAAGTGGTTTGTAGCAAGGAAATAAAATAGTCCATACAGGCTTCTGCTTTGCATACTTGTACACTGCATCTACCTTGCCACTTTTCTGTAAAAAAAATGAGTTACAAATGTGAAAAAAATATGTTGATCAAGCAATAATAAGTTAGTGATACCTCGATTTTATACTTAAGGAGGTGCTTTCTGCTGGAGCGGTGTCTGTTAGCAAGTTCAGTCTTTCATTAATGCTTCTGCACTGTTTTGAGCTGAACACAGGCAGAAGACCAGCTGCAGCATAATTCAATAAAAAAACTAATTTACTGAAGTGAGTATACTTAGAAGTGCCTTCTGGATGTCATACTATGGAAGCAGTGCTGTGGTGTATGTACCAAGCAGTCATTGTCCACTGTTTCATTTTCTTCAGTGTAAGCAGAGAAAATATAAGATATTTTAAGTGTAAGATATTGTAAGATACTGTATTATATTTATAGAAAGGCAGCCAGAGGGACAACTGCAGCTGTCTGCACTATATCTACCAGCCTTCTATGTAATCCATTTTGCACAAACTGATTTGTCTATTATTTTAGATATTTGCAGAGTTTACATTATGCTTTATTAGCTGTCAATTCAGAATTTATTTTCACTTTTTTTAAGAATGAAAGGAATATGAGAATGTTTTATTTCTGCACTGATAAGATTATTTATTATTTAATTTAGTGGGATTTGTGTCTTTACAGAGAGGCCAAGTAATGTAGCATATGAGGCTGTGGCCTTATCCCTTTTTTGGAAATGTCCTCTAGCCTGTGTACTTTCGAAGAAATATTTTTATTATGTTGTCTGCAGAAATGAGAGTTGCATGTGTTGGGATACAGGTCATGAACTTGCATATTCCATGCGCTTTAAAGCTGAGCTGTGAATTTAAGACGCAGGGACCAAACAGAATCACCTTCTATGCTTTTCATGGGGATGAATAGGGATATTTTTATTTTTAACAAAATTCAGCCCATGCAAACTGCTCCTGAGTTAGAATAATCTGATTAAAGTCTTTTGGCTGTTGCTTTAACTTTCTGTTTATCACAAACAAGTCCCAAACCTGCACTGAGGCATCAGAGTGATGTGTGCATGGGAGATGCAATTCCTGAACATTAATATCTGGAGCACTCTGGCCAGACTGAGACATTGATTATTTTTTTTTTCTGCAGTCTGGGTATGGTCATAGCCGTCAAGCCAAGTATGATGGCACAGAACTAAATTTGATCTTTCCATTCAGGCCTGAAACCCTTTCTCTGGAAGGGAAGAAAGAGATTAAACTTTATTCATTCATAAAAGGTGACTGTGTGGTGGCTGTAAAGGAATCTGGTGGAAAGAAATATGACCTTAGCAACTAGCCTGGATGTCTGTAATCCAGTATGAGGCAAACTGTTTTCTATACAGTTTCCAGCAGTCCAATTTTATCAGGGAAGGATGCATTGAAAACCAATATCAACCTGTCGTGGTTATCAACCTGATCTTGGCTAAGTAGATGAAACCTTCTTTGTGTCACTTGATTTGTGTGAGCTGAAGTGCTTTGCATGGAGAATTGTTTTCTGTTAGTGGTAATTCTGACTTGCAGAATTGCTGAGCCCTAGACATTCAGTGACTGATCTGCCCTATACCATGTTATTGAAGAGAGTAGTGTTGCATACTCATCTAAATTTTCCAGGTTAATCTTGAAGCCACATATCAATCACTTGATCTGCAGATGTTATACGACAGCTGGAGCAATGGGTTTAGAGTAAGGGATTCTGTTTTCCTTTTTTTTTTTTTCCCCCCCTATCACCGGACTATTAAGCGACCTTCAACTAGCCCTGATACTGCATTATACAGTGCTCTAAAAATGGGGTGATTTCCAGCCACACAGCAGTAGCAGTGCAGCTTCCAAGGTGTTCTGGCCCTCTCTCCTGTAAAGGTCGTGTTTGGCTTGCTGTTTCTCCTGTACTTGTCTCCATCTGGGGCTCAGGAAATACTACCTTAATGAAAGAGTTAAGGCAAAGGAGAAAAGAACACACTTGCAAGTTTCAGAAGATCCTAGTAGTCAGTTCGGATTATTTAGTCGCTGGAACCTAAACCTTATCTTAACTTCAGGGATCTGCAGACAGCCAGAAACTCAAACAGTATGCTAGCAAAATCTCATCAAGAAAAATAGGTTACAGCTGCAATCTTCCAAGGGACAGGGCTCCTTCACCTCCAGACTGACACTCCAGAAAGAAAGTTGTGTGAGTTTTGCCCTGCCCTACCTGTATGTTGAAACGGTAACAGAACTTTTGGGTTAGTTACTACAGCTTTGTCGTCTAATACTTAAGATGATCTTGCTCAATTCAGACTGCACTGCAGCAAGAGGGAGTTCTCTGTGCCAGCCAGAGGTAACACAGAACACAATCTGGTTTTTTGTAGACATAAAGATTGCATCTAACAGATTATTTAAAAATGCTATTTTCCCACTGATATGAATATGGGAGCCTGTGTATGGGTTGTCAGCGAGATCTAGCCCTAACACTTTTAATTACATTAGCCATTTTTAAATACTTTTATTATGCACTGTGTAAGAAAAACCCTTGGATCAAAGAATTCTAGAAAAATGGTGGAGAGACTAAGCTTATTTGAGCTCTTCATAAGGGCAAAGAGCCAAAGGTTTATTAAAATGGAATTCAAATCTACTGCTTGCCTTCTTTTTAAAAAAAAAAAAAAAAGTAATAAAAATATTATCCACTTACTGAGGAAATAATCTGCTATTTTTCTCCTAAAGTATATTTTTTGTTCCAGGGGGTTATGGATAAACAAGGCTCTGCAAGATGTCTACAAATTAGGCTGAGCTCCTCTTCAAAGCAAATATTTCTAAACCAAAGTGTACTAACAGCAATAACAGCAAAAATGAAGAGTATAACAATGAGATAATAACAAGGAAGAAGAGTGTTAGATTATCACAGTGCATTTCAGACTTGAAACCATGCCTTGCGTGAAGTTAATGAAAGCTTGGATATGACATATGGTATCTTCTCCCCTTTAAACAGTGGAAGGTATTTTGGAAATTCTGAGATGTGAGTGTGTCCTCTATAGACTGATAGTATTGTACTGAATTACATCGTTTCTGTATTTAGTTCTGACTGCTGCAGACTAATTGCGATGTATTGAGCTGTGGGATAGGTGTTTTTAGAAGCTGCTTTAGTTCCAAAATGTTTTAACTCAAAATTTGCAGCAGACCGCTTTCCTGAGTGATACAGGGAGTAGGTTTATCCCTCGGGTCAAGGGAGAAGGGATTGGCTTCTGCAGTCCCTGGTCAGATCTAGTAATTACATCTGAGATACGGCAACGTGTAGTTTAAGGTAGGAATTGCTCTACCAGCCCAGACTTCTGTCACAAATGAGACTGCAGGTGTACTAAAGATTTTGGAGAAAGATGAAGGAAGTCCACTACGGAAAATTAGAGAATAAGCTGATCACACAAAAAGATTCTTCCTAACTAAAGCTGACTCTATTTATTTTTTTCCTTTTTTTTAGTATGCTGGATAGCTAAAAGTATAGACTGTGTATGGAGAAATAGGAGTGAAGTGGTTCCTACTGTGAAATACTCTCAATACAAAAGCACAAGAAAAACAAAGAATTAAGGGAGGAGATACTCCTCCCCTCCCCAGGTCTATGTTATATCTTTTTTTTTGTTCCAAATCTCCCTTTCCAGAGGCTGCTGGCCAGGCTATCAAACAGCAGTGTCATGTGCAGCGTGTTCTGGTGAGTGTGAAGGGCTGCGGTGTGCTGCAGTCGTGGCGTCCCGCACAGGAACGCCCTGCGCTCAGGGAGGTCCAGGTACAAATTACACTTGCCAACAGCAGCTGTGAAGTATCACTTGACTGAATGTTTGACTACAAAAATACTTTAGACTTCTCAACATTCGCAGTTTAATTCTTTTAATTTCTGATAATTTTCCTAGCATTGTCCTCCTGTATTGCCCCATCCCTTCATTTACTCTAGGCTCCCACATCTAAGCCATTTTGAAGCTGAAGGTGGCTTCCTCCCCCATATAAAACTTTGCTGCAAGAGATGTAAAATACGTACGGAAAAGGTGGTTTTGTATGTAGAAGAGTTTAACCAAGATGCTTGCTGTTCTTGTTCAAGGTTGCTTACTTCCAGCACGTAAGAACCGAGCCTGTGGCATCAGAAGGCCACTGTGATGCTGCAGATGAGTTTCTTTCCACGACCAGAGTTGCAGGGAACTTGGAAACTGCAGGAAGAAGTCAAGATGGTTATTCACAAGGGCCAGAGGAAGCAGTTAGACAGCTGTAAGACGTACCATCGACACAGAGTATTTTAAGGACGGTAAAAAAAGAAAAGGCAAAGCATAATGGCATTTAATGCAATGTACCTTTGTGCTGGAAGACAAATATCATTTTTTCCTACAAAAGAGGTAGACTGGGATCTAACAAGTTCTCAGGAGAGTTTTCCTGCACTAGGGAAAATTTTATTTTAGTAAATCTGCAACTAGCTTTTGTTACTTTGGTTGTGATTCCTTATAAGGAGAATGAAAAAAAGTAGGGATTATGAAGGAATTCTGTGGTCTCCAAACCCTGTCAAAGTAAATTGAATTTCTGTATTGCACAGTAAGACGCAGCTGGGACTTTCCTCTTTATTGGCAGCTCCAACTATTTTTTTTAGTCGTTGTTCTAAATAGTTGCAGTGTCCTGAGTTGATTAACTTACGTCGTATGTTTAGAAGAAAGAAGAATTTATGAAACAAGGAAAAGTGCACTGACAAGGGAATGCATTTTACATGTTTTCTTATTGTGAAAATGAGCTTTATGGGGGAAAAAATATTCCTGACCACACAAAAAGTTTCTTCCTAACTTAAGCTGACGCTATTTATTTTTTTTTTTCCTTCTTTTTAGTATGCTGGATAGCTAAGAGTATAGACTGTGTATGAAGAAATAGGAGTGAAGTGATTCCTACTGTGAAATACTCTCAATATAAAAGCACAAGAAAAACAAAATATTCCTAAATATTTTTTCTCTTTCATAGGAAAAATGGTGTTTTAATTTCTCTGATTCTCAGTAGGATATTGAGTTTGTACCCGTTTCTGAGCTGACGAAAGAGCCTTCATGTCTTCTCAGTTAGCTACACGATCTGTGATGCAACTTAAATGCCTTGTGTCACTTTCCCCTGTGAACTCTATTTGTCTTACCTTTGTTTCTTTATCTGTCACTAAGTACGGGCTAGTTGTTCCTGAAGAATGAAAACAATCCATCTCAGCTGGTCTGTGCAAGGCCCTTTTAACTTTTGTGGGAAGACGGGTGGCCCCTCAGCCCCTTACTTGTTAGATCGACAACGTAAAATTGTTGATTTTATAATTGCTGCCAGCAAATCTAGGAGACCATCCCACAGTTGTCCTCCGAGGAAGGCGGGTGTGGAGCACCCCGGTGTGCATTTCTCCTTGGGCTGACAGTCTACATGGTGGAGATGTAATCCTGCTGCTGCCCCAGAGCCACGCGTACTCAGTCTGGAAAACCTGGGTCGTCAGTCTTTGACCTGCCCAGTGGTACGTGTTTATGCTTGGAGAACTGACGAGTTTAGCAAAGTTTTTCATTTAAATGCTAGTTAATAGGAAGGAAAATTCACAGATTGCGAGCTCTAAAACCCTTAGTTGAAGCAAGGAAGGATTTTGTTGTCTCTCTCTCCTTTTTTGTTTGTGATATATTTATTCAGTTTGGAGTGATTTTGCCACTTAAAATTTTACATCTCCTGCATTGTCAAACATTAACTGACTGAGGATACTTGTAAGGAGCCTGCTGCCTTGAAACCTAACACTTTCCACCCATTCCTTCATTACCTGAGCACGTGCATTTTCACATGTATGAGTGTATAGTCTTTCTGGCATTCTGCAAGAGAATGTAAAAGCAAAATTTTCACATTAAACTTGTTGTTTTAGTATTCTTTGATACTCTAAGCATCTGTGTTCTGCTGTGGCCTAATACAAAGACATGTTTTAGTGTAGCTCAGTAATTCCAATCATATATTGAATAATGTTTGAAAGAGCTTTACAAGCACAAATTGTTTTCCTTGCAACTGTCTAAGAAATAAATGCAGTATTTTTCTGTGAATAATAAATAAAAAGACTATATAATATGCGGAGAAACATAATGAAAAGAGCTTCTTTGCTTAGAGGATCCTGCCGTGTCGTTCAGATTGTTTTAAAAGCAAATTGTGGAGCTCGGTGATTGCATTATCCAATTTGAGATGCCTGTGTCCATCTCAGTGTACTGAAGGCAGAAAAACTGCTCCTGCTTGTGCTGTACTGTCTTTAGCGAGGCATTTTGCTCCAGTTCCTCTATTTCACAATATTTACTTGTCTTTCTTTCCCCCTGGGCACATTTAGTTTGTGGTAAAAATAATTCTGTATCTTCTGGTTGCTTTCCACAACAATTAGTTCTTCCGTAGTACCTAAAACGATGCTTGTTTGCTAATTCCAGTGGTGTCTGAAGGAGGCAGGAATGGCCTTCTGAGCTGTTAGACTTTGAAATGAAATAGTAAATCAACTGCTGATAAGACATATATATCATATTAAACACAGGGAATCCACCAGAAAATCATTACCTTAAAAAGCGACAATTTTGATTGATTAAAATGGTATGGGCTGGATAGTGTTAAATCATAGTGAGTGATGTGACATTACAATTTTACATATCATATTTCTGTCAAGACAATGAAGGTAAAAGGCATTGTCATCAGACGATAACGGACAATAAGAGGAATCCTGATGTTAGATTTATTACTTGGTTTAGATTTAGAAAGAAGTAATTCTTGTCTTGTGCCACTTATCAAATGACTGTAAATTTAGCGATGATGTAAAATTCGAAGGCAGAGCCACTTACAGTTTTGACAAAGTGCCAGCTATAAAGTATTTACTGTTCTCAGTGGTTCTGCCTTGCACACTTAAATATTTATCAGAAACATGAACTCTTCTGACAAATGTTTCTGATCTTTGCTGTGGATTTTTTTTTTAACATTTAGATTTTTCATCAGAAGCTGATCTCCCATATTTCACAACAGTAACAATCTTTTGCTCTCTTTTAAATTAAAAGGACAAAAACACACTATTTTTTGTAAAGCACATTCTCAGCATATTTATTTCTTTGAATATGAAGTGCATAATATTTACAAGATCGCATTCCTTTCGTTTTTGATGACCGTTTATAGAGATAATTGGTGTCATGAATGCTAAGGACAGTCGTAACTCATGTGTGCTTTTCAAAGCAGCAGTCACGGAGCCTTGCCGCTGCTCGTGTGCTCCTATTTCCTCCTGCTGATAGGTTAAACTTTTTCTCATATTGTTATTGTATTTACTACCTATATTTGTGGCTGGAAGATGACTCTAACATCCGTGTTTGTCACCTGGGGCTCTTATCCCCAGCCAAACTGCCTGCCCCAAGGAGCTTGCAAAGCAAGAAGAGACATAGCAGGCACGTGCCGGCTGTGCGTGTCTGATGGAGCCCCTCGAGGCTTCACGCGCTTTTAATATTATTAGGATGGAGTTAGCTGGATCAGGCAAGGTGAAAACAACCTGGATATTGAATATTACTGCAGACCTCCAGATAACGGTGGGAATGCATAAAAATAAGCAAGGGCAAAAGCTCTGCAGGTGTTGCAGAAAACGTTTGCCATCACACCTGCCTTCTCAAGGTCTGCTTGCATCGTGCACTGCTGAGAATAACACCGTGCATTCAATTATGCTAACTCCTAAATTGGTTCGGGGTACGAAAGCAACGGCCTAATTTTGGCTTCATTGTGGCGGTGATCCCCTCGCCCCCTGCCTCCCCTTTCAAGATTTCATTACCGGTTTAGCGCAGGATATAAGTGACAGACCATTGCCTTTTATACCGAATGACTACAAAAGTATTTAGCTGCAGAGGATTAATTTTTTTCACATTCATGGTCAGGGAATGTGAGACTGACTTACATTAAATTTCCCATGCCATTTGGCTTTCTGAGGCCTGTGCAGTGAAAATAAAAAAGTTTCCATGGCCTGGATGAATTTCTGATGAATAGATAAGGCTGGGTGCGGAGCAGAGATCTGTGACCCTCTGCAGCTTGCAGTCAGCCACTCCACAGCTTCTTTGACATCAAAGGTTGCAGATTGTTGTGAATGAATAGAGCCCTTGCAAATCGCGTCTGCTAAACACAGAAGAGCTGGGTAGCCGTCATCTTAAAAAACTAAGAGTTTGTGAATTGGGCCAGATTATTAAGGCCTTCTTAAGGTACCTCAGAAGCCTAAATCCATGGAAACTCCACCCGAAAGTTAGGTCCTCTCTTACAGGCTTCTTTTCTTTACTCACACATCCAGTGGATGCAGACAGACATATGCTTCATTAAAAGGGAAAACAATAAGGGCACCTCATAATTAAAAATACTGAGCTTTGCAGTGTGCGGAGTGCCAGAGAAGTATTCATTTTTCCCGTAGGAGCTGTAAAATTTTAAAATGACAACCACACCTCCAGATATTTTTATTTTTGCAAGTAGTTTTAGAGGGCTAGCATTTTCTGTAGGTGGAGGAAAGTGGGAGGCTGTAAAGCTGTCTCGTTTCATAGTTTGCTTCTCCTCCTATACAATCTGATTACTCTAAAAGCTTGTTTGCCACAAACTTGCTTCTAGGTTGTTACAGGCCTATCTTTGGAGGGCTATGATCAAGGTCTTTGTGATCCTGTAGTAAGAATTTAAGGTTTGTCATTTTGTTCGGGTTTCTTTTCCCTTTTTTTTTTTTTTTCCCTTCTGGTGGCCTGTCTGTACTTTGTCTATTCCGACCAGGATGTTCTGGATTGATACAGCACATTCATCCCATCACCAATGTGAATGAAGAAATTCCTGAAGTTAAAAAAAAAAAAAAGTTATCTTTTTTCCTATAACGGACTGTCATGAACCTATTTCTATCTCAGACCATTTTATGCAGAATTGCATGGAAAAAAAAAAAAAAAAAAAGAATCCACTGCTTTTGCTACAATCATTGCCACTTCTTCCAAAGCTTTACATGGGGAAAAAAATTAAGTCTTGCTCATGAATTCACACGCCATAAGTTTTTCCCATTTTTTTTTATTAGTTATCCAAAGGAAATTCTCTTTGTTCTGCTCATGCTGTTGTACAAATTGCTTTCCATCTCGGGTGCATCGCCCTCTACCAGTTTGCAGTTATCCCATTTTTTTTTTAGAAAACCTTACCCCGAGAGGTACTGGTACCCTGCCCTCCCTTCTTCCGAGGAGAAAAAAGACCCTGGCAACACCTGAGAAACGCATTTGGGAAGGAAAGCTCCGCAGCCGGCTCTCCCGCTCCTCGACGCTGGATGTCACTGCAGGACCGGGGACGCGGCGGGAGCGGAGGGGGCTGCCGCATCCTCCCGCGGGTCCTCCTGCGCCCGTGCAAAACCCGGCAGGGAGAGGAGCCCACACGCCTGCAAAGTAACACCGAAGTGTCGTGCGTGCTTCTGTTTTGGAATCGATGAATTCCAGGACATGGCAAATGCAACAAAAAAACAGCTTTACTATAGAAAGAATCTTTTGGATTTGAGTTGTAAGATATTGGGGTTTTTTTTATTTTAGGTCACGGAGCCTTTTACAGAACTTGCTCACGTAAAATCGAAATTACAAATTTTGGGATACGAGTGTGTTTGGTTACTATTCTGCTCAATACAGTCAAATACAAGATTTGGGGCTTTGATAATTTTTAAACTTTATCTACATTTTTTTTACCTAACATAAACCAACCTGATTTCAGCTTGTATAATTTATTTTATTTTATTTTATTTTATTTTATTTTATTTTATTTTATTTTATTTTATTTTATTTTTTTCATTTCATTTCATTTCATTTCATTTCATTTCATTTCATTTCATTTTTTAATTGCTATTTTCTCCTTCTATTCTCTACTTTTCACTTCCCATGCCTTCATGCATCTTTCCTACCTATACTTAAAAGGATACTTTCTCATTGCCAAAACTCATTTTCACTTACTCCTTATGTATGTTTTCAGTATTTTAAAAAAATCTCTTCACTCTTTTCTACTTTTCTTTCTAAGTCTTTCTTTTTTTCCCCATGTTCCGTTCCTGGATGCAACATGACCTTTAGACTTTGTTTTTTTCAGCTGGATTCTCTGTTCTGTCATGTTCCTCTTCACTCTGTTGTGCTGAACATTTTACTCTGCCCACCTTTTTCCATGGTTCATCCAACTACAAATTCCCTTCCTCTTCCTCCCTCCTCGCTTTTGTTTTCCTGTCTTACTCTTGGTTTGTGTTCCCTCTGAATGTCATCTTTTCTCATCACTTTTTCTTACCTGTTTTGTCCCTTTATTCTTCTGTCTCGGTCAGCTGAACTCTTCCCATCCCTACTGCACATGTCTCTGAAAAAGTACATGTGTACGTTTGGACTCTATTTTTCTCATCAGTTCAGGGACAAGGGGAAAATGACATACAATGACAGACCACTGCCTGGCCAACAATTTTTGCCACCACAAAAGTCAGATCTGACTTTGGTTGCAGTTAGGTACTGCAAAGTTACTAGCTTGTGGTTTCCAGTACAGCTGGTAGAATAATGTTTTACTACCCAGACTGTGAATTCATTCTCCTTTGCTAACTGACTTGCTCTGTAAGTCGATTCTATTTTTCTCTCAAACACTTTATTATTCCTCATTGTTAACTGTGGAGTCTATACATGAACATACATCATGCATGCACCAAACATCTTCATTCAATTTAAGTGGTTGAAACTGAATAGTAGGCATCAGGGTGAACACATGACACGCAGACAGGTGATAAGTGCAGGGACACCCTGTTATGAGTGAGAAAATGCTTCTTCAAAATGTTTCATACCACTCTCCCAGACCTGATTGCTCAGTTCTGAGCCTCATTTAAGACATATAAAGTATCTTCAAAACACCTAAGCCTGGAAGCTGAAATTTCAAATGGAAGCTAACAGTGTGTGAGTAAATAAAACCCTTGGCTTTACAGCCTCTGACATACGTTCCAATGGTCTCTTCCCTTGCTAACATCTTTCTATGCTGCAAGTGCTAACTACTTTTAATTCAAGCTGATTAATCAATGTTATAATCACTAGTCTAAACTCATAAAAAATATTTTTAATGTCTGCCCAGCATGGATTTTACTATTTCTTATGATGTCTGATAGAGAAAGCTCAAGCTTCAAAGCTTGCACTTTATTACCAAACATACGAAATCATGAGGCCAAATCCCTTTACAACCTTAGTTATCTTCTTTTAAGACTGCCATCACTACAATACCGCTAATATTTGCTTATTTATAACTTCAGTAGAAGAGTTTGGACTTAATCTTTTATGACTACGGGCTCTTTACTGAATTTTCATTTTAGCTATTTGTTCTTTATTAATTGGGATTGCTGATTAGCCTCTAGCAGAAGGCATTGTTTTTGCTCGCCCACCAGACAACCGATCAGACAATGAAAGATAATGCGTACAATTAATTCAGCTATGCTCACAGACTGGGTGAGCGAGTTGCAACACGTAGTGATACAGCTCCATTCCCACCCCGTTTGAAGACTTCATGGGTGAACACCTCCTTCTCTTCCTTTGTCGTGGCCTTGATGAAAAGCATTGGAGCTCTTTGGCTTCTTGTTATTCGTGTAAAAGTTTTTAGCTCAAAGGAGAAGGGTTTTTTGGCATTGCTAGAGTGTACCAGAAGAGCTGGTGTTAGGATGGGGATGCTGGACCAGAGAGAAGCTAGAATTGGTGGTATCAGAGTATGAACTGCAGTATGGGATAAAATGTCCTCTCAAACAAACAAAGTGTTAAGTTTGTGTCCTGAAACCCAAGCCTTTTTCTCCTTCCAGCAATCTTTCCCTTAATGTTTATTATGTTGGTTCTTGATATTTTTATAAACCACTTAAATATTAACTTTTGGAGTCCTGGCAACATTGCGTGCCACTATTCAAGCAGGTCTAGCTTTGGGGTGCGTTGTCCTTGAGGTTCGGCGGTACAGCTGTGACAGGCAGTCTGCCGGCCGGATGACATTTTTGGGTGCTGTAGCAACAACCCCACGTTGAGCACTGCTTGCATGGCAAATGGTATACGTGCTCAAATGAATGTGAAATGAAATTAAGGTTCTGGTTTTTGAGTGTTTCTGGTTAGTGCAGCGGTGTAGCCCAAAGAGTCCCAAAGGCAGAATCGCCAGTGAAGTAAATCTATCTTAATTAATACATTGCAGGTACACCAACTGTAAATTTGGATTACGCTGGAAGCATACTTTTTGTTGTACTAGACACAAAAAATGCTAACGGGACTGTGCAGGGGCTGGCGTATTCCCACTTGCTGCTCTGTGTCTTTGCTCAGGGGGCTGCTAGCCACCCGTAATTAAGGTAAATAAACTCTACTTTCTCTGGCATCGTTTTAACTGTGTTTGCTGTTGCTAGAGCAGTGTGGTGTGCTTGGGTGGGACTCGGCAGAGGAAGCAGATCAGGCACTGAAAGACACGAGGGTGTAAGGCATAGCTTACCCTTAGCCCAGGACACCTTGTCGTGCGAGTGCGAGGTAAATTCAGGGAAGAGGTGAAAAGCACAAACCAAGACTCCTCCAACTGTGAAACAGCCCCTTTTCCACCTTTTCTCCCTTTCCCTCCCCCGCTTTTTCTTTCTCTCTCTTTCCCCTTCTCCCTTCCTCCCTCCCTCTTGCTCTCGCTCCCCTCCCCATCCTGCAGCTGGTAATAGTTTACGGGGCATGTTGCTGTGTTAATACCTTGTTAAGGCTGTTTCAGCTGCTGGGTCTTTGAGAGGTCAGTGTCAGGACCGTTTTACTGTGAACCCTTGATGTGCAGGGTAAAGCCGGGGACAGGTAGAGCTTCCACCCTCCCACACTGCGGGGAGCCGAGCTGCTGCAGGCACCCCTCCCGCAGCGCCACGCCGCTGGCAGCACGGTCAATAAAAAATAGTATGTTTCTGGTCAGAACTAATTAGGGAAACTTAAAGAAGCACTTATATTAATGCACTAGACATAACATCACCGGCGTTGCTCGGTATTTCTCGATTCAGCTTGGTAAGGCTGCAGGTGTTAAAGAGCTGTTGAATGCTGTTGTCTGCGCAGTTCTGGCAGGTAGTGAGAGTCGTTCTGCAGCTCGTAAAGTGAAAGTGAAAATAGAGGCGTAGGATTAAAAATATAAAATGTTAATATTGTTGTACTTCTGGCATTACATCACTGGTGCCTGAGTCTGCCGGGCTTCTAGCACAAGCAGATAGTATTAGGGATAAGCCAACAGCGAGGTTTGAAAAGGCAGGACTGAGATGTCATTTCTCAGTTCAAGAAAATATTTTATATTTTCTAATAGAACTTGTTTGAAAAAATATATATGACTTAGACTGTGAGAAAGAAAGAAAAGAGAAATCTTTTTTAGAGGCCAAATGTAAAAAAAAAAAAAAAGAAATCCGCTTTGCATTCCTAGTATTTCTAGCACAGAGTGCAAAAAAAGGTGACTCAAAACACAGCATTTTTCCTTCTTTCTTTTCCTGGTTAGTTTTAACACAGAGGTTGAGTGGTCAATTTTTACACTCAATTGGTTGTGAGGTTAATCATAGGCCAGGTGTATTTATGGTTTTGTAATACTAGTTTTTTTCCACTGGCTCTGCCTACATTTTTAAAGATTTGTTTATTTCATAATACATAATTAGGAAAATTAATTCTCATTAGTTATTTAGTAATGAGAAAGACATGAAAACCAGTGTAACACTTCTATCGTGTTTAGTGTATGCATGCATGTTCTGAAAGGTGGGAATGCAACCAATACTCAAAATTAGGGAATAGGCTCTGTGAAAGTCTTCTACTGATGTGTTTTTAATTGTCGTACAAATCAATATTTCACTTTCAGAAATGGAACTGGGAATATAGCTCAGATATGGTCACACATTTTAGAAATTTATATTTCCCGTTCGTTTTCCTAACTTCATGCTTGTTTATCGAAGCAGCGTTATTTCATCACGTAAGTGTCCCAGCTATGCATATCATCTGTTCACAAGAGAAGAAAGGTGTAATTGCCTTTAATATGAACATAACGCAATCCTTCACTTTCTGCTAAATACACGTGAGACGTCAGATTTGGCAGCAAAAGTACAACCCTGACCTAGACCCTGTGAGGAAAAGGCAAATTCTGAGAGAAGCCTGTCAGCATCCTCCGAACCCCAGCAAAAATCAGCTCAAATGCTATGTAATCAAAATATAGTCTGCTTCTAGGGGTGGGCAAACAAAATACCGAAATCTGCTGAACAGCGTGAACATCAGCAGTACTGGGCAATCTCAGTTAGGAAGCATTCGTTCACTGGGTATCTGCAAGCACACAAGCCAAAACAAGGGTACAGGGGGTTTTTGAGTCTCATGAATCTCGTTGGAAACTAACAGGGGAAAAAAATCATTATTTTTGTGGTATCAAGAAGCTAGAAATTGCAGTAAATTCTAGTGCCTCCTATGATAGTCCGTTCGGAGATAAAAGAGGGGGGGATTAGGCAGAGAAAGCCTGCTAGTTTTTCTCATTGTTGATCGAATTGTTAGCACAGGAAGAAAGGAAGAGAAACACATATGCCCCAGTAGTACATATTTGACAGGTTGCAGTAAAAATTGGTGCTTTCACTCTTCTTTGAGAGTCCATTCAGGCTGTGGTGTTGCTGCTGAACCTAGTTTTCTGTAATTTTAGACATTTGGTACATCTCTTTTTAAAGGAATTTCAGACGCATGAACCAAAGCTGTAAATAAGACTTGCATTGCATTTGCAGTGGATCAAGTACCTGCTGCAGATCAAGTAGGTGAATGTGCAAATGTTTTGCATTTTGAAGCCTATTTGGTTATTTACTCATGTCTTTGCATGACTGATACGTGCAAATGAGGCTCATAGCTGTACAATTTTATTTTTGCAAAACTCTCTTCTGCCTCTCCGTCTTCTGTGCTTTGGAAGTTAGGGCTTGATGCTATTGTTAGTTACGGTTCAAAAAGACAGGTTTTCTCTTGTTGTGCTTTAGAAAGTGTATATCAGAGCAGTGACAAAATACTTCGTTGAACAGTTAGTCTCATTCTGGTGGTCTTTTGTCTATGCCCAGCAATCTTCCATATACTTCCCTCGTCAATTCCTTTTCCAGTATTTCTTCTGTTGCATGAACATGACCTCATCTGAAGCTATTCAGAACAGAACGTGGTCCTTCCCTTGCCTGTTATCTCTATGCCAGTGATGGTACTGGATGGGATGAGTGGGAGCAGCTTAAACAGAGGAGGTTAAAAAAAATAACAAAGTGCCGCAGCAGTTTTTGTGACTCTGTAAATTTAGACTGAAAAAAAAAAAAAAAAGGAAGGGGCAAAGTGATGTTTATAGCCCCCTTTTATATTCTGGAAGAAAAATTTAAGCCAGCAGCAGTTAGAAAGGTAATGCAGAAAGCAGGTGATGAGGAATAAAACTGATTAAGTTCGGAGTAGACAAAAACAAGTGTTGCTGTTGCCTAAAGTGCTCATCCTTCCAAACCTTCCCATTCAATCAGCAGCAAAGACAGAACTGTAGATAACCTCAGTAATAACATCTGTTCAGGATGGATATCAAAGAATATTAACTGGAGGAGCTTTGAATGCTAAAATAGCCGAGTCCTGCTGGAGGTATGCCAACAAATGATAATGTGGCAGTCTCTTCAAGAATTAATATTCTTCAAGCACTAACCTGTCCTTGTCTTGTATATCAGGTCTGGTGGGTAAGATGCTGTATCTCCCAACACAAGACTGCATCAAGTAGATAGCGCATATGTGGCCAGAGAGGTTAAATAATCACTTTCTGTGCCTTTTCATGGCATTCTCTCCTCAATCTGACAATTAATTTTTTTTTTTTTAATTGCAGAAATGACCGTTTTTATGTTAATTCACTCAGTTAAAATAGGTGATTTTTAACAAGGCTTGAACATGGTGTTTTGGTTACAAACTGGAATGACGCCAGTGATGTGATACATTTTCTAACCATGAGCAGAGGGAACGGTTGCTGTTTAACTCCTTTACTGCTATGAAAAATTTACTGGAAAAATTTTGAACTGTTACTAAAATTTGCTTCCTCTGAAATTGATATTGTGGCACTGACAAAGTTATGATGGTCTTGGGCAATGTTAGGAAATGTCTGGAAAAATATTCTGAACAAAGGATGCATGAAGGCTGGACTACTTTTTGAGCATAAAAGTGGGAATTGTGTGCTTGACTTCTGATTCACCCTCTCGCTACTTTAGAGAAGTAATTAAAACATTAGAGAATAAGTCAGTGAGCCTAGATTTCTCTGGAAAGGAGAATGTGTACTGACTAGAGCTAAACAGACACTGGAATTCCTATCCTCTGGAAATTAAAAATAGTACCGTTCAGAACTGCAACAAAAATGACATTTTGAAATTTTCCATGTAATGAAAATTCTGACATTTTGCTTAGAGAAGGTCAGAGTGACATTTCATTGTGAAACACTGAGAGCGTTTCTGAGGCTTCTTGGGTCATCTCCAATCGCCTGCCAGGTAGAAACCCGAGGAGCTGGGGGTCCCGTGTAGCGCGATGCTCCCGGGATGCCGAGGGACAAGGAGCTTGGATGCGCGGTGTCCTCAGCATCCTGCCCGACGGGTGGCCACGAGGCCAGATGGACAGGCTGGCGGGATGCCAGGTGGATTCTTCCGAGTTTTACTGGGATTTAGCAACAACCAACATGTTCTCACCAAACATTTTGATTTTGATAAATTAATATTTTAGAAAATCAGGAAGAAATCCCTAACTGCTTATGTTAGTAAAGTGCTTTGCTATCTGTGAGTAAACGACCTTGTAAACCAGCTGAAAATCCTTATTCTTCCTCATTTCCTGATCATTATATTCCATTATAGAACATAGAATGGCTTTTTAAAGACTAATAGAGAAGTATGGGCTTTATAATTTTTTTTCTTTTAAAATTTAGGGTGATTTTACATTAGTTCAGTCATTCTGTGACTGAATTCACTTCTTTTGGGCCCTCCATTATCTGGCTGTTACATTACCCTTAGTTTCTTTTTTTTTTTTTTTTGCCAGTTGTGGCATACAGTATATTTGGGATAATTCCAGAGGTTTAAGAGCCTCTCTTCCCATCTGCTTTCTTGAAACTGTGCAGTCTGAATCGGTACTGCCATCTGGGTAGGAATATGATCTTCCGATGGAATGAAATAATTTTATGTAAACTACGATGAATACATTATATGAATGGAAGACAGAGATGTCAATGAAAATCTAGCCCCACCCTTTGATCGGAGAATTCTTTCCCCGACTACAGAAACTAAACCATTTCCCATTCATGTTGTTGGGTATTAAATCAAGCTCTTCCAGTGAGCTGTACTTTCACTTGGAGTCCTGGCAACTCTACAATGGAAGTTATAAAGGCACAAGAACTACAAACATGATCTGTTTATGGTGGACCTATACATGCAATGTCTCATCAGAAGCAATGTGGGAGCTGCTAGGTGTTACATCCTCTCTGGGACACTGATGTCAAATCTCTGATGCTGGTATACAGTAGAATTCAGCTCTGATAAGAGGCAGAGGTTTTCTGCCCTTTTTGTAGCCTTTTCCTGCCTTTTTGTAAATTGCAGTGGAGAAGACTGGCAGAACATCCATGTTCTGCCCTCAGCAGCAGTCCCAGGGAACTTCATGCCCATATTTTTTGGGCTGTGTTCCTACCCTTCCTTCCTGCGAGGTAAGGAACCGTGGATATGGGGCATGCTTGATCCCCAGGGTACTTGATCCTTCTCTTCCTATCGCAGAAATGTGCCTAACATCTCCAAGAACCAAGATACATTTCAGCCCATGAGTGAAGGTGAAATGTATGGAAATAGATGCTGGTCCTGGTCCAACCCTTTGATAGGCCATGAGGCTGATTTCACTGTAGCTGATTTAGACTATTACACAACAGCTAAGCTCCACCTGGAGGACCAGATATCTTTGTGAAAAAAATGAATACTTCCATTCTCCAACTTCCACAATTTTGGGGGGAGTGAAATTAATGCTAAGAAAGGTCTTCTCAATTATTTTGGTAAAAAGCGTGATAATATAGATAAGCTCCATAGAAGAACTTAATAGAAAATCAAACCTTTAGTTTTCTGCTGAAGAAAAATATGTGTATTATCTATATACATTATATGACTGTCCTGTTTCATTGTGTTACTCGAACATTTTCAAAACTACTTGTTATTTAATATATAGAACATGTGTTACATAAAATTAGGTTTATTGCTGGGGAAAATAATTGGCAATAGTTTAGCTTGATTACCCTGGTTTGGCAAGTAATAGTCTCTACTGGCTAAGGACTACAAAATGACCCAAATAATCTTATTTAGGTATTTCTTTTGCCTCTAAGGATGTGTAACTCAATGGAGATCTGCAATAGTTTTGCAGGTTGTGACTTTGCTGTCTTTGTAGAATATGCTTCAAGAAGTTTTGAATCAAACAGTGCAGAAATTTTAAGGAATGGCAAAAAGTAACATCATAAAAAGTTTTGCTTTCTTTTCATTACAATAAACAATCAGCCTTATTTAAATTAATTGAAGAACAAGAATAGAAAATAAATCATGGAGAAGAACTAAGATAGAGATAACAAAAACATTGAGTGGAAATTATGCCAAGATAGTTATTTGTACTGGCCTGTTATATTTCACAATGAAATTAGTAGCACTTACCCAGAGAACTGAGGGAGAACTCGGCTCGCTACCAAAAGCCAAAGTGGCTTTGCATGCATTTGCACATCACTTTCTACTTGAGACAGATGTAGGAATGCTTCCGGAGATGTAATATCGTCAATTTTGTTTTCTGTCACCCCACCTAAAAATGCACCAGGCTATTCTGCAACAAAAAATAAATCAAGCAAACAAATGAAAAAAATCTCATTGCCTTTTTCAGAGGAGTCTCATTGATTAGTTATAGGTATCTCTGAAGCAAGGAGATCTTGCACAAATATTGCCTCATCATGCCTATGGGCTGGCTATTCAAGTAGAATAAGGTAGAACAAGAAAACGAAACAATTTACAGCACAGGAATTGATTTCTGGAACTGCACGCATGCATTCCCTCGTGCTTCCTGGGGAAATGGTGAGGAGTTTCCTTTGGTAACTCAAAGACCTGTGCGTAGGCTGCTTTGATAGCGCTGCTGACTTCAGTGAATTGGGATCCACAGAAACCTCAGCTCCCTTTCAACTCCCTTGAGCTACAGAAACCTGTTGGGTAATGCTGTTGGAGCACATTTGCTCTATGATATCTGCTAAAGCTATTTAGAGCTACAAGGGAAATTACAGCTGGTGACTAGAAGAAGTTCGAAGGAGAAAGTGTCTGTTATCCAGATATATAAATCCTTCTTCTATTCTCGCAGAGGAGGTGACTTTCTGACCAGGAATTGGAGCAGCTGTTCCCAGTCCACTGACAGCATGGAAGCACCCAGGCTGCCTGGGGAGTGACTGCAGAGCTGGCTGCCTTCGAGCTGAGCATCTGCCTGAAGAGTCCCGAAAGCTGGGAGCTGTAGTCTGCTTCTCACTTGGAAACCCAGTTAATCCTTCATCAACCTTCCTTTAGTCAAGCAACGCTATTATGCTCCAGAGCGTTTAAATAAAATTTTTAAAGTCTTGACTGCTTGGTGATTTCATTAAAGCCATTTAGCCTCCTGCGAGGGGTGTGAGGGGGGTCGATGGAAGAGGGGGGAAGAGGATGCTGCTATTGTTCCTTAAGACAATTTTTAGGCAGTACAGGAGGAGTTCATCATTTCAAAGTTTAAACAGGGTAAATTCTGCAGGTTTCAGATTAATGGCTTTGAACGTGTGATGCAATAGAAGGTGAACCACAGAAGAGTGTTCTTTGTGGTGGAATGGCTACCCAAAACCACGCACTCTTGGAATCCATTATGGGACTTCAACAAAAGTAGTAAAAAACCAGGAATAGGCAGATGTGCAACAGAACCCCTCCTGAGTTTTTCTCCTCTCTTCTGCTTGTAATCACACCTTAGAAGGACTGCAAGTTAAAAAAATATAGCAGGATGGCCACCTCAAATTTATTTTGCACTTTCTGAGTGTTTTCTGAAAATAACAGTTCTGTTTTACTGTCTTTGAAGAAAACACAATGTAGAGGAGATTTTACGGAAGTTATTTGAAGTTAGTCTGACCTTCTGGTGAAGGAGGTTTGTATTTGAAGACTGGCTGGCTGTTCTTGGAGTGACAGGGAGTGTAGCCTGGAACAGTTTCCATGTCTTGCTGCTAATGTTCAGTAACTATTACAAAGATTTTTCTTCTTGGCAGAAAATGACACAACAATCGTTCACTTGGCATTGGACACAGTAAATGCCCAGCAAGCAAGTACCAATATAGATTCAGTAAGGAATATTAGAGCTGCTATTTTAGCAATGGTTGTTATTCCGATGGCAAAAATAAATGTGAATATTTTCAGTGTTGAGACATCGCTAGTGATCCACAGGCTACAGGACTTTGATTTGCTCTCTATGCCAGCCTAGAAAGGGTCGGATTTAATAGGAGTAAAAAAAAATGTGGTAGAGGGAGAAAGAAGTGCATAAACTCCAAATGCCTATCATTCAAATTATTTTGACAAAAATCCAAACTGGGCAGAGGATACACGTAAGAAAAGACTTCCTCAGGCAGAGGAGCTGATTTCTTGCAGAGAACAGATTACATGATTCCTGGAAGGTTTGAATTACAATAATTCAGCATCAGACAAAATATCTGAAGTTCTTTTTAATGTTAGAAAGAATTCTGCAGAAAAGCATAAAACTTAAAATGGAAGAAATTTCCCTTCTGTTTCTGAGATAAGAATGTTCCTGAAAAGCTTATATTATATATTTATTAGCAGAGAGTTCACAGATGGCTTCCCTAGCAGTTCACTTTGCAGACACACATTGCTGACTTCATGAGCTAATAGAAAGAAAACCCTTTTTCTGCATACCTAGCCTATAGTGGTTAGATTTATTAGAGAATGATGCACATAATCCCCATATATAAACCAGTCAAGGGATATTTTCTGCAAGCTTTAGAGCCTCATGTGATTTTATTTTTTTTTTTCCAACCAAAAGCTAGAAACTTTGGCTTATAAGATTACTGAGCTTTGTGTTCTAGTTCTTGCCATTAATTCATTCCAGAACTGGCAAAATGCAGAGGTGCTGGTGTGCGTTTTTTCTTTCTGACTCTTCAGTGAATGAATGTCCTCTTCCCCATGTCAGAAGCTATGGTCTCAGCAAGGATGTTCCTCACTGCACAGGGAGAAGTAAATATTGGAGCGTGTGATTTAATTCGTCATACTTCCCCGTTTGTCTGAAAAAAACAGAGGCATCCATGCTGTGTTTTAGGCCCAGATCACCAAGTGGAATAAATCAGCATAGCTCTGGTGATTTCGCATGATTTCAAATGATGCAAGTGGTAGTTCACGAAACAAATAGAAACTGGATGTTTTGCACATGAATTTCTGCAAAGCTGCAGAAAGTAATATGCTGATGAGGAGACAAAGGAAAGGCCTGTAGGTCTGCGTGGTTACCTTCGGACCTATCAGGCACATCTGCAAAACCAATTTTTGAGTACTATGATCTTTTCACTTTAATTGGAGCTATTGCTTGCAGACAAAAGTTTCGTAATGGAGGAAGGGAAAAAGGTGTGATGCGTAGTATCAAAAGGAGATAAGGATCTTTATAAAAGAAGGCATAGAAGGACAGAAGCATAATTAAGCTGGACTGACTGTGGAGGTCATGATAAAATAACAGGTATCAAAGGATGCAAAAGCAGAGAAGCGTTGGCATGGTGACTGGGAGGCACTTTAGTATTAAATATAGTACACTTTGGATGAAAACACAGAATAGCAGCCTGATCACAAATAATGCTGGATTTTCAGTGATTCATATTACCAAAACACAAATGAAAACCTTGGTCTTCTGCAGTACTAAATCAAAATTTAGTTTTCAGCTAGATATAACCTTTTATAATTTTATAGATTTTGAGGTTAATAGCGACTACTGTTACCTCCTGGTCGCTCTTACAGGTTGGACTTACAGTCTTTTAGAAAGTAGATTCCCATTTCCTTTTAAACCATCACAGCCTCCTGATTGTTATTTTATGTTATTGTGCCTGGTTAGAAGGTGCTGTGCTCCATCCTTCAATTTAGATGGTATTTTAGTCATCTCTGAGACCAGGGAACAGTTATGTAAAAAAACTGCCTTTACCTACACATGGTTTACATTATGTTTTTTGTTGTTTCTAAACAGTATTTTGAAAAGTTGTTTATAGCTCTGGTGATTTTGAAAGCTTTGTTTCCATAAAGGACAGGCATGAGAGAATAGAGACCTGCTCATCCATCTGTGGATGCCAGAGAAAACTGGCAAAGTGACCAAATTTCTCTCCTACCTGATATCAGTTCTCAAAGCTTTTTATAAATTTACTGAAAGTCTGTCTGGGAGACAAAACTTGCAACGTGTTCTCTGCACCAAATTATTTTGTTTCAAACCACGGTGGTCTAGTTAGTCAAGTTTAGGATTTCATTTTAAACGAGTGGGTGCTTTAGCTCCCAGGTGTCTACTGACTATCGTTGCAGCAAAGTTCAGCTAGAAAAACGTAGTGTTAACTAGGCAAGCCTAAAGCTATCGAGGCGTGTGTGTGTGTTATTGATAAGTAATCTGTATTTGCATGCTGGTGAGTGAGGCTGCAGGGGACTTGCATTCTGTGTAGATGAGTGCATAGGCTCTGCAGATTTGGCAGCGTGTTACACATGCACGCACAGGGATCCCATCGCAGTTGGCTCCGTAGAACCACAGTGCTTTGCTGAAAACACAGACAATCAAGCTTTTAGCTCTGGAGGTGCTGTAAGAGTGGTATTTAAGTGCAAATTGGTGATGTCTTTTCTCATTTTCCTTCTGGACAGCTGGAAATATTTCCATGTTGCATTTACAAAACCTTATATCCTTCATAATTTTCTTTTCCTCGTGCATGTACACGTGTGTCTGTGTGCATGTGCATCGATGAGAAATCTGTCCAAGTGACTGTCTGGTGCCTTTTGCACACTAGTGTTCTTTGTCGGGACTATCTCTTGAGGATCTGAAGTATCCTGAGGATACTCATTCAAACAAAGCTGTGGCAGAGATGATGTAACTAGCGTCAGGTCACCTTGGTCTATTTAGATGTGAAAGGCAGCTGCTTCATTGCACACCTACAAATTAATAACAAGGCCTTGTGCTTAGCTTCTAAACTCAGCCATCATGTCTCTAGTCCTCTTTTTGTGCCTAGTTTCTACCTCCTAGCTTTTGGCTTGGCTGGCTGAGTTCGATTAAACCTGTAACTTCTGTGATATAAATATTAAAGTACATTTAACTTCCAAATTTTCTCCATTGTGGAGCTTCCTCAGCCTCACCCGCCTCACCCCAAAACCCTTCTGATCCAATCTTACCTTTTTTCCTTTCAAAGTAACCTTTTTTTTCTCTCCTTCAATGTGCAGATGTTGTTTTTCTTATTGTATCATGTGTGATAATGACATTTTCAGCTCTATAGTGTACAAATGTAGGGCTTCTGCAGTGTGTTTACATTTGATAGGGAAGAGAATTCCATGCAACTGAAGTATTGTAAAATTGATTTCCTCTCTGTCTCAGTATTCTTCCTTCTCTTTTTAAAACTAACTTACTCTGTGATGCTAAACCAATCTGTAGGCACAAAATCTGACAGCAGAAGGCTTTAATATAGTAATATGTTCATGTATTTTATATCTAAATGGACAGATACATTTAGTGTCTATCTGTCTATCTAATCTACCTAGATAGATATGTTGTGAAGATATTTTAGTCCTTTTTTACATTTGTAACCATGAGACAGTTATTTTCTCACAGGTCTATGGGATAATTCAGGTTAGAAGGATCTTAAGAAGTCATCTGGTCCAGCCTCCCATTCCAAAAAGGGTCTGTAAGGTCAAAGCTGTCTGGGGTTTTTTCTAGTCACGTCTTGAAAACCTCCAAGGATGGAAACTGCACAAGCTCTCCGGGACACCTGTTACACTGCTTGGCTGTCCTTGTGGTGAAAGATATTTATATCCAGTTGGAACCTCTCTAATTTCAATTTATACCTGCTGCCTCTCATCGCCCCCACCATGATAAACCTCCATGATTCCTTTGATAACCTCCATGGACCTGCTATCAGGGCCCTCTAAGCCCATACTCTTCTCCAGGTTGAACAAAACCTCAGACTGTACTCACAAGGCATGTCTCCACCCAGCCCCTGACTACCTTGGTGGCCCTCCACTTCACTTCAGTCGCTGATATTCTTTTATTGTGGTACACAATGTAATCTAGAAAGTACTAAGTAGAGGGGAAACAGGCATTTCTTTGATCTATTGGCTATGCTGCTGTGAATACTGACCAGGAAACAGTAGTCTTGCTTTGTTGCTGTTCATACTGCTGACTCATGTTCAGCTTGCTGTTTACCAAGATCCCCAGATCCTTTTCAACAGCGCTGCTTGCCAGCCAGTCAATTCCCAGCCTGTACTGGTGCAAGGGGTTCTTTCTTTCCATGTGAAGGACTTTGCATTTGTCCTTGCTGAATTTCGTAGGGTTTCTATAGGCTGTTAACTCCATCCTGTCTTAAGTGTCGCTGTATGATGGCCCTGTCCTCAAGCTTATCGTCTGGTCCCACTGATTCGGTGTCATCTGCAGCCTTGAAGAGGGTGTGGTCCATTGCATCCTCCAGGTCATTGATAAAGGTGTTGAATAGGACAGATCTCATAAGATACCACTGAGGTACTCCTTTTGATAATAACATCCAGGTAGAATATAACCCATTAATAAATACCCTCTGAGCCAGACCATACAGCCATCTAGTTTTCCACCTACCCAGACCATAATATCCTAACTTGGAATGCAAGAATACTGTGGGAGACAGTGTTGAAAGCCTTCAAAAGCTGAGGTGAATGGTGTCTACTGCTCTTCTGTCGTCCTTGGATCCAGTCACCTTGTCCCAGAAAGCAATCAGGCTGATCTGGCATGATTTATCCTTGGTAAATCAGTGCTGGTTGTTCCCAGTCACCTTATTCTCTGTAGCAAGACCAGAAATGTGTTCCAAGATAATTTGTTCAATGATTTTTCTGATGGCTTGAGGCTGACTGATCCTGAAGGTCACCCTTTTTGGCCTTTTTTGAAGACGACTGTGACATTTGTCCATCTACAGTTGTTGGGGATCTCCCCTGATCTCCACCACCTTTCAAAGATGATAGACAGTGGCCTTGCAAGGACATCAGCCAGTTCTCTCCATTTTCTCTTGGATGTATCCTGTCTAGGATACATCCAAGGATACATCCACAAAGCCTGTGGATTTGTATGGACCAAGTGCTCTCCAGTAATCCCCGACTCAACCCTCCTCCACAGCTCTCAGTTCTTCTCCTTGAACCCTGCCTCTAAACATGGAGGCCTGGGAAACCTTGATGGTGATAACTGAGGCAAAGAAGGCATTGGATACCTCATCCTCATCTATGTCTGCTCTTGGAAATCACCCACCCTCTTCAGAAATGTTCCCACATATTTCTGGTACAGCCATTTACTGCTGATGTACCAGCAGAAGCTCATCTTTTTACCTTTGACACACCTTGCAAGTATCCAGTTAAGCTGAGTTTTCCCCAACAATATATTAACACCATGCCCAGGTTTCCACATTTCTTCTTTGCAGCCTGTCCCTGCTTCATGCTCTTGAATGCTGCACCTTTGCACTGGAGCTCTGACAAGAGTGACCCACCAAGGCAGGCTGGTCTCCTTACCTGTGTACTTGTTTTCTGGAGCATTGGGTTAGACCATTCATGCACTTGGAGGCTGCTGTCCTTGAAGACATACAGCATCCCTGAGCTCTTCTCTCATGTTCCCAGGATCGACACATCCAATAACACTGCTGACATGTCTTGTGGCAGACCCGCAGTGGGATTTGTGGTATACCTTATTGAGCAACTGCCTTTTTCCTTGTTTACGACTGATTTCTTCTATTACTTGTTATATGAATGTCAAGTTTTAAAATGTAATAATCACTTAACATCATTTGAACCTTAATACTCCCTGGCTGAGAAGACACTGAAGCTACGTGCAAATAAAACGTGTTAGTGCTGCCTAATTCCTATCAGAGTTACGGCACTGTTCCACACTCTCTCTGCTGGATGAACCAGAACTGGCACATCCATTGATTTCTACCAGCTGTTTTCTGCCAATTCCAGTTCCTGACAGGTAGCAAGCTGTGTAGCTGGCAGCAAAGAATCTCAAACAGTTCAAATATGCCCCAGGGAGGGCAATTGCTTACCCTAAGCCCATCGAGGAATCGCTATTATGCTTCGCAAGATACATATACATTCGCCACATCTGTCTCCTATTATTTGTACTCGGAACTGACAAAGGACTGAGATAAACATGTGTCTTTTTAATACTGAGGGAGAACAAGGATCTTGTAAAAGGCAAACATTGTAGACATCTCGGTGAATAATTTCATAATGAAACTTTTGTATATTCTGAGAAATGTTGCTGTAGCTGATCTATACTTTAACTATAAAAGACCAAATCATCCATTTAAATACCAAGACAGCCTATTCAAGTACTTTAAATCTAAATTTGTTCATTTTCATCTGGTGCTTTGACAGTCTCACAACATAGTACAAGCAGCCTTAATCTGGGGACCTGCTGCCTTCTTCAGTTCCTTTTTGATTTCTCTGAGAGCTATCCTCACAAAGATTGAACCTGGCAGAGGATGCTGTAAAATGCTTTCTGAAACATTAGTAGATTCGGAGCAAGCCACCATAGCTTGACAAGCTACCTCTCCTCAAATGAACCAAGCAACTGACCATGTTCAGGCTCCTAGCTTGTTTCAAATGGAAACGGCTTTGCCTTTGTTTTTGCTTTTATAATGGGGTAAAAGCATCCATATTATTAGTTAAAACAGGTCAGATGATAAGTGGTACATTTTTAAGCCATGAGAACACGGTTGCTTGCGATTCCCTGTCCTTCTTTGTGTTGCTTCAGGTAAAAGTGAGGTGATAAAGTTGGAAGGTGTTTTGTGCCCGTAGCTTCTCTGAAAGTGAATAGGAGATGAAGGACGAATAGTACTTTACAAAGTGAGCTTTATTAGGTGAAGCAGAAGCATGTTCTGGTGGAAATATATTATGTCTCTGTGGAGGAGCTTATTTTGGTAGTAGTCTTACAGGTCTCAAAACCTACCCAGTGAGTGCACTTTTAAGATCTTGAATCAGTTGACAGCCGTTAGTATAAATTCCCATTTCTTCTCCAACCCGAAATTACAGTAAAAGATCAGGCATTTGAAGTAGAAATATGCAGGTGCCTTCTGTCTAATAAGATGGTGCTGCATCTAGCAGGTCAATATCTGGTATTATGCAGAAGAAAGACATTTGGGAAGCTGCCTGCTGGCTTCATTTAGAGTTGTTCATATTCAGAGACCCACCGTTTGTAAGTAATGTGGATTTTTTTTTTTTCTCCTCTTTTTGCTTGAAGGCTAAGCAGAGAGTACAGATGCTCACTTTGTAACTGATTTGGAGTGACAGGGGTTTAGTGTAGCCCTGCAGTTACTGACCTGAAGCATTCATGATTCTATGCCTTAAGCAAGAAGGAATAAATTATTCTACTACTTTTCCCTGTCATTTCAAATCTGTAAAGGAACTGTGCAGTATAAAAACTTTAAGACTGTGATTCTATTGTTAACATATGATTTCTTTAAATGAGCTGTCAAAGATTAAAACAAGATGTTGCCCAGTGCAAGTGTTGTTATTATTTTTTCAATCAGAAACCAATAAAACATTTTATAATGGGATTCTAAAGTGTATTTGTTAATTACAATGATCATATAGTCTTTCAAATGCTAATGGTCTGACTCAAATTTCACTTTGTTTAGTTGTGTTAGAAGTTATGATTAAAGAATGGTATAGCTTTATAGTTGTTTTACTGCCATCTGTGTGCACCAGGCAATAACTATGTACAGATGGTTGTGATTCAGAGACAGGTTGCCACATGCAAAAAAAGTATGTTTCAGTTATTTTAATAAGATTTATTGCAGCAGTCACAGTTAAATGCTTGAACCTTAATGATAATTGCTACTAATCCTTCAAGAAAAATGATCAGAGTTCAGTAAACCACAAGGAGCAGATTTTGCTGTAAACTTCAGAAACATTTCACCAAAAAGGTATGCTTCATGTTTTCATTTTGCATTTGCTGCTCCCCCTGCCCCCCCTTTTTTGACCATTTATTCCTATACCTTTGCTCTTGCAGCATTTGGTATGGAAAGCCCAGAGATGATTCTCTCATCCTCTATTTTCCTTTCCAGGTATCGATGCCTATTTATATTGATACACTTGGAGGCTCCTGAAGTAATTTAAATAAGCAGGAATAAACTTGATAATAAAACTAGAGGATATCTCACAAAACCCTCACTTTCTCTGTATTAGTGATTGGGCCATGTTCAAACCCCAAACATGGCCTTTTGCTTCTGTTTCCATGACGGAAGCAGTGATTTGGATTCTGTGTTTGGGGTGACATCTTACATCCCCGATGCCACTCAGTAGTCATTTCCAAAATATGATAGTCCAGGTCAAGACTTAGAGAACCTTTGTAGTATCCTAAGGATTTGCAGATTGATTCCCTTTGTGACCTGACGAGCTGAAGAATGTCCGGTGCGAGGTCTGGGAAGAGAGTAGCTAGGAAATGAGTTTGTGTCTAAGATGTTTCTTCAGCCTAAACACTTCAGCACTCCAAGAGGTTCACTTCTTCCTCTTGATTTTTGGCTTAGATTATTCTTCACCTTCTATTGGATAATGAGATTTTCAGCTAAATGCATGTATGTGTGAGCGTATGCAAAATAAGTGTGTGTATGTGTGTGCGCAGCGGTGTGTGTGCACATATATGTAGCTGTATGTGTAAAGAGCCATTTAGTTTTAGAGGTTTTCTTTTAGTATGTTCCTCAGCTGGTTTTAATTTAGACTGGTAACTTTTTTTGTGGTTGGGAGAAGATCTGACATCTAAATGATAGAGAGAAGCTCGTGAGAGGCAGAAAAGGTCAGGAGTCCAGGAAAGTTATGCCAATTTATTTTTATGTCCACGTCATAGTTCAGTTTTCACTTTTGATGTTACAGAAATTTGAAATTGTAATGCATACATGTGTGATAGAAAAAGTAGCATAAATACTAGACATCCATCTTGGAGATTTCAGGAAGAAGTATGATCATTGTGACGTGATTTTTCTGCTCACTGTTGGTGTTGAGTTTGTTCTGTAAAATCTTAGCACCAGCTATACCATGAATTGCCATAAGCAGACACAGAGAAACCACAGCTGCTATGGACCTATCATTTACTAGGACTTGCTGTACCCTTAGTACCAAGTGGTTCAGTATCAGTATCAATCTATTTTGCAAAGTAGTGGGTTTGTTAATGTCTAAACTCTAACATAACAAAAATAATTGGAGTAGCATGTAAAAGAAGGATGTTTTCCCTTTCCACCTTCTTGTGTGTGACCTCTTTTTCTTTTGTGAGACTCTCTTGCTTTGCGAATGAATTTCAGGACTAGAAATAAAATAAAAAAAAAGGGCAGCAAAAAATGACCTTTTCTCTCATCTTTCTGTATCGTGTGAAATACAGTTTTGCAGTGCCCCAAGGTGAGGAAGGTTGTCACTTTTTGTCTGTGTGCATTATTGTTCTCTGCCACCATGAAGTTGCATTTAAGGGGAAGGGTGCTAAATCCTATTTTCACTCAAGGCTGTGATGAAATGGTCTGAGAAGCTACCTCTGTTTCTGGTGTGTTGACTTTCTTGTTGCTGGTTTTAAAAAAAAAAATACTAAAGAGGAAATTTTTAGCAGTGTTCTGCAAGCTTACAAAATTAAATGTTTACAGGTCCTTTGCTGGACTCAAAATAATTCTTCTGAATTTCTCAGTTGCCTTAGGACAAGTAAACATTTTATGCTTCTCTTTCAGACTGAGAGTGTTTGAAAATAAATATGTAAATGATGGTAACTGAAACCACTTAGACAATGGTTTCCCAGGCATTTTAATACTGTACACCATTTTTCATTAAAGATCATCTCTTCTGTGAAAACTTAATGCAGTCTTTCTCTGACACCTGTGACTGTTTAAATTAAAAAACAGTAATAAGAAAGTGTTTAAACATTCTTTGAACTCTTTTTGGGCAATGGAAAGGAAAAGAAAGGCTCATACCTGAAGAAGCTGGTGACTGACGCAGCTTCAGGTAAGGGATGGCAGAGTGCAGCTCAGTCTTAGGGCTGACTTACGGACTTTGCCACCTGCCAGCATCTTCCAAAAGCTACTCCTGGAGCTACTGAGAGGTTTGGCTTTCCAGTCTGGAGAGGTGCAGATGAGCCTGGAGTGGAGGAAGGGAAGAATACTGACCCTGTAAGGATTCCCAAGTGCCCAGGAGTCAGATCGTTTTTAGGGTTGCTTTGAACCGTTGAGCTACGCAGAGGAGGTGGAAGATGCCAAAGAAATGGCCTTGAGCTGCGTTAGAAGTGAACGCTAGGATTGCGCTGTGTTTGCTTGGCCTCCTCCGCACGAGGTACTGCAGATCAGCAAATCTGGTGGTAACAGCCCAGCGACCCCACTGGGGTTAGCTATGCCGTTAGGAGACGGCAGATTCGTCATTAGGAACTCATGGAAACACTGACTGTCCAACTGGAAATTTCCAGCCATGCTGGCAATTGAGCTTAAAGTCGTATTCTAACCAGAAATATTTAAGCAGTTTTAAATGAGCACGCAGGGGCTCCAGAGAAGATGTACTCCCCTTTCTGTCCTAGCCTTACCTGCTGTGTGTCTGTCTCTATGTACAATAGTCTATAAATATGTGTGAGCATCTGTTACTGTATTCCTTCCCGTCTTCCCTCCACAAGCCAAGATTTCCATAGTCTGCTGCCATGGCACTTGTATATGACATTTTGAATGCATGAAGTGCAAAAGCATGACATTTTGAATTAGAAATTAATTTAACAAACGTGTCTGTGGAAAAACGTTTGGATCCTCAAAATTTGTCAAATGATATTTTGAAAAGTTAAAAAGAAATTGCACAAAATGAACTGATGAAAGTTTATTGCAAAAGTTAATGGGGAAAACGTTCACCGCTTGAGAGTCATCATGAGCCTAACGGAGAGGACATGACTCTGATGAACGATATTAAGCAAATCGCTACTTAGTGCTGCTGTTTCATTTCTGTTTGTTCTTTCCTGTTTAAGCTCTTTTTGGGCAAAGACACTCACAGTAGGGAATCTCCAATAGTAGCCCAGTCTCAGCTGCCAACATGATTGCAGTGGAACCTGCAAGCTAAGGTAGTATAAGTAATAATTATTTACCATTTCTGAGTTGCTATAGCAAGTTAAAAATAAGTTAGTTGAGGATGAGAAAAGTTATCAAATTATGTAAGCATGCAGATGGAAATGATTTGCAAATTCAATTGGCTTGCAACAAAAATCGATGCAAATAAGTACATATATTTAGTTATACCACATGCCACGTAGAAGCGCAACGCTGGTGACCTTGGTTATTAGATTGGCCTGTTCTAGACTGAAAAAAAACTAAGGCACCCTTGCATGATATTTTAAGTGTTAATATTTTGCACTTTTTGAAAATGAAATTTTGGAAGGGACTAAATTATATGAACAAGTTCAAAGCTTAAAAGTAGGTGCCAGTCCTGGTTTTAGATCTACAAAAGTGGAGGATAATATTGTGCTAAGGCCTAATTAAGACCATTGAGCTTCCTGCTACTTGCAAGATTGGGGCCAAATGGTGGCAGCAGGTAAAGAAAATAGATAAAGAGTTTACATGTTAGGTAGTACAGGAGGTTTTTCTTCACATCTTGAAAGCAGGCAGTATTTCTGCCTCCTCCTGAGACTGTCGATGTGCTCTGCTCTAAGAAGCTCTCTTAACACTCTGGGATGGCAGCGAGCGGTCGGGATTTGCCTCCTCACTACTGAAAACATAGGGAAGCAGTTCACTGAGAGTCAGAAAGCATCTCTGCCTCTCTCCCTCTAAGAGGCAGAGATTAGGAAGAATAAGATCTATTGTGTTCTACTCGTTTGATCCTTTTTTTCTTTCTGTAACTTGGGATTTCACAATGTAGTTTAGTATAAAGAGTTTGGATGAGATCATTAGGGTGATTTCACATCGGGTGACTGTCTTCAGTGGAGGTCTTCTCCCAGGCTTCTGCACATTCCTCTGCATTGCTATGAATTGTTCTGTCACACCATGGTCTGACATTTGATGTGTGTGTAACATTAGCATCCCTCATTATTGCACAATGTACAGTGAAATAATATACTCATGTTTATTAATTTTAAATCCTGTTTGCTATAAGCAGTAATATCACTTAGCTACAGTCATTTTCCACTTCATTTGGTATCCTACTAATTTTAACTGCATGAGACTATTTGCTAGTCTAGCAGCTGAACCTTATATCTTCTTTGTGTTTCTTTTCATTAAATTCCTTTTTTGTTAAAAGTACTGATGAAAGCATATAAGATTTTAACATCTAACTTTTTTAAGATCTCCTAATCTTAGCCCGAACATTTGCTTTGTCTCTGTACGCAAACTCTATGTATTTCACAAACTGTACACATTCTCCACAGGAGCTGTGCTGGTCCTTTTTCGTTTCCTTTGAGGTTTCTTTGGGGTCCCCCACAATGTATTCCCTAGTTCTGTAAGCCAAAACTTCCTTTCTCCTCATTTCTTCAGAAGACTCATATCCCTTCCAGTCCAAGTGCTACCAGTCAAAAGTATTCTTTGCACCATGATAGCATAAAACAGGAAATGAGAAAAGGATCCAGGCAAGAAAATCAAATAAGATGTAGTTGATCTAACAGGAAACATGAACAATTCCAATAAATTGTGTAAGTTTACTGTTGTAGGGTCTTCTCTTCTTGCCCTGTTCTACCTTGTTGTTTTCATCTGGGTGCCATATAAAATTAGATCATAAAGTGTTCCTGGCAGGGATGGCATCTTTTATTTGTTTTTTAATGCACCTAGCACAGCATATAAATAACCACATTGTAAAACATGTACAGTCTTTTTTTTTTTAAAAAGAAATTTCAGAAAAAATCATGAATAATGTAAAGCTTTATTTCAGCTGCTAATTTGGAACTGGCTGTAAAATCTCATCTGTTCAAGTCTACTTTCCTTACCTTTAAATCTACCTATAAATGTCTTTGTGTTGTAACAATTATCATTAGTTTTGGGCTTTTCATATATCTTTCTGTAATAGATCAACCTTAGCATGTTTTTGTCACAATACAGAACACATTTAACAAATTTTGGTTTTAGATATAAGCCATTGAAATGCTACTAAGTGAAAATGACTTTTCACCAGTTGATCCATGCCATTTATTCTCAAAAAGTCTGTCACCATGAGCACCGGGACAAAAAATTGGAAGGGACCACCTCCTTGTCCTTATATATTATACTTAAATATTATACTAAATTTTCTTGTACATTATTCATTAGCATAACCAGCTATGCTGATGCACAAAAGACAGCCAAGATTATAGGCTTGATCTGTGATAGTGTGGACCCATGGACTGATGGTGATAAGGAGAACTTTGTTAACTGGAAGCCTGGAAGAAGAGGTGGATCGAGCTACTCTGTATTAGCATTGTTGGAACCCACCATGGCAGAGTGAACGTATGGCTCCTTAAAGTAAATTTGTTTATCTTTTGGATGGATGGTCTTCCTCAGTGCTGTTGTCTATTATCTAATAGAGATAAAGTTTCAGTGAGAGGTGAAAGGTGAATAAAAACAATAGCAGGGACTCTACTAAAGATAGACTAAAGATAGTGCCATGGCTCTGAGAGGTGGCTCCTGCTTATAGCAATGAAAGCAAAACATGTCATCATAGAAACCCATGTGGAAAGCCAAAAAGGGCATTTCAATATGTATTTTTTGGACACTGGGTTTCAGAAAATACTGCCAACAACACAGAAAAGAGGAGAGAGAAGAGAGGAAGAAGGAAATTTGAGGCCATCGTCCATGATTTTGGGATAGTCATTCTTTTTTTATGGAAAAGAAAATATTACGTCATACTATCTTGAATGAATACTCTGTTGCATCCTTCCTTCATAGCAATTCCTGTCTTTCACATACTCTGTATTGCTTGATGTTGTGGTTTAACCCCAGCCGGCAGCTCAGCTCCACGCAGCCACTCACTCACTCCCCTCTGGTGGGACAGGGGAGAGAATTGGAAGGGTAAAAGTGAGAAAACTCGTGGGTTGAGATCAAGACAGTTTAATAGGTAAAGCAAAAGCCACACGTACAAGCAAAGCAAAGCAAGGCATTCATTCCCCACTTCCCAGGGCAGGCAGGTGTTCAGCCATCCCCAGGAAAGCAGGGCTCCATCACACGTAACGGTGACTTGGGGAGACAAACGCCATCACTCCGAACGTCCCCCCTTCCTCCTTCTTCCCCCAGCTTTCTATGCTGAGCATGACGTCATATGGTCTGGAACATCCCTTTGGTCACGGGGGTCAGCTGTCCCGGCTGTGTCCCCTCCAACTCCTTGTGCACCCCCAGCCCACTCGCTGGTGGGGTGGTGTGAGGAGCAGCACAGCCCTTGGCTCTGTGCGAGCACTGCTCGGCAGGAACGGAAACATCCCCGTGTTACCAGCACTGTGTCCAGCACAGATCCAAAGCACTGCCCCACACTAGCTACTGCGAAGAAATTTAACTCTATCCCAGCAAAAAGCAGCACAGTTGATAAGGTTTCTCCTGATTTAGTTAGGTACATTTATTTAAGACTAATAAAAACTTAAATTGTCATGGCTGTGAACAACTGGTTGAAAAAAACATATTTAGTAAAAAATATGCTAGAACTACAAGTTCTTTCTTTTTTTTTTTTTCCATGGAACTCAAATGAAAATTTTACCTGACTCCTGACTGACCATTCAAAATTATGTATTTCAGAGCAAACTATGGTCATTGAAAGGCTCGGGACCTAAAAAGAATGTGAATGGAGTTTCAGATGAACAGGGAAAATGTGTGCAAAGTCAGTGACAGTGTTTCACTGAGGGCCCTGCACAACTCAGTTTGCTGCTTACCTGAGGTGGCTGTCATACTTGGGTCATCACTTTTGATGGAAAGCCATGTCTCGAGTGATGCTTCCACAGCTGATCAGTTCAGTGGCAATGATACTCATTTTAGGAACTACAGTATTATTGTTAAAGATGAGGAGGTATGTTTTAATCTGCTTTGATTAATAGTTTAATCTATTAAATATAAAGATATTCAAGTATCTGCAAATGGAAATGGAAAAATACCAAAAGACAGCCTTTTGGCTGGTCCAGTGGCTGGGTAAAAACTTTGGCATTTTATGGGAACCTGTTCTTCATAGCTTTCCACTGCAAATAAATTCAATATGGACTGACATTACATTTCCAAGGGAAGGGATCCTTAAACAGTTTAAGGCATATGCAGTGCCATTGTATATCTGTAGTTGACTTACACTGCAAGTAGTAAAGCTGATATTTAATGTCCAATGGATATTTTATTCCAACTTCAGAGAGAAAAATTAGGGGAGTTTACAGCCTTAAATTCTGATTTACAAGTTTTTTGCTGTCTTATTTCTTCTTTTTTCTTTTTTTTTTTTCTTTTTTCTTCTGTGTGCCTGCATACACCCATACTCTAAAGGATAGGTTTATGAAGTAATTCATACTTATAAAATAACCCAAGAGGCTTGAGTACTCTTAATAAGCTTTGTGTATTTGTATGCATTATATTTCACAAAGCATCCAAATCTTTTGGCTGTTACAACTGAAACACACATTCTGCTTAGATTATTTTTGTTTAACAGGTTTATGAGGCTTTCACTTCCTTCCCCTCCTCCCATCCCTTTTCTCATTTATACCCTGTGCTCGAGGCTTCTTAAGGCAAGCTGAGAGAATAATCTGCTCACTTCTAATTAATTTCAATGGGAACTGTGTGGCTAAATCCCTTAGTTTGAAAATATCAACCAGTTTTCCACCTGCATAGACTTTCTTCTGTAGTTAAAGAGACTTAATTTGTCTTTGCCCTAAACTTACACCTACTCTGTACTAGTGTAAGTAACTCCATAAGGCAAAGAGCAATAAAAAACAGGCCCAAAGGGACCTGAGGAGATTAAGGTTTTTATAGGTAGAATAGATGTTTTTTAAGAGTAGATGTTTTTGCAGGTTATGCATCTTATCTACGTCTGATTGCAGTGCTTGGCTTTTCTCTGCATCACTTCTATTCTGGAAGCGACTAGCAGGAAATAAACACCTTGGGTTTTTGACTTGTTTTTAACAATGAAAGGAAGGTCAGAGCGGATTGTCATTTATTTAAATATTTTTAACACACACAAAGTACAATGAAAACTATGGTACACTTATGCAGAAATACCAGCACATTTAGTGATTTTTTTTCAGACTTTTCATAGTCATTGTGCTTTTTTTCCTTTCTCCTTGTTTTTTATTATCCCCATCTTTTTTTCCCCACTTAGTGGATGAGGGAAAGGCTGTAGATTTTGTCTACCTGGACTTTAGTAAAGCCTTTGACATCATTTCCCACAGCATTCTCCTGGAGAAACTGGCTGCTCATGGCTTGGATGGACATACACTTTGCCTGGTAAAGAACTGGCTGGATGGCCAGGCCCAAAGAATTGTGGTGAATGGAGTTACATCCAGTTGACGGCCAGTCACAAGCGATGTTCCCCAGGGCTCAGTACCGGGGCCAGTTCTCTTTGATATCTTTATCAGTGATCTGGACGAAGTGATTGAGTGCACGCTCAGTAAGTTTGCAGATGACACCAAGTTGGGCAGGAGTGTTGATCTGCTCAAGGGCAGGAAGGGTCTCAGAGGGATCTGGACAGGCTGGATCGATGGGCTGAGGCCAACAGTATGAGGTTCAACATGGGTCAGTGCTGGGTCCTGCACTTGGGTCACAACAACCCCAGGCATCGTTACAGGCTTGGGGAAGAGTGGCTGGAGCCAGCAGTGTGCCCAGGTGGCCAAGAAGGCCAACAGCATCCTGGCTTGTATCAGAAATGGTGTGGCCAGCAGGACCAGGGCAGTGATTGTCCCCCTGTACTGGGCACTGGTGAGGCCGCACCTTGAGTTTCTGTGTTCAGTTTTGGGCCCCTCACTCCAGGAAGGACATTGAGGTGCTGGAGCGTGTCCAGAGAAGGGCAACGGAGTGTGGAAGGGTCTGGAGCACCAGTCTGATGAGGAGTGGCTGAGGGAACTGGGGGTGTTGAGCCTGGAGAAGAGGAGGCAGAGGACAGACCTGATCGCTCTCTGCAACTCCCTGAAAGGAGGCTGTAGCCAGGTGGGGGTTGGTCTCTTCTCCCAAGCAACAAGTGATAGGGACAGGAGGAAACAGTCTCAAGTTGTGCCAGGGGAGGTTCAGATTGGAGATTAGGAAACATTTCTTCACCCAAAGGGTTGTCCATCACTGGAACAGGCTGCCCAGGGCAGTGGTGGAGTCACCGTCCCTGGAGGGATTTAAAACACGTGTAGATGTGGTGCCTGGGGATGTGGGTTAATGGTGGGCTTGGCAGTGTTGGGTTAATGGTTGGACTCAATGATCTTATTTTCCAACCTAAATGATTCTATGATTCTATGATTTAAGTCTAGAAAGAAAACAGTATGGTTCTAATCCATGCTCCTTAAACATTCAGTGGGAGAGAGAACCACCATCAGCCATCAGAAATAAAGTCCTCAAACATCCTACAGTCCAGAGGAGAGACTCTATCTGAGTGGCAGAAGTAGGGAAGGTTTTGCCTCGGCTTGGTAGGCTTTTTGCTGTGTCATTTTTGGTATAAACCACTGTTACATCTTGAAACTGCCTGTCTCTCTGAGAAGACTCTTACAGCTTGGAGCTAAGATTGTAATTTTCTCATCTGATGAATGGATTCATTTTTTTCTCCTTTTATGGGGAAAAATTTCAAAAGTGTCTGAGCAATGTAGAAGCCTAAATCCCATCGAATGTCACTTGGAATAAAATTATCAAAAGCTCTTTTATTCTTAGAGCTTATACTTGTCAGATGCACAATCTGCCATGGCTGTCACAAATCATCTCTTCTAGACCCATTTTCACTTCTAATTTCCTAATAGAAAAAAAGAGTAACTTAAGAGATCAGAGCAGCAGAATATAGTCCATCTTATTTAATGCAGGGGTAAGCTGGGTAGGAAATAGTGTGTTTTGCTAGGGAGACCGCGCACAGCTATTCAGCTCTAATATGTTAAAAGATATTCTTTTGGGCCACTTGACCTTTTTGTTATGCAGATATTCTTGCAAGACTATAGTAGCAAATTGAATTTGCCTTGACAGTCCTGCTCCATTCTGGCAAAACGACACAAAATCCATACTGTACCCATTAGTGTCAGACTAACACATACTTGTTGCTGCAGGTTTTACTGTTATTGCTATTCCCTCAGCTCTCCTTTGCACCCCAAGTTACGTGCCTAAAAATATGTGCACTTTATGACTCAGGATATATTTGGCCTGCGCATAGATAGAAGTAAACAGGTAGACAGGAAAATGGCATTTGAAATGACCTGCAGCAGAACAGCCTCCTAATAACCTGTGTCTGCTCCTCTGTGACCTCCAGAGGTGTCACAACCTCTGGAACAGCTGTGTGCTCCATCACCTCCCCTCCGCAGGGCTCTCCTGGCCAACACCTCCCCTTGGATCAACAGGCGGGATGAACAACAGCCACGCTTCCAGTAGTTTCAGAGCAAACTTCCCAGCTTTGCATTGCAACAAATATTTGTTGTACCTGGAGTATCTCCCTCACTGGTAAAACCCACTTTCTCCAGAGAAATTAACTTCCTCAGACAGAGATAAGCTCGTAGGTTCAAAGTGCCCTAGATAGTGTGCAGCCATTCAGTGTGAGATAAATCTGTCACATTCATAGTTAGATTCTGATTGTTAATACGTTGTGCCGTGACAAAATTTTCTGGTTCTTCTTGTTTATTGGCTGAAAACTCCAGTTTCAAAATAAATCTTTCTTTTTTTTTTTTTTCCCTGTCAATATTCTGAAGCTTATCTACTTAGCATTGCCCAGCAAAAATAACTGCCTGCATGTTTATTGATAACATAATGTAATGAATGTCTATTTATCGGCTCAGTCTCCTAATATGACCAAATGCTTTATCTCTGTTGCTTAATGTTCCTTTTTTTTTTTTTTTTTTACTTTATCTTCAATTTCTGTAGATGTGGGCAAAAGTCTGTCTGTGCAGAAGCTTTACTGGAAAGATTTGATGTCTCAGTGTTTTCAGAAAAGGTGATATAACACATAGAAAACGTTTTATAAAAGGATTAGGAAAGAACTCCTAATACTCTGGAAAGTACTGTGGAATCTGGATTCTCACCTGTGCAGCTGAGATATTTCAAAACAAAACCACTAATATAGTTACTTAATAATTTGTTAGTTATTATTTGTGAAATTTTACATTAGTAGAGAAAGATGACTTATAAAATAATGAGGTAAAGTGGATGACTTTTCACCATTACTTCTAGGGACTTAATAGTACTGCTTTTCAGTGGCACTGAAGAGGTAGATCATGAACATTTATATGCACCAAATAACTAAATGCATGTATTAAAATAAATGAATGCCAACAGGCACAGGATTAGGAAAGTATCTGATTATGTGCAAGTCTCTGCACACAAACATGCTTTATTTATCATTTATTTATTTATTTATTATTTCTTTTAATGCAGAAACCAAGTGAACTGGTTTAGAAATAGGGTCCCTAGCATTACCATGCTATATGGGCATTTACTATTTTCTTAGTCAATAAAAATGCCAACTTATTTTAAATTTTGCATATACGTATAGGTGTTTCTGGGATTGCTTTAGACTGGTTGAACTGTGAAGGAGGATGGCTGATCCTGGGAATATATTGCTAGAATTTGCCTCATAATTTTAAAGTTTTGGTTTATCAATAGAGTTATATATTTGATCCAAAACACAAATTCTTCTTCCCCATATACCCTCCTAAATTACATACTTACATTCAAGATAACAATAAGGATACACCATTCTGATTAACACTGAGCAGTAATTAATCCATCCTCAGAAACAGAATATGCAAACAGAACCACCTAAGGCTGTGTGTGAACTGGTCTATGCTTGAGAGCACAGCTAGAACTAGCTCATAGAAATTTAGTAAGTTAAAAGATATTTTAGTGTTTAGCTAATATGTTGTTAGTATCAAGTCTCCAGACCGAGAATTTCCATAAAATTTTGACACCACAAAAAAATTCTAGAATTGGTTTATAAACAATTTATTTAGAACTTTTTATTAAGTATTTAAGCATACACTGCGAATAGTAAGACTAGATCTTAACATGACTATGTTTAAACCAGACAGACAGAGCAAACACACTCTTGTTGCCACAACAGAGAGATGGAAAAAGAGTTTAGAGGATCCAAGACTCTCAACCTCAGTATTCCTGTGCTGGGCAGGAATGGACAGGAACAATTTGAAGTTGATCTGATCTCTGATCTCCACTTCTCACCTGATCTGACAGACCATAGAGATGTATGGTAACAACAAATGGTAACAACTCCAGATTGCATTATAACTCCCCAGGAGATGTTTACAGCAATGCATGCTGTACATCTGGAATGAAAATGCAGCTTTTCATCTATGCCAGGCGGAAAATTTTCTAATATTTGTGGGTTTGCTAAAAAAAACCCCAACCAACCAACCAAACAAAAAAAAAACCACAACCAAAACCCAACCATAAAAAACCTGGGTGTGTGATCAAGCACTATGCTATTGGAGGCACATAACATTTTCCTGTTGATCAGGCTGGTGCCAACCCAAGATGAAGGATACACAATAAAATGAGAATTACCCAACTGCCCCACTGGCATAGTCAACAGTACATAAAATACAGCCTGTGTTTTACAGAGCTGTGCCTGTGCTTTCAGCTTACCCTGGCCAGTAAGTAACCCATCTGGCAGGTATTTGATAAAGCATGGGGGAACGTGCAGAACTTCTTCCCTGCAGTACTTAACAGAGTGCACACTGAATGCGGCGGGCTGCATAAGATTTTGTGGCATGTGGAGGCTGATCCCAGAGCAGCCAAAGTGAAGAAGAGCAGACGGCTATTCTTTTGGGTATTAGGAGGTGGCATGTTTAGAACAGGCAAAGAAAAAAACATTTTTTTCTCACATGAATAAGATCTGGAGCTCATTTTTTTTCTTACAGTGGAGAAGAAAGTTATAAATGGCTTCTAAAATGTGTTAGATTCATCCTTTGAAGATGTGGATATAAATGCCTCCTGAGGACATGTGGCAGCAGCCAGCTGCCAGCAGCTGGAAGGCTCTCTGGCAGTAGCAGGGAGTGCATTACCACCCTGTCTCTTCGCCCCCGTTGCCTAGGCATCTGGTCACCGTAAGAGGCAGGACCCTGGGCTGAACGGACCCACTATTGACCGTTTTCATGCTTGACTGTGTTGTGTAAAATTGATAAATGGTTCAGCTGCTCTGTGATAAATGGGACGTAAGGCAGGAACTGCTGTTGCAAGCCAGGTGTCGTACAGCAGCTGTGGGATGACACAGCCTCCTGGTCTCACCCTGTTCCTTGGTTCCCACACTGAAGTCCCTTTCACATCTACCTTTCAGAAGGGATCATAATTTGACCCCTGTTGGTAGCTGTTGGTAGCCAGTGGTTAGATCTACATATGCTTTACCCTCAGAAATTTTTCAGGCCACACAGTTGCAAAGCTTGGGCCTGTTGTTGTTCTAACACCTGACAACTACTTATCTTCAGGGAGGGAACAAAGTACAACATACACTGCCAGCTCATGGATTTTCTTCCAAATCCCAGCAATCCCTCTTTTCCTGAAAAATGTTGGCGCTCTGCTGTTAGAGTGCATGCTGTGCTTTGACAAAATTTTGTCTGGGCATGGATAACAAACTGAGCAAGACCCATGCATAGTGATTTGCATATGATAAAATAATTTTGATGTCTGCTATGCTAATATACCAAATAACAATTTTGTGAAGGTAGGTAAGTGTTGCTTTCTGAAACTTTTTTTTAGATGCTGCTGTTCTCCTTTATTTTCTATACACCATTTTTCTATTACACTATATAATAACGTTGTGAGGAATGCCACTTGACAGCCTAACTTAATCTATCTGCAGAATAGCTTCTCTGGTAAAGAAACATCTGATGTAGAAACAATAACCACTGTGACTGACAGGGTCAGTTTCAACTCAGTTTAGGTTTTGTTTCTCATATAATAGAGTATATTTTATTTTTATGGTGTCTATTTCAAGTAAAACTTGTTACCTTTTAGTTTAGCAGGATGGGTGATATTTTTTGCTTCTTTTGTCCTTCTGATTTTGACAGGGTTTTTTTACAGTATATAATTGTACTTTGATGAAGTAGTTTGGACCTGGAATAGTGCGTGTCATCGTGTAACTACCGGATAAAGTAACTGCTCTTTCCTTGTCCTTGTTTTTCTGCTTGCACTTCCCATTAGTTTGAAGATGATTATTTTCTCATGCCTATAGTAAAGCTAAGACCTTGCCACTTTTTTCCTTCCAATAGTTCTGTCATTATCCATCTAGGTCCAGAAATAAGTGGAACTGGAGCTGGGCTGCAGTAGAGTATTACCGCACTAGCCTTTCACCTCCAAGACCCAATTTCACATACGGGTGTCAATTAGAAATAATTTTGCTCTCCCTCTTGCCCCATTTGTCCTCAAAATAAAAGCCACTGCGTAGCTTGACACAGCTGTCTGTCCTTGCTCGGTAGTGGTACAGGGGTTGGATAACAGAGGTGCTGTGTGGGTCAGGAATGAAATGCTGTACCTGAGGTTTGCAGGGGCACTTCACTATGAGTGTCATGCGGTGCACTACCCTTTTTCATGCTTATGAGCATAAAATTCACTCCCTGGCTGGAAAGCAGTTCCACTGGAAGCAGTGGAAGTTCAAGTCCTAAAACAATTCATTGTGTATCTGGAAAGCTTTAAAGGACTTAGTCCTTTTTTTGTTTGTTTGTTTGTTTTTAAAGTCTCCTTGTTGTGTTGCAGTGTGCTATTACTAATCTGGAAGCCGACAGTCCCCGGGTAGTAGGAGCACAAGACAAAACATCTATTGCAAGTCTGCTGCAGTAATAGCAGCTGAGGGGTGATTACTGCTCCACAGCCAGCAAGTAGGTGTATAAGAAACAATTATTTGCAGTTTCATTGTGTTCCTGCTGGTTCTTTTATTGTAAGAAATAATCAGGCAGCAGGCTGAAAATGAACAGAAAGGAAGTACTTTTTCATGGAACTTCTAGCTGTGTTGTGCAACTCATTGCCATGGGTTATCATGGAGGCAAAGGGGATGTGTAGGTTAGATTCGGTTAAGTTCATGAACGGTAAATCCACTCGTGGCTACTAAATATGATTGGAATGCAAAGCATAGCCAGGAAGACTCTACATTTCTAACTGCTGGAAGATGTGGTGGTGTACTAGGATTTCTCCATGCATCTCCTGGTTTATGTAGACTTCCTCGTCTAGCTGGTGTTGGGAGCAGGTTACTGTATTAGATAGACCTCTGGTCTGACCTGTTACGGCAATTCTTTTGTCTTTATGTCTTCTGAGATTTATTTTTTTAATCATAGCTCTTGTGAACAATTGTATAAAGTAAGGTTCTGATAGTTCCCAGGAAATGTGGGATCTGTCTAAGGAATGAATATAGCATGGAAAGATTTCATTCAGAGATGTTAAAAGTTTACGGTGATAATAAACATAAGCACAAAGGTGATAGGGTCATTTCCTATGTTTTTTGCTGGTTTTTGATATCATAAGGCCCTAAGGTATTTTCATAACTTTTTTCGTTGATTTGTTTGCTTTCTGTTTATGTCTCTTGGTGTCCCAAGCCCTGCATGCCACATCCCAAAACCAGCAATATGGTGTTACAGAAGTTTGTCAAACCACGTGTCCAGTCTTAATATGTGTTATTGTTTGATATTGTTTGATATTTATTCCTATTTAACATATCAACTTTTTTTTCCTTCACATATATCTGAGCAGAAATAATCTCAGATGAATAATTAAAAAATGGCCTTGTTAAAGGCATGTTTGATATGTGGCAGGCAGCTTGCCTTTTCACAGGTTTACCTATGCTAATTTTACTTTGTTTCATAATAGTTACTGACTCATGTCAGTGCATTAAGTTTCCTCAAAACTATTATTGCCAGATTGTCTAAGAGGCTTTATTACTTCAGTTTTTAAAATGATGCAAAGTGAAGTGATATGATCTCAGAGTTGTTCAGCCAGTTACACATCAAAGCTCTTGTTTTCAATGACTTACAATGTACAATGTTATCAATTCATTACACATAATTTTACTCCTCATTTGATTGTAAGCTTAGAGCTATAAGAGTCTGTATTGGCCAATTTAAGAAACCCAGTTTGCTAGTTACAAAAGTGCAAATTTTATGCAATAGAAATTGGGATTTTCTCTTTCTCAGTGTATTTGGTTTAAGATCTTTCAATTACTCACTGGTTTATGCAGTTTTCCATCCCTTCTAAGCAGTAATTACAATAAATGCATCACCCTGCTAAATAAGACAGGAGAACCAGTGACAACTGACATGGAGAAGACTGAGGTACTCAACAATATTTTGCCTTCATGTTCAATGGTAATCTCTCCTCCCACATGTCTCAAACCCTTGAACCTCAAGGCAGGGACCTGGGGAATTAAGTCCCTCCCATTATAAGTAGGATCAGATTCATGACCACCTGAGGAACTTGAACATACATAAGTCCATGGGGACCTGATGAGATGCATCCCAGGGTCCTGAGGGAATTGGATGGTGTAGTTGCCAAGCCACTCTTCATCATATTTGAAAACTTGTGGAGGTCAAGTGAAGTGCCCAGTGACTGGAAAAAGGGAAACATCATGTTCATTTTCAAAAATAGTGAAAAAGAGGACCCTAGGAATTACAGACCAGTCAGCCTCACTTCTGTGCCTGGTAAGATCAAGGAACAAATCCTCCTGGAAGACATGTCAAAACATATGGAGGACCAGGAGGTGATTAGAGACAGCCAACATGTCTTCGCCAAGGGCAAATCATGCTTGGCTAATCTAGTGGCCTTCTATGATGGAGTGACTGCATCAGTGGACAAAGGGAGAGCTTCGGATGCCATCTACCTGGACTTCTCTAAGACCTTTGACATGGTCCCATAGAACATCCTTACCTCTAAATAGGAGACATATGGCTTTAATGGATGGACTACTAGATGGACAAGGAGTTGACAGGATGGCCATATCCAAAACATTGCAGTCAATGGCTCAGTGTCCAGGTAGAAACTAGTAACAAGCTGTGTCCCTCAGGGGTCTGTACTGGGACCAATACTATTTAACACCTTCATCAATGATACAGACAGCGGTATTGAGTGTATCCTCAGGAAGTTTGCAGATGACACCAAGCTGAGTGGTACAGTTAATATGCTTGAGGAAAGGGTTGCCATCCAGAGAGACCTTGACAGGTTGGAGAAGTTGGCCTATGTGCACATCATGAAGTTCAACAAGGCCAAGTGCAAGGTCCTGCACCTGTGTCAGGGCAAGCTCCAGTATCAATGCAGACTGGGTGATGAAATGACTCAGAGCAGCTCTGCAGAGAAGGACCTGGGGATAATGGTGGATGAAAAATTGGACATGAGCTGGCAATGAGCACTCACAGCCCAGAAAGCCAAGTGTGTCCTGGGCTGCATCAAAAGAAGCATGACCATCAGGTCAAGGGAGGGGATTCTGCCCCTCTACTCCGCTCTGGTGAGACCCCACCTGCAGTGCTGCGTCCAGCTCTGGGCTCCCAGTACAAGAAAGACAAGGACCTGTTGGAGCAAGTCCAGAGGAGGGCATGAAGATGATCAGAGGACTAGAACATCTCTTCTGTGAAGAAAACCTGAGGGAATTGGGGGAGTTCAGCCTGGAGAAGGGAAGGCTCCAGGGAGATCTTCTTGTGGCCTTTCAATACATAAAGCAGACTGACTGGAAGGATGGCGAGAGACTTTTTGCCAAGGTCTGTTGTGACAGGACAAGGGGCAACAGTTTTAAGTTGAAAAAGTGTAGATTTAGAATGGATATAAGGAATAAATCTTTTACAAAGAGGTTGGTGAGGCACTGGCGCAGGTTGCCAGAAAAGTTGTGGATGCCCCATCCCTGAAAGTGTTCAAGGCCAGGTCGAAGGGGGCTTTGAGCAATGGGATCTACTGGAAGATGTCTCTGCCCGTGGCAGGGGAGTTGGATTAGATCATCCTTAAAGGTCCCTTCCAACCTAAACCTTTCTGTGATTCTGTGATTTTGAAAAGGGCTCTTTAAAAGCAAGAAAAAATGTTAAAAATATTGAAACAAGCAGTATTCCCTTTTCAAAGAAAGATATGTCTTTTATCAGTCCGGAAGGTTCATATAAATACAAGAACAGCGTAAGACAATCCTTAGGAAAGTCCCTAGGCATTTTTGAATTGCCTGTTTTAGGGTCTTTGGGCCAGTCAAGATTGGAAGATAGTGATTGCTCCTCCTGCGAGAACCACTGTAAATACAGAGAAGTTAATCAAGTCATTTTTTGGGTCTACCTTAATAAAACTGAAAGGAGCATAGATCATTTTTTGAGATTTGTGTGTTGCGGTGTGTACTATGTAATTACTTTTAAACATTATTCTATCTACCGTGATATTATTGTTACTTTTATTAGTAATAATATTATGGGTTGTTTGTATTACAAATAGACAAAGATCACGCATAAAAGCAATACATTGTATCTTTCCAGTAGCATTATGAAGGATATGAGGAGGGCAAGGTTTTATTTAACAGGGTCATGAAAGATGATGTCTCAGTAATCAGGACATAAGTTGGTTTAGCTATGAGGATAAATAGATAAGACACTATATTGGAGATTTTTCCTTATGCAGGAAGAATCAGTACATTTAGCTAAAGCCTAGAATTGAAGCCTTAGGAAGAGGACCTAGTCAAAAATGATGCCCAAGTTATCAGTATGAGTAACAGGACTGGGGTGGTTTCCACAGTCACTGAAAAGAGAATGATAAACCTGAGAGTCTGAATTCAGGCATGTATGTTTGTGCTTATTGTTTTGTTTCGGTTTGTGTTTTTAAATAAATAAACTGAGATCGAGACCTGGATCAAAATTATGAAGTTCAAGTATTTGAGAACAAAAATAATTCCATTAGTTCAGACTTTGCAATAGAACATTAACAATAGCCATGAGAACCTGGCATTTTGATTTTTGAGAAAATCGAAGTGATTTAGTGTTTGTGTTGACCTTGTATTGCTGAACGATGGGACACCTCAGTGGACAGAAAGATTAGGAGATTTCTTGACATTACATGAGAACTGGACATCCAGAAGGACCTAGACCTATACTCCTTGAATCCTTTCTGAATCTATCTGTGCTTTACAGTATTCTGAGGCAAAGATTGCATCTGTTTATTTGCATGATGCATTTGCTTCTTTTTGTTTGGGCTAAACCTGCTTCTCTGAATGCTTGCTAGTTCTCAGGGTGAAATAACTACCAATAGTTCTCTAAACACCTCACTGTACCCTTAATGATTGTACAGATCTTTGCCGTATCATACCCACCTTGTTATGTTTAGGTTCTTTTCCCCCAGTAGATTCCTAACCTATTATGCCTTTCCTCATAGGAAATTGGTCCCTGCATTGGTTCATTCTTTTGTCCAGTTATGTGCCATAATACAGCCTTGCTCTGTGATACTCTTCTGGGTTGGAGTGATTAGATTTGAAGTAATATTCAAGATGTGTGTTTATTCAGGACTTTGTAAAATGGTTTTCTGCTAGGTGACATGTTTTCTGTTTGATTCTCAAGTCCATTCTTAATAATGTTTAACATTACGTTTGACTTTTGTAATGCTTTCCAGCATTTTTAGAGAGCTCTTTCCCAAGAAGTACTAAAGTAGAGCCAAGGAATAGGGATGTTTATGAGGATTAGCTTTTTCCCCATGTGATGAGTCACAGAAATGATAGGGCAGAAGGGATTGTGTCACTGATGGCATTAACAATATTTATTGTGTCAAGAGGAATAAGGATGAACAGGAAAAGGTCAGTAAAGACTGACAGAGCTCTTGCCAAGGTTCAAGTAGGATTGGGACTATCAAGGTTGGATTCAGCAAAGATTAATTTCATCACAATGAATGTAAAGACCTCATTAAATTACCTTAGCACAGAAACAAAGAGAGAGCACTAACTATCAGAAGAAGCAAAGGGAGTGGGATTCTGCTGTTTGTTTAAATGAAGACACTAAAGCAAGTAAATTGTACCATCCTAATTAAAGTACCATACTGTGTGTTCCTTTGAACACAGATCCATTCACGCTCATGATCTACAAGTCCTGGTATGGGACTAGTCCTCACACCAGCAGGAATTTTCCCAACCATAGCTTTCCATTGCAGTGCTCTATTGTAGCGATAACATTGCCTGACAATAATGGACTCTCAATACCGCCAGAGCCCAAAACTTTAAAGCAGTCAAACCCAAACTGTCTGGAACCCAATAATGGGGGAGGGAGAGCAAAAGAAACAGCCAGCCATAAAAACACCCACCAAAACTTCTATTTCTGCCGTATTCAGGGCTAGATGCAAAGCTTGCTTTATGCTGAAGCATTCTTATAATAGCATGCTGTATCTGCTTCAACATTTTTTACCCTTATAGTCAATAATCTATTCATTAAAAATAATTCTACAGTATCTATTGCTAGTGGGGAAGAGAGGTCTGGTTGTCATTGTTTCTTTTGTGGGAGCTCCAGTTGTAGCAGTGAAAAATAATATATTTATCTAGAAAGGTGGCTTCATCATTATACTTCTGCTACATTATGTAGTGGGACTTCATCCTTTTGCTTCCTTCTCTCCAGAACATAGCTATGTCAGAAATGCCGGAATACAATTAGTTAATTGACAAATTTATAGACTACTTTTATCCCATTTCGGTAGTGAAAACATGAGTTGCCTAATTAAGTAGAATTAAGATGCTGAATTTTTTCCTAGTATGACATAGATGCCCTGAAGAAAATCAGTATTTATTGCAGTAATTATAATTTTCTGCTGGGCTGTTTTAAAACTGATCTCAAACACTTTAGTTCTAAAGTTAAGCAATTTCCGTTAAGCAGTGCCATCTGTATGTACAGCTACTGTGGATGCTAGATAAGCAGACTGGCAGGTAAGGTATTATACAGTATCACGTTTAAACTAGGTAGTTATATTATTAGTATTAGTACTTTCTGAAATTGCATGCCTTTTTAAAATAAAATGGATTATACTATTACTTGTCCTCTTTTAGCAGATGTATTTAATGTTTTAGTTATGAAATATTTGATGGGAAAGCTCACTGGGGAGATTCTTGGCACTTGAAATCAAGTTCACTTGTAAGGTGGAGAAGGAATTTTAATAATTGCAGCAAAGGTAATTTGATACATTCTTAGCAATAAGTAAGCCTATGACAGCATACTTATTGCCACAAATCAGACTAAAGGCTCTGTTCATGAATGAATCATGTCCCGTTTACCCTCCATTTTTATGTAGTGTAAGTTTAATGGAAATATCCTGCCATGTGTCTTTTGTGTAACATGTTTCAACATTGCACTCAGTCCTCTGTGGCTTGGACATGTAACCGTAACATTTTAAAACCGTGAAAAAAGAAAAAAAAAAAAAGAAAAAAAGAAAGGAGGTGCTAAGGGTGAGTAAAATAGAGTGAAAACTTTAAAGGAGTTTGTAAAACTTTTTTGCTGAAAATCACTGAGTTACCAGCATTAATTTAGCCCGGGAAACTAGTAGAAAAGTTGCATGATGTTGGCCAACTGCAGGACCTGCACAGGCTGAAAGAGATGGAGGAGGAAAGGGATTCTCTTTACTTAGATACTCTTTCATATCTCATCCTTCATCATCTTTCTCCTTTTCTTCCAATTTTTTCAAACATTATTTTCATGGCCCTTTCCATTAAGGGTGGGTTGGATATAAACATATCCAACATATGTAGCCCTCTACTAGGTAAAGGCATGAATTATACTAGAATTTCAGATGGGCAAACAAACAAACCTAGAATTGCATAGTTCTTTTTGTCTGACTCCTGGTCAGGATTAAATTTTAATTTTTTTTTTTAAAATATTATGTCATAATTTTAAGGTTGGTTTGTCTGTTTGTTTTCCCCAGAAAGTTCGCTTTCATACTTGTTGAACTTGTAATCTGGGACAATACATTGGTTTTAATCTGGAATATGTACAGAATAACAACATTTTCATGGCATGAACACTACAGGACTTTGTGAACTCACAACAGAGGATCACATTATTTTCTAGACAGCAAGTCACCTCCATATGTGGCTTTATCCTCCCCATTTCCATATCAGCTCTTTTATCCTCCATATTGCTTTTCTTTTGTGTTCCTTCCAGACTGGACCCCTTCTGCCCCAGAGGGGTCCTCTACCTGCCATTTGCATCTGGACCATAAATATTTTATATAGCCCACAATGCTTTATGCATATTTTAACTGAACAATACCCATTTTGTAAATTGTCTGTCAGTATGATGTATGCCTGGTTATGGCTATGAAAAATGCGTTCAGTGTTGCAATAATATCAAAATATCAATTGTCGCTCCAAATTCGGTCAATTTTCCTGCCAGTGTTAACAAAGTAAAAACAGTCTGAAATTTCTGAACCGGGCTTTTTAGAAGATGTGACAAACTGTGTCAGTTTCCAGGAGTCTGCATAAATATGCATGGCTGTTCTGCTGAGTCTTACTGGCAACCAGACCAGGTGGGTCTCATTAGCTCCAACTCAGGAGGATAAAAGGTAGACGTCCAAAATGAACTTATGTCTGTTTGCTGTGATGAGAGGTTTAAAAGCTCAGACTGTGTTTAATATTTGTAAGCAATGCTCCAGGAAACAGCGTACACTATCATACAAAAGAAATATAAATTCTTTCATAACCGTTTAGCAATTCATATGTCCCCATAACTAGGTTGTATTCTAAGCACCACAGGTTTTTGTACAATTCCACTTTAAGATCTAGCAAAATCATGTTAAACAGGCTTCTGGCATTGAAAGTAAATGGCCTGCTGGTTTGAGAGGCACCAGGTATTACTCAACATTTCAGTCGTGCATCAATAAACAGTTTTTCCTGTGATCACTGGCACTGTGAGAATGCATGCCCATTTCTGAAATAAGTGGCAGACGTGGTAGGACCTGAGGACCTGAATTGTATCTTTTAGGAAGGAAATAAAAGACAAGGCTCTCAATCAGTTTTTCACTATACGTGCTAGCTAGTTCTGGTAGGGTAGCGTACTTTTCCACTGTTTCATTTGGAGATTATGTGTGCAAGTTGTGAAACAGACAACTTGATAAACAGGAGCCAGGGCCATGTGGAAAACTCCACTCCTATTTAAAAAAAAAAAAAAATGCTAGAAGACATCCATGAGGAATGAATCCCCGAGGACTGGTATTACCTACCCCTTAAACAACTTCCCCTCACCCAGTAAAAAAACAAACAAACAAACAAACAAACAAACAAACCCAAAAAAACCCACCCCAAACAAAAAACCCAACCCCAAATCCCTCAGAAAATGAATTAAACAGAAAATAATTGTTCTAGTTGTTCATGTCAATTTTTATGCCTTCAGTCACATGAGTATCATTGTGCTTTTTCTTTTGTTGATATTATATGTGATTTTTATTATTTATAAGCAGACCCTTGTTAAAAATTTCCTCATTCCTTTAAAAGTGGCTTCACTGAATTTAGAGGTACTACACATACTGCTGTGGCTACAGCAATAGTCTGTTGAAAGGGAATTTTTACTGTAGTTATAAACCTCCAAAAACTTGCCAATTAGCTGAAAAGCATTATCTTTCTCCCGCCTGAATGCTATGTCCTTCTTATATTGCTGCGTTTAAAACAGATATAATAGCAAAATAATTTTATATGCTGCACTTTTAGTACACAACACATACCTGTGATACTAAATTTGTGGTGAAAAGTCACCGAGTTGTTATGTGGGTGTTCATAGTGCATTTTTATGTGCATTGATTAATTTTACATTCTTTATACCATAAATCAAGGTAATAAGGAGAATTTTCAAATGTGCCACTGCAAATATATCTTTCGCATTGCCTTTGTTCTATTTATAGCCTTGTTTTTCTGTACATAAAGTGTTCTTATATACTGTAGAGTAGCTGATGTATAGTAATGGGTGTAGAGCTGTAAAAGTCTCTCTTGGCACTCTTAACATGGCCAGATTATTACTGTGTTCTCCGATTCAGCTAGATGTGTTCAAGGATCTTCTCTGGTCTGAAAGGTCAGCTGCTTTTAGTTGTGCACTGGTAGAATACTAATACTGTCCTTATTCAAATTACCTGCTACAGTACTTATTAAATTGATGGCCTTGTGCTCTAATTTAATACTGTCGTTGTTCAGAGGCAGGTCGCAGCTGCACTCTATGCTGAATTAGGTGGTGCTGAGGCAAAGTTCAAGCAGAAACCATAGTTTTGGGCTGCATTTTCCCACTAAATTAGCAGTCAGATGCAGTGTATAATTAATTAGCACAAACCAGGGAAAGCTTGTCATTTAATAAGCCTTTTTTATTTCTACATTACACAAACAGTGGGAATTGATCCATTAAGTGCCTAGCTATTAATGCTGTTTAATGTATGTCTGGTTGTTAAATTGAGATGTCTGGTTACATACGTTCAGTATTTAAGAGCTCCTCACAGATTGTTCGGTGTTTGCTGAGATTTTAAGTCATGTTCCACAAATCAATAATGGCTTCATTAATGAATTTGAACATTACTGCTTCAGATAAACGCATATGAACTGCATAGAAAAGAAACAGTGTCTGTTACTGCAGTAGCCCAGACAGTGTGGTATTTATTCTGTTGTCCTAAATATTAAATATTCTGCTTATATCATGCAGCTTGTACTCTACATTACAGCCTTCTTTTTCCCTATAATCCTTGTTCATAATTGCCTAAGGCATAGTATAACTTTATCTCTTCAGAGTCCTGCGTGGTGTTAAACGTGCAGAATAATACATTTCAACAACCCCTTCAAGATGTCTGCAGGAGCACAGAGGATTGTTGTCCCTAAGAAAAAGTAAACGTGCAGTATTTGAATCACTCTTACTTCTTGACAACTGTATTTCTGTGCTGGAAATAGCTGCGTTCAGCTTAGTCTTATAATATTCTAGAATATAAAGGTTTTAACACTCCATATACACTATAAGCAATGTGTTTCTAGAAGAAACGTATATTGGCAATGAGTCATTAAACTAACTGCCAAATATAATATGAAATCTTGTCTGTTTTGCTCCTGTATGTTTATTCCATGTGGGAAGTGGGGAAACATGATATTTTGTATTAGGGTTCTGTAGGCAGAACACAGCGATCTAGCTTATTTGAAATAAACGACACGATATCAACCTAAAGGCTCAAAACCTGGGAATGCTCTCCAACGTTTCTGCCTAACGAAGGCAACACGTTTGCCACAGCAGAAATAAATACTGTACTCTCTTCACAGTCTCTCTCCTCTGCTTCTT